>NC_084682.1:10917500-11620627 GCF_028389875.1 Rhea pennata
AAAAAAAAAAAAGCATGTTTTTCCTGAGTTCCTTTCTGAGATGCTACAGTTTAGAGTGCACAGTTTAAAAATTTGCAGGCTCTGAGAGCGTTTAGTGCTGCCATGGAGCATTACGAAGAGATTCAGGAGCCTGAAAAGTAGGGTGGACATCTTGTGGACAATTCAACAATTATTTTTAAAGCTCTGTTGCTGGCAAGTGAGAGACCATGCTGCCTTCTTGGC
The DNA here is from genome assembly GCF_028389875.1 of Rhea pennata. Classification (NCBI taxonomy): domain Eukaryota; kingdom Metazoa; phylum Chordata; class Aves; order Rheiformes; family Rheidae; genus Rhea; species Rhea pennata. The sequence goes on from NC_084682.1 coordinate 10,917,723, forward strand.
ATCTGTTGTTGAGTGCACTGTACATTAGACATACACAATCGGGGCCAGGGGGAGTTTCAAATTCAACAGCCAGCAGCCCGGGTATCAATTAAAGTTGGGTTATTTTCATATGTCACCATTATGACCCTTTAAACAGTGGAGCTATAGTGGAATCAGGATGTCTCTCTGACCCTATACTATGCAAATGCACCGAGGCCAGAAGGACTGGAAAACCTACTGAATTTTAATGTGAAAAGTGTGCGATGCCCCTACCTCATTGACATTCTGTGTGGATTTTTTTCACTAATCCTCACACTCAGTAGGCATAACTTTCTTGATCTCAGTTCTGCAGCGGGGTGCGCAGGTCAAAAGGCAGCTGAGATGGGCCAGAAAGAAGTCAGGCTGTAGAGCACGGGGTGACGTATGCAGTTACAATTAGGAACAGGCCTGAGCCATCAAGTTCAGGTAAGAATCCAAACTGAAGTTGGAGGCATGGCTGAGCCATGCTATTAGTTCAGTCCCGTAAAGATAATAGCCAGTTATTTCATCTACGTCCAGAATTTCTCCAAATCATTTACTGCATTTATATTTTTGAGTTTGTCTTTCCACTCCAGGAAAAGCTTTCAATTTAGAATTGTTTCGTGGTAAATGGCATGGTTCCTCTGTTTGAACCTGTCTCCATAAACGATGTGGAGGAGAAGGTTTGACACCAAGAGTAGAAATAAGAGAGATGTGAGACATAAAAACAGCTCCGCAGACCATGTTGTTTTTCTGTGCCTTTTTTTCCAGTTCTATTACATTCCACTTGAAATGGGTAGTGTTGATAAGCTCCTGGCTCCAGGAGATGCGGAAAGCAAATGACAGGCACTAGTGGTCCTCAAATCCTCACTGACCACTGGGCAACCAGTAATGTGCAGAAGATAAAACCAAGTTGTATCTTCCCTGTCAGTCTCTGCTCAAGTAGCTTCTGGCAGCTGTGCAGTAGCTTCCCGTAGCTATGAGGCTTCAGTTGGGAGCCATGTTATGGAGGGGAGAATAAACATTTCGTACCTGTGGTGTGATACTTGTTGCTCACACTGAAGATCTGTCCCACTTACAGCACTGTGCACTTGCATGAAGCCCTCCACCACCCCCACCCAGGGATATGGCCCTTCTGGTTCCGTGGCTGACTGTGTCCCCTGTGTTTGCTAGATGCTGATGGATGGATTCAGGACAGACCTGGAAAATAGTAGTACATTATCTGTCCCGAGCTTCCACTTCAACACTGAGGAGATGCAGAATAGAAACATGCTTGTTTGCCTGTGTTGTCAAGAGCACAGACCAGCCAGTGAGATAGAAAGATCACTGTATTTTGCATATAAGCCCATTCACATTTAGGGGATAATGCTAAATATGATGATTCCGGTATGAACCCTGTGGCGTATGATAGACACAATACTGGTTTTATTCCGTGGAGTACTGAAGGGTAACGTTCTGGGATGGAGCGCTCTTAGAAAGTAGAGGAAGGGGGTGCTAAAAAAGAGCTGGTTTTCATTCACTTGGCAGTTTGTTGAGGTTTTTTTCAGTTGACTCTCTGGCTAGCTTTGCTTTTCTTGCTCTTTTAGTCCCACCAGCTTTATGAGATCTCAACTGTTTATGAATTAGGGCCACATAGTATTTAAATTTCCAAACAGAGAACCATTCTTCTGTAGAACAACCTTTTGACTTTTTAAGGTTGTCAGATGTGTTACTCTTTTTTTTCTTTAAAGGGAGTATTGTATATAGAACCTCAATTATTTCCTCATAAAGTGATTTTAAAATGACTCCCCAGTGAGTTTAAGGAAAGTATGTCTAGACTTTTTTCTTTTGCTGTTTTATCCCCGTCTCCCCTTCCAGCCTGCCCCCTATCATTTTGTAGCTTATGGATAGTTGAGGATTTGTTGTACTGCAATTTAATGCTGAGTATGTGCTGTGACCTTTGGGGGAGTCTGTTGGCAGTAAGTAGCATTACAAATAAAGTACTAACAGATTTCAGAAGTTTGTAGATTCCAAACTGGATGCCGAAGCCTGCAGTCATTTATAAACCTACTCCACAGATCTCCAAATCTGACACCAATGTGTTGTTGTAGACTTTGCTCAAATGCCAGCTGGTTGCTTTTTAGAGTCCCCCTTTATAAGCTAGACAACCTCCCTTTCAGCTCCTCAGCAACTTGACTTGTGTAGCTATTGCAATTGCAGTAGATAAAGTCCCGGAAGGTCTGGAAAAATGTGTGTGCTGTCATGTACACCATGCCAGTGTGGAGCTTTGTTATTTCAGGTGGACATGGTCTACTATAGAGATTTTACCAAACAGGGCCTATATTACCCGGACGGCTCTTGAAGAGATATAAACTCAGACTCCAACAGGATGAAGGATCCCAGCCATGTAGCTGGGTTTACAAATCCAGTCAGGGCAGGTGGTCATGGAAATTAGGGATTATTCCCAGACTGTACAGTGTAGCGCAGCATCCTTGTGCTCGCTCCGACCAAGGTGATGGTCTGCATGGCACAGGCGTGCTGCAGAGCAAGGGTGATCCTGGGCACAGGATCAATCAAGTAACTGAGATGTCTGTGACCACTGGCAGGGCTGATTCGCTTGAGTGGCGAGCACACGCTCTACCCAAACAGCCTCAGACTCACGAGTAGTTGTTGCAGCATGGCTTGGGCGCCTTTGCCTGATGTTGCAACGCCAAAGAGGTTCCTCATCCGAGAAGGGGGCTCATCACGTGCATGAGGGCTTGCATGGCAGGATGCTGAGACTTAGGGAGCTGGAGCTGGTTTTAGTGCTGGAAGTGGATTAGCCAAATCCCTGGAACAGTGCAAAAATCCATTTTTCCACATGCTGAGGTTGAAGGAAACGTATAATTAGTAGTATCCCGCTTTTTACTTAGTTAAGTCGTAAAGTGAGGTATCCTGGAGTTTGTATTTTTAGCAGCCACTTTAGGAGATGGTGGGGGAGGATACGTGTGCATGGAGGGGGGAGAGATTAATTTAAAATTGATAACCACATGGCAGCACCACAGTTTTAACAAGCTCAAGGCTTGCCTCGTGAAGCCTGCTGTACTCCGGGGACTAGAGTTCAATTCTCCGTGCTGCCAGTTGAAATCAGAAATCACAACTGCAGTGATTAGCAGTGAATTTCCTGATCTCGGTGCCCGCAGGCAAAGGAAGGAGGGGACTGTTTCCCCCCTCCTTCTCCGGCCTGGTTAACCCCTAGCAGGGGAGAGGAAGCTGGGGAAAGAGAATCTGGGGGAGTTTTTACAGCACTTAAACTTGTACATGCTGTTAAAAAAAAAAAAAAAATCAATAGCCATTAACAGCCAGGCCTGGCTGTGGAGAAGTGCCCAGCGGCGTCTTAATTAATCTCATCGCTAATAGAGGAGCATCACTTCCAAATGCTTGTGCCACCCCTCTCGTTCCTGCGATGCGGGTCATACCCTCAGAGGCAGCGCGCAGGCAGCAAGGGGCAGCTGCTCCCAGTGATGCCGGTGTCAGTCCAGGGTCTCCCCAGATGCTGGATTTCTACTGGTGTAACTGGGGTCAAATCTGATTCTGTTTGCATCAGCATCGGGTAACACCCGCCGTGGGTTCCCCATGCTTGTTGTTCAATAGTGATGCAGCTGGTAAAGAGACTGGTAAAATATTCCTCTGGATCGTTGCAATTTGGAATTTGGCATTTATTGATTTGTGTGGCTTTTTGATACTGCTCCACACGAGTAGCAGAGGGCTGCAGCACTCCCGTTTTGCGTGGGTGATCGATACGTCTGGCCGGAGCTACCAAACTGTTCCCTTGGGCCCCTTCTGCACGCTGCTGCTGCTGCAGGCTGCTTGCTCCAATGCCTTGTAATGTAGGATCAGGCCATCTTGATTAACCCATGCAAACAATATCAAATCGACATTCAGAAAACCAGTGCAATGTGTCTACAGCAAGGTGGGGGGGGAGCTCATTTGCCAACTCTCTTTGGGCTGAAAACGTAAGCGTTTTAGTGAGCAGAGCAAGAGGAGGTGTTGCTCCACGGACTAATAGATAATTGGTCCAGCAATGACCGTATTGCATGGTGCCACCACCGCTAGGCACAGGGCTGGGAAGTTCCTTTAGGGAGGGTTGAAATTAAATTGCACAGGAAGTGCCAGCGAAAAGGTTTATGATATGCCGTGCTCCAGCTGATCTTACGTCCAGATCCTATCCTCCGACACTACCTATTTTCTTGCATGATTTTTGTGCTTTTCTGCTAGGAAAGGTTTACGTAAATTTAGGTTCTCAGGTATGATAGAGGAAACCAGGGAGCTGGATTCTCACCTCACCTGGCAGGTTATCTATTAAATGTCAGGAGAACTATACTATGATCAGCCAAGTATACGGCACCCAAATCAGTCCCTTTGCTTGAAGGGAGGGGTGTTCGTTTGGGAATTTATAACAGGAAGGTCACATACACGTATGCACATATATATGTTATACTGCTTTAACTTGAGAAATTAATATGGCTATCATGAAATCAATAGAGAGATGCTTGTATCTCAGTGACTTGCGTGTATGAACACCAACCTTTATTGCTTTAATGCGATTAAATTTTAATTTATTTCCAAGCGAGTGCAGTGGCAGAGGTACATACAAAAAATGAGGCTGGGCAAGGTGGCGAATAGCAGCGTGCTTGCTGTCAGACCCAGCTGGCTCGCAGGAGCCGCCTTTGCGTGCTTCTTCAAGGTACATGGTAAGCGCCTGGAAAATGAGCTTGTTGCTAATCATTTTTCCCTGCAATTTTTTCTTTTTTCTTTTCTTTTTCTTTTTTTTTCTCCTTCCTAGTGTTCTTTGCTGGCTACTAAATAAATCGTGATGTGTTTTTTGGAATTTCAAATAGCACTCTACAACCTGGATGTTTGCTAAATATATCAAGGCAAACACCACCACCAGTAAAACCCCCAAATTGTGGTTAATTCCTGATAACTCTGGCCTCGAACACTTAGAGAAAAACTCCTGGCAGCAGTCTGTTTTAAACGTGGTTGATGATGCATTCGCAGTGCGCCACTTGCAGCCTAAATCTCCTGTGTTTAGTGTGACTTGGGGCCAAAGAGTTACCCTATGGCGAACACAAAGCAACTTCTTTGGCTGTAAGGAGAAGCCTAGATTTAAACTAATGCAATAGGAGCACAGAATTTGGCCCGTGGACTCTGCTTCAGGATCCCCTGGCTCTTGTAAGCTTTTTATTACTAATTAAAGTTGGTAAGTAGCCCCCCTCAGGGTGTTTTGGCTCATAAATGCGGGCCAACAAAATATCTAATTTTACTAAATCGAGTAATTTTTTATATGCCAACAGAGGGCTTTTGGTTAGATTTTGTTTTCTCTCTTCCCACTGTTATTCCAAAGTGAAAGCTCCAGTGTTTCCCATCAACGTCAGAAAGCAAAAGCAGCTCTTGTTCTCGCTTCCCGGCTTCCTCCTGCGCCGTCCCCGTTGCCCCGAAAGGCTCCTGCCTTCGCGGAGGTCGGACTTTGGCTCTCCGCGGGGGCTTTCCACGCTGAGACCCGCAGGGACGCTTTGCCGAGAGGAGTGCTGTTGGGCACCTACAGGGCTATCAGCTCTGGCTCCGTGAGATTTTCAACAGTAGATGTATTAAAAATTAGTAGCATTTATTTGAGCGTATGCACCTTGCATCTTTTCAGAACGTCCTTCTCCCCGTACACGATTAAACCACAGGTTTCTTTCCCTTCTAGAACCAAACTCGTTACAGTATGATGAATGAAACAGCAGAAGTAAATGTGTTTTAGTAGCGTGAATGGTTACCTGCCCTTCATTGGCAGGGATTATTCTTGCGGTCATTGGTCAGCAGCGCTGGAATCTGTAGAAGCAGTTTTGACCAGCTAGCAATGTGAAATATTTGGGGTGACTTTCATCTCTGTAAAGACCGAAAGCCTTTTAAAAAGCAGACTGGAATCTTTTGATTTACATTTTTGATATTAAACAGAGAGCCGCTCTCCGCGCTTTTTTGCTACAGGGCATCGCTTCATTGCTAAGAAATAGGGCTATGGCAAGAATCCAATTTCTTAATGAACCAGCCTATCTGGAGGAAAACAGCTTTTCACACCATAATAAACAATGAACACCTTTTAGATAACAAATTCAATGGCAAAAATACTGCATTGTACATGTCATAGCCCCATAATTTAATGGAGGCACTTGCTGCATTAGTGGTTTACATTAATTTTTAAAATTAATTTTGTTTGGCCTGCGGGAGAAATATTTTCTTTTTTGTTTCTGATATCCTGCAGCTCATTAACACTTTTTTACTGCTGCTCTACAATACTATCTGTAATCGTCCAATTTGTAGCTAGAGGCTCATTTTTTAACTAGAGAGAGAAAAAAAAATGAAGCTTTTACTGAAGTCATAAATGAAGCTTCAACCACACTGAAAAATCAGCATCTCTAGCAGCAGTTAGGGAACCGTGGCTTTCTGAGAATGTACTAATTAAAGTCTTAATGGATTTTTAGCCTGTGGGTTCTCATTCGCTTTGTAGCCTGGGACAGGGAAGTTCTCATCCCCTTTCTGTCTGGCATAGGTTAGCTGGGGGAGCGCGGTTCAGAATGGATCCCGCTCTCCTCTTCCTCGCACGGTACAAAGCGTTGGTACTTACGGACACTTAGGGGCTTTAGCTGTGGCTCTTCTATGTTGTCCTTTGCCTGGGAAACGCGTGACGTGGGTTTCAGTTGAAGAAGTCAGGGTGCTCCTTCGGAGCAGCCGAAGCGCGCGAGTGCATTTTCCCCCTTGGAGCACCTGGACTCTTCCCTGCTCGGAAAAAATGAGACAATGAAGAGCAAAGTTAAACAAGTTCAGTGTCCGCCCCGGTCTGTGCACCATTCTCAGCTGCTAATTTAACAGCGGACTGGTTCTCTCTTCCCGAGTAAAGTGCGGTGTGGGCAGCTGCTTCGGTGTCCCGGGCTGTCATGCGCACTCCGGCGGTCCCACCAGGCTGCGGCAGGACTCGTAGGCGAGCAGCTCTGCAGATAATGGAAAGCACCAGAAGGGCACGTTCAGCAGGACTTTGCTGTCTCCAGGACACACAGCTGCAGGAGCTCAAGAGTCCTTAGCTGCTCCTCAGCTCTCTACAGAAACGGTCCTTCAGTGTGCTCCTAGGAGCGAAAGCGGAGGTGCTCCTAACATTTCCCTGATGCTAGCGGTGAGGACTTGAGGTCTTTTTCAGCGAGTGGTGTATGTCGTAGCAGAGACTCGTACGTGCCCGTTGTGGCAAGACGTTGGCTTCATCACTGCGGGTGCTCACGGGGAATCCGGCTGCGTGACGGAGTGGAGGAGTAACGGCTACAGGTCGCACAAGGTGGCAGGGGTTAGGCCTGTCTCGCTATCCATCTACTCCCCCATCGTTGCACTATCTGAGTGCCTGTCAGGGCTTGTTTTTCAGAGTTTCGAAATAATTTCATAGCTTTTTCAGCACGACTGCCCAAATGTCAGTTGTGCAGTACAACGTAGAATTACCGAGCAATGAAAAATGTAGGTGTTGAACGGCATCTGTATTGCTTGGCCTCAGCTGTGCCCTCCCGTAATGAAAACAATGGCTGTGAATTCGCTGTAGTTAAGCCGAACTTCAAATTTAATGTAAATTGTTGGATTGCAATGAATATAAAGGCATGTTTCATTGCAGTCGATTAGATTATGTTCCTGTGCCATTAAGAGTGGGTTCCTCAAAAGCCTGGTGATAGAATGTAGCAAGTAGCGAGGCTCTTGCTACACTCCGTTGCAGGACAGTATTTGGAGATAGGAAATTACATGTAATTACAGGGGGTGAGATCATCAGTTTATATAAATCAGCCTGACTTTGCTGATGTCAGTGGAATTATGCCAGTTTACACCAGCTGAATGAAACAAACGCACAGATGTCCTGATTCTCCCTTGATTTTACAGTGGTGGGAATCCAGGGTGACTACAGGCGGTGCTGGGTCAATAAGCTGCCTTTAGCTGAGCAGTGTGAGTTTATCGGGGGGTGAAGATCGAGGTGGTAGATTACATGTACTTTAGGGTGCAGCTTCCCTTACTTCAGCACTGGTGAGTGCACTGCAGCAAAGCCGTTCTCAGCCTGGACCTTGTCTGTAAAACGAAGGACTGACATGCTGGGCCAGCCAAGAAAGACCAGGATGAAAATCAGACTCTTGCCGCTGCTGGAAATGCATACCTTGAGTCGGTAATTCGCCTACTAAATCACGCATGGCATGTAGAGCTGCTCCAGTTGAATTTCCAGCACCGTTTCAGGTTGAGGGAAGAGGAATCGCAACTGTGGCTGTGTCTTGGACCTTATGTCTTTAGCAAAGAGGAGCCAGCAGGGAAGGCTTCTGCAAACCGATGAGCTGGTGTAAGTCATTAGAACAATAGTGGACAGCGGCAGGGCTCCGGTATTGAATAAACCGTGGGGGCTATTGTCATCTTTCAGAACAACGATATCCTTTTTCCCCTCCTTTTTTTTTTTTTTTTTCGTGGAACTTGTAGCCGTTTTTGAGCTTTCATTTTTCATAATGTCACGGATAATCTTTTATCTATTATCCACTAGCGCTGTTCTGACAGACATTTGCATCAAATGGTAACATGCAGGCTGGAACTCTCTCTAGTGGGGAAACCGGCTTGATACGAAAGGTTATTCGCTCTCGCCGCTTCTCGTGGCTTTGTTCTCGATTCATACACGTTTCTCCCTCCCATCTAAATGTGGGCACTTCTGGAGCTTTTTCTTTAGGAGGGAAAAAAAAAAAAAAAAAAAAAAAACCTTCAATCCTGAGATCTGAGTTTATTCAGGCTTCTTCCTACATATCAGTCAAAACCTTGTATTCACTGAAAATAATGAATCTGCTTTGAAACATTTGTTGAGTGCTCAGTATGTCTCCAGAATCCTTTCAGGACCTTTCCTACAGAGACACTGGCAGCTTTCTTCTTATTTATTTATTTATTTATTTTAAGGAGAGGGAAGAGTGATGAAGGAAGGAACTTAGGCAGCCGTGAGCCTTTTTGCAGCTGGCATCTCTCTCTACCAAAAAAAAAAAAAAGACCCTGATGGGAACAATGACCTTTAAAAATGTGGGTAGAATATGCTCCGAGTGTTTAAAAGTTAGCAAAGCAGAAAAATGGTGCGTGACTGGAAATGTGAAAGCGTGGTTCAGTATTACTTTGGTTTCATAATTCCTCACTTACACTATCATTATTAAATGATAGTATAAAAATGTGGCTCAGCCTCCATTCTACGAGGAAAAGTTCATTGATTTGAGAAGCAGCTTTATATGCCATCTAATAAACCCAAATAGATCCCTCCCGCGGTGCCTTTCTGTGTTCTCGGGCGATTTGAAAGTCCTTTTCACAAGACTGACTTAGCGGACGAAGTCACCGACCATCACACGCTTTCCGTTCTGCCTCTCGTCCAAACAGCCCTTGTAACGGCGCATCGTTTCCAAAAATACTGCGCTTGCAGTGTCAGCGTTGGATACGAGCCCGGCCTAATCCGGGATGGGAGACCTGGAAAGCGTGCTTAGTAGTTACTGTTCTGCTGGTATCTGGTGCTACCTTAGGGTATGGCCAAAGTCCTGCTGCAGTGGGTTAGTAGTTTTACCCCCTGATTCTGCAGGGATGTAGTATGGCACCCACATGCCTTTCCAGCAAGAAATTATCCAGTGCCCTACAGGACGGCCGGGCAGCATCTGCTTTTTCCTTCCGTGCCAGTGAGCTCCCTGAGTGCTCAGGGCCTCCTGTGACAAAAGCTCAGACCTATGTAGGAAGTGCTCAGTTTGGAGGGCCTCACCATAAAGGGAAATTTCTCCTTTTTGCAATAAAGTGCCTGTATCTAAGCTAGGAAGGGAGGCGTATATCCATTCATACTATGATGCTCAAGATCTGAAGAGTCACAAGTTTGCAGCATAAACATGCGTACTCAATAAAAAATACTGGTTTTTTTTATTACACAGATGCTTTAATATACTTACTTTACTGTGATTTTAAAGTCCTAGATAGATAGGAATGAACAACATTTCCTCTAGTGGATGCTGGATACAGAATTTCTTCAATAGCAAAACTGTAATGTTGAGTTTATTTTAAACCTTTCCAATGGCAGAGGAGAAAGAGGAAGAGGCAAGGCATTAATTTCACCCTCATTTCTCCTCCCTCTAAGCTTTCCTGTGTTTTGGAAGGGGCAAGTTTTGAAGAGTGACACGGAAATTCTGTAGGAATTGTTGCTACTGACCCTGCGGCCACAGAATGCAGCAAAAGAAAACATCAGTCCTCTAACTTAAGATTCAGGAGGACTGGGAAATGTTGTGTTCTTCAGGTTGTTTTTCTCTAAAACATGCATTTCATTGCTAAGTGCCATATCATTTATGGGAGTAAACATTAGCTGTTTCAGGTGTGGAAAACAGCAGAGAAAATCTGATCCAGCCGAACATGGGAAAGAATTTGATTACTGAAGTTTATGTTGCTGGCAGATGTTTCATTCAGTGGTCATTAAAGGAAAGAGTCACATCAGGTTTTGTGAGTTTGGGGGTAGGGCATAAATTAGTAATTGTAAGGAATCTGTAGTCAGATATGCTCTTGCTGTGGTTTAAATATGAATTAACTCTATACAGTTATACTGTATACTCTATATACAGTTATATACTGTATACTCTATATACAGTTACCAGGACTAGCACAGTCTGTATGCACTGAAAAATCAAGAGTCAGCTGTCCTGCATCTTCTGCTCATGGCTTACGTGGTCTTGATTTCTTCTGCTGGATTTTGAGTTTTTCATTTGCATTTTGAAACTTTTTTTTGTAACTCTTTGATTTTTAAATCATTTAAATCCATAGCTGATGTAACTTTATGACTTACATGCAACTCCTTGTGACATGAACGCTGTCATTGCTGTCATTTCTTCACAAATGCACACAGTCATTTGCTCAAGGGTGAAAATATTTTACTATTGTAAAGTAGCGTTAGGGGCAAATCCTCCCAAGAGCAGTGTGATCGCCAGGATGGGTGAGCTCTGGGCAGCAGGTAGGGAGTCTGAGAAGTGTAGGTGGTTGGGCCATTTCTTTGCAAAAAATAGGTTGATGTGTTTGCCTTCTGGTATCCTGAAGAGTAAGTTGTTGCTGTGGGTGCCCTAGAGCTTGGGAAAAATCTGAGCTCCTTCATCAGAAACTGGTTCTCATATAAAATTCAGTTGTAGTATATAAGGCTGTAGAACAGAAGCACAGGTTTAATTCTTTCTGTGGTATGTGTAAGCTTGTATATATTTTAGCTAGCCATGCCAAGAATACTAACGAAGTGTAACTGTAATATTTGTAACCTCGAGTTATAGTGAGTTATAGCTCTTTTTTAATAGTATGACATCATTCATTTTGAAAGTTTTACTGTTAATACCTCTTACTGATGAATACTTTGAAAGTTCCTGTTGCTCTGTGCTGCTGTTGTGCTTCTTGCCATAGATGCCTCATTTTCGGGTGTGCAGTGCGCATTATAAGGTGAAAAGGGGAACCTTATGGGAGATAGATGCTTATGAAATATAAATCATTATCGTTAATGATGATGCAAAAGTGTATACCTTATAACGTGCTGTGCAGGCTGTTCAGTCCTATGAAGCGGAAAGTCTTGGCCTCTTGGGTTCAGCAGCCCGGAACAAAGTTTGAAATAAGCAGTTCATGACGCAGTGTCTCAGAATAAAATGTAAATCTGTGCTTTTAGCTTCTGCTCTTGTCTGTTGAGGTTGGTTCTTTCAGAACTGGAGCAGTAAAATTTAGTAATTCGTTTGACATCTGGGTAATGAAAAAGTGGACTCTGAGAAATAAGTATAGGTTAACCTGTTTTTAATAAGGTGTGGGAGCAACAGAGCCCAGGACAGCACATACCAAGAAGAACAAAATGAAAGGGCTTTCCAATCATGAATAGATTCAATTGAAAACCTGTGTAAAAAAGAAAAAAAAAAAGGCATTTCAACCCTGAGAAACCTGGAAATGTCAGATTTAAGGGCTCGTTGTCCTTGTGTATATGAACTGTAGTGTAGAAACTGCTGACTGATAAATAATTTTATCCCTCTTTCTCGAAAGAAGGAGTGTATAGTTTAAACCTCCTTCGTGACTATCAAGTGGTGTGAGAAATGAAATTGAAATACAGGTGTTTTTGCTCTTTGCCTCGTGATTAGACTTTTCTCCTCCCTCCTGCCCCATCTGGACTTTGCAAACATACTTGATTGCATTATATTGGCAAAATCGGAAAGCCATTACTGAATCATAAGGATATGATGTCAGAGTTTGGAAGTTTAGGTGACCCTGCTGCGCAGGGAGGTTGGACTAGATGATCTCCAGAGGTCCCTTCCAACCTTACTGATTCTGTGATTCTGTGAAGTTCTCTCTGAGTTACTTACTGCTCTGTAAACTCTTGCAATCACAGGGAAGCATAATCCAGCCAAATACCCAAAAGGCATTTTTCATGGCAGCAAAAGTGGGTATCATAACACTCTTGAGAGTTGTTCCTTTAAGTTCCTGCTAGGTAGGTGATGTGCACATGTGGACCTGGAGATGGTTTTATTCGTGCATTTTTTAATAATTTATTAAAGGTCTCTTTGTTATGGAAAAATCATTTACACCCTGAGCGGGCAAAGTATAGGAGCCCAAAAGATCAATTACAAACACCACCAGACATGGAAAATTCAAATGGCAACAAACAAACCCTAAAGGAAAAAAAAATGCAGGTACATTTTAAATAGCTCTCCTTCAGCTGTCTCTTTGGAATAGATGTTGATGTTTTTCATTGTGCCAGTGTGTTAGGATTATCGTGGAAGGTTTGGTTCAGAGTCTGAAATTGCCCTTTGCTCCCATGTGGTTCAGTGTCTAGGGATACACTGAACGTGTGTTTGCATGTCCCAGCGTGGGCGTTCGCTTGCCGTAATATGTTCCGTTGAGGTCATCTGCTTGCATCCATCTGAACTCAAGCGATTGGCAGCAGGAAGTACATTGGGTGATGCTGTGTCGCGTCGGTTAAATATCTCCCAACGATTTGTTACCTGCGATTTCACTCCAGTGGTGGGCATTTGCAGGGAGGCATGGCAATAAAACTCTCCCAGGAGTAGATGAAAAGGTTAAAGCTCTGAGGACGGATCTATGATTGCAAAGTTCAGAATGGGCGGCAAATTTCTCATGTATTAGATTGTGTGGTAGTCTGCAATATAGCTAGTGTGGGTGCGGACCTTCTTTGAGTCATCCTTTAACTAAATGCAATAAATGCCTGCCTAAGCCTCAGGAACTTTGAAATATACTGTTATATTCTAAAAATGGACAAAATGGATACATAGAAAATGTGCTCAGATTCTTCTCCACCAACCACTTTAGAACTTAAGCTGTTTAATAAACAAAAGGAGTCAAAGAGCCTTAGCGTATTCAATTATCATAACTTTACCATCCTAATTCTCTTTTCCCGAGAGAAAAGGTGCATTTTGTGGGAATCCCAGAAGATCTAATAAAACCAGAAAATTTAAGAGCAAAAAATGCCAGCGCCACCTGAACTACGCTTTTCCTTATTACATCTCCCCTGAAGAGTTAACACAAGTAACTTGCATTCAGGTTGTATTTCCACTTTTCACAACGGCAGGCACAGCTTAAAATCACAGTGCTGCGTTGGGATCATCTGGCCTTATTCCCTTCTGCATGGTGGTCCAGGGCAGGCAGGCAACTTTGGCCGCTTCATTAATCCCTTCCCAGTTAATGGCGGCAGCACTTGTCTATCCATTCTGGGAAGCTGGGAAGGACTGGTTTGACATTAGGCCACTCCAGGCATATACGTTCTAGTAGCCTGGGTTTCCGTGGTGGACATGTTGTGTTAGCTTGAGGTTATGCCCCTTCATGACAGAATTAAAGAGCATGTCTGGGTTCTGAGTTAAAGACTTCTGTGTGTTGATAGGAGTTATTCAAGTTAACTTTGCAGTGAAGACAACCCCCAAGGGACTGTCAGCTTAAGAGCATACACTAACCACAACTTGTCGTATTACTACACAGAGAGAGAAATGAGCTTTTAAGTAATTAGTGCCCAAAGCATTCACTGCTTTGTAGGTCAAAACCAAAACCTTAATTCCACCAGAAAACTAATCAGAAGCCAACACAGATTTCAGAGCACTGTTGTAATAAGCTTTCCTTGTGACACAGCACTTAATAAGTAGGCAGCAGCCTTTTCCTCCAGCTCAGGTTTCCAACTGACCTAAAGATATAAGCCCACTGAGAGCATGCCATTGTAACCTTAATCTCAAGGTGAGAAAGATATGGATAGCTGCAGTAGGTCCAGAATCCAAATGGCAAGATTGTGCCTTTAGCATGGAATGGAAATGGAAAAAAAAAAATCATTGTGGCCTCTAATGTAGGTAGGAAAGTCAGCTGGAAAGTCAGAGGTAAATAGGAATAACGTCTTGCTTGTGCTGTAGAAGAGCGTGCTAAATTGCTGTTTTTCCAAGAATACATACCTAAAACTTCACATAAAGATATTTTTATATGAACGTTGTAAGGTCCGTGGTTCTCTTTGGCTTGTGAACCACGCAGGTGCGTGATGGTGAGTGGGAATCCACTTACCCCGCGCCTTGAGCATCTTTGTACACGGCAGAATATTCTGCATAGCTCTTTTGGAAGCAGTTGTATGCATTTGTACAGTAGTTGAGCATTCCTCTCATCGTCACTTTAATGTTTGAGGGTTAATTAAGCCATTCTAATCATACATTCTTGTGTATGGTTAAAACACAAGGGGAGCAGAAGAAGGGAGGGAGTCATGTATTCACTTAGCCTGTTCAACCTAGCATACAGGGCTGTGTGTACTGGTAAAGATAAGGAGCAATGTTAAACAAAGCCCTGAAATAACAATAGTCATTATAATGCAAGTTGTCAGGTGCTTATGCCACTCGGTGAAAAATAAACTTCTGCTGCCCTTGTAATGCAGATTCTTTTTTCATAATCCGATATGAAAGGCATTGTATGAGTCGTGTTTCTCATATTCTACCAAAAATTCCTGAGGCGTGAAACTTTCAAAATTTGGGGGTGGATACCCTTAAGACACTACTTTGCTTGTTTACCTGAAGGTCTCAAATCACTTTTAAGTCGCTCCCTTGTAATATCAGAAAGCTGAATTCATCATTTAATGTAGGAGTGGTTGACTAAAATGCCAAAGTCATAGGGTAAGCTGAAGATGGAATAAGCAACTGATTCATAGGCCTCTTCTCTGAGCATCGCTACTCTGTCCACGTCAAGACGTTCTTCACTTGCTGCAGGGTTGCTTCTTGGGTAAAGGACTTTCTTCACTTCTTCCTCTCCAGACCATTTAACCCTGTGAATAAGGAATGGGACTCGGCAGACGCGGGCTTTGTCAATGCTGGTATTGGTGTGCCAGTGACAGTGAGCAGGTCTCTGCCTCGTCTCTGCTACTGTCTTTTAGTGAAGACGATGTTGTTGTTCTCCTTCCTAAACTAGTTTCATCTATGATAACGATAAACAGGAACGCAACTTCTTTCTGCTGATGTCTGCTCTCCAGGTTTGTGCGTGCGATGTGAGTGTTCCTCCGGATCTCTCTGCAGCATCTACGGCTTGAAACGACTCTTTGTGTTTAATTAAGGGTATTTGAAGAAAACCTCTCGTATCTCTGCAAGGGAGATAAAACTTTCAACTTCTAATTGGTTTAGCGTATTCCCAGGCAAGCAGAAATGTTGAAAGCGGGCTCAGGGCTCGTGCTGCAGAGGTTGTGTTTGTAGAGTAAGCGTCCTGGCATTCATTACAGGTCTCTCCTTCGCTCGCTGCCTTGCCGCTCTTCCCTCCCCCTATCCCTCGTGCTGACCCCTAATCCCAACAAAATGAAGATCTGGTTGTCATATGGATTGCAAAGCTTTCCTCTTGCATCACAAATAGCATAGATCAAAAACACCTCATTTCAAGACAGATGTTTTCTGGTAGTGATTAATATAGTTCTTCCCCCCCCCTTCCTTTTTTAGGAGAACCTTTCATTTCATAATCATCTGCTTTAGCATGAGCTTAGTGGACTAAGTTTAGGCACTAAATAAGAAGACTGGATGAACTGGTTCATTTGGAACATGAAGCTGAGCTGATTTTTTCAAGCCACGCTCAAAGTGAAGCCATTGAAATTTCCATGCGTGTCCTCACCAGGTTTGGCTTAAAGTGGGAAAAAAAAATCCTCTCCAGATAAATATGTTGTCGAATACCTTGCTTAGGTGAGCTCTTTGGTGGGAACTGCAGGGCACTGGGCACCGGTGGCCTTTCGCTGGCCTGGCTTCATCTCAGTTTTGGAGTCTCGCTCTGGGGTACCCTTCCTGAAAATCTCATCTTGACATCTTTTACTTGACAGCTCTTTTGAAGATTGGTTTTTCTCCCAGTTGATGTGGCCGAAACATTCCTCTTTTTTTCTCTTCCACTCTTACATTGTGCACTGTTCGGCTTTCTCCTCCTGCGTTAGAACTGGCTGCATTTTAGTGAGGCTTCAAATAGAGAGGATTTGAGCCTATAAATCCACGCTCTGTGTGAGTCCTTACTTTCACTAATGGCCCTGCTGAAGTCATCAAGGCTGTTTACATGAATAGGGTTGGGAGTAATTCTAATTAGTGACACCAATTTAAGGGAAAGCAGAGTCAATCCATTGTTTTGCAAAGTGTGCTAAGATGAAATATGCTAAAACAGACTCTAAAACCACATTAACTGTAGATAGCTGCATGGTTAAAGGACATGGTTGTCTGACATTATTCACAAAGAACAATCATTAGGACAAGTTGGAAAAATACAGGGTTTGGGGCTGCATTTTCCCTGCAATTTAGTATTACTTGGTATTGGTTAGAAATAAATTGTTACAGCCTCCCTTTGAATTCCTTCAGGGTAAATATTTATCACATATAACGTTTCCTCAATATTCAGAATTTTCAATACAATTAGCTTCACTGTAGGTTATTTACTCCAAGTTAAAATTCAAGCAAAAGCCTCCAAGTGCATTTTGAGCTGAGCTATTCATCAGAAGTCCAACGCTATTTTGTTCAAAGCAAACCGAGAGCTGTGGGAGACTTTCTAACTGGGGAACTGTGCTTGTGAGATGCATAAAACTAATGGTGTACACAAAGTGTCTTGTTTTTCTTCCTTTCGGTGGGGGGTGTTTCAAATACTCATTACTTTGTCCAAAATGGGATCTTGGCGGTGCAGTGATAACAGGGGGAGATAAACAAAACAAAACCAAAAAACCCCACAGCTCTGTGAATTCCCAGCAGAGGTGCGGAGGCATTTAAAGTCTGTCGGCCTGGAAGACCCAGCTGTCGGCTCTTTCTCCCGTGAGCTGCTGAGACCCTCGTGTTCGTACCACTTGTGAGATCGGTCTGAACATGCAGCACGCTTTGGTCTAGCTGCGTGCATAGCGAGTTTATTCCACGTCTAAGTGGGTTATAATTCAGCAGCCTTAACGTGCTTCCGTAGGTTTTTTGGTCTTAATGAAGCTGGGTTTCTTCACAAAGGCCCGATGGTGTTTGATAAATCCCCTGCAATCACAAGCTTTGCGTGTTTTTACCACAGGAGAACTGCACTTTGGGGAGGTTTGCTTGAGGCTGGGGTCAGGCTGGCTCCTCAGGAAGGGGTGAGGGCTGCGTCCGTCTGGGGTGCAGTTCCACGTCCCAACCTTTGGGTGCTGGAGCTGGAGTGAGAGGTTCTGTCGCAGCGACCTAAGCACCTGCAGGTCGTGCTTTAAACTGGTCCAGCAAAATGAGCCACGTGAAACTGGGAGAAGAAGAAAACAGTAAGATGATTGAGCTGGATTGGTTTGAAGTGCAGGAATGAAGAGGAAGGGCTAAGGCTCCTCAGATGGCCATGGTCCTCTAAAGCTGCTTTTACCATGGGAGAACTTGTAACAAGGATGGTACGTGCCTTCAGGGACACTTTCAAAGACCTTGTTCTGGTCACTGAGGTTTTTAACCAAGTTTAGCATATTCCTGGAATTAAGGTGGTCATATATATTTTGAGGTCCGGTCCTGCCTTCAGGTCACATTGACTTCAGTTGGTTTTCGGACTCTGCCTGCATAAAGTTACAAGGCGCCATATGCAACTTCTGCGGATACCGTTCTCGAATCGCCTCTGCGTTCACTTAAGCTGGGCAGTGTGGCGAGCAAATTAATTTTTACTTCATCTGCAAAGTGACTTCTGCAAGGAGTAAAGGCTAGAGAGGACAAAACCTCTAGTTACTTGCTTTTAGGAGGGACAAAACATTAACATGATCCAAACAATTCAGGATATTTTAAAGCTTTCTAAAAGCTTTTTCCTCTCCCCCCCACACTTTTTTTTTTTTTTTTAATATGTTTCATTATAGTAAACTTCAAAGGGCACATTTGATCTGCTGGTATGTTTTTGACTATATCCACCAGGAGTTCACTTAAGCCAGGCAGTGAAACAATAATGTATGTTGTACAGCTGAAATGAAAATTAACCTAATGTACAGTATTTGCTACATTGCACAGCTGAAATGAACTCCTGGTGGACAGTGAAAAACATGCTGGCAGATCAAATACACCTTTTGAAGTTTATTATAATAAAATGAAATAAAGCCACCAAGGGAAGCATTTACAAAAAAGAAAGGCTTAGGAGGGCTACAGCTGTTGTGTATGGCTCTCTTTTTTTATTTGCATTTACTAAGGCCCCTGATCCAAAGCCTCTTGAAGTCATTTTGATTCTTTACATTAGCTTTATTGTCCCTGGTATCTGACCACTGGGACCACGCTGGCCACCTTACACTGAGAGCCGTGTGCTTCGCTAGGAGCCTTACTGATTTTTTTTTAGAACTTACTGACTTTATTAGGACCATTCTCATATGTGGTCTGAATGATGCAACCTGATGCATTACTAAAGAGGCAATTTTCTTGGAAGGATTTTCCTTTTATAGAATTGTAGTATCATAATTTTCAGTTAATGAGCACTTCACTCCCACTAAACAAATTCTTCTCCTTCATGCTTTACTCCTGACAAATTCAACCTTATCATAATAATCCTGTTTAGATCAGAAGATTAAAAGCGTTCGGTGACGTTAGCTGGAATTGCGGACCCTCTTTTCTTTTGAAGATGTAGCCCTGCAGAAGTTAACCTGTTTCCATATGCAAGAAGAATTTTTATTGATATCAGTAGATTAAATTTTCCTTCTCTTGTTCCTGAAAGGTGATTAGCATTTCCCAAGAAGTGTCAGTACCACAAGAGTATAAAGTACTTGGCATTGCTCACTATGGCCTATGAAGACAGTTTCGAGGAATCTGACTGACCGTAGCAAGCGCTTGCCAGTGATATTGGTGTCATTTCTTCCATCCAGCTTCATGCCAGTTAGGAGAATAGAGTAACTTAAAATTGGATCAACATTACCTTCTCTTTTTGCCCTTACTTAAGCGGAATAATAAAACAAACCCTGTGTATTTGTGTGTCCCATGTGAATCTAGTAGATCTGATGTTACATCTGTTAGTTTGCTTTGACAGAAGGAGCTTGTTTTGATGCATGACCAGCAGGAGGGTATTATGCGTCCCGCAAAAGCTGGTCTGGACAGCAGACCTGGTCAATGCCAACATGCACGAGCAATCTGTAGAGAGCCTGTCGGGCACTCAGGTTAGCCCACTTTACCAGGCTCTTAGCATTGAGCTGGACTCCTCAAAGCAGCCAAAGGCAATTCAGCACCTAATCAATGCTGTATTGCCGTGAGAGTTTCCAACATGGAATTTGCTGCATGAGGTTTTTGGATGTCTTGCTCTTTCTTATATATCAAACATTGCTTCTGGACCTCTTAGGGACTTCATTCTTTTGCTTCAATGCTTCTAATAGAAACGCTCAAAGGACTCAATTGGTATTGGAGCCCATTTGTGCAGGATGCTGTGTCTATGTAGGAAGAGCCCTTGTCCTGTGGAGCTGGGATTGTTCATGCAGGTAGAGCTGAAGCTTGCAGACGAGGCATTGCTGTAGGTCGGGTTGCAGGGACCTGGCTGGGGCATAGGGTCTCAGCTGAACCAGGTTTGTGGAGTCTGTGGCCAAGTCAGAAATTGAGCCCAGGTCTTTGGGCTCAGTCTAATCAGAGCAGCATCTTATGCTGAGTCAGGTCTTTTGTTTTAGCATTACAAAACTGTGGCTTGATCCTTTAAACCCTTCCGTGTGGGGATAATCTGCGCTTCTGGGATTAGACTCTTTGAAAGCCCTCCTGTGTAAATAAAGCGTACTCACAAGAGTAAAGCTTTAGAAGCATTTAAATTTAGTGCAGAGAAGACGCACAAGTCCTGTGGTGTGCCAAGGAGATAGCACCCCTCAGGATTTTGCCCAATATTTTTCTGTGTCAGCTCCTGATGCTAATGGGTTGCAAACTAAGAATTATGAGGGTCCTAAATTGTGTTTGTTTGACAGATCCGGCATTGTCCCTGGGCCCCCCGCCCCTCTCCCTTGAGCAGTGGGCATTCCCTACAGAAAGGGAAAACTGAATGAACTGATTGCTTAACCTCGCCTGACTCTACCCTGGTGGTAGATCATTAATGGTGTAGAAAATGAGGGCCAGCGCTGGCAGCGCAGGGTGGGGTGTGTGTGCATCTTTAAGAGATTTATGTGAAGGTCTGAGATGAGGAGACAGCACCGTGGTACATCATCATGCAGGAGACATCAGAGACGTTCTTCTTCGCTTCGGTGCATTATCATAAAAAGTGATTTAGACTAGAGCTGATTGATGCAAATGGTCCTCTGTTCTTTCCTATCATTAGCGGCCTCTTTCAGTGGCCAGAGGCAGTGATTAAAACTGTCATTTGGAGCTGCTCATTAAAGACAAGCACCCGAGTAGCAGGAGGAAAAAAGGCTGAAGAAGCATGATTTTCCCCCCCGCTTCCTTAAAAAATGCATTATCCTTTTTCCAGTTCTGGCTCTACAGGAATCGCCTGTATTTGATGTGACTGAGAATGCAGCTTGTTTAAAAAAAAAGGAATAAAAACTACATTATTGTCACTTAATATTTTGATGACAGCACAGCACAGTGTTAAGTAGATCATTACAAAGGTATTGCCGGGTGTATTTGCTATGAAAAAACTGATGAAACACTGAACCGCGTTATTCCCACAAACCAGGGCTTGGCACTCGCATGGGAACTGGACGAGGCCGCAGTGATTGTTCTTTTTCGGACTAGCTGCGAAGGAAGGGAAGAGGCACATGCAAAAATGCTGGACGGTGATTAGGTTTGACAAGCTTTATCATAACAGATTTGCCTGCTCAGATTTGAAATTCTTCGGGGCAAGGACTTTGTTTCACTGTAGATATGTACAGAGTGTAACACAACAGAGCCACGATCTTGCCTGGGACTTCTGAGCACCATCACGCACGGGTGAGAAATTAGAATAAATTGTTGTTAAGTATATATTTTGCAGCTGTGCTGTTGTACGGCCGCGGGTCATACGAATTGCCCATAAAATCGTACACAGAGCAGTCTTAGAGCTGCAGGTCCAACACTTATTGAGGGAATCCTTGAGGGCACGCGATACTGCGAATTACGAGATTCCTCTATTTCCTCCTGCGAAAGCAGGCTGCTGGAGACGCAGTATCTTCCCGCCTCTGTTGGCAGGTTTAATGATTCAAGATTGCGAGGTGTCGGGGTAGAAAGGTGGAGGAGTGCCTGCGAAGGGGGCAAAGCACTTAGATTAGAAACAACAAAGCCTTGTTAGGAGCCCACTAGCCTCTTGCTCTTCCGAAAAGCAAGTGGCAGCCGATGTGCAGGTTAATTGTGTGCCGAACACGTCCTCAGCCCCGCATGCAGGCTGCTGTCAAAATTAACACATTTTTAAAGAGGTCACAGCCGGAGAAGCTCGATAAGTGCTTTTAGGCCAGCCTAATAGAAGATGCTGAGGAATGACTGAGGGGAAGTTATGATGATAGTGAAGGAGTAATTTAGCATATTAGGGGAAATATGTCAAACCAAACTGATTGCTATAAATACAGCCTTCTTATTTCAGAATCTGGCTGTGCCCCAAGGATTTTCCTGTGAAATTACGGAACTGTGGCTCGGTTATTAGTAGCTGACTTCCCCACTATTGCGCCTTCTCTTTTGGTCATGTACCTCTGCTAGCTAATTGGTACCTTTCTGAACATGGTGGCTCGTTCCTCTTTTGAGCAATCCCATATGAGACAGAAGAGACAGTGCTGGGATGATGGCGGGCTGCTGGCTCTCTTAAAAGATGATGTTATGAGAGCTGTTGCACTTGGAGATTTTCCTGCCTGGGAACATTGCCCTTAGGTTGCAGTGGGATGGCAGAGGGGATCTGTAAGAGGGGTTCTGAACAGGACCTCAGACATCTGTGCCCGATCCAGAGCCGCTGGGTTGAAGGAGGAGACATGTGATGGGCTAAGCAGGCAACAGTGGCAAGGAGTAGAGCTTGCTGAAGGTAGCTAGGAACAGCCAGTTTGGGATTTGACTGTGATTTTAACAGCCAGCTTTTCCAAACTGGGCCAAATTGCTTCCAGCAGAGCCTACTTCTGCTTGTCTACTGGAGTGTGAGCCTACTCTCATGGCAGTCATTATGTTTTATACATTAAATACATTATATTTTAATGTATCTTCTGCCTAATACTCAAATAATCCTCAGCGTACTGGCAATGGTAATAAATTCCTTGAGTTTAAAATGCCAGAAGAGGCGAGCATTTCTTGTGTCATGTCATTCAAGTTCAAGCTGTAATAGATCTGAACAATAATCCTGGTTTAAAGGCAAGTATTGCGATTTTGGAAAAGGCTCTGCTTCCTATCTCCTGGAATTCACTTCAGGCAGCGTTTAATATGAGGGAGGAGAAAGGTAATGATGTCAATAAACATTACTGCAGTTTTAGACTGCTTTCTCCTTGGTATACCTCAAAACCCAGTTTGTCAGCATTTCAAAAACAGAAAAATTTCCAACGAAACTTCCTTTCTTCTTTGCTTCAGATGTCCTTTATGCCATGTTACACATTCTCTGCACTTGTCTTTCTCTCCTTCTCCTTTCTTTTTGTTGTTGATACTGATCATTTTAGTGCCACCACAACTCTGCTCCAGAGACGGGAAGGCTGCGGGCATGATTTGTGCCGTAACCGTTGTTTGTCCTGAATGGAAAGCATTTAGTGAAATACAAAATGAACTGCAGGAGCAACTGATGTTGTGTGCAGCAAAGGTGTTTCCTTACGGGATCCTTGGCAATAAAAATGAAAAGGAGAAAGAATAGTGGAAAAAGCAAAACTATAAAGTTGTTGCATGGGGGGATTCTCTCTATATATAATTTTATGCGTGCACGAGGTGCTGGTGGGCCACCTCTCCAGGCTGCAAGGAGAGCTACTTCTGCCTTAACAACAGCATGAGCAAGTGAACCATGCGACTCGTTTAGATTGAGTCAGTGAATTGTAAATTTGGAGGTGGAAAAGAGCCATTAGATCCTCCAGCCCATTCCCCTGTCCCTGCGGAGCAGTTCCCACCATACGCTTCCAAACGCTTTGTCCGCTCTGTTGCAAACGCCCCAGGTAACGCAACTTGCACCAGAGCCCTGGAGGAAGCTGCACCACGGGCTGCGACGTCTCATTGGCAGCATTTTGTATCGTTTTTCTCAATGATAAGCTTAAATTGAATGACTTTCTCAGTAACGAAGCTAATGAGAAGAATATTTTATTTTCTTCTCTTGCATGTATTTTGGAGGGATACAGGTCAATTAATCTCTTCCCCTTTGATTTTGCACTCGGTTTCTGACTGTCGTGTTTGCATTGGGTCGCTCAGCAGAGCTTTTGGTGGAACTACTGCGATGATGGCGGTATTGATGATTTTACGTGCTGTAGAAAGCCATAGGTGTACATGATATTTTACAACCCTTGTTAGTCTCCACCCTGCAAAGCTTAACAGTTTAGTGCTGTTGCTGTCAGCTCATGAGTGCTGCTGCCTGGTGGCAGGTGGAGGACCACAGCCACGGGAAACCCCTGTTGACTTTGAAGTTAGTCCCAAGGAGCCCAGCAGCACGGCCTCGTGCTGGCCAGAATTCAACCCCACTGGCTGGAGGACCCCAGTTCAGAGGCGCAGGGCAGAGAGCCTGGTGGAACAAGTGTGGAGATAATTTAAAAGTCCATGTTACTGTGTGTGTTTTGGTATTACCAGAGAGCAGATTGACAACTCTTGGGGCAACAAAGCATTTTTTGAACTATTGACTAATACTGTTAATAAAATAGAGTTGCTAAACTCTATTTAGCACCTAACCTGAGGTTCAGGTTAGGTGAACAACATAAATATGTGCACAGGCCTCATAAAATGCAGGTTTATTAGTGCTTGTGTATATGTAGCTTGTGCTTTCTTTATCTTCCTATCTCAATATAGTTGTTTAGAGATGCGTTTGAAAACACTCACTTTGTACAAACTTCTGGAACCTAAACAATGAAGTTCCGCTGTGTTGTGGTGAAAAAATTAAATGTACAATTCGCGTTTTCTTCCTGGTGGAGAAGTTGCAATAATTTGGGGGTAAATTGAAAAATACAAGCCAATCATTTCCGTGTAAAACCTGGTACTGACATTAGCCTTTAGTTATGACATTGCAATTATCTCCATAGCAACCCTCCGTGATGTGACAGCTGCAGGGACGGGAGGTTCACGTGCTCTCGTTGGAGCCGAGCATGCTGCGCTCTCACGTGACGTCTTCCTGCTTTGCTCCTGGTTTTCCTTCTTCCTCAGGGTGGTTTTGCAGTGGAGCAATGTAGCTGCCTGAATTCAACTTGCATCTGATAAAACTGTTGCAAAGAGCAGAGAATAAGCTTCTGTGCATTTATGGGAGTCTTTCAAGCGTATTAAAGAGCAATATCTTATATGATCTGTTCCATTAATAAATAATTGTGAGAAAGCTCATACATGAATATAGTACTTTCAGACCATTACGCACAGGAATACATTACCGGTGTGGATTGCACCTTTGTTAACGGGGAAGCCTATGCTTCAGTCAAAGACACTTTGTGTCTCCCTGATGTCTAACAGGCGAACGTCTTGAGCAAAGCTAAGAGAGCAAGGAGAGGCTTATCACAAAGCAAAGCAGCTGAGAAGTCTACAACGGCACAAGCCAGAATCTGTCAATAATTTTAGTTGGGACCGTATGTTGTATTTCGTCATTCTTTGTTCAGTCCTTAGGTTGCCCAATACTAAGTGTTACAGGAAATTGAGGGACTGGCTCCTGCGTTTTAATCTTGAGTCATCTGTCAAGGTTGTGATACATAACTGCGCCTTCGAACTGACGTGGCATTGCGAGGTTTCTCCTTCTGCGACTGGGGCTGGGCGACTGAACTGAATCTGTAATCTGTTCTTACCCCTCCACTTTCAGGGAAACAGTAAGTCCAATTGGCACATCAAGGTTGAACAGCCTCCCTTTCAGTAGTGCCTTTCTGGTTCTCCCTGTAACTGAAAGTGGCAGGACTCAAGCCTGTAGTCTGCTCAGAACAGAAATGACTTCTTAATACTAGCTCAAGGCATTTTATTAGGTAAACTTTTGAGTTATTCCCATTCCCTTGGAGCCATCATAGATTGAATGGTAATGGAGCCTTCCACTGCCAACTTTAATGCTTTTGTATCTAACTGAGGACACCATTTCATGTATTTGTTAGGCCACTAGGCTGGAAAACGCTATTATCTCCCAGTTCCATAAAAGTGATGGTTATGTATACATCTAGTATGTCATTGCTACCACTTTTTATGAGAAGAACTTGTTTTCTGTAGGCGTTAAGACTAAGATATATTTCACCATCCTGATGTATAGTGAGTTGGGTGATTAAATTTCTGTGTGGTGAGATAAGACAGCTTCCTGAAGGATTTATGTCCATATAACTCTGTAGGCCATATATTCGGTAAAGTCACTTTTTTGTTATCCTGGTGAACTGAGCTAGAGATGTTTGTGGGCCTTTGGAGGGCTTTTTTTCCTTGTTTTCTGGGTTTTGCACTTGTTACCCCTGAAACCAGATTTTTGCATGGACTGGCCCAAAAAGGTAAGCTGGGAGATGGGTATGATGCCATGCTCTGCTTTGCTTTGCTTATGTTTCAGTAAAGGTAAGGAAGGTTGTGATGTGGAGCTCAGAAGCAAACCCAAACACATAGATACTACTCCTAGTGGTCTACTAGAGGCAAGGAGTGCTGTGTGAGGCTGCAGAGCAGACTGGGAATCCTGGGCTTCTTTAAATAGTAACCTGGTCCTGCAGTAGTTTCTTCAGCATCCTTGGGGAGTTGAAATAATCTTTCAGCTTCAGTCTCCAAGTGTGTAGCGTGGAAATAACACCACTTCTAATACATTGCTCTGGGTGGCAGTGAGAATAATCACGTGTTTGTTTGGTGATAGATGACTGAAAAGTCATGTTTAAATGGACCAGGCAGACAGCGCCAAGCCTACCTGGGCTGCACGCCCTTCATCGGGGGAATTTCAGAACAGGCTGGGTCTTCACTTGCTTCTTCTGAAACAGGACTCCTGTTCCCACCAAAGGCAATAACAAAGCTGCCTTTGACATGGGAGGGTAGATAGCTGAAGCCCTCCGGTTCTGTAAGTCTACTGAGAAGTCAGGCGATCAGCTCCTGATGAGCTGAGTATGGGAAAACGCAGAGCAACGAGACCATAGGCAGGCGCAGGGGGAGAAATCTAGAGCAACTGTGAAAATTTTGGATCTGACTGTGAAATGTGTAACTCTCGCTGCTGTCAGCAGAGCTTTTTCTCTGTTGTTTTGGACCTTGTGTAGTCATTAAGCTACCAACGGGATCAAATGGCACCGCTCTGATTTGACGGCAATTTAGTCATGCCCAGATATAGAAGATAGTGGCTCCACACCCCTCATGGATCCAGAATTTAGTCATTATGGTGTAGCTCAGGGTTAGATTTGCAAGGAGCTCCAAGCTTGACTCTGTCATTGCACTTTAAAATATTTTATCAAATCTCTCTGTGCAAGTATTTCGCTGCAGGTTTTTTTCCAGGCTCTGTTATCAGTCTTTGTGTATTTTTTTCCAAGAATGAAAAAGTGACACCTTACCCTCTCACAAAGCAAAATTGATCTTGCTCAGTACTGGCAGTCAGTGTTTGCAAAATATTTCCATTTAAAAGGTTTGACTTTCCACCTGGGACCTCCAGTAAATCTATCCACTGGAACAGCTGGAGCTAAAAAAAAAAAAAAAAAAAAAAAAAAAAAAAAAAAAAAAATTCGAAAGCAACTAAAATTCTCATGTAAACATGATTGAATGATTGAAGCATCCCTTTACCCAACGTACTTTGTAGCATTGTTTTTTTTTCTAAGGATGATTCCAGTTAAGGGCTAGAAATTTGATTGGTTTTATTTCATTCCATTCCACTTTTATTTGGCGATGTCTGTGGCTTTCAAGATGCAGTCAACAAAAAGACTGACCCTCCAAACCTTGCAGAAGCTTGGGCTCCAGTGGGACCGTTCAGAGGAATACACACTGTGTGCAGTTTTTTAGGTTTGGTTCAAAATCTGCTGAAGTGTCACTGGAAATCCTCCTATACTTTCGATCAGGCCTTAAGTGACTGCAGATCAGGCTTCCCAGCGCCAGCTGCACTGCGGAATAACTCCTCAACCATGGGGTTAGCAAGCAGCATCTCCCCTGGTCTTTGTTCAGTTTAACTGGATAGAGAGAGCTATTTAGGTTGGCTTAAGGTTTTAGTTTCTATATTAATTCTCTCCTGACCCTCGTTAGCCAAAAGGAAAAAACAATTCTGAAAGGGTTTGATTTCCTAATATTGTATCTTCTGTATCTGCGGTGCCTGTTGTGGCCTATTAAGACTTAAACTGAGATCACTAAACTCATTTCATTTATGCCTTGGGCCTCATTCAAACCCTGGTTTCCCAGCAAAGTAAGGCCAATGGATTAGCATTTCACCTAGCTCAATGGAGTGGTTTTCATCTCTTTTAATGCCCTTGGCATTAAGGAAAAAGGAAAGAAAGAAAGAAAAAGAGAAAGATGCTTTGACTGCAACGCAGCATTTTGTTAGTGTGCTGGCAGTGCATTTACTAGGATTATTATGGAGTGTGCTGGGCTTTATCCTGTTTCCAGTGGGAGGGGAGGAGCGGGAGAAATGCTTATTGCATCTTTATATTGTTAAGCAGTTTGACCACAACATTTTTAAAGGGATTTGGATCTCTCTTTTTTGAAAGGCAGCCCGGTCTTCCCTGGTCACTACCAGCAGCATTAGCCTCTGTCAGACAAATTACAGTATGGGTGAAGCTGTGATATCGACATGTGCGACTTGATCTTTCTTAATGGGGGCACCACAGGGGTTTCTGACTGCCCCACTGAGCTTAATGTTCTGTAAGGAAAAACAGACACAGAACTGAAGGACATTTGTAATGGGCTGCATGGTTAACCCTTCGCTCTCAGCTGCTAGCCTCGCTCTGCAGCATCTTTCTTTTTCGTTTTGGCAACTGCTTAAGGAAGCCCGTGGGAGCTGACATTCCCTTATCCTCGACAAGGGGCACGTTGTGATACCTGGGGAAGCGCCGTTGTGAAGGGGTGCATGTACCTACCTTCCCTCCCTCCTCTTCCCTTTCGTTTGTACTTAAGCCAAACGGTTGCTAGCACTCTGGCAAAAGGAGCTGTGTAATTATAACAACAAAATAGCTTGTAAATTGGGGATGTCTACTTCTTTATATTAACAACAGCTTTATGCACAAGTGCGGCTATTTATTTTGACCTTTCATCATAATTAGCCTCATAGCGATAAAGAATTTGACATCTATGAATTCAACAATGCAGAACAGTGAAGGTGAAGACCCTTCTGGAAGCTGGGGAATTCTGCAGATTTATTTGGGTTTTCTTTTTTGTGCATGTGTGCCCGTCCTTTTCTACTTGGTTAACAAGCTTCAAAATACAAATACGCTCTAGGGCAAACTGCAGGAACCAGTAGGTATGCCTTTTTGCAGTGTATCTTTTTATCCCCTTAGACTACTGCTCAAAAAATGGTTGGGGGGACGCTTTGGAGACAGGGGCATTAATAACTACCATGATGCAGGAGTAGAAGGCCAACTCCCTTGCAACAGCCACCAATTGAAAGTTCAGCTTATTATTTTACCTAAAACCTCAACCAAAATGCCAGGTATACTAGGGCATCTGGTTATCCAGTTCAGTTGTTTTACTCCCTTTACTCTTACTGTGCCTCCATTTCTTGCTGTGTGAGCAGTGCATGACGCTGAGTGCCTTCTTCAGAAGAGCCGAGGGCACAGGAAGTGCTGCATGCCCACGGAGCCTGTTACTGGACAGATTATTACAATATCCATTTATTATTAATTGTCATTGGCACTAAAAAGCCACGAAAGCTCTTAGCATCTTGCTTATTTCATGCAGTCCGTATTGAGGAGTCCTCTTGAGCTCTTGAGATAGCAGAGTTGTTGTAAATAGAACTTTAAAAGTAATGAAATCTATATTCACTGCCATATGAAACCTTCAGAGTCATCGGCTTGATCTCGTGCACTGTGTCATTGGCAATGACAGAGCTGGAAGGAGCAATGGGATTTCTTTCATGAAATGCATCAGCATTGATTTCTGGTACATCTAGTCATACCCAGTATCCAAATTTCAGGTGAGAATATTTCCACGCCTTGGCAGACCCCAATGAGAGGCAGACTAGGGCCAAGGAAATTGCCTTTTTTTTTCCTTCCTGTAGTTATTGTCCCACAGTGAGAATTCATCAGTCATCGAGGGTGACCTAGCTTTGTTACCAACAAAGCGCAGAGATTTTTTGTCCTTGTGTTGTTGCATTGGCTGCAAGGGGACAGATGACACCTGATTAACCTAAGGTCTGTTTCTGAACAGATCTGAATTGGCAGAATAAATTCGTACCCTGGTGGGGGGCACAGGGCCACCAAAGGTCCTGCAACGCTCATCACACAAGGTTATTTCTCCCACCAGTTTAGACCTTTAAGGTTCTGGTATAGACGGACAATTTTCTTAGGGCCATAGCGTGGTATATTTAGGTGTATGCAAAGACTAAGCTTGATAAGGGACTTATTCAACAGGAGCCTTGGGTATGATGATCACTGGGGTCTTATTTTTGGTTCCCATGAGGGCAGGGGATGATGGAATAGGGCAGAGTTAGTTTTGTATCAAATGCTTTTGAAAACTCAGTGTAGATGCATGCAGCATGTTGGAGAGGTAAAGGTGCAGGAATGAATTTAGCACTGATTCGCCATGAACAGGAGTTGCAAATTTGAGGCCAAAGCCACCGAGGATCCAGTGGCATGCTAAAGATTTCTCTTCGTATCTTCTCTACGAGTTACTTACCTATATGCTGATCCTATTTTACTTTCTTTTTAAGGTGTGTTTTGGGACATATGAGTAACCTGAGGCTGTAGTGCCAGGTTACTTAATTTTAGATATATATGTTCCTGGAACATCCCAGCAGTATTAATTTGATCTGAGTCAGGTATGTATTTATATGGTTACATTTCTTTCCAGTTAGCCAAAGCATGTGACTGGAGTTTATGCTGGCTTTTGTGCTCTCAGCTGGCTGTATATGAGCTGTGAGGTGACAGATAATACCTATTCCAGGATAAAGTCTGCTGGGGCAAATTCACCCATCAAGTTTTTTTTTTAATTTGCATTGGCAACATAAGCTGATACACAACCAGTCCTTTGAGTTAGAAGGCTGCGGGGCTTTTGAGCTGGTAAGTGCCACCCTAAAGCCAAGCTTGCTGCACAATCGAGCCACTGTCTTAGTACCTGTCAGTGCAGAAGACTGTTCCTGGTGTTTTCTGCCTTCTTACACCTATGCAAATAACTTGTCCTGGAGCAAAGCCACCTTGTGCACCTTATCCCTTACACTGCAAGAAATAAAAATGGTTAATGTTGCTGGCTGAGTGCTAATGGAAACAGGGAATAGATTCATACTTAAAGTTTATCAGCGCCACAGCAAGGAGGGATTGTTGATAGAGCTGCAAGAGAAAACAGGGTAGAGGAAAGTGGTGTCTGAATACAGGTCAGATCAAGGAAAAAATTGTTGTGGGTAAAGGCTGATAAAATTTTGAAATTTTTTCCTAGGGAAGTAGGAAGTGCTCTGTACATTGCAGGCGCACCACTCTTTTGCTTTCATGGGTGATGACTACATGGCTTGATGGGGCTTTTTCTACATCTCAGCTGAGTAATTCTCACAGTGAGCTCAGAAGTGTGACTCCTACAAGCAAGTAGGGGTGTGTGTATATGTATATATACACATATATATTATATGTGTGTATGTACATGAGGAGGTATATGTAACTTACATATTAAAAAACGTTGCTTTGAGGGGTGTGTGTGTATACACACACACACATATACACACTTATATTTGTATTTCTCCCCCCCCAGTAGAGTATGATTACTTGTTTAGAGGTCGAGGGTAGTCGGGGCGCATGCATTTTCTGTGGTTAGGGTGGTTCACTCCATTTTGTTAACTTTATTCCTCTGCTCTTGGCCTTTATACTATATTCAAGGAGGTCCCCAGGAGGCAGCAGCGGTGGTTTTGGGGGTTAGCTCTTCTTACTCTGAGATCCTGAAACATTAGCCTCCAGCAATTAATATAATTACGTCATTAATGTCACACCCCTGATGTTACTGTGTGTCAGAGTCAGACAATTGCAGTGTTGTGATTTCTTAGTTATGTAAAAGGCGATTAAGGCAATTAAGTGGGTGATTAAAGCTGCTCAGTCAGAGGTGCTGACTGATGCTATTACCAAGAAGAAGCAGCGGTGTATAGT
Source organism: Rhea pennata (assembly GCF_028389875.1). Classification (NCBI taxonomy): domain Eukaryota; kingdom Metazoa; phylum Chordata; class Aves; order Rheiformes; family Rheidae; genus Rhea; species Rhea pennata. The sequence goes on from NC_084682.1 coordinate 10,949,440, forward strand.
AGCCGTGGTCCAAAGTAGCCCTGCAAACAGGGATTGCTTACAGTGTCCGGGGTATTTCTGAAGTTAGCTGACCTGCACATCTCCTCTCCTCCTCGCTCGCCTGTGGTGGTTTACTAACAGGGAGAAACGGGTACATACAGCATGAACTACGTGGTTAAATAAAAGGATTTAACGTTCCCTTTGAAATGAGCATTATTGGCTTTATTTAATTAAATATGGATTTATACTATAAATATTGGAGCTCCTGGAGCCCATATTTCAATTAATGGATCATTTCTATGTCATGCTCGCTTTGTAATTACTGGAATGTGACAATACAAAGAACTGAAATGATTTCCCCTCCTCCTCGAATACATCTGAGCAAGTCTGAAGCAGATAGAAACGGCTTTCTTACCCAGCAGTGTGTGGGCACGCGCCTGCACGCGGGACAGCCCCACGCACTCGAGACCGAAGAGAGGGGTTTTGGCGGGTCAGTAGCGGTCGTCGAAGGAAGAGCGCGCGGGGTTTGCAAGGCAACCGTCGTAACGGCCCCGGCGGTTTTGTGCGGCGGGAATTTGTGCAAATGCGGTGCTTTTATCACGGGGCGAGGCTGCCTGCAAGTTGGCGCGTACAACATACCACTGGGTGCAAACGATGCAGCGTTGTTGTTTTGTTTCTGGTTTGGATGCCACCAAGCTCGTTCGGAGGATGCCTCAAGATCTGCTTGGTGCTGACTTGGTGGGCTCAGGGCTCGTGTCGTTTCCTCGGGCCCGGAGAGCAGAAAGCGGAGCAATGCCGTTGTCCTCCGCACGCTGCCCACGCACGTTTTACAGCCTCCTCCTTGCTCTCTGCAAGGATGCGATACCCCTTCTCCAGGGCGTTTTCTGTCAACTGAGTTGAAAATAAATACAAGTAACCACGCGGGGCTTCGCCTCAAAGGAGCCCGGCGGTAACTGGGGGTGGCCGGGGGCCGGGGCCGCCGCAGAGCCTGGCGTCGCCGGCTGCTCGGTCCTCGCGGCCCGGCCGTCCCCGCCGAGGGCGGCCAGCGCGCCGCGCGCCGGCGGCCGCCTTCCCCACCGTTTCCTGACCAGAAAAAAATGGATTGAAGGGCCCGGCAATGAGCTAACATCGCATACATAATTCCATCAGAAAATATCCAAGGGTGGAAATCATTGTTCTCCGAACTAGCTGAGCTGGAGCCAGAGCAGAAATACTAAAGTCAGTTGTGCCTTTGAGCTGCCTATAACAGCGCCCTTTGGAGACCCATTTCATACAAAATTTGAAGCCTGTGTTTATTGCCCATTAAAGCAACCTTTATTTTATGGCAAATGTTGCAGTAATTGCCTTTTACGAAGAGCACTTTGTAACACACATGCACTGTTGAAAGAAAACCACTCTGGTATTGTCTATCGGGACTTAATGGCGCAATTAATTTTACTCCATCTGTTCCTGAGACTTTAAAGGAAAATGGATTTTTTTTTTGAGCGCACTTTAATGAAGAAGATAAAGCGGCCCGGCTGGTGTCCCACAGGCTCAGCGCAGTAAGTTCAGATTATTGCTCAGTCTGTCAGAGTGGGCTGCTTCCCTCGGCAGCCGCCACCGCGAGCAGCCCGCGCCGGCCCCTCGCCGCGCCGTTCCTGATGACAAACTGCCAGCCGGCTCCCACAAAAGCGCGATTAAAATGTCAGCACGGGATGACGAAGGGGCCAAGAGGGTCCTCGGAGACAAACTGTGTTCAGTATGAGTTAATACTTCACTGCGGCGCAGGGCTGGGCGGCCGCTGCGCCGGGGAAGCGCGAGGCAGAGGCTCGCAACCGGGCTGCTTTAAAAACACGGCGGCGCCTCGCGCCGCGGCGGCCGGCAACGCGCCGCCGGCTCCTGCTCGTTGACGCCGGCCGAGGGGCCGCCGGCGGCGGAGTGGAGCCTGGCCCGAGACGGGACGGGACGGGGGGCCGCGCGCGGAGGGACGGCGGTGCGGCCCGGAGGCCTGGGAGCTGCGCGAGGCCGGTCGTGGCGGCGAGGAGGAGCCGTCCTGAGGCGGCCCTGGCGGCAGTAGACCGGGGGCGGTGGCCGCAGCGGGGTTAGAAAGCGGAGGAGGTTTGGGGCCCCGGCGTGGTGCCGAAGCCGGGCGCGCTCCTCCCGGGCGGCAGCTGGGAGCCGCGCTGTCATCCCTGGGGGGCTTGGGGCAGCCGAGAGCGGGACGAATGGGGGGGTCACCTCTCCCGCCGGCAGGTCAGGGCTAGCAGGGCTGAAAGCCCCTCGGAGAGCCAGGAACGACGCGGTTAGTACCCCCAGCGCAGGATGTGACCTGCTCCGCTTTGAACGATCTGTTACGCTGCCGGGGGAGGGAGAGCCAGGGAGTGCCGGAGCAAGTTGAATTCAAAATATATCGCGTACTTGAATTAAACGCAATCAGAGACATTCACTGATACCATAATGGCTCTTGAATAATCAGCGCAAGACATAGCACTGGGCTATTGACTATTTAAAGCAAGATGGAGCAAGATAGAGATTGCAAGGTGCTGCATTCGGTGAGGGGTGGTTTCTGTTTGCAATGCCATGTGCTGATCCTCAACTAAGATTTAAAGCCAAGGATGTAAAGCAGGAAGCCCTTACATTCCCAGTTACATTTGCTGGCCTCTTATTATTCATTTCCAATTAAAAAAAAAAAGAAAAAAAGAGACAGAAAAGACATTTCTTCCTGGGTTTCTGCGTTCCTTGTGGATTTGCCTCATCCCACCTCTCTGACATCCTCAGCTGCTGGGTCTGCTTCATCTCCCCCCTCCCCTCCAGCCTTGGCCTCCTCTTTCTTCCTCTTCTCAGAGGGCTCCACAGCTGGGGGTTGATCTTTCACTTGTGCCGGCCCATTTAACTGGAACAGCTCTCCCTTCCCTCCCCTGAGTCACTTCCTCTCCTCAGGTTGCCCCTTAAAAACTACTGATTTGCTTTTCTTTGCTTCCAGTGCTAAATGCTAGACTATTACACTGCTTTAGATTTCCATTTTTGCCTTGTCATTACCAGCCTGCGTGAATTTGTACTTTGCTGCTGTTAAATTTCAGGGTTTTCGCAGGCTTAACTTTGTTTCCCGATGTAGTTAGCCCTGTCTGGGAGTTAGGGGCGCAGACGTGTGCCGTAAAGGAGACTGGCAATATTAATAGCTACGCAGCCCCATTACCCAACGATCTCCAAGCACTCTGCACACAGGAGCTGAGGCTCGGTGTTTCCTGCGACACGAGTACATGGAGATCCAGTTGGAGAAGCTGAAGCACCGCTGGGGTAAAAGTCCTGCCCAGAGGGGGTCGAATGCAGGAATCGGAGGCTCAGGGTTCCCGGCTGCCCCGTGCAGTTGCACTCGGTAAGCAGGGCTCATCTTTCCGTTGCTGTAAAGCATTTTGCGATGCTTTCTTCAAAGGATTTGTATGAAACTAAATTGTGTTGTGTCGGATTAGGGCTCCATAAGTTTACTATTTGCGGTATAGCATACATCTGCTACCGCAGTAATCTCTCCTTGGATGGGATGCACGTTTATTCTGCGAGCTGTTTGCAACAAGAAAATAAATGTGCCCATATCAGTGCGTTATGGAGGGAGTAAAGGGATGCAGCTGGTCCCAAGCTCATTCAGCAAACCTGCGCTGTGACTTACAACTCTGTTCTCAGCGCACAGAGCCACTGGCTCCTCACAGTACTGCCTATTAATGTATGGGTTTGTAAGTAGGTTCAGTCAGGGCAAGATTCCTGTCTAACACTTAGTGCTTTCCAAACCCTGCGGTAAATCCTCTCCTGAATGGAGCACTGTGCTTGCTTTTCAAGGCTGGGCAGAAGGGAGAATTGAAAGGTTTTTCCTTTGCATTCTGTTCGGCTCGCCTGACACAGACATCTAAACCACAGGAGGTTTGAGCTTGTGTTTTCCCAGCTCATTTCCCATAGCCTGAGAAGTGATCTCTGAGTGTCAGGTGGCATGAAGGCCGCTTTCCACGTAGAGCGCAGCAAAAGAAACTAGTCTGCTCCTCTGTGTGGCTAGCTCTAATTTATCCTTTTAAGTGTTGCTTACACAGAAATAGAAATGCCTGTCCCCCGGCTACCAGTTTGGACTTGGACAGCATCTCCCTGATGGGTTTGGTTTCAGGAACTTTCCATATTTGGGTTGAGGAACCTTTAAGAGCTGCTAGAACGGCAGGGTCATGTTTTCCTTCAGTGTAATTTTGATCTATTTCCAAAACGTATCTTTTCCCGTTCACTGGGGAAAATTAAAAGCTGAGGCAGTTCTTCTTGGCAGCCCCTACTTCAAAGAGATTTCTTCTTCTGGCTCCTGGTAGACATAGCCAAAAGGCAGTGAGAGGCTGTAAGATGGCTTCCAGCAAGTGGAGAAGTTCCGCAGTGGCAGCCCTGCGGATATGATAAGACTTGCTTCAAGTAATGAGATTTTTGAAGGAATACATGTTGGGCTCTCACTTTTGTTTTCAGAGTTTGGAGCCATAAGCATTTTCCAGCTTTTCCGTGGAATTATGAGAAATAGAATTTACCATCTCCGTATTTTATATGAAAGCTCAGATTCTAACCTGGCCTCGTGAATTGAGAGCTTCCAAGACTAAGAAAAAGTGCAAATATCACGGAAGTTGTCAAGACAGTCATACAGTGAGTTGCAGCTATTTGAGACATAGCAGCAGCAGGAATAAAGTTTCAAAATGCACTTACTTTGAAAAGGTCCAGCAAACTGGAAAATGAAGCCCAAGAACCTGGGACTTAGGGCTTTCATGCTTATTTACTATTTGCAAATATAATCTGTAATACCCTGAAGAAAGCTTGTTTTCTTTCTCCTTTATACAGTAGTGCCAATCAATCAGAAGTAAGTTTATTGAAGACAGTGGTGAGACACTGAGGGAGAACGATTGCAAATAGGAGTAAACCTGAATCATTAGGACATTATGAAGGAATTCAGTTAGGGTTTGGATGGAGGTTTAATTTTTTTTTTTAATGGAAAAACGCACACCCGGATTGTGAAGTGCTCAGGTGGCTGCAACACCTGTATGCTCCTGAGGAGTCCCTGTAGTCACAGAATGAATATCCCTCTGTAAAACATGCTGTGAAATCAAAATCCAAAATTCTACCAGTTCTGTGAAAAAAGAGACTCGGTACACTAAAGAAAATACGAAAAATGCTAGGAAACATATTCTTTTCATGATAATATACTTAAAATACCACCCTGACCCAAGGGAAATGTATAATAACATTTTAAGACAGTTCTTTGAAAGCAAACATTGAATTTGCCCCAGTGTATTAGATCAACCCGGAAACAAATGAAGTTTCTGTGAAATAGGGTGGCAGAAAATAGTGGAGGAACATCCATAGCCCTGTGGTGTATACAAAGAGGATATGAGTTCTCCCTGACTACTTGCAGTAGCCAGATGGTGCCCTGAAGCCTAAAATTTATTTGCCCTTCCTTTGATTTCCTAACTACTTTACTGATATTAGTGGTCGTCCTAAAATTACCACTACTCAATTTTATTGTTTAGTTTACAGATGAGCCAAATTCAAAATCCCGCGTGCAAACACCCATCTCCTTTCTTCAGAATACAGCTCCCAACTGGAAACAACGTGTTTTTCCAGTAGCCTAATCTTTACAATGGATTCGGCTAAAGGCCCCAGCTTTAAATGCCATTAAACTTTGCAATGCCCCAAACTCAGAGCTGAATTTTCCCACACAGTGTCCTGCAGGTGCCATTCCAGGACTGCTCCAGCCTGCGGCAGGGGCTGCTGCAGGGCCACCCTCTGCTCATGGGTCCTGCGCTGCCTGGCCATCCCCTCCCTGATGCTAGTGGCAGCTGGGGGCAGAGGCTGGACCCTATCAGACCTGATGTGGAGCAATTTAAGGCGTTGTTGGGGGCTTGCAGAAGTGGTTTTGGCATCTTTGGGGCTTGCAGAAGTGGTTTGTGCAGACTGACTCAGCTGTATGCTCTGGAAAGCACTGTTAAACATTCATGCACACATCCTTCCACACCTTCCTCTATGTTATTTCCCCTGTCTGCACCAAACGGTACAGTAAGAGTAATGCTGCACTTTTATCTGGTGCTTTTTAATCCATGGCTTTTGCTGCCCTGTAAAGACTGGTCACTGTTGCCATTTGAGGATGGCTCTACCACCTTGGGTCACACAGAGAGGGGCAGTGACAGAGCCTGCATGGGACACCTACGTCTGCAGATTCCCAGTCCTGCTCCTTGTCACTGGCTGAGCATCACTGTGAGTTGTGATGGTCTCAACAGCCTCTCCTCAGTTTCCATGTTCTTGTCTGTCACTCTACAGTACTATATAAATAACCTGATGGGAAGCAGGCAGACCACCTGCAAGCTCCAGCATGCTGAGCCCTTCTGCTGAGGGGCGTAATAAGGCAGAGCAGACATAGGAACTTTTAAAAGGCTGCCTGGCAGAAAAAGCCAATGGAGGAAAGGAAAGAAAAAAAAAATCCAATAAATTCCACAGTTCATACCATCTTAAAAACTTCCAGTGATTTAGGCTTTTGTTAAAAATTCCATGTCTTGATCTTCAAAACCTCAGCTAATGATGAAAAAGAAAAATCTGAAACCACAGACCTCTACAGAGTTTTGTATATTTCATAATAAAATAACTTTCCCATGGCTTCCATAATAATAATTAAAAAAAGGGGGCAGGGAGCAAGACTGATTTTGGTTACTGGAGTTGAGTTTTCTGTTTTAAAAGGCGACAGCAGAAGCAGGTTCAAAAGGACAGGATTTTGAAAGTTGGGCACAAGGAGTTAACTTCTTCATAGTGCTGCAGAGTAACTGGACCAGCAACAACTTTGCCGTGTCAAGTTGGGCAAATTTCTGCAAATGAACTTTGTAAAGAATTATTTGGGGCTTGGCATTACAGTATTACACACTTGCCTGTTCTCAATCACTCACTGGAACTTATTTTGTAGTTAACCTCCATAAAGGACTGTACAACTGAGCAAAGGCCTGTCACACACACATTATTTAGAAGCCCTTATTATTATTTTATTGCCAGTCCTTGACAGCTGAGGAAAAGCCAAGCGCTTTAATCTTTCTTTCCCTTTAGTTTACAGTGTAAGAGCTGCATGTAAGATGGATTTGATTAATATGTAACAGAGATGCAATTCTCTGTAAAATGTGCTGTACTTTAGAACCCTGGAAAACAAACTGCATCACAATGGCTTAAATCTCCGTCCATTGTATTATATAGACATCATAAATAATAGAGAGCAGGCAGATATTGCTGCAGGCTTCATCTACATAACACATCTGAGCTCTCTATAATGTGTTCAACTTGTCACTTTTAGTACAGAAGAGAGGCAATAAAGCTAACAGCTGACTAAACCACATCAGCCTTGCTTCCACTTCCAGGGTGGTGAATGCTCATTAAGCAATCTTAGCTGTGTCTTTTAAAATCCATAACTCTTACAAATGTAAAAAAGTTGCCACAAAAGATTAAGCGCAAAATATATGTCAAAGCATTAATTTTCTGTGCGTAGATTCCAACCACCGCAGACCTCAAATATTTCTCTCTCTTTTGTTTTATATATGCTTTTGGTTGAAACAGATCTTAACAAAAAATATTTGTTTCCATCTGGGACAGAAAATACCTATACGACTGCGGTAAGTGAAGGAATACTATATTTCATGCAGCTAGAACAGAATGCATTTCTGCGACCCAGTAAGATTTTCCCTTGGCATAAATGCTGGCATGTCAGCTCTGATATCATGAATGGAATTAATTCCTGAGCAGAGTACAGAGGTGACATGGCCGAGGTGGGGGTGACTGCTCTCAGTGCTTATGATCAGGGTAGAACCAGTGTTAGCGACGGGGTCCTGGGGAAGCTGAGAAATCAGGGGAACTGAATTGCCGTTAGTCAAAGGCTGGGCACGAAGCATAGTCGAAGACCAGGCCAAGAGCTAGGACACTGAGGACTTCTAGGACTGAAGGAGGGATCAGGAATGTGGGGTTTGAAGGATAACGCTACAGCCTGTTGAGCTGCAGTTATTAGCTGATGGGATTTCGTGGTATACCCTAGGGACAAGCTCATAGGTACACTCATGGTGCAAATGTTGCCCCCCGTGACTTGCTGTGCACCCGGGAGACTTTCTGCCTCTGCCTACCCATCTGACCGCAGCTGTCAGATTGGCCCGTGCAGCTCCTATGGATGTACATGTTACATTTTAAAGACTCCAGAGACTGTGCTGTGCAGTTAGGACACCTGCAGAAGTGTCCCAGTTCATAAATCAACCAGACCTCTGGAGACCAGATACCTTCTTGTTCTCCAGCTACCTTCAATTAGCCTGAATGCAAGCCAGATTAAAGTGAAAGGCAAATAGCAGTAGGTATGTACAATATGCAGAAGAGACATATTTAGGAAAGTTGCAGGTGAAGAAATGAAGAAAGAAGTTCTGTCGCATTACTGTCACAAAGGTGCGGGCTGGGAGGTCTCTCCTTGCGCCCAGTGGCTAAGAGGTGGTATCACAGGAGTCAGGGCATGGAGATGTATTCTTCCAGTGCCAGTTGGTAACCAGGAAAGCGCTCAGGCAAACCTGGGGCTCCCAGGTGGTTTGTCACAACCCAGCAGTTAGCAAACCACAGCTGAGGCTCCGCTGGCAGTCTTCACCTTCACCCTGGCTTAGGAAGGGCTTATCAGGCATTTAATTGCCAAGAGAGCTAGGGCTTAAAGTGAGACATACGTAATACGTAGGCTTTGCTTGGGTTTTCTGCTCAAAGGAATTTCATCTTGTGACAAAAAAATTTTTTTTTGCTTTTAATTATGGGGGAAACATTCAAAGGCAAAAAATGCAAGCTGGAAAGCCTCTTTCCCCCTTGCGTTAGGGTGGGTGCCAAGCTGTCCTCTTCACAGTCTTTGTTTTTGTGGTGCTGGGACAAAGCCCGTATTCAGAATGCAAAAGGCCTGAAAGGAGACCCGTTTCCTTCAGTTTTCCCATCAGATATGGAAATGTTTTCCTCAACAAAGGTAGTGGTATCATATACGATCTAGGCAGAACTCTCGGTGGGACTACACCGCAAGATCTGCAAGAGAGGTCGTTGAAATGCCGTGGGGCCGAAGTAGCAAGGGGAGTTGCTTCCCGTTTCCACCAGCGAAACTGGGAAGGGAATCTAGCCTTCCGATCGTCACCTTTCTGTCACATCACTCTATCGTGTTGTTAATCGTGTAGCATTCGTTGGATCATATGTGCTCCGCAGTTCCTTCAGCAAGTGGGTGCAGAACCGAACAGGCGGCTTCATTTCTTATTAACACCCGCTCTTCTCAAAATCATGCAATTTCAATGTCTTATCCTTTACATCTTAAAGCAAAACATTAATACCTGAGGCTGATTATTCTTGAATTCTTCAAGCGTGCTCTAGTTCCCTCCCCCCTAATGGCACCTGGGACTCTCAGAGGGTGTGATACTGTCATGCAAAAAGTCTTTAAGAGTCTTTCACTCCAGGCTGACATCCCCCCCAGGATGCATTTTAGCAGTTACAGAATCTTTTCTTCCCCAGGAGGGTTAATAAATGTCTGTCTTGCTTATGGACCGATATGCACAGCATTCCTCGTAGATTTAAATCTGTTTTAAAGTTCTGAGTTAAGGAGTAAGGAATACTTATTACAATATTATTTGGAGACTGTGGTCATGAGGGCAAAATTGGGAGTGATGTGACAGCTAGGAGCACTAGAATAGCAGAAGTGAAGAAAGGGTACGTCCCAACTGTGCTGTTGCACCATGACGGAAAATGATAAAAATGCCATCTTACAGGCCATTTACACTTGGGCAGGGTACTAGAGAAGATGGTATAAGGTACCAGTAGTTTCTGGCCATACAGTCAGTGAAGTGATGGGCCTATACAATCCACCAGGTCAAGTCTTTCATGCCTAGTACAGAAGATATGTATATATTTTGGTAGATAAAACAATGTATTAATAATTATATTTATGTCCCAGTGGTAGAACTGAGTTCTTTTTCTTTCTTTCTACCATATACATACATATCATGCTACTGAGTGGGTCGAAGGAGGGCTATTTTATTAGGCTTAAAGAAACTGGAGTAGGCCGGGAAGTGGATGAAAAACTGAGAGATAGGAAACCAATTTGCTCTTCAGTGAAAGAAGGATGGTCGTTTAATCTCTGCAGTTTCTTAAGGATATATCTGTATTTTGGTGTCTTGCCATAATTTGAAATGATGGGGAAGTTTACCCTTAATATTTTTCAAGGCACTTCAATGTTGAAATGATGGATAGACTTCGCATGTGCTCTCAACATGCTGCATTAGTACGAATGCAGAAGGTATAGAGACCGAGAGTCTGTTAGGCCTTTTTTATCCTTTTCTCTGTGGTTGTATTCCCATCCTTTGCATCCCAGTTTGTTTTAGTGAACACTGATGCTACGAAATGAAGGTGTTCGGGTTTGTTTGCGTATTCTTTTTCTGCTCTTCTACCATTTACTGCAGGGATTAGGTTTGAACTTGTCCCACAGTGGTACCAAGAGCAGTGCCTTCAAAAACGCTGCCTGCTTTGCTTAGCTCTCCCTTGGAGGAGATCCAGCAAGAGTGAGTTACAATGGATGCGCCAAGGGAAGGGCGAAGCCTGTTAGCTTTCCCATCCATGGGATATTTTATGTGTTCAGGTTGGTACAAGATCAGCCTGACTGTAACAATTAAATAACCTGTCTAAAGATCTGTTGCATTTGAAAGATCTTTGAAGGAGAAGCACACCAAGAGATTTTTTTTCTTTCTTCGGTCCTGGCTAGCAACTCTGCAGTAAGAATAGAAACCGCCTTTTGCTTTGCATGCCCAACACGGGGCTTACCCTCCTCTTTATTACTACTGATCTGCCAGAGAAAATGTTCCAGCCGTTGCGGGCAGCTAATCAGTCTCACGTGACTGCCACCTCCCCACGCTGACGAAGGACCGTGTGCGGCAGCGTGTCTCCGTTCTGCCTGCTGGGTGGATAAATAGAAGCCTTCAGTCTCCCCGGCTGTCAATGTGCTACCTTCCAGCTTGTGCTAGGTGCTACCTTCCAGCCCGACACGCGGCACTGCTGTTAGGAGTCGGGGTGCTGCGAGCGTCTCAGCGGCGGCTGGGAGAGGGTGCTGTCTCTTGGCTTCCCGCAGGCTCCAGACAGTCGGTTTTGCATTGGCCGCTGCAGCAAACCTCGTGCAAAGAAATAAAGGAACTTGCAAACAGCAGCGATGGCGGGGGGGGGGGGGGGAATGGTGCGATAACATTCGCGAGTGAATAATGTTGCTGGGGCGAATGGGATCCGACAGGAATCTTAGCTCAGCAGCAGCTACTGAACTCTTTACAGCACAGCCAGATGGCCTGGTGCAACAACAGCCTTTCAGAATTAATAACTGCTGCTCTGGAGGGAGAGGTTCATTCAGGAACCGCTTCACATTTCGGCAGGAGTATTATTTTCTTTTTTTTTTTCCTAGTGCTTTCTGGCTGCTTTGCTGTGGGTGAGATGGCAACCATGCTCAAAGAAGCTTTTCTTAAAAAAAAAAGGGGAGGAGGGAGAAATGCTCTGTTTCCCTCTCCACTTTCTTCTTTTCCCCCGCTCTCCCTCCACGCCTCCTTCCCTTTGCCTTTGGCTTTTAACATTGCAGCTTTTAATCTAGAAATTATGGTAACTTGTATGTGCATTTTGAGAGTATATCATTGCTGCAGTTAATTAACAGTTATTAGCGTTAGCGTACTGTGCTGTATTATATGTCACAAATCATCGAGTCTCCCTGTGCAGTTACAGCAATTAAGAACTCCATCACACCTTCTGTATAGTCATTTGGTTCTCTTCCAGGTCTTTTCAAAACTGGAAATTGCTAATCAAATCATTTCTGCTCTGTGCCTCGGTATCGTTTATTCCATTCCTAATGATGTGCGACTTTTTTTTCTTTGGCCGTTAACAGAGGCATCCGTGCGTCTAACCCATTTCACACCACCGTCATGCTTTCGAGAGGCGATAATGAACTTGCAGGAGGAAGTGTAGGCTTTGCTGGTTCTTCCCCCCACCTCCTCCTTCTTCTTCTTTTCCTTTTTTTTTTTTTCTTTTTTTTTTTTTTTTTAAGGGATGTCTTTCCAGCTGTTGGGTGATTGAATTTTGAAACTGTAAAAAGCATTGACAGACTTACAAACCCAACTTGCCAGAGCTGTAGCTATCACAGTTTAGCTTCAGTTCAGAGCTCAGTGAGATTCCTGCCTGATCAATTTGTCATCCCTCTAAATGGAATATAATTACTTCCCAGGGATGGATTGCAGGCAAATATCACCCTTTGCATCAGCAGCCTTTTGCAGTGAGGTGGAAGGAAAGTCCAAAGGGTTTTAACTAAAGGCGGACAACATAAAGCCACTTCATTTCTTACCCCTTTCCTTAGTCCTGTCAGGAAGAGTTTATTTTATTCAAGCTATCAGTAAAATTGCCTTTGCATTTTCTTGGGTTGTATGTCAAGGGCATATTTCATTTTTCAGGTCAGCTAGATGTGGGCATCATGAGCCTGACAAGGATGTCTGATGTCATCCGAATACTAAGTTTTTTTGCTTATCAACAAATTTATAGTTCTGTCCAAGCCAAAGCTAAAGCAATTCTCTCTTGTGTTTCTGTGGTGATTATATTTTTCCCTTAGTCCATTCCAGCAGTGTTGGCCCATGCTGTGGCTAAGTGCATTGCATTGCTCCTCAGTGTCAGGTGGACTTGGGAAAACTTGGTCATAAAGCCTCGGTCCTGGGAGTTTAGGGGATTGTATGCGAGTGAGGAATGTGATTCCTCCTGAGACCTGTGTATGTACTGTAAATGAAAGTGGGCTTGTGTCCTAAGGAGAGCTTTAATCTGCTGCAGGAACAGTAGTTGTTGAGAGGTAACAGCACTAGTGCAGACAGGGAAACATGATGTGGGTAGAAGTGTTTGAGAGACTCTGATTGTGCCCTCAGATTGATGCTGGCTGTGTCATCATTTCTTCCCTCTTCTTGTAACCTTGCTTGTGAGAGGCAGCTCTGAATCCTTGTGGATCTGCTCACCACTTAGCAATCACACCTTCACTTGCTGTATAACCATAACCTGACAATCCAGGCACCTGGTTCTTGACCCAGGCTCTTCCACTGACTTCTCTGTGCTTTGACACATTCTTCTGTAAAATGTATTATACAGTATAACTTATCCCCCATCTCAAGGTTTTCTGAGGCTTAAATAGTGCTATCAAAATACATTGAGAAGGTGAGAGTACAAACCAATAGTTGTTATCTACTGCAGGAAGAGCCAAATTCAGAAGAAACCCATGTAGTGTTTACCTAACTATGCACTTCCAGATGTATGGGCCTCTCCACTCATCTCCCCTTACACTGGCCACCTCTGTAAGCAGTAGTGGCCACCATAGCTTCAGCCTTCTTGTTCTTCTGTTTGGCTTTCCAATTATTTTCATAATTCCTTTAGACAAAACAACTGACCTCCCCAGACTGAACCTCTTAATTTCATTCTCTTTGCTTTACTTCAGTTGTAGCTATGCAACCGTAAAGGTTCTTGAGGTAGGGTTTGTAGGAAAATTACAGTATAGAATAAAGCTGAACTGAGCATGGTGAGCTTTCCTGATTGTGAGGGGACACATTTTTGGAAGAAAAACCTGTGGAAGGCTTTAAATACAAAGTTAGACATCCTTAGTTTACAAAGTCTCAAAATCATTAATGGCAGAAAGCAGAGAGCACGTTCAGAGGAAATATCACAATATGCTTGTTCTTGTATCCTTCCCTGGAGATCCGCCTTTGGCTTTTCTCGGAGAATTTTGATCACTCGCGGTAAGGCCGTTGTTCTGTTTTGATGAGTTGCCTACCCAGCTCTCCTTATGTTCAAGAGTTACAGGCTGTACCACGTACTCGGGGAGCAAGAAGAGCGATTCACAAGTGGGAAGTGGCAGTGCCTCCCAAGGAGGTCCAGTGCCCTACTGTGGGACAACGCAGGGACGGGTGTGCAGTTGAGTCTTAGGGTGATAAGCCAAACTGAGATGAGGATTCCCTGCTAAGTGATTTCTTCCTACAGCCTTCTTGCCCACGCAAACCTCTGACACTCACGTGCTGTAGCCCCAGCATGAGAACTGCTTGCAAACCAAACGCTGCTTAGCTGGCAGCTATAGCTGTGGTTGTGCTTTGTTGGAGAGCAAACACAACAGAGTCCTGGTCCATGGTAAAGATCTTGGGTGCTGCTTACTATTGGTCATTACAGTTATTAGATATTAATTTCCCACTTTGTGAAAAAGTGTTATTATTATAATAATATATTTATTATTATTATGTGTTGCTGAAATTAGGGTAGAATTTGAGTTGGACTTGTCTGACAGCTTCCTCTTCAGCTTAAGTCTTTTATATGTGAGTTGCAAGAGGCCTGGGACTTACATTTGAGAAAGCACTTTGGGTCATATAAGCAGCTGGAAGCACAGGGAAGAAAAAGAGGTTTTGCTAAATGGCAAACTTCAAATGGATTGAGGTTGCAAGTGCCAGGGACCCTCTGCTGCTTGGGGAACTGGTTACTTGGCAATGAACATGCTCATTTGTTGCCATTTTTATTTTAGAAATGGAAAGACATGAAGGGACACAGGCTTCCCTGGTTTTCACTTATTTTTCTAATGAATCTAAGTAACTGAAAATGAATCTTGCTTTTTTTGGGGGGGAGGGAGGGGTTTCCCCAGAAAATTCGTATATATCCCTGCTATAAAACTTGAAATCTTTTGGTATCAGTCAAATTCCCAAGATAGCATCTCCAAATTGATTTCCAGTAAGTTTTCCAGCAACATACTCTGAACAACATAAGTATTTGATCCCACTGATTTCAATAAAATATTAGGTGTTTAAGCTGTTCACCGGCTTTTGAGCCCGTATTCACAGCAGCTTTTTGCTTGCCAGCTTTACCTGATTCTTGCTGCTGTTCAGGCTTGGCCTCAGGTGAGGTTTCTTTCCAGTACTAGAGGGTGATGATGCCAATAGAAAGGCCATGGAGGTGAGGAGGTGCTTCCTCAGACAACCAGGATCTGGGAGCCGCCATCCTGCAGGAGCTTTGTCTCCCAGCCTTGTCCCCCATAGTGCTTGCCATCGGCTAATGTGCTGTCTTTCCCAGATGCTATAAATTGGCAGCTGCTGCTTTAAGTCATGCATGTTTGTGTTATTTTTGTTGATGTTTTGCCATGAAGCAACATGTTAATTGATAGGCCAGGACAGATTTCACCTCTTCACATGTATGTACCGTTCCTGATGCCTACTCCAGACAAGACCAGGGACACGAGGTATTGTTTTCCAGTATCTTCTGCGGTTGATCCAAGTCATTTTCAAAAATTTGTGTCTGCTTCTCGGAAGAACATGGCTAATCCAGCACAACCCATTTGGAGATAGTCTTTGAGGGCCAAACTTGTAGTTGATCATCAGTCAACGACTCAACGACTCAAAACGACTTGGGCTAGTATCAGCTCTTCCTTTGAGGCCTCTACGTACAGGAGCCATGAAGGTACCTTCAGGCTCTGCTTACAAATAGAAAATCCCTTACAAATCTGTGTTTGAAAAATCAGTTATGAATCTACTGATAAAATGAACAATTGAAACCTCTTAAGGCTCAATTTAGTATGAATATAAGATGTAAGTTTAAACTAGTTTGATTAAAACAGTGCTGTCTTTATGGACACTCATGTTTTGGTTTGAGTGGTCTAGCTCATGGCAAGTAGGTGCAGACTTAAGCTGAATCAAAACAAGCTACTGTTAAAGAAAAGTAAGTGTGTATACACAGCTTTTTCTGCCACTTTAAATGCAGCAGTTTAACTGTAAGTTAAGCAATGCCGTCAGTTCAAGCTTGGAAAGGGGACTTAAATGACAATAAGATTCCCTTCACTGTGTGGTGAACAGGACAGTCATTAAAGGACTGCCTTTGGTTTCTGTTTACAGATTAAACCACCTATACCATTTCAGTTGCTAAAATTGGAAGTAGCTTCAAAGAGGGTACTGTTAATGAACTGAGCAGCTGTGTGGTGCGTTCTTTTAGCTTAGATATTTCTGCTGATGAACAGGTATTTGGGATACCCAGCGTGACCAGCCTTAAAAAGCTCTCTTACTCGGAAACCCCAGACATAATACAACTGGATTGCTGGTGCGTGCAGTACGGATTTAAGTTTGACTTGCCTGGCTTTTGGAGAATTTGTGAAATAAGCTTTGTTGCAAGCTTACATGTGGGGTTGGGTTTTGTCTCCCTATTTCATGCTACTTTTTATAAGAACAAATATTTCATCTTAATTCCTAAATCTGCTTGTACTGGGTTTTGTGTGATGCTTTGACCTATTCCTGAACTTCCTCTAAGACTGGGGAGGTGTCTATTTTGTGTTTTATACTTAGCCCATTACAGAAACTGATTACAGAAAGGTAAGGTAAGACCAAGGTTTGGTGGCCATCTGATTAGAGCACTGCCATTATTGGTTATTTATTTGTGGTATGATTGTACAGACAGTTTTCAGGTACTATAAAAGAGATAAAAAGGATGTGTCAATGTCCAAAAAAGTTAACAGACAAAAAGAGAGAGCAGAAGGAAGGGAAAGATCAGTGGTTTCCCCATTTACACATAGAGGGGGTTGAGTCTTAGAGGGATTTAATAATTTGCCCAAGTTTATACAAGCAGTTCCTCAGCCATGTACTAGTGCTTTAACCTTGAAAGATCTTTCTTCTTTTCTCTGTGCAATTAATTGAAATAATGTCCAGTATGGGTATTGCTCATTGCTCACTGGAGCATCTGTTCACACGAAGAAGAGGGAGTCTGTACACTGTAGATGGCCCTTGCAATGCTCCGCTTGAAAGTTGTTCTTCTACCACGGCATGGATCCGTGTTCTGATTTGTGTAATTCAACAGCCCTCCTTCCGTGAAGGTCTTGAGATTTTTTTTTCTTTTCCAAAAGACCAAGAAAACGTCTGGTAATTTGAGAATCGGTCTTTGTGAAAGAGAGACAGAAACGGCTCCCTCGCTCACTGTGCTATCACTGTTATCTGTTTAGATACCATTAACTTTTCCTTTGAAGGTAGTCGATAAGGTTGCCAACAACAATTAAAAAACGATTTTTTTTGGAGTGTTAGGTTTCCCTGGCTTTTCTCAGATCAGGAAATGAGATTAAAATGAGTTGCTAAAAAGCTACTGTGTTTATTTGAATACAGCAGAGCATGGCAGCTCAGGCCACCTCATTAAAGGCGGGTATTATGAGCAGGCAAGTATTGTGTTTCCAGTTTGATAAAGTGCATTGTCTGACAGCAAGCTCAGTGTAGCTCTCAGACTATATACTCTGGCACATATTTTCTGCCTCAGTGGTTCCTCTCAGTAGGATAGCCAGTCTCTGCGTTTCTGTTTGACGTTTTTGCTAATAATTACTTGAAAAATCATCCACTTCTATTTAAAAATTGCTACGTGAAGTAGTAGTCCGTCTTTGCATCGTGACAGCGAGAGGCCAATGAAGTAACGGGTGTTCAACCACATGAAGCTAACTTCATAAAGCATGGCCCAGGGTGCACTGTAGGATGACTTGAAATAATTAGCCTCTGGAGGTTGGAAACCTATGCTGTAAATCCCAGAGCTCAGAGTGAGGATGGTTTTTTATCACTGTCCTTGACAGCAGAATTGTAACATCACGGCTTACTCCCGCTTTGACATTATAAACTTACAGCAGTGCTTTGCAGAATCCTGTACTTACACCTCCGTTTGCCTTCCTCCTTTCACAACCTTTTTTCATAGGTTAGTCACCGAGCTGTAGGAAGTGTTCTTTGGGCCGTAAACCATAGTTCTCATGCGTCTGGCTTCCAGTGAGAATCAAGCCTTCTCCAAATTAGATAAATTTCCACTGATGCAATTACTGCGATGTTACACGGTGGCAGGATCCCTACATAAATAAACTGCTCTGATGGGAAGTTCATCCACACTGGCGCCACTTATTGGCAAAAGGCGCCCACGCTGGGGACTTGCACTTATGTAAGCACATACTAGTTTTGCCGACGGGAATTTCTCCGATATTGTTAGCACCTTGGTATTTAATGCTGGAAGTCAGAGTGGAATGTCTCCGTGCAGATACTTGGGTAAGTTGTCGTGTGTATCAGGAGTGTCTTGTAAATGATAATGAACAGATGCCTTGTACATACTACACAATAAGCCACTTCAGGTTGTCACCAGTTGTTTATAGATGTTATTAATATTAATAATTTACCACTCATTTCCATATGAAGCCACGTTAGGCTTGTCTACGCTGCATACAGTTTCCTCCAGAAACTGTGAAGCCGTGGCAATGTGCCCAAACTAACAAGTCCTGCTGAGAAAATGCTGCCTTTGTTAGTACCTCGGCAGCGCTGAGCTGAGCTGTGTAGAGGTACCAGGGCATTTGGTATTAGCTTGTGCCTCCATACAAGCACAAGAAACTGTGGCAGTGGGTCGAGCCCCTGCTGCAGGGACTATTTCCGTATCTGCTCAACAAGGGGCAGTTGTTTGGCAGTGAAAGTGCTCTTGCAATTATGGAAGAGGAAGTTCAAAGCCTGGAGATCTTTCCTCTGCAGAAGACTTTAAAGGCATCATGTTCATCTTGGGGTGTGTGTGTGGGGGGGGGACTAATGACAGCATTCACGTGGCATGGGAAGCCTGAAGTTTACTCTCCCCTAACTCAGACAGAGTTGAAATCTGGGTGTTCTGCACGTGCAGAAAGTAGGAGTGGAAGTCAAAAGGTGAGATTTTTGAAAGCTTTTAGCGCCGACCTGCAGCGTCTCTCAAGGAATTTAACAGCACTGTGCTTGTTAATGTCACTAGACCATTTCGGCCAACCCCAAACATGTTTAAAAATCTGTGCGAAATGTTCCTGTCACTCATCTGCTTGCAGTGAGAGGGACTCTCCAGTGACGAGGTGACCCTATGAAGCACAGTGCTTGTGATCTGGTTCCCCGCAGCCTGCCAGTGTTTGTGTTTGTGGCACAGGAAGGTCTTTTACTGTAACCTCAAGGCTGAAATGCAGATTCCCAGGTCTGTTTCTTCAGTGCTTGGATGCGCTGAGGTCACATCCTCAATGATTGCAGCATTTGAATCCGATTTTGTGTGGTTTAATATACAACGTGCTCTGTGGAGGCTGGGTACAATTATCAGTATTTATTCCCAGAAGCCTGGGGAGCTTTTTGTCGAAAGACAAAGCAACAAAGTTCCGTGGTATGCAAAATACAGACCTTTGTGTTTCAAGTGAAATATTTAGATAGGAATCATTACTGAGTCCTTTTACAGCAACCTTGCCAGAGAAAGAGAGGGAGGGAGGGTTGGGAAAGAAAACACAAAGGAGGTAATAATATCTGATTAGCCAAGCAGCTGGATAACTGATGGGGAATTGTGAAGCCTATCAAGGCATCGTGACTTGCTGTTGAGTGACATTCTGCAGCAGGAATCGGCTACCAGCTGAGGAGCTGCTCTTGAATGTTACCCTTAGGACTTGTCTTTTATTGGTAACCTTGCGATATCCTTTGCTAGAGCTGCGCATTTCTGAAAATTTGGTGACTTGTCTACAAGGCTTAATTGACAACTGTCATCACAGTACCAGCTGGGTCAAATCCATCTCTAGCACAGTGCCAAGGAAGTCGATGGCATTACACCACACATGGATGTTTCGCAGCCGTCCTCTGTCCTTCTGCGTCTTTTCAAGGCTGAGTCTGTTGCAATGATATGAATAATGTCTGCAATCTATGCATTTTGTGGATTAATTTGGGAGTATTTTTTTGATGCAGTGCCCAGTTTAAAATTATGCATGTGATATCTAGCTGTCTTCTCATTCACACCAGCTCAGAGTCATCATTTTCAGGGGAATCACTTATAATTTAAAGCAGTATTCCAGAGAGAAGACTCAGTCTCATCATTTCCTAGTGTTTTTTTAAGATCTAATCAAATGTGAGAAGCAGCTTTAGGTTTTTGTTATGGATGGAGGCTGAAAGGAGACTTGGTCATACTTTGCTGACTGCAGTTGTTGTTCTGTGGTTCTCCTTTTTTAAATAGCATACTTCTAGATTTTGCTATTTGCAAGTGCTTTTTGTTTTCCTCCTTGAGTTTGACTTGGCTGTTGGGGTTGCCTTCTGCAGAGCACGGGAAGTTAACCACACTTGCAGACAGTGCACTGTGCAGCACACGCTGGCACTGTTGGCAGTCCTGGCCGGTCATGCTGGTGCTGGGCTTGTAACTCTTACTTGTACAGCCAAAGCTGCACCAAACGCTGGATTTGGCACCAGGAAGGACTTTTCCTCAGTCAGGCTGCTAAGTTTTGTGGGTTGGATTTTTCTAAATTTTAGCTGGCTACTTCTACCGAACAGCTTCCCTTCTGTTTCAGGGACTTGGGTATAGGTTATGCCCTGCCTTTCCTCCTCTTTTCCTGGGATACATTCTCAGGCTTCTGGTCTTCTTTGCTTAATCTTTTCCATTTGTTGTACATGTTTCATATCTAGACTATGTCATGAAATTGCCTGGGGGAGAGAGCAGGTGGGAGAGAGAGGTAGAGCTGGACACAATGAGCCCTTCGTTCTGTTAATCCTAATGCCCTAAACTGAGAACTCAGCCTTCCTACAGACACGGGATTTTGTTCGGATTTGATACTTTAATTGTTATTTGGATGATTTCATAACCAGTGCAAAGAAGTTCATGGGTTCTGTGAATGATTTTCTTCAGTGAAATAAAACCTGTAGTTAAAGAGTACTGCCAAGGCCATCTAATACGGGGTTAGACCAGCTGATGATGTGCAAGTCTGAATCTGTTAAGGAAAGAAATGATACTGATCAGCAGGTGGGGATTTGGTTCATAGCTTTTGCTCCTTCGTCAAATCAAGGGTGATAATTCCCTTAAGTTGAACAGGGCAGGATGGCACTGCTTTGTCCGATCTGTAGGCCAGCAAAGATGCTATCCACATGAATTTGCAAATGAACTTGTATTGCACCATGCTCCTTCTTCAAAAACAGTTTCTCATTTAAGTAATAAAGCTATATTTTTAGCAGATTGGAGCATAGAAAAATCCAGCTGAGTTGTGCCATAAAACAACTCTTTAAGAGAGAATAATAGGGAGTTTTTATTACTCCAGACCTGCGGATATTAAGATGAACTTGGTGTCCTAAGAGTGAGATTATATTCTAGCCCTTCTTCAGTTATTTTCAATTTCTAAAATCTGTGAATTATCTTAGAGTTATACTCGTGAATTTTACACTTGCAGGTAGCTTTTAGTTTAGAGCACAATCTCTAATACGTGAACCGTAAGAAATAGGCCTCCAGCTTCCCAGAATGGGAGGAATTGGCTATACCAGCTTAATCTGCATCTACCTCCCACAGAGAGGTTGTAGGAAGAAAATGAAAAGTATATGTAAAATTTTGTGTATTTATTACTTTTAAAAAATATCTTTCATGGGTATAATCTGTCTTTAATGACACATTCGAACTGTGGTACTGAGAACTATTGCATAGCTAATGCATTGTTTTGTTTTTGTTTATTCTGCAGAAATGAAGGAATTTCATTTTTTAGCAAACTTACCAGTGCTCCTTTATTATTCACAGGCCTTAAAATGCATGACAGGCTGAACTGCAAAGTCCTCAATGATTTTAATACTGGCTTCTTTGCGAATCTAAACTGGTTTTCCAGCCCACTACTTGGTGGGCCACAGGGGCTTTTGCTGTAGTGTAATAGATATTTAAAGCTTATTATGGATGGCTACGTCTGCAAATACGCTCAGAAAGGAGAAGAGGAAATGCACTGCGTTATCTGGAGTCGAGCAGGGAGGAGATTATCATAGGAGGAAACCTGAACAAGAGGTGTGACAGTTTAACAGGCGGAGGTGCTGACTCTGAGTATATGATAGACACAGACAATTTCAAGAGGATCATGGAGTTAAGAATCCAGCCTTCACTCATCATTACGAGCGAAGAAACTTCCGGCTAGCTTGTTTTCTTTAGATGAATAGAAATGGTCAAAAATGCCATCTAGTTAAAGCACTACCTATATTTAATTCAAATATAGCATCAGGGTTTATTTCGTTTGCTCTTTTTGTCTCCTGTGAACACTTTTAGGAAATAAATGCAATGCATTAACCTGGATTCAGTTAGGCAATGAATAGCTTAGGATATACGATATGCAATTCTAAGACAGAGGCTGTCTTTTTATTTTAGATTCGTGTAGTGCTGGGCATCCAGAATCTAAGTTGATAACTAGGACTTCTAGGCAATGCAGTGACAGAAAAAAAATAATACCAAACTTTCTCGATGGCAATTTTTGTAAGGAAATGTGTAGACCTATGGAGTATACTTAAGGCTTGCATAAGGGGGATTTAGTTTCCCAACAGACTGTCTAATTGATCTTCTTGACTTTCTCATATACCACATAGCTTTCTTGGGCTCGAGTGACTTCCAGATTTGCCCTAAAATAAAGGAGATCAAAATCTGACATTGTATGATTTAAGTTCCCTGTTATATTCACTAATACAAGTTGACAGATGAAAAGTCTTCTAAAAATATGCATATACTCCATGTTACAGCTGTGTAGACCTGTACGGCTTTGCACGCTCTATGCGCCTGTCGTATTTCTTACATGCAATATTTATACTTCATTCAAAGCTGGGGCAGTAAATATGACTTAATGAAATTCACGGCTTTTGAAAGATATTACCATACTAGAGCATGTGCTTGAAACTTTCGAAGAATATTTATACATACACACATTTAAATAAGCATAGATTTGTAACATACGGTCTTTACTACTACCTGACGTTATCACCCAGGTCTTGCAGCCCTCTCCAGCTCTGCGGCTGCAGCACTAGAAAGTGAACACCGTGAAGTCGTTACAGGATTTGAAATCCTAGCCAATTCGCCAGGGAATCCGGAACCTAAATTGGCATTATGAAAAGCAAAATGCCAGCCAGGTCCTTTGGTGCCCTCTTTGATCTATAAGCGTTGTTGGTGCGTAGAGCGACGTTTCATCTCCGCGCAGGTCACGCAGCATGTGCTGCTCTGGTCCTGGGTTCTCTGCAGGGGAAAATCAGCCCGATGAACAGAGATGCCTGTATGTGTGTGATCAACATGGCACTTGAAAGCTTGTGTAAAATAATGGTCGTGCTGACCAGTGTTAAAATCTGCTTTAAGACCAAGTTCCTTTCATTACTGCGTAATATGGCCATAATTAGGCAGCTTGGCACAAATACTTTATATACTTTTAAATTAACACTATACACACACACATATATATATATAGTTGCTAAAATGCTTACCATTGTCTAGTGGGTTTTTTTAGAGGAATGGCAGAGAAACGTCAAGGAGCCAGTCGAGACCAGGCATTTAAGGAGGCTAGGAAGGGAGACAGGGAGAAAGCAGCACTTGCAACCGCATGCTATGCGAGGGCAATAGGATACGGATATTGTACTCTCGGAAATCCTGGCTTAGGGAAAGGATTCAGCAATGAGCTGACTTCGTGAACAAATCCCACAGTGAGAATGCTTCCTTTAATTCCACCGTTGACAGTGGGTTTGCAGCCTAGAGCCTGTGGCAAGCTACAGGGCCTCATTAGAGCTGCTGCAGAGGCCAGGGATCTCTGGCGCTGGGCAAATGCAGCCTTGGCCAGGCACAGGTTGAACTTACAGTGTCCCAGACGTCTAAGATGGGGATTCTGGCACCATCAAAACATGTACTTGTCAGAGACCAGCTGTGGTCTACAAGATATTGGATGAATGACTACTAATTAGAAAGATCTAATTTCATTTGGTCTTCAGCAGGACCTCAGGAGGAGTCCAGCACCGTCGTCTTACTTATTCCCGTTAAAAGGATGATTATGCATTGCCTTATCTGTCTGGTATCTGAGTTCCTGATGTTCTTTGAATGCCTTTGGTCATCAGCTCCTGAGAGGTGTGGAGGAATTTTCATTTCCTGTGAATTCAAAAGCACTTTTTGGTGCTTGGAGGCTTCCACGAGCCAAGGTGTTCATACTCTCTAGGCAGGCCCAGCCAGTGATTTAGGGCTGCTTCATCCATAGCCTGGTCAAAAGCGAGGCACATTAGAAAGCTCATGAGTAGAGCAGGCATTGGGGTACTCTCACCCATGGCAGGTGCATAAAGAATCAGACATCTCTGACTGGATCTTTGTTCCTCTAAGCTTAGTTTTGCAGATGCAGGTAAACTGGATCCCTTCTTTCAGGTGCTTGGCCAAGCAGGACCTTTCCCTGAAGGAGCTGTCTCGAGTTGTGGCTTGCAGAATGCCCTTGTGTTTCGATCTTGGAAGTCTGAAAGTTTTATGTGGATGTTTTACTGTTGCTTTTCGCCCAAGTGTGATGTATTGGACACCTATAAATGACATCTAAAACTATGTTTATAATCAGATTCGTGCCTGTACATGTGTGCGCGCACACACACACACGCAGAGGACCTAAGGCAACTGCCTCTCCTCTGTAGCCTCCTAGAAATCGTTGAACTTTATATAAAATCAGTCACAGCTCTGTGATTTCATGCTTTATGATTTTTGTTGTATGTATGAGGGAAATTATAACCCTTGTAATTTCTCTCTTTCTATCTAAAAAGCTTTAGGTAACATCAAGATATGCAAGTAATGCAAAATAAGATGTCTAGATACATTAATGAACAAGATTTAGTGTAGGCACTGTACACTTCAATGGCCCTAATAGAAATCAAGAAAAACACAACCTGGAATGGTAAAATTAAAAAGCCTGTGTGGAAAAAAAAAAAAAAAAAAAAAAAAAGCTTTTGAGGAAAAGAGCTTGGAAAAGCAAGGCACGCAGCCGGAGTGAGAGCAAAATATGTTTTATCTATGTAAGGCCCCATTCCTGTCTTATTTTTGAATATATGACTATGCCACTGGAAGTGGTAGATGATTAATGTCTGTGGGATTCCAGCGCTTGCAGAACTGTGTGCCGAATCTGAGATCTTAACCAAAAAGAGGGAGACCGTGTGTCTCCGTGCCCCACTACCCCCATCGCCGGACTTGCGAGCGTCTGGTCGCAGGGGACAGAACCAAACTCTGCTGTTGTATCCAGCGCCTTCAAAAAGATGGGTTTATTTTAAATCCTCATACTGGAGATCTAAGCGTTTCAACATAAGAATATTTAAATGTGTTGAACATTGCCTATAACATTATGGAGAACTCGGATAAGCCTGTACAACCGTGTCCTTCTTCCAGAGCCACGGATGTAATAATATTCTGCTTTCTGCGTGCATGTGTGACGAGGGGGGATATACTTTGTTTTTTCTGCGAATTCTACTTTATCCCCTCTCTTGAAATATAATGTGGATATTTCAAGTCTGAGCATTTAAAATTGGCATCTAAAGCATTTTTATCTGTATGAATTAAATCACCAGATCAAAGCCATGGAGCAATTGAGGTCCTTTACTTAGGTCTCTAAAGTATGGATTATGTGGTAGCGTTATGGTACCCATCTTCTTCCACTGCGTGTAGAAGAAACGTGGACTAGGTGCCTGGTTGTTTCACATCTCGGTAAGGTGAGATACACCTGAGCCGAAGTGCCCGATTCTGAGTACCAAGCTTTAAGTAGTTGACTTGAAGAAAATAATGTAAGGACAGAAGAAAAAAGAAAGAAAAAAGAAAGTCAACACCCCACAATTTCCTTGTCCTCCCCGATCTCAAAGCCTTTTAGTTAGAAGCCGTTAATGAGGCAACGGGCCAGATAAAGACAGGAGAGTATTCCCAAACATATATTTTTCGACCTTCAGTCTACAGTTTTGAGATGATTGTAAAATGCATGTAATTATCTCACAAGGCGCATTCGGAGAAATCCCGTGTAAGCCTCGTAGTTTGTGTGTCGGGCTGGTAGCAGAGGAGGCTGGCGCGGCCCCTGTGCCGCTCCGCAGCCGGCGCCGGGCTTTTTCCCGCGCTCGGGTTTTCGGGCGTCTCGGGGCTTCAGCAGCCGCAGTGGAAGTGGGGATCGCTTCGCTTAGCTGCGAAGAATGGCTCTCCTATGCACAGACCGGGAACATCTCAAAAAACACGATTAAAAAAAACCCCAAACCAATAAAGTTTCCCTTTATTTCCCCTTTTTATGGGGAAACGAGGAGGTCTTAAGCACGCCGCGGTGCACGGAGCCTCAGCGGCCTGGCGCAGTGCATCGCGTCTCGCCCTCTGTCTGTTTTAATTTAGCTCTCGGATCTGCAAGCAGTTATGCCTGTGCGTAACGCAAAATGTTTTGCCGGTTTTATGTGGTTAAGACTATTTCTGTGCTTAAAATTCAACATCTGTGTGCTTTTAGTGCAAGACCCTTAAATTCATTTTGGCTGTAAACCTTTAAAAATAGTATCTCAAAGTTATTTTTCCGTCTACCTGTGGCGGTTGAATTTGTCAGAGCTGATTTCCCCTCTCATTGGGAAAGTTTTCCTTTGCGTCCCCATTTGAAAATGGTATTAGTTAACGAGAAAGCCATTTACCCGATTTGTACTTCTCATCGTTTCCGACTGTTGGTCCTTATGAATGGCAGATGCGGGCTTCCTTCCGTAAAGCCAGCGTATTGAGGTGGATGGTGTAAACTGGACACTATAGCATGGGCGGTGATAGACTTAGGTAGAGCATCATCATCCAGCAGGTATCTGGAGTATCTTCTAAAAATCTTACGGATTGTAGGAGGAGGAGAGAAGGGAAAGAGAGAGTTTATTGATTGCATTTCCCCTCTGCGGTCTAAGCTGGTAATAAAGCTGAGGATATTCTATCAGGATGCACAAAGATTCTTAGGTCCCCCAATTTTATTCATCCGGAGAATTATGTTGGGGTGTGCTGAAAGCCGTAGGCGCAGCAAAGCTCCTTCTGCGCAGGATCTGCTGCCAAAGCGAAAGCTCAGCGGGACTCCAGGGACGGCTGCTGTCAGGGAAAGTCAAATTTGGAGCTTTACACGTGTGAACAGTGTCATTTTAAAAAGTCGGTTCACCAAGGAGCTAAACAGGGATTAGCCGCACAAGCTGCTTTAACTCCCTTGCATCCTACGGCGGATAAAGGTGAGAGATGCTGGCGGTCGGCGGACGGAGATCGTATCGGAGGCTGGTCCCGGCGGCCGAACGGGCGCCCGGCGTTGCCGCGGGAGTGCCGTCGTCCCTGGCCGGGAGCCCGGCCGCGCGCGCGCCCGCGGGAGCCCGCGCCGTCGCCCGCAGTCCGACCGCGCGCCCCTTTGGGAAGAGCGGGCTTGACACGCAAAGCGGCGTCGGGATGCGGTGAAGAGCTTCGGCTGGGCGGGTTCCACGGCGTAAACCGCATTACTAGCTGTGGCGGGTTGGGAGCTGAACTGTGCCCGTTGCCGTAAGCTAGCTCGAGAGGCAGGAACCAAGAAACAGAGCTGGGAAACTACGTTGTAACAAATTCTGCTATTCCTATCCGGAAAAATTCTGTGCATTTCTTTTAAGCATTCTCAGTTAAAAAACTCCCTCTCCCCATAGGTGCTTTTGTCCTATTGAACATGCAGGTATCTCTTCATAGGAATTCCTTTCATCATATTTTTCTCGAGGTTGCCTTCACAGGTGTGAACTGTGAATTTTTGGTATAGCTTTCGGATAAGCTCTTTCAGACTGAAAGAGCGCTGGGTCTGAAAATGCTTCAGCAGAGATATTAAATCAACAGCAGCATTTTGCTGCTGCAAACAATTGCCAGGTACATCCTTAAAGCAGTTCCTTCCTCTTGTACTGTTCCAACAGCATCATGAAAAAAGTCTTGTCCTTTGTACTCCCCACCCCCCCCAAACATGCTCCTATCTTGTAGTAAATTCATTTTTCAGCCCTGACTTTGTGCAAACACAATATTGTGCTGCAAGCATTAAAAGGCAATTTAGTACTCAAAGGATTAAAAGCTCATGTTAAATTGAAGACTACACTTGGCATAAACATTAAAAATTGACAGAACACCCTACACATTAACTGCACCAGGGCTCCATAATTAGCATTTAAAAGTAAAACATCATTTCCTTAGTCTTTCCTACTTACTCATTTATAATGCATTTATTATAATACAGATGTGAATATGAAGCCTTCCACTATTGTCAGTTAGTAAATAAAATAAAAAAAAATGAAAGTACTCCTGTTAGAAACATGGGCCTATTTGGTGTGCGCAAGGATTCGGGGATGAGTGGTTTGTTAATCCACATCTCAAATGCATGATGAATCAGCAGTGACTAACTAACCTCATTCTAGGTCTAATTCTCTTACGTGAGCATCCATGGAGAAGGCTCAGGGCGCAGGAGCGGGGGGTTTCATTGTCTAGCGTCGGCAAAGGGAGCGCAGAATAAGCTCTAGCTGCCAGGATTTTCATGTATTGTGTCGGGTCTAGTGTTGTGCAATGTGGGAAAATAGATATTTGGCTCATCCTGTAATGTGGAAAATTTGTTGCAGATTGAAATTTGAATGCAAAAGGAGAAGAACGAGAAAGCAAATCTCATTAGGGAAAAGGGAAAGAGAGACTATCGAATGTTAAAGGGATAGGACTTTATTGACTTTTTCTTTTTAATTCTTGGATGAGATGGCATTTTGTTCATGCATGCTAATGCAGACCTCTTTTGTCATTAAAAATACAAGGTAGAATGGCCAAAAGCTCGCTCTGCTAGGGTCCAGTATATGTCTGGTTTTGATTTAAATCATGCACAACATCTATATTAACATGGTGTTGCCTGTATTGCATCAGGCTCGATACTTTCTTCCCATTCCGCATCTCTTAAAACCACTTTCCTCTTCTTCCAAAAAAATCCAAAAGGCTTTAGCCAACCCTTTTCTTTCAGCAGATCCATAGGTCTAGACATATTTGAAGAATTTTAGTTAGACTGCTTAAATCATCTCAAGTATCATTTAATCAAGATTACCATTTACCCAAAAGGTATCTCCCCGTCAAGACCTGGGTCAGCAAGCAAAGGTCCTTTTTCAAGCACAAAAGAATATGTTCACCTCGCTGGTCAAGACAACCACCTTCAGTCGTGCCTGGCTTTCCGCCAGTGCCACCCATCAGCTGCAGCTCTGGCCCGCTCGCGCAGGGTGGCTTTGGAGGTGTCCCGATGTTCAGAGCGATGATGAGGGAGCTAGCCCCGCCGCTTAGGTGAGACCCACCTCTGTTTCTTCACGTGTAAAAACGTGGCGACATGCAAATAGCTCGAAAAGGCGTCATCTTTACCTTTTGCGTGGCTTGCGGGCCATGATGAACTTCTTTTTGTTCCCGTTCTGAACCCTCGAATGATATCCTGCTTCTTCCAGGGTCACTGCTGTGTGCAAGACAAGACCACGTTTTGTTCTGTCTCTGTGAAATGCAATTAGAAGCCCCTCCACAGCCAGCAGGAGTTTGAGTTAAAAGGAGCGAGGGGAAAGAAAAAGGACCTCCCCGCTGTCCAGCAGTGTGTTGACTTTGAAGTCCTGGGCCATCTTTTGTCCCCCCTGGAGGGCCTTTAATCAGGACCTTTGCCTTGTCATCTGGAAAAAAAATAAAAATAAAAAAAAGCCCTGACACAGTTGGTGGGGTTGTCCCTGTGTGTGCCCAGAAGAAAAGACTTTGTCAGAAATTTCCCCTGACCCAAGCACTTTGTTTCTTTGTCTCTACCAGACAACTGTTTGAACTAAAAAGGAGGAGAAAACTCGCGTATGCGATAACAGGATTTTAATAGGGAGCGCGGGTGACTTCTTGCGAGCTTCCCTGCCAGGCCCAAGGCTGCCACGAGGCTTTGGGGCTGAAGGCCTCTTAAAATAAACTCGGCTCCGCCGGCTTTTTATAGCCTTCTCCTCTGCAAGTGTCCTCGGCGATAGAAAGAGGCGCGCACTGTCACATTGTACCGCGCCGCTAAGTAGAAGGACTTAATTATCACGTTACGGATAATAGCACCAGAAACAGGTACGCTCCGCTTGGTGATGATTAACGTTTGGTTTTGGTTGTTTACATAGCAGTGATTTATAAATCAGCTAGAACTTCTTAATTAAATAAATAAAGCCCCAGCATCACGAATGTTGCATGAATTCTGCAACACAGGGAAGCGCTAAAGCCGAGAGGACTGAGTCTGGACTCAGCGCCGGGAAGCGCGCTGTGACCCCAGACTCGTTGCTGTACCCTGCGGCCTCGGGGCAGGCGTTTGCCTCCTTGTTGCTGAAAGGAAGGTGACGTCAGGTCTAAGGTGTGATGATTTATGTTTTATTTTCTGTTGCATTTTACAGATGAACAAAATGCTCGGCCGACATGCTGAGAATTACATTAAAATTAGGGGACCTATTTTTTCACTGGTGAAAAATCTACTTGAGCTGCCTCTCTAAAGACATTTTTATGTATCTGTTGCAATCCAGCCTTGCTAGCTGGATGGTGACTATGACTTTTGTTCTAAGGTAAAGGCATACAGCAGTATCCATTCTTTTTTTAAGCAATATGAAGTATTTCTAAAATAACTTCAACATCCTAGTTAAACAACCATTATCTCTTTACACGTTTTTTCATTCACCTTTTGATATGCTACAGGATTTTCCCTACATTAAATCAGTTCCTTTTTAGAATAAAATAGCAAATTATTAAAAAAGGGAGAAAAAAGAGAAGAGATTTTATAGGAACAAATAGATTAATAACCAACAGTGATACGATCTGGCAGTCTTTCTTAGAGGTATGCGTGGAGTAGAACATGGAGCTGTATTATCAAAACAGGTTCAAGTTTTATCGTGGCTCTCATGTATTATATTAGATTCCCACAGCTCGCCTCCCCCGGTAGTGTCTGGAATAATCCAGACTGGATATAGATCAACTGATTAACTGAATCTCAGGAACAATAGCTCAGCTTTGGTATCAATTTTACTCTTTCTGCTTCCTCTCCATGACCTTCCCATCATTAATTTTTATTTGAATTACGCCGTATTTGTCCCTTTCTTCTTGGGCATTCGAACGTTTATTTTGAAGTAATGCCGAGCCTTCCTCCTTGCGGATCATTAGTGTTCCATCCCATTTATGAAACATTATGGTATAATAGAAAATAAACCTGCCTACTCTCGCTAACACAATAATATACATACTATTACATGCAACATGACTGACACGTTAATTAATAATAGAGGGACTTGTCGTAATTTATCTTGAAACTGTACAGTCCTGGTTTTCACTAGGTTCGCTGTATTTTTCTAACTTCCCTGCTTTCTCAGTAACTGTGGTTCAGCCTTGCAAAGGCTCTGCCCTTAAGCCAGCAAAATTTCTAAAATCGTGCTTAAGTCAGAATGCCTGAACAGCCCCATTAGCTTCAAAAGGACTTCTTTTTTTTTGCTTAAAGTTAAGCAGATATTTAAGTGCTTTGCTAGCTTAGGGTCAAAGTGTTCAGCACCTTGCAGGACTGGGTCTTATCCACCTCCTCATTAAAGATACATCAGAACATTTGGCATGTCTTTATCAAGCGGAGAGGTGCAGCCAATTGACTTTATGTGACAGCTAGAAGTAAAAGAGATCAAGGGAGCTTGAGGGACAAAGAAGTTAGGTTTTGTGAGAATCCTAAATGAAAGAAAAAATAGCTTTTTGAAAGCTAGTCAAAATTGTTTCTCGTGTTAGAAGGATTTTCCTTTCAGGGGACTTTGGTTCAGTACTTTTCTAGAGATTTGGGTGTGTGGATGGAGGTTGAAACGGAGAAGACTCGGTGCACACGCTTCGTTGTTGACCCTTTTGTTGTGAGCACCGTGACCTTGCAGAGCGCTCGGAGCGTAGCCGCCTGCCGTCCCTGGCGAAGATGCACGGAGCAAGAATTGGGAGCCTGGAAGGAAGTATTAGGAAGGCTCATATATAATTTTGCCAAGTGGTTTGCAAAGAACAAGGTGGCTGATAGGTTTAACACTGAGGAAAACGAGACAATGAATTTACAGCATGAGCTTGGCTATTAAACTTTTGCTGGGACATGAGTCAACATCCAAGATTTCCAAAATACCGATGAGGGAGAAATTTTCTCTTTTGGCTGGGACGTTACCTTGGTTAGATTCATACTACAAATTAAAAGGTCATTTGCATTTATATTTCTGCTACTGATTATATGAAAAAAATGTTTTAAACACAACACTGTCGGTGCTTTCTTTTTTCTGTGCAGTGAAATAAGTGTATATGCATGATTAATCTGTTAATCCCCCATCATCCAGCTGTGATGTCCTAGGCACATCTTGCTGCTGCCACTGCAGGATCAAATAAAAGACTAAACTGGACAGCAGGTTGGAGTTAATGTGGAGCATAGATCCGTGCAACGATGTATGATGTGCCTGAGGTTCATGAAGGAAAGAGGGAGCACATCAGACGTTAGAGGGATCTCTTCCAGGAGGGTTTTCCCTCTGCTCTCCTGACCTGTCAGAGTTCACTGACTTTAATCAGGAGAGTTGGCATTGCCAGGTTTTGGAGATGGCCACAGCCTTCTGTGGGCAGATGGACTCCTCTGGGTTCAGCTGGGCCGTTTCAGGGAACTGCATCTGGTGCTTGGCTCTGCTGGCATTTGTCTCGTTGTGGCGTTAGGCAAGAGGTCCCCTGAGAAACCGGTGATAGCTGTGCTATTTGTCCCCTGTGCGTTTTCTTGTCTGGAGGGTTTCAAGGAGTCTCTCCTCCCGAGTGTTTGCTCTCTGCCTGGTGCCATGAGGCCCCCATGAAAAGACTCTTCTGGAGCCTGAAGAGTAGAGCGGGCCAAAGCTAAGTGTCATCTCTCGGGTGGTGGTGGCCCCTGCTGCAGGGACCAAGCTGGATTCTGCCAAGGAGGCCTGGATTTGGGGTGGATTTTTGGCAGTGTTCTCCCATTTGTCACCTGGATCAGCCACCACTGCTGTGAGATCAGAAACGTCATCTTCGGGCAACAGGTCTGCACAACAAACTCCCTGCTTCTGCCAGCTAAAGCCTTCTCCCCAGGAGGAGATTTTTCAGTCTACACCTTCCTTTTCCACATCCTGAAGCTAACATGCAGCTGGAAAATCCTTTTTTTTTTTTAATAAAAAAGCAGGCATAAATGTAAACTACACAAGTGTCAGGTTTACATTCATCCTTATAAGGCACATCAGCAGAAAATGCGAGTTTCTGCTAGGCTTATTTATTAAAGTGTGGTGCACTGCAAAGGAAATATCTCCAGTGTTATTTTCAGGCTCAGTGAACTCAAGAATGTATTTGTGAGTCTTCCAGTTATTATGATATCAGTGGGGAAATGCGAGGAACAGGACTTTGCGATGTCAGGCAGCTTTCCTGTCACTGTTAATTTACTGCCTCTCGGAGAACCAGAGCCTAAACACTTCAAGTATTAACATCATTTCAGCTCTTAAGTAAAACTAAAGAAGTCTTTTCATCTTTCCATTGACTGGCGGGCTACTTAAGTAGATCACAAGCTTTATGCTGCTTTTGTCTGAGTGAAGAGGAAAACTTTAATTGTTCCCATCTTCTAGTGCAGGTATTGATTAATAAAATGTATTAGGAAAGATCTTGGCCTACTTTTTGCACCATCAAACAAGTACTTAATGACTGTATTACTATGAAAATGGCATCACTTTAAAGCATTGGATTGGAGCTCCTTTGTACTCCTCTTTCATTTGATTTTTTTTTCTCATCCCATTATGAACAATAAAGTTTCTCCTGTACTTTGATATTATACAACAGAAGGGAAAGCAGGCAGCGAGTAGCTCGTAGTTCAGGGTACCAAATTCAGCGCAAAGCCGGTAGCTGTGGTGCCTGCGGATGTCTCCAGGCAAAGGGAGGCATTGCCAGGTATCGGATGAGTAGGCTATCTGCAAGTGCAAACCGGTCAGCGAGCAAATGTGAGACGGTAAATCTGTATAATTTACTCTAATTTAGCATTTGGTGGGTAGGAATATTAATATGACTCACACGCTAAGAGGGAGAAGGCGTGTTTATGAGGAACGTAACTAATAGGCCTGTGTAAGATGAAGAACGCCTGCCTCCCACGACATTTAATCTCCTTTCCTCCTCTGGGCCTCATTTGGAGAATCTCACTCCTTTTACACCCCTTTGCAGCTTCTGTAGCTACCTACTAGCCTACGTCCTCCCACCCCGCATACATATGCTCACAAATCATCGTACCTCATGCATCGAGTGTCCTTATTTTGCACGCTTGCTGAGATTTACCCCTTTTTATCAGCGCCACATAATGCTACCAGTTTTAAAGCAGATTTTAAAGCAGATCTTCTTGTATTATTATAGCTGGGAGTTCTTGAAAATCCTCAAAATGCAGCTTGCCTCCGTCTTGGTAAGTGTCTTCAGTTTGCCCCTTGAAGGCCACAGTGTCTGTACACTTCAGGTTTCGAGCAGGTTAGGGTCGGTGCAAAATTGTTAAGACCCGAGAACAGGGTGATGCTTTCAATCTCGATGCTGTTATCCAGGATGTCGTTGCCTGTCCCCGCTAAGCTGCTCCAGCCAGTGTCACTACCTGAGCCAACTGCGGCTGATAGTGAGCGGACTACAACGTACTTCTCACTGCAAAAAAAGTACGATTGCAGGACGCTTCGTAATCTGTGAATTTGGAACGAAGGCGGTATGTTTTATAGCACCGGTACCGGGGAGACCCATGTCCCTGAGTAAAATAACGCGTGGATTTTATATCATGCCGGCATGCGCAGTGCTGCAAATGGAGGCAGGGAGAAGCGGAATAACAGCCCACCTTCCTTCAGGAAAATCCTGCAAATATTCCCACAGCTGACTCCCCCCAGTCCATGGCTGCTGGGCCACACTGATACCGTGATAAAATGCATTTGTATCCGCCTCTGGAGATGCGCCCGTCTGCCCCTGCACTGCACGGAAGTGGCTGGGGTGCTGGGAACATGAGGAGTGGAGGAACACAGCTAAAATAGCCGGAAAAGGACCCTTAGTCGCTTTCTTGCCTTGTTCCCTTCACATTCACAAATGCTGCTCTGTCTCTCCTCTTGTTTTTTTTTTTCCATCCTTCCTAGGGGCGATGACTGACAGATTAATATATGTCTAGCTACGTGTCTTAGAAATCAAAAGGAAGGTGCTGTCAGAATCGCTTGTCAGAAAATGAGATTAGGCACACTTGTCATTTGCTGAGGATTGCAGTCTTTCAGAGATAAGGTTGCATTTAATGAGTGTAAAAAGCCTCCTTGTGAAAAAGGGGGTGGCGCAGGAGAGGGAGAATGATGATTTTTCTGGTGTCAGCTGAGTGCTTTATCGTAGAAGTTGATACGGTGGCACCCTGGCAGGCCCTGATAGTGGCTGCTGGGGCTATTGCACCTCTTCGGTCGCTCCGCAGCTTCAAAAGTGATGATTTGTTACCTGCTTTTAAACTCCTCTCGGATGCTGAAGCCCGCTGTCCCGGGGGAGAAGCGGCAAAAGCGTGGACGGGGTGTTTTAAAGAGAGGCGCGTGAAAGCGCGCGGCGTAAGGGCGCTGCGCTGAACGTGTGGCCGCTTTCCCCAGCAGGCTATGGAGAATACTCGGCGGGTTTCGGTGAAATATGGAACTCGTCTGACAAGTGAAGGATAACTAATGAGAAACAGAGCTGTATCCCACTGCAACCAATTGTGTTTTGTTATGGAAAATATTTATCAAGCTTTTTTTTTTTTCCTTCATTTTGTTGGTTCTCCTAACAGTGCTATAATAACTCCTCTTATGTATGTTACTAAAATCTGCAGCAGAGGTGGGTTTTTCTTTTTTTTTTTTTTTTTTGGTTATCAATTGGATATTCTCATATGGTACATGAATATTTTAGGTGAATGTTTCATTCGTCAAAGTAATGGTCATTCTTTTGCCAAGTTAATGTCTTTGTACTGTTTAGAAGCTGGCTGAAAGTACAGATTTATTGTTCATAATGTAGTGGCTAAATATGAGATGACAGTCAAAAATGGAATTTATCTGTTCAGCAAAAGAGACCCTGCATTAGCTACGTGTCTTTACAATAATATTTCTTTACTGGGCCTACCTTGGAAGAATAGATTTCTCTTGTATAGTCTACTCATCAGATGAGATGTGATTTTCATTATTTTGCTTGAATGTTAGAAAATGAAAGAAATTACTTGATTGGTTTCCGGTGCTGATTCAGCATTTCCTGCGCTAAAAATGACCTGAAAAACAGAATGGGATTACAGCACACGATAATGGATGCTTTATTCAGTGATAAGAAAGTCTCTTTCCCTGACTGGGGAGAATGAAAAATATTCCTCTCGTATTAGTTGATTCAGTACATAGATATTGACAGACAAATTAATCTGAAATACTTCCGCAGTTTCACAACCCACTAGCAGGCAGAAATTAGGGGAAAATAATGGCCACAGCTTAAAAGTGGTGCATTTATGAAGTGTACTCACAGCAGTGCTAGCGCATGTGGAAGAATTTATATTGTGTCTTCTTGTTTTGCGATAGGGATTTACAAATGCTTCTGGTTAGACTATGCAGTGTAGCTGGCAGCTTAAGAGCCAAGCAAGGTCTCAAGGAGCTAAATCCAACTAAATAATACTCCATAATATATTTGGTAACTCTGAATTTAAACAGCGGGAAGAAGAAGAGATGAAATGTGTGTTTTCCAATTGGAAAGCTGTAGCCAAATGTGCTGATTCTTGCTCTTCGTCGTTGGCAGAGGGAAAGAAAGGCAATTGCAACGTTCGCTTCGAATACTTTGCATTATTTGAAGAAGCCTTGGGGGAGAAATGCCTTCATAATTGTAGGACAGGGGAGATTTCTGTGCAATGAATGGATTCAGAAAATTATCCAGTGTCATCTAGGTGTGCAAAACTGAGCTAACCTCTGTCCTGGGAAGCAGTGGAGACCACGCAGTGTTTTTCTAGGATCAGGCCCATAGGGAGAGTGAAGGGAGAGCAGCCCCGCTCAGCTAAGCCCCACTTTTTATCTTTGTTTCTATTTGAAACCAAAAATCATAAAACTGCCTGCGGAGTGGTTGCCTTGCTGTTCCTATAAATGAGAATTCCAGCTTTTATGCTAATTCAGTTTCAGGTTTCTTTGAACCTGCACTTTATGGGCCTCTGCTTAAAACTGCAATCTGTTCTGCATAAAAGAAGGGATTACAAAGTGATTTAGTTTTGCAAATGCTGCAGAAAAATAAAAATAATAAAAAAAAAGTTGCACCGTCATTAATACTCTCTCGCCAAAGTTTTCTGCTTTGTCAAACAAAAAAAAAAAACTTCACTCAGGTTTAAAACTTAGCCAGCGATATTACATAGCCCAGCAGTTCTGTCGCCTTCCAGTTGGTGCTCTTGAGCATCTACTTTTTGCATGACCTTTTCCCCGTGTCTTGCCTTAGCTTAAAGAGCGCGTGTGCTCCTTCTCCCTGAGCGGGCAGCCAGGCAAGCAGGACCTTCGTCTCCTGCCAGGCGTCCACGTGGTGCACCAGGCGCGCACCCTCGGGGCCGTAGCGTGCCCCGCGCACGGACACGCGGGATCCATCCTGCCGGCAGAATCCCGCCTCTCGGCGATCTTCTCTTCCCTAACATCTCTTGCCGCCTTTTACAGCATAAGCGGGCGGTAACGTTGTTTGTCGTGACGTTCGTTTAGGTCACTCTCACGAACGGGTACTTTGCCTGAACCTCTCCAAGGCGTTAAAGTTTAAGGATTTCCATTTGGGATGTTACGGCATCGCTAGCTGTTCAGAGCCATAAAACTCCCCTGATAGCTCCGTAAATCCTTTACTTGAGAAAAAGACCTCGCATCTCCTGTCCAGTAAGGGCCAAAATTATTTGTGTTTTCAAAGCGTTATGGAGGACTTTGTAAGGCATCATAATCTCACTCCAAACGCAGACAGCATGGTGTCTTCTGGAAAGATTAGCAACTTATTGGAAACACAAATGTTTCCAGTCTTTAACAGAATACCAGCGTATTGGAATATCCAGTTTTCACGTTGCCAGGAAAAAACTGCAGAACCTTCCAGGTGAGATGAGGTTTGCCATAAATAATTTAATCCAATATAATCCACTGTAATTTCAACAGTCATTTGCTCATTGCTCCAGAGATGGGTAATTCTTCTTTGGAATGACTGTACTGCTTGGAAACGAATGTCTGCTTCTCTGCCTGCCATCTCAGCTGCTTTAGGTCATTTTTATAAAATGGTTGGATCTGAAAACCTTTTTCAGCAAGTGAAAATTTTTGAAATCGCTTTTGATCCAAGTTCAGTGCACATCGTCTGGCTGTGGTTGGGGCAGAAATAAATGTCGACGCTGACAGAGACCGCAGGCAGGTTAAAAAAAACAATTTGGCAAGGCCCTGTGCAGATAAGAGACAGAAGATTTCAAAAACCTATCCAGGCATATCTTAAGACACTAGAAAGTGTTGCTGTCAGGAAAGACGGAAGTTGGATCCAAAGGTTATTGAAATCATTAGTTTTTTTTTTTTTTTTAACTTAATTTGGCTTTGGGTGAATTCCTGAACTCTAAACAACATCAAATTCAGCATTGTAAGAGGCATTTCATACATGTATAATGCTCTAGCAGGAACACAGAGGTCCTCTACTTATCTTTAAGACATAAATAATGAACATAATGAGGCCCACAGCTCTGCCAGTAAACCTTAACAGCCGCAGGGAGATGAGTAGGTAAACGCTTTTCAGATTTTGTGTATGCTGAGATTTCAGGTGTGGCATGTGGTTAATGTTTGAAAAACCTAGTACAGACAAGCCCTGTAGTTTAATCCAGCTGAGTTTATCAAATTAAAGTCTTGTGAGGAGTCTAGGCTTTAATTAGAACCCTTCAAACCATGCCAAGATGTATAAAGTCTTGACCAAAATTGTTTATAGAATATATTAGTTACCACACCCTAGTGTTATGCCTTTAATTCCTAGTCTGGATACAGTCGTTGACTCCTCCAGTTATTGTGCTAAGAACACTATCCCATTTTAACATTTTTATTTTTGATGGGGACTGAAAACTGGACTCAAGCCATCAACTTGCTTCGCTGAGGTCATGAAATAGCTGATAGACAGCGATGGCTTTTGGCCATTATCCACTGTTTATCCAAGAAACCAGAAATGAAGCCTTCTGTATTGGATTTCTAGATGAGGATATGGTAATCTGCCTCTCTGACAGCACGGGATTACTCTTTGCAGCACATGTCTATTAGGAGATGCGAGAACCCGTGAAATACTGACAGCCACAGTCGGTGCTCAGATACGTTGTAGAAAGCTACGGTAACGCTACTAATGTGAAGAACTTAGAACTTTAATTTCCATAGCTGTAACCAAGCTCTAAACTTGGCCGTGAGATTTTAATTCTCTGACGAAGATGATTTGTCACAGTTTTACCGAAATATTCCCACTTCTTACCAGACGCATAATGAGCACACGGCAGTGTTTGCAACCACAGTCTTAATTTGGGGCTGTCACTGTGGATGCATTTGTCTTCTGCTTACTGGTGTTGTTGCTGTCATGCATGTTCCCGCTTAGTTGTCCCAGTGGAAACTATTACAGTCAGTGCAACTGTACCTGAAATATGAATTCTGGAGAAGTCACAAAATAACACTGAGGAAGAAGAACGTTCACAAATGGATCGTACTGTGGAACCCTTAGGATGAAGGTTAATGAGAAATATTTGCATAAAATGCTGTAGTTCCATATCAGTGTATCAGTAACTGGTAGGGAGTTTTTCTTACGTGTGCCTTTCTTAACTGTTGCACTACTTGTGCATACTTTTTAGACCATTTTTTTCTTCTCATTTCATGCTGTAGCGTTTACTTTGTCCAGGTAGGCCTTCAGAGCTGCTGAAGTGTTAGGTGAAGGGTTACTCCCAGAGGCTGTGGAGTAGGATCTCAGATGAGGCATTCTCCTACTCATCTCACATCATCAAGGCACCGTCCCCCAGGCAAGCTCAGAGCTGGCCGAAAACGTAGGTGCGTCTTCCAAACATGCCTGACTAGGAGGGTTCAGCTTGAATTGTTATGAGACCTAGACTTGATTCAAACCAGGCTCTTCAGCTTGGGCTCCTGCGTCAGGCCGCTCTGAGCTTGGATCGGCGTGTGGGTACGTACGAGGTTGGGCTCAATCAGCACCTCCACAGCACATCTCTGGTGAGGGCAGC
Organism: Rhea pennata; assembly: GCF_028389875.1. Classification (NCBI taxonomy): domain Eukaryota; kingdom Metazoa; phylum Chordata; class Aves; order Rheiformes; family Rheidae; genus Rhea; species Rhea pennata. The sequence continues at coordinate 10,989,392 of NC_084682.1, forward strand.
CATCTCTCTGCTTTTAATACCTGGCTAGTAGGGGCAGCCCTGCTCTCTTTTTTGCAAGGGACAAAGAGGAGAGCTTCACGGCTCAGGCGGACAGGTGAGTGGGACCTGGACAACCAAATACTTCAGAGGATCTAGCTCACATCCAAAAGGGCCTCCTTGGAGGCCATTAAAGTTTAGTCCCTTTAGGATTCCTAGCATTGATTCCCAGCCAGTGAACTGGTTCTCTTAACACTGCACATGGCCTCAGAAGCCCTTAAGACCCATCAGTTTCTCAGGAGACATTAGGTTGCATAGGCCTACTACGCCAATGAGCATAACTGCTCATCTTCACCTCGCTTTGGCTTGTTGAAGACATCATTGGGCTGTGATTGCCTTGCTCCGGCGAATCATCGTTTATATAATAACATAGCCGCATGTTTGATTTCTGCAGCGGCTGCCACTAATGGTGTGCAGCACTCAAGAAACAGTAACTTTGTTGCCTGTCGGCAGTAACATTTGGTGCTGAAAGGAAAATAAGGGAAGTCCGCGGAAGAGTGAGAGCCGCGGCCCCGGCGGCGCGGTGTCGAGGGCCGGCGCGTCTCCGACAAGCAAACCTCGCCGCACTCCGAGGGTTTGACGCGAGGCACCGCTGAAGTTAAGGACGTTTTTCCCCGTCGGTTAAGAAGCGACGAACGCGATCTTCTGCGCTCCGGCCCCCCGCAGGGGCCCGCGGCGGCCGCTCCTGAGCCCCCGCGGGCGGCTGCGGCGCCGAGGCGGCTCCCCGAAGGCGCGGCGGCCGCTGCGCGCCCGCGGCAGCACCTGCCGCGCCGCGGGACGCCGCGGGACGCCGCGGGACGCCGCGGGCCGGGGCGGCGCGGCGCGGGGCGGCGCGGCGCGGGGCGGGGCGGGCGGGGAGGGAGGAGCTGGCGGCGGCGGCCGGCTGGGAAGCGCCTCTCGGAGCGGCGCGCAGTGCGGAGTGCCCGGGCGGCGGCGGCGAGCGGAGCGTTCCCCCCGCCTGCGGATTACAGGCTTGCGGCGTGTTTCGGCGGGGCCGGAGGATTTGGGGGTCGAGCCGCTGCTCTCCCCGATGGAATTCACCTGAGCGCGGCCGCGGGCGACCCTCGACGGCGGGAGCGGCGGCGGCGCTGGGAGACGCTGCCTCTCCGGGAGTCCGCTTTGTCTCGGCCGCGCAGGGATAGCATGACTTCCTGAAACAAAACGAGAGGGGGAAAGGAAAAAAAATCCCAAGAAGGAAGCAAGCCGCGCGAAGGACCCCCTGCCGCTGGCAGATGCGCGGCGCCGGCCCCGCGCTGCCCCGCGCAGGGAGGTGCGTGTGAGCGCGGGGGCCGCCCCGCCTCGCCCCGCCCCGCCGGCCGGAGTTGCTCCGCGCCGCCGCCGCCGCCGCGCACCGGGGCCGCGGGGGCCGCTGCCCCGCTCGCCGCCGCCGCCGCCCGCGCTTCTCTTTGTCCTGCTGCTGCTGCCGCCGCCGCCGCTTTCCTAGCGCTCCGCGGCCGCCGCCGCCCGGAGCGCGCCCGCCCGCGCCCGCGCACACCCCTCGCTCTTCCTCTCTCCTCCCAGGGAACCATCTTGCAGGGAGAAGGGGGCGGGGGGGGGCACACGACCCTGCGCTTCTCCCCTCGCTCGCCAGCAAGGATGCCCGCCGCCGCCGTCTGGGATTGTCCCCTGAAGGATTAGTTCGGGTTTCGCTTTGAGACTTGCAGAGCCGCCCTGGATCGGAGTTTGGCGGCGCGCACCTCCCCGCACCGCCATGAGCTCCCGGCTGTCAGTAGCGCTTAACCCCCTGCGAGCAGGTAACGCCGCTGCGCGGGCCGGGCCGGGCCGGGGCACAGGGCGGCGGCAGCGCGCTGCTCGGCCGCCCCTCGCCTCCCCCGCGGCGGAGGCGCCGCCGGCCCGGGCGGCCGGGGCCGGCGCCCGCCCCCGCGGTGCTGCGCGGTGCTGCGCGCCGGCGGGCGGAGGGGCGCCGCGGCCGCGCGGGGGGCAGGTGCGCTGCGCTGCGCGCCGGAGCTGGGGGGTGGCGCGGGAGTGCGGGCCAGGAGTGAGTCAAGGCGCCGTGTCTGGACAGGAAATATTTTAGCAATACATCGCCTTGAGTGACAGGACATTCCTCGAGGAGGGAAAAACACTCTTGCGGGCTTTTTTTTTTTTTTTTTTTTTTTTTCTTTCTTTCTTTTTTTTTTCCCTCTCCTTTTCTTCCGTAAGCCCGGGGCTGCGGACGGCTTTCATTTCGTGTTGAAAAGGATTAAGCGGGGCTGGGGAACAAGGGGATTTATAGGGAAAAAGGGAGCAGAGCGCAGAGGAGGGAGCTGCTTGTAATCGGCTGCAGCTCCGCTCTGCGCGCTGGCCGCCGGAGGAGCGGGCCGAGGGGACGGCGCCGGGGGCAGGGGCGCCGCGGCGCGCCGGAGCCGCCCGAGCCGCCCGAGCCGCTTTCCCCAGCCGGGGCGCTGCCGGCAGAGAGTGTCTTTCCCTTAGCTGCCCCAGTGGGGCTTGAGCGGTGGCAACGATGTGGAGAAAGGGGGATGAAGACCCAGGTTCACTCGCCTGCTGGAAAGGGGAGATCTGAGGGTCTCCCTGGCTTAGACAGCGAGGTCTGACACTTTCCCCCGAAGCATGCCCCGCCGAAGTGCAGACGCTTCGCAGGCGATAGGTGCCGGTCGGTGCAGAGGCGTGTTGAAGGCAGCGCTGCGAAGGCGTTGTGTTTTAGCCTTCTGCGTGAGTGCGGAGTTATCTTTAAAAATTAATTTGGCCTTCTATTCTTTCGGTGCTGTTGCGTGGTATGGCTGCTTAATTATAAAAAAAAAATATGTTAACTGCATCGAAATCAGTTGATGCTGTATCGTTTGCAGGCAGAGATTATATTTATTGCTGTGTCAGTTGCACATGGGTGGCAATTAGTGTCTCGTATTTAGCACCAATTTTAAAAGTAATCAAATATGCAGGCAAAGTTTTGTCTCTTGGCTCAAGCTGGCGAGGTGGTTTTTGGTTATATGTATGGTAACCTAGGCAATGTTATATTTTCGAGTTGCTATTCCAGTCAACAGCGCGGTCAGTAATGCAAAATGGGATTCGCTTTCAGACAACCTTTGTCTTTGTGAAATTATTCCTGTAATATATGCACACTGTGCTGCTGATCAGATCCCTAATTTGCTCACGAGAGATGCTCCTGCAGAATGTATTGTGCACCACGTTATGCCTAAGAAGTGCCACTTGGAGATGGCACAACAGTGTTCCTTACCGTTTTATGCAATAGGAAGGAAAAGATTTCACCTGAAAATTCTTGGCTTAAGAAAATCTGTTGGTTTACTTCCGACATTAGAGCAAACTTCTGAAATGTTTTCCTCTCTCTCTGTTGTTCGGAAAAACCGAGGGAGCAGGAAACACACAGCTTTCCTATGCTGTTTCTTTTTGAAACAGCAAAATAAATGAATAATTGAAACTGTAAGAATATATTTTTAAAAAAAGAAGTGATACAGGTTTTACTTTTAGAAGACATAATGGTTTGGAGAGTTCTGACTTCTAAGGGAAGCTGCATATGAAAATGCAACACCAGATGAGATTCACTGGGAAAGGTGATTATTTTCACTCGGAGAGTGGGCTGATTGGCAAGGTTATGAAAGCATTGAGCATCTCTTAATTTGTTGCACTAATATCGGGCCGCTTTTTTGAAGCATGTGGCCTTCTTGATCTCTTCAATTTGTACTTTATTCACGTATTTTCATTAATTTAGAGAAAGTCATCACTGAATAATAAATCCATCATTGGGCAGTAAATCCAGTGTTTACAAGGTATTTAATCGAGAAGAAATATACCAGCGCAGCTTTTAAATAAGCCAACAGGAATCTAGTAAAATCTGTTTAGAAGTCTGAGAAAGAATAAAGCTATTTTTAATGATCGCAGAAATCTTTTGTGTTGTTTACTTGAAGGCAAGGAAATTATTTCAGCGTAGTATTATAGTATAATATGCAATGTAGACTTATTTATCTCAATAATTTCACACCTAAATTTTAATACAATAGAGATATTAAATATACTTTGTTAGTTTGATTTTTTTTTGATTTTGAATACAAAAATTCCTGCCCTTTTAACAAAAAATACAATCTACTTTCCAAATATACAATACTCTTTAATTATTTTTCCTGAATTTTGTGAGAAACCTGTTCTGTATCGGTCAGAAACGACTAAAATATTTCTCAAACATTGCATTTTTTTCCCTCTCTGTTTGCAGTATTTTGTTACTGAACACACTTCTTGCTATGTATTTTCAAAAAGATGTATCCAAAATATAGTTCAAATTTGAACAGCTAGCTGTATTTTATGAATGCGGATATGGTACAAGTTTAAGCTTTAGATATGTATGGTGTGTATGTGTGCATACACTTCTGTGCATAGGTGCCTAAACTTGATTCTTTCTATTTTTGGAATCAGGATGTTTGCAAAATTAACATTTGCCATGTTATCTTATCCAGTCTGATTTCTTACCATTATAGGTTTTGAAGGGAGGAGCACAATATTTTTTCATGAAACTTAAATAAGGCTTTTAAGTAATAGGTAAAAAGATTAACTAAAATACAAACAGCAGTAGTAGATAAGATACTAACACAACTTTAGGAGGAAAAAACCTCCCATAGATAAAGATAATATGAGGAAAAATAAAATGGATTAGTAGTTTAGTTACAGACTATGGTGTCTAGAATCAATTATTCTGACTGAGGCAAATCCTATGTGGAAATATTACTATTAAATACTAATAGAGACTTTCTTTTTTTCAAAGAACATATAGGAACAATTTATATAATTACTAACTTACCAATTCTGTTTTAAAGATACTAAAAACCAAATGGTTACCACAGTAGAGGGTCTCCCAAAATACTGAAAACAAGAAAAAAAAAAAGAAAAAGAAACCTACAGTTCGGTAGTTTCCTGAAACTGGATTATATGATTCAAAATCCTGGCTCTTCTCAATTGCAAAATCAATGTCAGAATGTATTGGATAATTACAGTACCAAAATACATTGAATAAAAAATCATTTCTTTCTTTATTAAATAGAATCTTTCCAAATAAATATCTGCACTGCAGGGTGGTGAAGCACAGCCAAATAGCACCACCTTATGGACGTTTTCTTCTGAGGCCGCAGCTCTCATTAGCTCTCTTGGTTTTGTTACCTGACTTGTTTTTTTTTTTTTTTTTTTTTTTTTTTTTTTTTCCTCTTAATACAGGTACATGTATGTGTGTATATAAATACACTGGCATATCTTTTGAAATGTAACACTTGTAGAAGATGTAACCCTTCTTTTTTTATTGCTCTTTCAGGCATCTGATGCCAGCTCTGAAAAACTGTTCAACGCTGTTACAAATAAAGGTAAGACTGCAATTCACGTCACAAACATATTTTTTCCCATACATTTCTTTTCATGGCAATTTCAATGGGAGATGAAATGTAACTTGTCTTGCAGAAATGTCGCAATCAGCTTGTTAGTGCTTTTTATGTTTCTCTTGGTTTCAGACATGTTCTGTATGCTTGGTAATTGCTTTGCTTAAGCAATATAATATAAAGGCTTTAAATAATGCATTGCCTGCCAGGTCAGAATTAATTTAAATAACAATATTAGGAATAGTTTATTTTACAAATGGCTTTAATTTAAGCTCATTTAAATAACTGTAAGAGTTTTCAAAATGTTTTAACTTGATTGTTACTCATCAGCTACATGATAGACATGGAATTATGAATAGCCAATTTGCACTGCTGACAGTAATAACCAGCCAACATTTAGTATTCACAGGATAATAGTCATAAACCATGGCTTACTGTGCTGTATGCTTTCTGTAAAGTTAATAAATGATATAGAGGGCCACATTTAAATATTCAGTATCCCATTAATTTCTTCCAAACGGCAATATAAAGAGAGAGGGGCTAATGATATAACAGTACATTAAGGGAAGACTTACCCTAAGTCAGTGCCAGAACGCTTCTGTGCAGAGCTTGTCCTGAAGCAACATTATTAGAAAGCCTGTAGGCTTTGGGTGTTTGGGTTTTTTTTTGATTTGTTTTGTGTTTTTTGGGGGAGGAAGGTTGAGGAATGGCTGTAGACATAGGTTGCGCCAATGTGTATAAGCCAAAGCCTTTAAAGTGCATCAGCTTTCCTACCTCTTTCACCCCACTGTGAATGGTAGTGCATGATAACTGCTTACCAAAAAGGTATAAACCCATAGTATTTTAGCTTGTAGATTTTTTTAAAAACATTTGAGTCAGTCCAGACTACCAAGAGCACATTTGATCTTGGTTTGGGATTTAGATACTGTCTGTTGACCAGGTGTGGCTTTGCGTAGTTGCCCTTTGCGCTTCCCACACAGTTTGGCTATGTTTCTTTTTTTAATTCCACTGGGTCTTTCTGGTGGTTTTCTGTGCCTTTTAATTCACAAAGCCTTAGCCATTTAAAGAGGGGACAGTTCTGTGACCCCATTATGTTTGGGATTCCCTTGCTGATAGACCATCACTGGTGAAATTTGAAGGCAGAGAGGAGAAGGGGAGGGGGGAAGAAGACTTGTGTGTTTGGAGTGACCCAAGGCCCCCAAACTACATGTGACTGCATCTTTATTTTGCTAATTTGCTGTAAAAAGCTTTGGCATTTGAGTCGGTCTTTCTTGGGGCTGGGCCAGGGGAGAATAGGAGCCAAGGCAGTGAATGGACATTCCTCCAGGCAGCCTGTAACTAGGGTGAAGGGCTCTCTTCAGCCCAAGAATGAGAAGTGATTGATGAAGAGTAGGCCCCTGCTCCTCTTCCTTTCGTTTTCTTTCTGGAATCGAGCACATTTCCCACATTCTTATTTTTGTTTACTTACCGAGGAGTTTGCTTCGTGGCATCTATTTGGTTGTGAATAACCGCGCTTGACAGGGAGCCTTTTCTTCTGAGCTACTTTTCTTTGGTGATTTAGTTCCCTTGAAAGGATTAGGGTTTCTTTGTGTAGCCTAAAATCAACATAGGCTTTTCGAAGCTTTGCTTGGGAAACCGTACACAAATAAGCTTTTTAGTTGATGGTAGATTATTCCTTTGCCCCTTATTTCCATCAAAATGGCGTCTTTCTTTTCTCCTCCTGAGTTTCCCCTTAAAGCCATATGCTAATTCCTGTTGGGAACATGAATGACAAGGGGAAGAATCAATGCAAATCCAGGTGCGGCAAAACTAGGCTGACTGGTATTTAAAAAAATTTTTTTTTCTTTTTTTTTAACCACTGGGAGAAAGAGATTAAGGGGAGAGAGGGCAGAAAAAGCACGGGCGAGAGTTTTGTTAAAGGGATTAGCATTCAGACTGCTAAATATCAGGAAAACATCCTCAAACCGATCCCCCTGTTCGGAGATAATGTCAATAATTGCTTCCAGACAGGTGCAGGGATTCTCGGGGAGGGCGGCGGGTTGCTGCTCGGCTGTTGCCTTCCCGACGTGTGTGTGCCGTGGGGATGGTGGGCGGCTGTCGAGGCACTGTCACTTTGATGTATTTCAAGTTCAAGTTCTTGCGTTGCAATTCAGCCAGTTTGTTTTAAAGCCAGTTCTCTCCCCCGGCTCCCCGCCGTGTTGCCCGTTGTTTCTTTTGCCCAAAGCAATAAAAATCACTCTTAAGAAAGGTCAGATCTGCACTGGATAAATCGGGATGAGAATCGGCAGAGCTGCTGGGTGATAGACCCGTGTGAGAGGTGCAGCGAGCTGACAAGTGTGCAACCCTACCTGGCCAGAGCTGGTCCTCTCTGGCCCTCAAAGTTACCCGAATTTCACATGCCTTCTTTGTCTTGCCCCGTTTATTCTACAAATTATAGCTAGTTGAGGTAGCAGAAACTACGAGAGTAACGTACTTCTAAAGTTGTGGAAATCCTGAAGCACTTGAGGTCTTGTGGATGCTATCTGCTTTCTACCATTCAGTTGTTTTGTTACAGTAGGACTTCATGGCTGAAGGTGACATAACGCTCATACTATGCTTGGATTAGTATGGATGTATCATGCGGAACAGTCTCTTTTTCAAAAACTACTAATAAGTATGTCTAGGGCAAAAAGACCCTGCCACACAGCTCCTGTGAAGAGGAAAAGATCCGTGAAGTTTTCTGAATTCAGTCCCCCAGCTCCCATATAAGAGTTTGCGTGACTAGAGGGGTTGGACTACATGATCTCCAGAGGTTTCTTCCTCCCTCAACCATTCTGTGAGTTAACTGCCCTTTGAGTCTAATGGGAAGATGTGTACCTGAATGCAGATGGGCCCTGTGGGTTTTGGGAGCTGACCCATGGGTTTCGGGACCACTGGGGGCCATGATACATGTGATACCAGAGCAAAGCCTGAAGGGGAGAGGGCTACAGCAAGCCCAGAGCTGTCTCTGCAGCAGGGTGGAAATTGTTGAGAAGGGCACGGCTTGGTCACAGGAGCAGGAGTCTCTGTAGCTGCCGTTGGGATGAGTTGCTCCAGGTTATGAATCAGAGCCCCTAGCTCCGACACTCAAACGTGAGGCTTTTCCACTGTGACGCTCACAGTTATGATGATTCCCGTTGAAATCCAGGGGGGGTAAATGCCTAAAGACTGAGAGCCCTTAGTAACGTTTGGAAAAGAGATCGAACTATTAAATAGATGAGATGGACAAGTAGTAGGAGATAAGAAGTCTTACCTTTCCATTAGGAATAATAAGCTGAGGCACGAATTGGGTTGTATGAGCCTGTAGAGAAGTCAAGAGTTGAGCCGGGACTTGTGGAGCCAGGGAGCTTGCCCTCCCTCCTGCCCCACCGGGGCTGCAGCAGCCCATGTTTATTAGGTGCCAGGGATATCTGACTACCTCTCCAAGTGAATTCAAACTGCTTATGAAAATCGATAGTGGGTTGTGTCCTTATGTTAGTATTTGCCACGCTGCTCTGCCCTGTGTCAGCTTTTCAGATGGGCTTTCTTATCACGTTACTTTGATTAGCCTGAGGGCATCACCCAACTACAGCTCCAGGTCTAGTTCGCCCCCTCCCTCTGTGCAGCGTATACCTTCCAATTTCAGAATTGCTACTTATAGTCTTCTAGAGTTTTCAAAAAAGTGTCAACTTTTCCTTAGCATCTCAGTGTCAACCTTAATAACATTAGTTCTGTCCCAAATACAGAGTTTTGTTCACTAATTTTTCTAACATAACTTTGCAGCATAATCCAGTTCTGTTATCTTTTAATAATTAAAAAAAGACACTTCTGAAAGTCATACCACAGAGCAGGCAGCTCCTACTACTACTGTGGATTTAATTTATGTTAACTCCCTCCTACGTAGCCTTGGAGAACAGCTTTTTCTGGAGGGAGAAGAGAGTCCCAAAGTGGTGAAGTTTCATTTGCGCTGTATAGTGAAGTTTGCCTTTGATCAGAAGCACAATTGGGCTGTTACAGCTTTTTATGTTCAAATTGTTTACAGGATGTTCATGTAAACTTTATGAATCCTTCTGCTTTGTGGTACCACCAGCTGTCAGGGAAATATTTATATTCTCAGCTGGAGGCAGATCAAGGCGTCTGGGTTACTAGTCCTCACTAGCGGCTGAAATACTGATTGGATCAAGCCCTGGCTTTTTAGGCGGTTCCAGAGCAAAATCCTTCCCTGGAAAAACAGGCGTATTGTTTTCTCTTCCCTCATCTTTCTTTGGTGAATCATTTCTTGAGAGTCCTCTGCAGCGTATGTTTCTGTAAACTAGTAGAGAGCTAAAGCAGGCAGATGCTTCTCTTTCCTGAGCCAATTCACAAGAGATACTTGGCTGTAGAGAAGTGCCCTCTCTCTAAGTGAGCCATCCACACAGCCTCTCACGTTGAATATATCTGAATCCACTGCAGCATCGATAGCAGGCGTGCAGTCTTCGCATAATGAGTGTGCCCAAGAGCTGACTGCTTCTCTCTCTTTCCACTGAGCCTTCCTCCTTCCTTTCCAAGAGTCCGTAGGAACCTAACATCCTTAGGTATATTCTCAGCTTTGCTTCTGACTTCTTTGGGGCTTCTCTCTGCATATGTTGGTCCTCCATGCTACCCCTTTTCTCCTCAGGGGAATGCTACTTCCTAGTTTGCTCCTGGGGTTACGGAGCAATCCCACTGCTGCAGGAAAGACAGCAGTCAAAGAACGTCGGGGCTGTAGAAACATAAAAGCGGCTCTGCAGACGACTTCTTGCGGTTGTCAAGGTGGCCTGCCCTCCCTAAATAGCTGCCTTTCCAGTGGAAAGTTTGCTGTTGGCTTTGCGTCACTCAGTTGCCCTGCGTTTTGTGGGTTGCACGTGATTTCTCAGTATTTTCCTTGTTCACCATCTCGTTAGTGAGAGACTGAGCATTTGGAAGAGTATGCTGCTTTGAAGGCCCAAGTTTCTTATACCTGCAAGTTAGATGAGAAGAAATGTTGTGTTGCTTCCCTGTAACTTCCAAGTTAGGCAGACAAAAAAATCAGTGCATGTCTTGAGATGGTCCTTTGCTCGAGCACACAGAACAGCCAGTCAGTTTTATTTTTGTACCCTGAAGGCGCTATCGGAGCAAGACGTTTGTCACTTAACTTCCCCCTTACGCCTGCATCTCTTGTGTCCCACCAGTCCTTTCCAGAGCAGGCTTTCCGTGTCCCCTCCCCTTCCTGTGCTAGAGGTCGTCGGTCTAGGATGCGACAGCCAGTGCCGGGGGATATAATAGCTATTCCGTAGCTGCAAGAGAAGGTCACTGGATAATGTGATGTACCCTGAGTGCCCGTAGAGACAGGTGAAAGTCAAAGGTAGGCCTTTCCAAAACCTTTCAGATTCTTAAATCTGAAATGTTACGCTCTTAAAACAAAGGAGTCTTCTGAGGCATCGCTGATCGTTTTTTAAGTTAGTCATTAGAAACAAAGAAAAACCATAAAACACCCAGAACAGTGCAGGTACCTGTAGGCACTGGCTTTTCTTAACCAGAGCAGCTGAAGGAGGCAGTTGAAAATGTTCTTGGAATTTGCGCTCACATCAACTACTCTCCTTTTTCTCGCTTGGTGATTATGTTCCTTTACGTGTTCATTTACGGCTGTTGATTTTAGGAAAGTCAAACTATTCCAGTGTTAGTGACATGCTACGATGACGATGATAATATTTACCCATCCTCCAGTTTATCTATTCTGGAGAAAGTATTTGTTGTATAAATTAACGTATAATTGATTTTCTTAGAAAGACATATTAGTGCTGGGCTGCAAAATAACAAATTGAAAGTCGATTCAAAGTTAGGTTGAAAAATTCTTAGGGGTAAGAGTATTACAATGGCAAAGATCCTGACTTGACGTGCTTCAAGATTAGTGGAGTCCAGCTCTTGGACTTTGACCTGAAATTTCAGAGATGGAGCGTCCTGCAGACCTCCTGTATCCGGCCTGCTGATAGTCTCTCCCTTGTAATAAAATGCTGTTTTCTTTGAAAATGTATGTTTATTTAACTAGGTCTCTTTTTGCTTCACAATCTGGATTCCATTCAGTCAGTTACCACTCCAATTAACTAACAATTATTTAACATTAACAGTAATTACAGACGCCAGTTAAGCGCCTACAGATGTCAACTGTTAGCTTTGTACCTAATCACTCAATGAAATGGAGAAAGTTCAACAAACATCAATTAGCCAAGCAATTAGTATGAGGTAGGAAAGAGCATGTTATCGTGTGTGAGCTGATTCAATTTATTTTATTTTGTCAGAAACACACACACACACACACACACACCCTGACAAGCAGCAATGAGTCGCTGCGATTAGATAAAACTGCATTGTTTTGCTGTTTATACAAGGTTTTTCCCCTCCCCTCCTTTCCCTTACGTAACGTGCGTGTGCTTTGCCAGGCGCTTGTTATCTTATCGAATGCGTTTCGTTTCCACTGGAGAAGCACGGCAATGTCATTTGCAGGGGAGACGCGAAGACTGTTGCAGCGGTTTTACACCGGTAGACGTGAGTTTTGGCCCAGCAGAACTGCCGCCGAGCTGCTTCCACCTTTATCCGAGAGCTACACCAAGGACCGTGCAAACACGAAAGCACTTGGGCAACAAATAGGTGCTTTTACATAACAGCGACCAGCGTTAATTGGTACCTTCGTGCAATTCAGCCGTGTGTTTAATGCGGATAGTCGGTTGAATCGCTTCAGGTAGCAATGTGCGTTGGGGCTCTGCAGCGGTTTCCTCGGGTTGTAACTGGGGCAGAAGGTTTCCGCAGGCAACCGTGGAGCCAGCCCGTGATGTCGCGGCCTGGAGGGAGGGCACAGGGCATTGAAGGGGCTTCAGAAAGAAAAGAAAAAGTAAAAATGGGCCAAAAATTCAAGAGAGGCAAAGAGGGGAGCAGATAAACTGATTCAGGTGCCCTTCAGAAGAATAAATGGCCTTGACTTGCATATGCTGTGAGAAGCAGGAGCTGGGGCGGAGGAGAGGGGGTTGTACTTACCTAAAACATATTCCCTAAAAATGTATTTATACTGCAATTCACATATTTAAAGTGGGACCTGGGAAGAACTTACAAGTCCAGGAGCACAAGACTTCAAACCCTCACCTGCCTGCTGGAAACCAGAGCGCGTTTCCCCCAGGCACTTGAAATATCTTGGGTCTAGACAGGCTCAGAACTTGTCCAGACCTCGTCAGGGCTGCGTGGCTTGTACCTGTTTACAGCTGAAGGAGCTCCCTGAGCCAGATGTTATCCACGCAGTCCTGTGCCTTGTAGCCACTCCGAGCGCTTGTAGACATGGCCCTACAGAAGCAAGGGCCTCACATAACATGATCATTAGAATAAACCATCCTAATTGCATGCCTGTTGTCATTAACAGTGTTTGGAGCATGGTCCTCTTCTGCCATCAAGTGTGCCCCTGTGATTCCTTGATGGGGTTTAGCAAAATGTTGCAGCTTGGAGAGGAGCACTTCATGGTAGCGTCTCAGCCAGTGGCAAGCTGGTGATGGTGTTTCGCCGTGCTCGAGGAGCGCCCCGAACCAGGTCCTGGGCACGCCGCGTGAGTGCTGCCCGTGGGAGGGAAGCAGGCAGGAAAGGGGAGCCAAAACGCCGTCTTTGCTGCTGCTTGTGTTTTTCTGCCTGATTTTAGTTAGGATTGGAGGACTGGAGAGAGGGACGATGTGTAGCCCTGCTGAGCTTCCCCATCAATTTGGTATCGTTTCCAACTATTTAAAGCTGGTGGGCACTTTTGAAAATTGTGGCCAAAATAATTTGAGTGGCTTGTAACAGAAAACATCTGCTGCAAAGAACATTGTAGCCTAAGAAGAATGGTTTTAGAAAAACACATCTGACTAGCAAGACAGCCACAAACTAATCCTTAGTTCATTGACTAGACTTTGAGTCCCATAAGTGGTGAAACTTCATCTGTTAAAAGAAACAGCATTTTAGAAATCAAATGCAGATGAGCACAGTGCCCAGTTTTACTTCTACTTGCTGATTTTTATCATTAGTTGTTCACACGATCATCAGGCGTCAGTGGGTGTAATTGCTGCGTTGGTAGAACAGAAAAACTGTATTGCTTTGGCATTAGTCAAATCAGGGATAGGTTTTGCTGGGCAGAAGAATAACACCATTATACTCTGCCCCATGATAGTAACGAGTTTCGTCTTCTCTCACTTCTTGTATGGGTGAGATAGATACTTATCAAAATCTGACTTTGGCAATTTTTCAGTGTAGTGTGTGACCTGGCTGTCTCTGAGAAGTGAGATGAGAAGCTGTGTGAGCAGTACGACATCTTGTTCTGCATCTCAAACCTCACATTTAGGGCTGTGCCAACAGTTTAGATAACAGATTTGTTCAGCACTTTTAGGGTGGCACAAGGAGAACATTGTGACTGAAGGAATTGATCTCTAGAGGTGGTACTCCATGAAAGAGGTCTGCTTAAGTCTTTCCTCTCGCATCTGACCGCATCTAGATGAGGACTCTAAATGATAGCGAGGACTCTTGGTGCTTTTGCTAAGGTCTGATCAGGTCTTATTTAGTTGGCTGGGAAAAATGGGATGAATTCATGGGTTCTCACCTATCGTCTTCATCAAGTAAGAAAAAGGAGTAATCTTGGCCTTAATGTGTTGCCAGAAGTTGAATCTTGTGTTTCTAACTTCCGATCAAGTGGATGTTAATTTGGAGATGAGAATTGTTGCTGTATGAATGCAGAACTTCCAGTTTCATTGGAATCTGAGAAAGAATTACTAGGTGAATAGGTAAATGGAAAGCTGTTAGTATTTTGGAAAGAGCAACGTGGAAGAATAGTGCTGAGTAGGTTTGCTGAATGTGTGCATCAACTAGGAATGAAAGCATGCTTGAAAAATTACTACATCACATGTGTACTCCTTCGCCACAACACAAGGAACCTTGTGATTACATTAGACATGTTTCAAGCAGGTCATTCAGGGTGGAACTGTTTTTGAAGACCGTGGCTCTTGAGTAACTAGCTCGTTATAATCCAGTTTATATTTGAACAGTCACGTCTGATTGCAAAAAGGGTGAACAACCCTTAGAATACACAAGCAATTGCATGCAGGCTGCTAGGCTGATTAACTCATCCTGATAACAGTCATGTAACTGTGCTGGAGGTGCTTCTGCTTGTACCTAGAACAGGTATTTCATAGGTCATCTACTGCCTATTACCATGAATAAATAGGCTCTTGTTGACTTGACTGTGTTTGGATTAGACTCTAGGATAAATCATCATCTCTTGGTGTAGAAGTGCATTTTTGAGCATTTGGGAGGCTAAAACAAATCCAAATGGCTGTATGGTTTGAATTAGAGAACTCTCACTTGTTTCTTAGTTACAAGGATAGCTTTTCTCATCTTATAGGTTTGCTCCATACTCTGTCCAGTTTTCCTGCCCAGCTAGCTAGTGTACCTGCTGTTGTGTTTTCCCTGTGGTCTCTGTATACTGTATGCCCAGATTAGCAGTTTAAGAGTTTGCAGTCTTGGAAGGACAAGAAATGAGAGTGCTCATCTCTGCTGAAAGTAATGGCGTGGAGCTGCATATTATTAGTGTTAACATCCTTATGGAGTGTTTTCCTATATACGCATCTGCATGAATATTTTACAAAAGTGACTATATCCTCTTTCAGTGGCATTCTTTAAAAGATCATGGCCAAATGCTATCTGGTTGACAAGTGCTGTATCCTGTGATGCAGAGGGGAAGTGATGCAAGTTTTTTGTGGATAAAACACATTTTGACCAATAAGAAGAATCTACATCACAGCCTGTGGGGTTTGTACAGTTATTTCTGAAGGTTCCTTCTGTAGAGCTGAATCCTTTGAGATGCTAAGCATGTTCGCAGGCATTGTGGGTGTGAATCCGGTTTACTGGGCAGCTGAATTTGGAGCAGTCACCTATGAATGGCAGGGGAAACCCGCAAAATAGTAGAGAAGATTTCTGTCCTAGCTTGCTTTTCCCAAAGTCTCTCCAGTGTCTTTGGTATGTTGTGAATCTCACTCTTCCAGTGATGGTTCCCGACCAACTTGCTATTATTTCTGTTTTTCCATATCTTCTGCCTGTATCTGTATGTTGAGTCTTACTCTTAAATAATAGGTCTTTGGACCGTCTTTCATCATGTTCGTACAGCACCACACACAGTGCAATCCCGGCCCACAGCCAGGGCTTGTGGGAATCACTGTAGTACAGTTAAATAACGATAATAATAATCTGGCAAGCTGTTACAGTTGTCTGCAAAAGCTGGGTAGTATGTGCGTGTGGGACAAGTCTGTGCATCTTCTGAAGTAATAAAAAAAAAAAAGAGTGTGTCGGCAACCCAACACGTAGTAAATTAACACCTTGTGTAAATGTTTAGCTGACAGCTTTAAGGGCTTTTGGCATTATAATAGTTAAGTTGGTTTTCTCTGTCTTCACATGCCCTGTCCGGCATCTTATCTTATTCAAATAACCTAATTGCTCTCCAGTCTTTCAACAGCACATCATCTTAGCACCTAGCTGCCAAGACAGTTATTCACCTCGAGGCCTCGTTATGTTTTGCCAGCACATTGGGGGCCAAAAATAACTTGACGGTATCAGCTCAATACCTCGGTCTCTAAACGATGAACAAATAACTGGGTGAGGCAAACCCCAAGCACCGCGCGCCGAGCCCTTGGCGGTAACCGTCGCAGCTCTGCCGGGCTCACGTCGGAGGAAATCTTCAGGCCGTAGCTAGCGCCGAGACGCGCGCGGGATGGCTTTGGAAATAGCATTGCGGGAAGGGAGGTGGGCGTCTTCAACAGCCTGTGACAAGTCACTGCCGTTCTCCTGCAGGTGAACGGCTGACGTGTTACAGCAAAGGTTGAACAAGAGCATTAAGAAAGAAAAAAAAAACCCCGAAAAACCGAAAGACACATACTGCTGTCATCCAGGATGGCTTACGGATGGGCCAGGAAATGATCCATCTTCCCCTTTTAATCTGATATTATAATTAATTTAAAGTTGATTGCTGTGAGTGGCTGTGCATACTTAAAAATTAGATTAGCCAGTGAATTGTCTCTAATGATGGCTTTTATTGCTCCAGTAGTTTACCCCAAAGCAACGTGCCTTTCTTTGGAGCGCATTAATGCACCCTGAGAAGGCAGGGACGGGCTGCATCGAAGGTCGCCTAGCCCCAAATTCAAGGTTTCCGCGGTAAGACAGACATTGCTTTTGCCGTCACCGTCCCTCAGGCCCGTGGGCGTCTTTCTGCGGCAGCAGGCAACGTAGCACCTTCGCTCGCGCCGCCCCGGGGAGGCGCTCCCGTCCCCGCTGCCCGCGGCGGCAGGGCCCCGCGTGCGCCCCGCTGGCTCCCGGCTTCCGCAGCGCTCTGCTCGTCCTCCTGGCAAACGCAGACGCTTTTGGAGGCCGGCTCGAGCCCGGCGCTCGGCCGCACCCCGAGCGGTGCGGCTGCGCGCGGTGAAGCACGCGAGAGGCCTTCGGGGCCTCACTGCTTGTTTCGTTATATGACTAATCCTGTGTGACTTAGTGGAGGTGATAAAACAGAGTGGCTCCATGAAGAAGTGTGTGACAGATGCCGTAACTTGAAATTTGTTGGAATCGCGGTGTTTCTTAGCGCTGGCGTTACCTCCTGTGTGCGTGCAGGTGCACGTCGAAGCAGGGTTTTCAGCCGCAGCGGTGCTGGGTGCGCGCGCACGGGCTCTGTTAACAGCCTGGCAAGGGAACTACGATCACGCCGGTAAAATATTTCTGTTTGCTTTTTAGGCATGGTCAATGGTAGTAAGTAAATAGTGGGGCAGACGAAGGAGCTTCGCGTTATCGTAAGTTGTTCTAAGCGACGCTGGCGCAGGGGAACATTAGTTATTTTGGCAAAGAATCTATAGCATTTTTCTGCAACGTTTTTTGATTCTTTTGCTGCTGGCAGTTAAAAGCGGGAGTGGCAAAAGGACTTTAGGCCGATAGCAAAGCAAGCTTCAAAGCTTACAAGAGATCAGCCTAATTTGTAGGTGAAAGTTTGCTTTCATAATTAACCTGCCCGTATTGTTTATTCTGGTGGATATACATAGATAAAGCAATTTGCAAATGAAAACAAATATATGATGCCAAGAATATGATTTCGTCTTTGAGCTGACTCTTCAGGAGGAGGATAAACAGATTTCAGTAGTTTTCATTTGAAAATTCAGGGTTTTTTTGTTTTCACTGAATGTGGGAAATGTGTAGATCACTACTTTAAATCAATAATTTATTGCTATATATTCATTTTCTCTCTGCAACTTAAACTTTGTCCTTTGTAGATAGAGGGAATATATTCTGTTAGGCTATGATTGTGATACATAAAAAGCATGCGGGTAACTTGCTCTGACAGGCAGAAGGTGAATGATTGCACTAGATCTGAGGCAGTTTATACTTTTTTTAAACAGAAAGGAATTGCTTGTACTCTATTTACCTTTTCCCCTGAGGAGTAAATGTGAGGTGTAGGCATCCCATACTTTTTGACATGTTGCATTAGCGTTTTCTATTCATCACAGCAATGCAAAGCCTTGGAGCAAATGTACTCAAGGCTATTTGGTGGGGTAACATGCTGAAGCTTGCCTTGTAAACAGAAACATTCCTGCGATTTAATTCAAAAGTAAGCATCCTGCTAAATCTTAGCTCCACAGAGTATCGACTCAAGTGTTCCGGGGATCTCCTTAACTTTAACGCTGGGAGCAACGTAAGAGAAGAGCTCACTTAGGAACTGCAGCTTTTAATGCATCCAGCATGGAGCAGAAGGTGTTTGGAACAGAGAGGCCACAAAAGTGAATTTAAGTAAGAGATGTCCTGCAACTCTTGGTGCAAAAAAGTGTTGATATGAAAAAGTGAGACTGAGTAACACAGAAGATACTTGGAAGTATTCAAGGAGATAAATAATCATCATAAAATTATAGGGAAGATTCTTCAGTCTTCGACCAAGTGTTCTTTGAGTGAGGGTTTGGGGGCTTTTTGGCCCACAGAAATGCCAGGGAACATTTTTTAATATCATTCACGTCATTTCTCAGTACAAACTTTCCCCACTTAAACTAGTGCAAGACCTCGTGAGGACACTGTTATCTTGTCAGTGGCATATTTGACTCAGCTTGGTTGTGTTAACTGATTTAAAATCTTAACTGATAAAGCCAAGCTTTCATGGCTTTGCCTGTCCTGGCCACTTCTCTCGCCAGTTTAACACTCCTAAATTGTTTTTTTAATTAATGCTGTGCAAAGCCTGCCCCGGTTGCTAGTCCAGTCAAGCAAAATGAAAGGAACGGCAGATGGTCTGGGTGTTACGCTGGCAGAAACGTCGATACTTTGGGACAAAATCTGCTTTCAGCTTCACTTGTGTAATTCCAAGTAACGCGTTTGAAATTGGCTTACACGGACTTCTGGAGGTGGAGACATGATAAGAGTTAAGTCCAGTGATAAAATTTCAGATGCCCTTTTCTCCCATGTGAAGGAATTGAAGATTCAGGTGTTACTTGAACTGGTTAGTTTTCAGGACAAAAGGTTTTACAATTATATCCTATTAAAATAATTCTACCTAGAAGGTAAACCAAAATTACATAGCCTCATTTTTTCCCTAAACCTTTACTGGAATGCAGTTTCAAATGCATATATCTGTGTATGTTTTTCATAATGCTCTGTAGTTTGACATGGGATCTTGCCAAAAGTGAAATCTTTAATGAAGTCCACAGGGTATTTATGCAGATCCAAAGCTGTTCATTACGTCTATTTTGAAGTACGTTGCTGTGTTGATGGCAAGGGGAATTTGTTGAAACCTGTAGCGTAAAACTTGTAATTTTGTTTGCTAACACTTGCAAAAGATTACAAATCTGATCCAAGGCCCTTTGAAGTCCAGGGGAGTAATGGGATCATTAGCTTAGGAATTAGTACGTGTTTTTCTAATATAATACTTTCACATGATGCTCTGGGAAAACCTCCTCCTCTCTTCTCCTCCCGTGCAGAGAACACACGCATCGGTAGTGGGGCGGCGGCAGCTTTCCTGCCAGCAGAAAACTTGGCCTCTCGAACGTCCATAACTTCTGCCACTGTGTAATTTTAAAGGGAATAACCTAAAAAAAAAATCTCTCTATTCTTAAAGCCAGCTTTGTGGCTAACGTGGACAACTGCTTTGCCTCAGTAGCATGCAAGTACATTTTGAAAATTTCCCATGTCAATGTGCTGCATATTCCCCAGAAATGGTGTTTTCATAAGCACCTGGAGTCAATATTTTTGTATGGGAACATCCCTGCTTCCGGGTGATGGGCACAGCAGTGTTACAGATTTACAAACTTACCCTGTCTAAAGGAACTGAAACAAAGGGTCATCGGAGCCAAAAGCGGCGGCAGTTTTTCATACAGCCAAATGGAAACGGCCTCTGTGCTGCAGCAGGATGCAAACATGAAAAAATAATGTTCTACATATCTTCAGAAGCTAAAAGGATTTTCAGCTTGCTGCTGCTGTTCAGTTCTCCGCAGGTATTTAATGGGTTTTGCTGAGACATGCTCCCCGTTGTAAAATGGTTCTGGAGCTGACAGACTTTGCTCAAGGCAAATTCTTTTCATTAAAAAAGGATTTAACTAATTAGACCCGACTGTCGACTGACAGAGTAATTGATAAGGGAAGTGGGCCCAGTAACCCGGAGGTGAGATTATATTGGGACTTTAAATCTTTATAGTCCCTGATAAAACTTAGGCTTCCCCGGAATGTCGGAAAAGTCATGCTGGCTTTTTCACAAGGCGTAGTGCCTGCGCGGATCTGCAAAAAGCCGCACTTCCCGCCAACTCATTTTTCAAAGCAAAGGTCTGATCCAGCCAATTTTTGTCACAAGCTAAAGCTCATTGCAGCAGATCTAGTGAAGCCGCTTTGCACATTTGTGCGGTTGGGCCCGCATATAGTTTGTATAGTTGAGCTACTGAGTAGTTTACGTGCAACTTTTTGTCTCTTTAAATTACCTAAACTAAAAGTTAATGTGTCTTGTTTTTCACTGTTGAAATAAGTAATCACTTAGTCCAATAAATATTAGTTCTGGAACTGCTCCTTACTTGTAATTTGCTTTTCAAATGAGAATGAACTTGGAAATGTGTTTACGGATTGATAGGAAGGAAACTGGGCTGTAGGGAGCCCGGCTGTGTGTACACCGAGAATTGCAGTCAGATCCGTGCTCTCACGGAAAGCTGTTTCCAAATACAACCGGCGACCGTGTGTGACAGGCTGGAAGACTTCTACTCGTTGTTCTTTCAGCCTGTGGAAACCATGCTTTAGAGGGCAGCAGCAAAGTAACAAAAAGATCAGGAATTAGGACAGGACCTGGTAAAATCAAATTACAAAACTGCTGTACAAAGTCCACTAAAAACATAAAAATAGGGTGTGGTGGGTGAAAGCCACTCACCCATGTTTAATTCTTCCTGTTTCAATTATCACTTAGATCTGAACATTAACTTCATTTGTTTTCAAGTGTCCAGATAACATCTAGGCTCAACAAAAGTTGACTAACAAAATAAATGCTAGTTTTGGACTTAGGCAAGAGGAATCAGGCCGATGTCAGATTATGGGCAAGAATTAGAGAAAGGTACCGGACACAAGGGTCACTGTCACTTTTGCTGCTTTAAGAAGCTGAATATAGTTTAAACATAGTTTTTGTCAGTGTTTCTAAAGGAAACCACAAGTAGAAAAAAAAAGTGTCTTGCTTTTCCCAGTAAGCTGAATGCAGCGTGTCACTCATGAATTAAAGAAATTTCAGCTATTGCAAATGAAGTGAACGTTTGCTAATAATAACTGTAAGTTTAGCTTGGAGGGGAGTCCTAAAGAGTTATAATACGGGTTATTTTCATTGGTGTACTAAGACTTTGCTGTAAGAGATGAGACATGTCTGTTACAGTCCTTCCCTCTTGGATGGAGCTGGGTGTATGCGAGGCCTGGTTTGCACGTATCAGTAAAATCAACCCTGCTACAATGTCAAAACATAGTAAGTCAGTCCTGTCTTAAAGTCTAAACCCCCTTTGTTTTTCTTTTTTCTTTTCCTTTTCCTTTTTTCTTTTCCTTGCGCTCCATCTAAAATAAATAACTGAAAATAACTGAATGAATATAATCCATTTCTCCAAAGGAAGAAAAGTAATTGCCTCCAGACTTCTAACTTACCTGCCAAATTGCATCCTGATGTGAATTACAATGGGCAAATTATAATCTTTTGAGACAGGGGAAGAAATAATGGAGTCTGCAAGTGACCCTTCCCTGGTAGGCACAGTCAAAATGAAACTAAACTTGGCAAGTGATTTGCACTCACATCAGGGAAGAGTTGGTCTCCAGGTCATCCTTGAAAGGCATTGACTTAGGAGTGCGAGGGAAATAGCTCGCACTGCACGCCGATGGCCGGAGGTTGAACAGAAGGCAGTTTCAAGTACTATCAGCACTGTGCAGACTGCAAACTCTGCACTCCTCCACTCCAAAAAAGCAAAACAAAATCCAAACCAACAACAATGACACTAAACAACAAAAAGGAGAAGAGATGTCGAACCAAGGAGTCTCATGGTTGCACAGATGGTCCTGCTAAGGCTTTTCCCAAGCGATGGAGGGCGTGGGGGTAGCCACATCAGCAAGGTTTGAGCATCTGTCCTTCAAAAGTTCAGGATTTCTCTCATCTCCAGCACGGGGATACTCTCTTGTTCAGCACTGCTCAGGCTATGTTGTGTGTAAGCTGTTTCAGGCTTCTCTTTGTTATTTAGTAGAGCCCTGATGTAGTTATGTTGTAACAGCCAGCCTGTGTGCTATGTCTTAATTTGACTTTGTAACCCAGCTCTTTGGTTAAATGTAAAGCAACTTCAGGACGTGCTTTGGTCATCTTAAGTACCTTTGAAATAGCTGTGTGATTATTGCAGTTTCAAAATACGTGGAGACAATTGTTTTGGAAAACTGTCAGAGATATTTCTGCAGTGTGTTTCAGATTTAGTTGCAAATCTTGTCCTGTTTGTAGGATTTGCGTGACTTCAGCAGGACTGAAGTTGTTGAGTGCAATATCTTGTGGGGTTGACAGTTCTGTGGCATGGGACACTGGAGGTATTTGCTTCCAGGAGATCCTATTCAAGGGAGAAAACTAATGCTGAATGATATTAGATCATAAAGTTTTGTTTTGAATTCCAGAAAAATACCAATGAAAAGAACAATATTTCATTTTCAGGTAGGGGGGTGTTGTGTTCAGAATGTTTCCACTGACCCAGCTGAAAGCCCTGCTTTGTTGGCACCTAAGTAACTCGAGCCACGGTCTAACAAGCCTTTCACTGTAAAATCTAAGAATAAATGCATGTGCCAGCATAAACTGCAGAGTACAATGTAGCATCGACAGTGTGAATAACCTCAAAATGTTATCGTTACCTGTATAAAGGACCCCAATGGTAAGCCAGAATGGCGTAATGAACATGGTATCTTCTGCAACACTTGCAATGCATGATGAAGTTTTTTTTTTCTTTCAGGGCAAATGCAAAGAGTAAAATGAAAGATTGTCTTTCTTATTTTAAAACATACATATTTTTAGTTCACATGGATGATGGTTTTACAGATAGGTATGGATATGCGCACAGACTCACATACAAGTGTTATAATTTCCCAGCCTTTTCAATACTGTCTATGTTTTTGTGAAATGTGGTCCAGGTGACTTCCTAACCTCCAGCACAGAAGTGAAAGGAGGTTGAAAATATACAGTCATTTTGTAGCCTTTGCTGAAAACCAGAACTCTGGTGTTTTACTGTTACCTGCATTTGCACAATAAGGTACATTTAAATGTGACCTCAAAATGTACACCAAACATACTATCAAAGATATTAATTTTGCCTCAGTTTAGGCAGCATGGGTAGTTCTGTTTGAGAGGTACCCCAGTGGCCAAAACTGGAAAGTCAGAAGCCCCGTTAAGAGTTTTTTTGCTTAACCTAAGTTACCTAAAATGATTCTGAAATTTGTTTTGTGGTGGTTTGGGGAGAAAGGGGCTACGATTAAAGATGATGCTGTATAGAAGAATTAGCCTGGGAAAATGAACAGGGCAGTGAATTCTTCCAGACTGGGTGATGGATAACAGGAGCCAGCACAAGAAGAGGGAGGAGTAAGGTTATGTGCCACTGTAAAACAGATGTACTAATCTAGGGAAGGGTAACACTGCTAGTATCCATGGCAGTTTCTAGGGTAGTTGTGATCGTTCAATTTTTAACCCAAGGACGATTAAATGTCGTTTAGTAAACTTGGTCTGGAAGATGGTATTGTTGCAGTAAGCAATTTCTTAGGGGAACGTGAACTGTAAAGGTTTATTAGTATGTTGTAAAACAATTATTTGTTTGTGTGCTTTTGCCCCTCAGGAATCTTTTTCTTTATATTTTCTAAATAATACAAGACATTCTTGACAGCAGAATCCCCACAGTGGTTAATGTCAGATTGTTATCAGATTTGGCAGTGATTATTTTCTAATAATATGTATGTTTTTCCCTTGCTGCCCATGTAAGAGTGACAGTTTGCTGCAACTCAATGCAAGATTAAAAAAAAAAAAAAAAGTCAGCACTAGCCATTCAGATCACTGAAAACATGTAATCTAGTTAGCGCAGAGCTTTCTTGCTATTTATCTGCCTTTTAGTTATCTGAGGAAAGGATTTCCAAGAAGCAGATGTTAGATGGGGTCTGAATTCCTTTTGTTTTTTAGTGAAAGTGAGGTCAAATTTGAGCTTGAAAAATGATCTTTTGTAGACTCCCAACAAAAAAGCTGATGAAACTCGTAATGTGCATTGTATTATTGCTCTTATTTTTAAGATTTATCAAGATGTTTTAGTTTAATAAGCTTCACAATGCGCTTTGTAATGATTAGTGTCTTCTCTGGGATAACAGAGGGGGACAGAGGCCCAGGTATAGAGAACGGCCAATGCAAATCGACAGATGGTGGGGTTATGCCATTCGTGATATTGCTGGGCAGGACCTCATTTCTGGTGTTGCCCTGTAGCTTGCCCATTAAGGCATGTCTTATTGGGCGCATATGGGGAGAAGATGACCAGACTCTTCTCCTGAGGGAAGGCTGGGGCAAGGTTCACAGAATCACAGAGTGGTTGAGGTTAGAGGGACCTCTGGAGATCTAGTCCAACTCCCCTGCTCAAGCAGGGTCAACTAAAGCATGTTGCCCACAACCCTGTCCAGACAGCTTTTGAACATCTCCAAGGATGGAGAATCTCAAGAGGTTGAGAACCTCTCTGGGCAATCTGTTCCAGTGCTCTGTTCGGAATAGGATCCAGATTTCTGGTGTTTTTTTTTTTGTTTTTTTTTTTTTTCTCCCCCCATTTGCCAATCCTACAATTGGTTTGTGAGTCCACTTTCCCAACCTGAATCAGTCCAACACGGGAAGACTTTCTGCTCGGCACCTACAGTTGTTTCAATGGCTGAGCTGCCCAAACAGCTAGGAGCAGTGATCATCTTCTGCATCTTCCACCATGTGGCTCTGAAAATGCAACAGCTGTCAGAAACATAAACTGAACCATCAACTTCTCAACACCAGACTGTTTCCTAAACAAAGCACTCTGATGACAGATATTAGACATCTCCCCGAGGAACCTGGGGTACTCCCACAGCTGCCATTTTCCTCTGGAAGTGAACGTGAAAGATAAACTGAATTTGATCCTGGGGCAGGATTAACAACCTGTGATGTGTCACAGCAGAGGGGAAAGGGCAGCATTTAAAGCTCCTCTCAGCTGTTGTGGCAACAAAACAAAACAGAAGAAGAAGCTGATTGCCAACACTACCATGCAACGTCTTTCAGAAGGGGATTAAGCTGCTGAATGTACTTTTTAGACCGAGAGTGACACTGTGTTAAATATAACCCTTTTAGAATATTTCTTCTGGGGAATTATTTTGAAAAAGCCCTATGGCCCTGGGTCAGTGAGAATCCCTTGATGCTAGAAGCATTAACTAGAACAAGAACATTAAGTGAGCTCGAGATATTGTGAGTTATTTTTTGCCTTATCGGTCTTCCTCTCAAGATTATTAGCAAGATGCTCCTCTCTCCTTGTCCATGTGGTGTTCTCAATTAGGGTGATTTAGTCTTATTAATGAAAATTTACTAATTAAAACAAAGTGTGTGCTTTGTTTTAATTTATTTAACTGTATTGGAATTTAAAATCTAGAATATACTATGTTTTTCCCCAGAAAATTCATTTACCAAAAAT
Source organism: Rhea pennata (assembly GCF_028389875.1). Classification (NCBI taxonomy): domain Eukaryota; kingdom Metazoa; phylum Chordata; class Aves; order Rheiformes; family Rheidae; genus Rhea; species Rhea pennata. The sequence goes on from NC_084682.1 coordinate 11,014,971, forward strand.
AGACTTTTTATGTGAAACATGGGTTGTTTAGCAAAGAGGTGGTTGTCTATACACGACAACCCAACCCCAGCCCAAAGCCTTAAATGGTGCATGGTGGCAAGCTAGAGTATGAAGAGATTGGCATCAAGGTGAAGTTGAATCAGTTGAGATTTAATTTCAGAAAGATAGGAAAGATGGAGAAAAACACATTTTTCTTTCTCTCTGATCCTGAAATTTTTGTGCATCAAAAAGTGATGGTTGACTCCAAACACTTTTACTGTGAGAGTTTTGCTAGGATCTTGCCCTTTTGTTGTATCATGAAGTTCTTGCCAAGGTTTGAGAATATAGTAAAATTGGGAATATAGAAAGGAAGATTTTTTTTTTTGATTGTTATTTATTTATTTATTTTTATTGTACATGATTGTATTTCTGTAGCCAGGCCAATGTGAAAATTAAATTTGGGACAGGGGAAAAAGAGTGTCAGAAGTGGTACCTTTTTAAAGCAATTTACTCCAACTCAGTAAATGCATCAAGTGTCTACTTGAAGGAATTTACCAAATAGTATAATGTGAAGAAAAGAGCAATAGTCTGGGGAAACAAGAGGAGAAATTTCCTGTCTGCTGCAATACTTGACTCTGTGAGCGACCACTTAAAACCTCCTAAGAAGCAGTGGAGAGCTCGAGACCACATATATTTCTAGCAAGATGGATTGCATGTTGCATTTCTGATAGCCTTTTAGACTGTAACATGTATTTTTCGAGTAGGGAACCAAGAGCTGTTGTGCAGGGGGCTGTGCGAACACAGCAGAGAGGACGTTCCCGTTGTTCTCTTTGTGAAACGGTGTTGCAGACTGGATGCTGGAGCTGTACTGGAATGATGTGCGTTTAGCAGCCATGTAAGATTTAAAGGAGCGAGAGAGAGAGAGAGAGAGACAGATCTCCATTTTTAAACAGTCTGATGGTGAAACATGTCATTTATGCTAAATAAATAGATGATAAATAGATGGCTCTACCTATCAGTCTCCTCATCAGCTGAGACGTGATCGCTCCTTAGAAGAAGATATGGTGAAAAGGAAGTATTACCTGGGATGCTAATTTGTTACCTGTGTTGAAGGAACATATAGGAGAATGTTAGACATTTCCTTTGAAATCTGCCTTGTTTAAAACACGATGTTACTTGTGCCCAGTGACATTAAGTTGCTACTGGTATTTCAGAAAGTGGTACTTTTCTTTTTGAGGCAGTAGTTAATCAATGCTCACTCATTTTGTTGGGGTATTTCTTGGCGCTGTGCAACCTGTTGAAAACCTGAAATTTTGAACACTCAGATACTGATATGTCAGCTGTCCCCATTCTCACACACTGGTGATATTTAATTGCATGTTTGAAACTCATTTTTTTTCAGTAAGTGGCATGCGGGGAGGTTGAGTAAACATAAAACTGTGCGTTTTTTTGTCATTAAGTATTCTTTGGTATTTTTAAAGGTGATGTTTGCTGTGGTGACTAGTTCAAAATCAGCTGTTGATGTTCTGTCTGCCTCATTTCCCCCTGTAGTTCCCATCAGGTCACACTTTAAAAAAAAAAAAAAATGTAGTGATTCATCCACAAATGGTTGCATTTAACTGATGGGTGAAGTACTTCTGCAAGGTTTCTTCTGTTCACTATAGCATAGGTGCACTCTTTTTTTTATGTTTCCAGTTGCTTAAGTAGCTTAAAGTTTGTTCAAAATACAATCTCATGCAATTTGAAAAGTAACTTTTTACTGTAAAAAGCCGTAAAATGCAGAGGATAGTATTAGGTACAGACTGTGTAGCCCTGGAAGGAGTCAGCGTTGCGATGCCTTTGGAGTTGCATCATCTGCATCATTAGTGGATCTTCACAACAGGCTGTTGTCCGCTCTTAGAGAGGCCCTTGCCACTATTAAGAAAACTGAATTACCATGAAGTAGTAATAAGATGCAGCGTTACTGCCTTTCATGATTTTATCAGGAGTCTTATGATTTTTTCTTTGATCTTAGAGCCTGAAGTAGTATTATGTGAAAGGCACTCCCTTCCATGAGACTAAGAAATGAAATACAAACAAAGAAAACTCTGAATATGCATGTCATGGTTTTTAAGGCACTTTTGAAGGAGAGAAGCGTTGACTCAGGGTAGTTTTGTATACTTGCATTTGCCAATATTACAAAATTTGGTCAAGCAATAAGAAGCAGTGAGGCATCTCGTAGAGGCATAAGTTTATAGCTTGTGCATATTTGCTGTTAGTTGCACAGAGTCCCCGTGCCATTAGTTGCAGAGGTTGCACCCTTGATGTCCTACACATGCGGGAAGCTGCACATTGCTCTCGCAGCTGCAGCTGGGTTGCAGAGGCTGTTTCTTTGCCCAAAGCCTGGCTGTTCTTATAACCAGACAGATACTGGGATACCTTACCAGTGCGGTCCCTCCAGGATGCTCTCCTGGAAGAGTAGTCGTGCTTTGGACTCTGCTTTCCCTAGCGCAGCTGCTCTCCTCTAGCTTATTCTGGCTTGTCTCAAACTCAGCAGACTATAAAAGTAAAGGTGCAGTTGTGCCAGCAGAACTGCATGTGTGCGGTGGGCTTTGCCAGCCCAGCTATAGGTCCTGACTCACAATCTTTGGCAGACATAGCGAGGCGTTTACGAGATTATTGCTCCTGCTGTCCTCCGGGCCCCTCTCTGAGAACTGTGTGCTCTGTAACGGAGGTGACAGAGCAGGCAGCACGTCTTCGCCCAGCAGCACGGGGCCATAGCTCAGGCTGCTAGCATTGGCTGAAAGAGCTGCTGATCTCAATTCCTCCATTGGAGTTTCACCTGAAGCCACTGAGGATCTGGCATGTGGTCCCTTCTGCTGTTGCACCTCCTCAACAGTGACTCCGTCAGAAGGGGGCACTGGATATGACTAGGGATAGTACGAGGTAGCTAGCGCTGCTAAATGTGCAAAAAGCTCAGTATCTCTGTTGTCATTGAAACACGTCCTTGTACCTTTGCATGCCGTAGATACACTCCATGCATGAGTAGTGTCCAATCTGCGTTTCAGTGCAATGCTGTTGGGCACGTAGCCACGGAGAGCAAGCCGATGAAACTTTCTCCCTCACCATACCAGAGGGGAAGCAGGACTGCATCCCATTTTGTCATTAGAGTAGGTCACCAGTCCTTCTTGGCTCAAACCTGGCCTCGAAAGAGAGACCCGTAAAACAAGACAAAGGAATCAAAGTTTGTTTATTCCTCCTCTTTCTGTCATTTAAAACTGAATAAGGATTGTCCATTATGGACAACCATTTGGGGAAGAAGCAGTGAAATCTTTTCAGGGATTGCACTAGGTTGTTATTGCATTTGCTAAATAATCAAAGTGAAAGATTGTAATGCTGTTCCTGAGCCGAAAATCCTGCATTTTTTCCTGTCATGCTGGTACTAATACTACCAGAAACTACTTTGCAGCAGCTGCTACTCTGAATAGTAAACTCATACAGGGGCACCGTTTATTAAATCTGGAGCAATGGGAACTGAATAACTGAACAAATCAGGCGCTGGAATGTTTCAGTTTGCATTGGCAGCCACGCTCAGAAGTGCTGAGATAAAAGACTTGCCTACGGCACCTGGTATTAACCAAGCCATCCATGTGAAATGCATCCACTTATTTAAAAGCTCCTTTGAACAATAGCGTTATTTTTTGCTTTGTGGTTTCTTTAGATAATTTCAAGCACCAGTGTAACTGCTGCAATCCCATAGTCCTTAGTCTTTTGGGCTAAGGTGGTTTTAAAATAGTGGTGAAAAATAATGGCTTGTAAGTACTGGAAAAACTTGTCCCTGCAACGCTGTACACATCTGATATGTGACCAGCGAAACGTAGGGAAAAATGCTGCTCTGTATTTATTAAAAGGCTGTTGAGCAGGGAGATGGCAGGCTCCGTTGTGAAAGCACAATTGTTCGGCTTGTTCAAGATGAGAAAAAACCACTGACGAACAGGAGAGCGAGAGAGCAGAGCCGCCCGAGCAGACTGCGCGGTGGCAGGGGAGCTTGTGCTTTAACAATAGCAAAATTGTGGATACCGAAAGAATGAGCTATTCATAAGCAGCATTGGCCTCTAAATTAATACGGATGATTTGCTAAAATGACCCGCGGGCAACGCGATAGTTATTTCTGTTTGGTGTGCTGAAACAATTCAAAAAGACGTAAATAATTAAAAGTGAAATCAAATCTTATAGCTAGAGACTGGAATGGAAAGCACTGGTGGTGTTTAAAGCAATTGCTCAAAGCAGCCTTTAAAAGACTTGCTGTTTTCATTTTGCTTTATCCTCCAAAAGACAGAGCTGGAGCAGCAGTTCCTAGATGGCCAGCGAAAATGTTTACTGGTAAGGAAAGGCATGAAAAAACACAGGAGGGATGGGTACAGAAGAGAGAGAAGGGACTTCAGAGTTCTAGAGGTTAATGATAGAAGCCGTAGCTGAAGTAATCCATCTCTCACTGCTACATCGTACAAGAGCAAGGACCTGTTCAGTGAAAGCAAAAGGCAATCCCACTTGGAAGTAACCAGATCCTTACCAAACCACACACAGATGGTGGCACCTACTGCTGCAAAAGGTCTACTGAAACATAGCTGCCAAAGTGAGAGCACATAAGCTGGCCAGAAGACAGTAATTCCCCTTGGGAAAAGGTAGTATTTTGGCACTTATTTTTATTCTGCATTAAGGTGTGTTGAAACCCATGGGAGAATAGCTGCTATGGTGGTGGCTAGGTGCCTGAGCTGAGCATGGTCAGTGCTGGACTTCTGGTCTTCTCTCATTCACATGCAGAGGTGCGTCCCAGAATTAGAGCTGTGGCCCAAATTTATCACTGCAGTGAAAAGCCAGCTATAGACATTTGAGTGCGTAGAAGTAAAACTATATGCTTGTGAACAGTGCGTTTTTATCTTGTATCCGTCAGCACGGCTCTGTGGCCGGGGTTGGATTGTGCCGTACTCCACCTCTTGTGGAGCAGTGTAGGCACCCGGTTTTTAAGTGGGTTTCTTTTTGCTCAGTGCAGATGCAACAAAGATAGACTTTCACACAGTACTTTGCAGAATCGTTTTGTGTTGTTTGTTTTTAATCTGTTGTGTGAGTAAAATAGATTAATGTTTAGCAACATAAAAGTCCTCCTGGGGTTTTGTTCTCTTTGTAAATATTCTGCAGGATCTCTTCTGTCTTCTAAACTGTGTGCAGGGAGAGTATTTAATGGGATCTGGGCAGAAAAGAGCAACATTTTAACCTTAGTATAAGAATTTAATTTTTAATAGGTTTCATATGGGGTAGAGCATTCATATTGGAGTGGAAATTAAAGTGCCTAGATGCTGTGTGTAAAAGCTATAGGAAAGTCTATATAGTGATGTGAGAGCAAAAACCTTTCCGTTTTTTATCTGATCTTAAAAAATATGAAATTATAGAAGCTCTTCATTCATTTTGCTCTTGATATTTGGCCTGGTGTTGCAAACTTATCTTTGGATTTTCTTTAGCTAACTTAAACAGGTTTGCTCTGCAGAGAGCAGGTTGACTTTCTCTCATCCAGCAGGTCTTTGTGTTTGTCTCTTGATGTTGATCTCTGGAGGACTGTGTAGAATAAGAAAAGTTATTACAGGAATTAAATCATTTACAGTATATTGCATGCCATATGGAGAAGTAAGAAGCAGTTAATCAAGCTGCCTGTGCAGCAGTGGGTTTCATTCAAGTTGAAGTAAGGTGTCTACAGTGTCTCTAAATTTGAGGATAAGAAGGATGAAAATAAATATTAATTGCTTTATAAATTTACCCTGGCCTTTACCTGGGAGTAAAGACCTTGCAATTCCCTGTCTAGGTTAGGGAGATTTTTTTGGATTACTGCCTAACAGCACGCTTTAATCATTTAAACCTGTTTGCTGATGAGAAGGTAGAAAGCTCAGCTGTGTATCTTTCTTGCTGTGCTTTGTGTGCTGCTAGTCTGGAGCATCTTCTGTATCACACTTTGTGAGGGACATTTTAATTCTCAAGTCATCGAACCGGAGATCACTTGGGTGTTTGATTGCCATTTCCATCTGTGAAAGGGTGTCTCAGTTGGAAATGCTCTCTCTCTCCTTGCGTAATGCTCCTACCGCAGGGCAGGACCCTGCTTGCTGCTATGCTGGACCAAGCTGGGATGTCAACACAGTAAGCTTGACCCCACAGGTATGGACAAGTTGGATGAATTAGTTCGTGGTTAGGACTCTGTGTCTCAATCACAAATTTATCTGATTTCTTTGCAGCTGATCACGGGCATGAGTTTACAACTGGTTGGTGTGTCAGGGTGATGAGTGTAAAGCAGGGGGTGCTGAGACATGACGCGTGGCAAGACCCCTGCTTACAGCTAATGACCCCCCACTAGCAGCCGCAGAGATAACAGCAGTTATCCCTGCTGCGTATACATTTCCAGGTCGGCAAGATTAGTTTAATACCTCAGCCTTATCTTGGCATTGTGGACTGCTTTCTGTCTTCATGTGGAGGCATCAGAATGTCCTCAGGCTCTTTTGTAGGATTAAGAGCTTCCCTTGGCATGCTGACAAGGAGGAAATTTAAGGAACAAGAGTATTTAACTTTAAGCTAATCTGGTCTTTGTGAAGGCGGGAGGATTAGGCCGTTAAGTTCTCTGTGCCTGGCAGGTTTGTGCCACTGATGGCACCGATGAGCAAAACGTGCTGCCAAGAAGATGAGCTGAAGACGTATTACAGTTGGAAGGAAGGAACAAGAGCATTCATTTATAATGCTGAGTCTTCAGGCCTTGACCAGTCAGCGTATGATTTTGAGTTCATGCATGAACTGCAGCATAGTTACAGGTCTGTTTTCCGTGACTGTGCAACTCCCTTGGGAAGAGGAGAGCATATGGACTAGGTCATGTGTGGAGAGGGAAGGGGGCAGGTCTGCACACCCCTGCTCTTCGCCTGGGCTCGGGGGACTCCGGAGTCTTCACCTGTGAGACGGTGTAAACCCACCTTGAGCAACACTAGCATATTCCACTTCTACATCCTCTCTTTGTGTCCGTATTTCCACACAGAGACTAAATGTATCTCCTGAATCTTCTGTATGTCTCTAAACTTGCTCTGCATCTAAACTTTAGATTTCAGCTTTTCTTTTGAAAAACAGTAACTTGCAGAAAATGACCCACAGATTCTTCGTGGTACAGCCTCGCTGGAGCCAAGAATAAGGTTTTAAACATTTTTAGCAGTTTCCAGTAAATTCAGTTGTTGCTGATAAATATTAAACTGCCTTTCTTACACTAGTCAGAAACAAAATATAAGGAAGCTTCAAGAGAGGTCTGGAGAGCTTCCAATATAAATGGTGGACATCACAAATAAATACATTTGTGTATCTATATTTATATATGAAAGCATGCTCACATGCACAGATGCATATGTGATAAATATGTGTCTTATAAGGGACTGATCAGTTAAGTGGAGCTCTTAATGTTTTCTAGATGGTATGGGCATATGTGATTTTCTCTGTATTTCCTGTGGTGTATTGGGCAATGTTATAGTTTCAGCCTTCTGCTTATTATGTAAGGATACAGGCATGATTGTCAGGCCCTACCAGAAAACTGAGCAAATGAGCTAAGGATATCATCAAAAAATGCCCATGGCTGTCAGCCTCACTGAAAAGTGAAAAAAATCAGCTAGGTACTTCTCATACTTCATAATGCATAACAGGGAGTAATTCAATATTACATTTACTTACTCAAATGCATCCTTTGAACCACTGCAAGGAGTGTTGGCATTATGCCAGAGATTAATTTGACCTTTTTAAAATCCTCCTCATTACTTTTATGAAACCCATACAGAGAGGCCTTAAGGAAGACCTGATTTTTGTTTTACATCAAACTCTGCCCTAAAAAGCTCATCATCTGAATGCTTAGAAAAGGAGACAGGGGACAAACACTGACCTAACTGGGTATTGAGGGAACTGGAGCAGAACTTTAATCTTCTAGTCTAGTGCACTGTCCCTGAATCATGGTGATTTTCCATAGTTCAGATCATTTTCTTTATAGGTGTGAAGATGATATTGCCGTATCAGTTTGCCCAATACCTCCTCAAGGGTTACTGCTGAAGCTTCTTAGAGCCTTGTGAGAAGTATGTGCTTTGGAATATCTATTCCCTATTAAACCTGCCTAAATAGTACAGTTTTCCTGTGTTATAACAAATCACACTCGTGCCACAGTGACTGCAAACATTCTCCAAGACTTAATGAGCTCTTGCTGTTTTGCAGTGATCCAACCACTTCTTTATCATGACTGTTGTGTAAAACAGAATTTATATGTATATTATCAAAGTTCTCCCATAAAAAGACGAGGCAGGATGTCTCAGAAGCTGGCCGCACTGTCAGAAGCGTATGCATTTCTGGGCTGTGTTGTACTGGTGTGCACTGTTTTCTCATGGAAAAGAGGTCAGTTCATAGGTGTGCAACCTTTTATAATTCAGATACGATCAAACTGAGAGAGTAGCAGGAAACGTATTTGTTTCTTTGGGACCATGAACTGGCAGCGAGCTCTTCCTGAAGTCTCTGTAAGCTGAGGTATAGTAAAAAGGAGCACAGAGCAAAGAACATTTCTGGTTTCTGCTTTGGGTATGACAGGTTTTAGCATTATGCTGGAAAGTGTTGGCTTTGTAAAAAATCAGTCCTGTCTAGCTTGAAGTAAAGCACAGAGCCTTACTCGTTGTTGCAAGATACGGAATTTAGGGAGTTAAAGTCCACTTTGGTTTCCTAGAACCTCTCTTGTACAAACTTAAACCATCATAAAAAATGTCAGTGTAAAACATCCAAACTGGAGCAAATTTATCAATTTGGCAATTCTAATGCTTTCGTCTAAAGTTGCGTGCCTGCAAGGATGGGAGAAAAGTCAATAACGCGAATTGGAAGGTATTGATTATTTTGCTGGGTTGCTGTTGAAACATCATATGTGCTTGATTTGGTCTCCCAATACCCAATAAACATTTGTTTTTAGTTTCAATTTCCCCTGTGAAAAGAACTGAAAAAATTGTGAAATTGAAAGTGACCCCCCACCCAATTTTAAAGTAATTTTTTTTAAGTTCGGTTTATAAATGTTATTTATAAAGGCTCCCCTCACTCCAAGATGGCTATTTCAGGCCACAGATGGGCCCAATCTTAATTTACGCTGTAAGGTTCTGTTCTGTTCTGCATTGCCATCTGCAGCCCCATTGATTTTAGGACATTTGTGTGAGGCCTGTCTACATCAAACAGCTTGCAGGGCTGGCCTTCATTTTATTTTAAACAAAACAGGTTATGGAAATGTGCTTTTCTCCCACTGCTTTTCTTTTGGGACATTCTACCTATCTTGCCACATTGCTGAATTATAGCGAGAGATTCAAATGAAAGCCTCAGCTGTGAGAACGTTTGGGGTCAAGTTCTGTGGTATGGAGGGTTGAAAGGCTGTAATACTGCATCAAGTTTAGTTTTGTTGACTCCCAAATCCAAAACAGTGCCATAATTACCTGATGCGATATCCAAATTGCAAGCCCTAAGCTGCCTTCGGATGCTTTTACTTTGTGTTGTTAAGTATTTACACTGTTTCACCTGACACATAATTTGGAAAAAGACAAAGAAAAGGGATTGTTGTATTTGTAGAACAGACTTGACTGTAAAATTATCAAAATCATGCAGAAATAGAATTCAGATGGAACATGATTAAAAATACTTACATCCCATTTGGTTAAAAATCTGTCCAGGATGTCTATTTATTTAGATAGCATTAATTACCTCTATCTTCTCCTGCTGGTAAAAGACTATTCATTGTTTGATTAGTATCCAAGATTCAGACATTTTGCTTTAAATTAGCAGAATTCATAGGGACACCTACTCATTGGTAGATTGCTAGTGTCATGTTAGCAAAATACTCATCTTGCATCATGGGGCGAATTCAAGACCTGGGCGTGGGCCCAGGGGAGCTCGATTGTGTGAACGGTGTGAGTTGGGTCGCTGCGGGAACCCGTCGTGCCCCTTCTTAACCTGTGCTTCAGTGGGTTTGAACACGTGCTGGAAGTGAAACCTATGCTGTAATATTGTCCAAAAAGGGATATTTTCCCTGATCAAAGGGAGAGGAGGTAGACAGAGAGGGGAAAATAAAATTTAATATAAATTGCCCAGCTGTTTAAATATAAATGAAAGTTAAGCAATAAGGAATCACATGTCAGTGATTCACCTATGCTGGACCAAAGTCACGCGAACATTACGTTCCCGACCATCTCTGCAGGGTGTTGAGCTGATCAGGGCTCTGCTGAGAAGGTCCCTTCTGCTTTGTGTTTCAAAGCCATTTATTTGGATAACGTGGAAATTCCTCGGTTGTAACTTCGCAGAGTTCGGGTTGCCAGCAGTCTGAAGGCAAGTGGCTGCTATCTTGTCAGGAAGGCTACATTAATAGGTTTTGAACAGGGGTTGCTCTCTGTTGCTGGCACTTCTGGGGTACTGTTGCAGTTTTAAGTGCAGTACACACTGCAGTCCTCAATCATGTGCAGACTGCTGTCATCGCCAGCGGGAGCAGGACAGTTGAGATAGCCCAGATCAGGCCAGACTGCATCATGCAGTCAAACCAATGACAGGAAGGTCGGTGACACCTCTGTGGGTAAGACGTGAAGATCTCCGGGCAGGTAAGCCGAGGAGCACATCGTCACCCAAGGAAGCCTTAGCTGCTGTGGCACCAGCTGCTGAACAGGAGCCCAGGTGTCTCTGTCACATTAATCCACAAATCAAATAATCAACTTCTGGCTAATCATGAATTGACTCTCTTCACAGCCAGCTAAATATGTGCATAACTTGAGCTGCAAGCTCCAGCACCGAGGACACTGATGGTTTAGCAGAACGCAGTGTGTGCCGCTGTACAGGACGGCAGGACGGGGGCAGTTTTACCAGCATATCTTTTGGCTATAATGTCACTTTAAGCAACTGTTGCTGATTGAGGTTTCGGGGTGGGGGTGGGGGAGGGGGAAGAAAAGAGAGAAGGTTAGTTTTGATTCGTGTTAGCTCTCCAGACCGGATTACCGCACCAGCACCCCTGCAAGGAATGGGCGGCATAGGGGGAGAGCACCAGAGCGTGCCAGGACCTGCTGAGGCAAGCGAAGCTGCTGGAGAAAGCCCTGTGCAGCTGGGTCCTCCTCAAGGTCTGCCAGGAGCACAGGAGGTTTAACGTGCTTGGTGCTCCCCGGATCTCGAGGTAGCCCTGTCGTGAGCAATGTCACCTTTAAGGCCACAGGTGGAAGAAGGTTTATAGAAGCAATGTGCAGTGTGGCCTCCGGTTCTGTACACTCTGTAAGTTGTTTCCCCCTGTCCTGTCCTTACCCACATCAATACTTGTTCAACATCTGTTTAAGTTTGGATTGAGGAAGAGTTTGATCCAGTTCATTTGAAGTTCGATTTTGGTGAAACCGAAATGCAGGAATAGTGATACCTTCTAGTTTTGTTGACTAACAAATTTAAAAGTAACAAAAGGAAATTGTTAGTTGACTTGTAGAGCTCCTGATGCGAGATAAGTAAAGAGTTTAGGAGGATTCAGAGAATTGTTAGACATTTATATAAATAATAAAAATATTATCACAGTTATGCTGGAATGGAATATCAGCTTGCAAGAGGGAGCAACCATCAAGGTTCATTGTAGTAACGTAACTCTAACTGAAAAGGTTTGGAAGAGCTTTCCCTGTATACAGATTACGACTAAGTGATATGTTCGCATTATCCCACCGCGTCTGAAGTTGGTATGAGTCAGAAAGCAAATATCGTATTAAATGGACCATTAGATGTTATGCACCACATGAAACCCATATATCAGTCGCTGGAATAGTTGTCTTTTTTGCTTTCTGGTCTAGTGTGTGATGTATTTTGCTAAATCGACACTCGCATTGGTGCCTTCTGGAGAGAGAAGAGAAATGTGAAGCTGTGTTTGTTTATTTAGAGGAAACACTTGTGATTAATGGTACAGAGTGTTTTTTACATATAAAGAGTCTTTCCTCGTGTCTGCGAAACCAGCTGCTCAAAATGCGGAGCTCTCCTGGATTAGCATTGCAATTGCTTTTTTTTCCATTTACAGCATCACGAGGAATTAGGCTCCATTTGGAAAACTTCTCTCTGCACAATCTGCAGCACGTATTTGTACCGCACATCGCATATATCCCGAATGACAGCTGAGCAAACTTATGAAATGACGATTGAGGATGATTATATTGGTTCTGAGGATTAGCACAGCAGGTAGCCGTATTGGCGCAGGGCAGGGTTTGGGCCGAAGGACAAACACACGTTCTTTTTATTATTGCGGTTAATAGGAATCTGCTAGACTTTGAAGCACAGAAAAGGCTCACTGGCCACCTGTGAGCTAATCACACGGATTTGCCTCATTCGGTATTTCAGCTCACTTGGAGCTTGTAATCTAATTTCCAAACAGAGAGGAGAAGAGCGAACAATTCATTTTCTACTTTACATGGCTGTGCTGGTAAACTTTTAATCCTTTTAGAATTACAGTTCCATGCAACATGGAGGAAGCAACAGAAAGTCGTACATGGAGGACTTCAGGCTTTGAATGCACCATTTGATGGTTAATAAATAGCTCAGCGTGGCATGGTGGGAATCAAAATAAAAGTTAGGAGCATGGGACATTTTTCAAAGAATACATTAGAGCGTATATAGGCTAAAGATTTCAGCTTGAACAGCAGATTTTGCCTTTTAGACTGGAAAAGTGCCCCGCACTGGTCAGCCTTGTCTTCTGCTTCGGTCTTTGCATCCTGCTGTTGGTATCCTTTCCACACGTAAGGCAGTATTGTGTCAGTCTCATATCTTATCAAAAGAGCAATCCTATTGTACTTTTGGTGGAAGCATGCATGTGGCAGGTTTGACTTTAATCTGGTCTTCATTGCTTATCATTCGTTTTGGTAGATAGGATATTTATTTGGTTTCTTAAGCTGGCTGCTTCTCTGACATTAAGCTGGGAGTGCTTACATTTGCTAAAAGCCCAGTGTTCATTCCTACTTATGTGTTTTATGATCTCATTATGCGAGTATTGCTAAGACAGTTGCCCTATCGTAAAGAAAATAGTGTTGACATACCGTTCTGCTGTTTTCGTTAAGGTCAAATCAATAAATGAACGTACAGTAAAGGTGAGCTCTGCCTTTCCTGTTGTGCAGAGGTCCTTTAACACAAATTCAGTGTATGCTGAGTGTTCTGGATGGTCAGTATGGAGATTATGCAGCTCTCTGGGAAGAAACGTCTTGGTTAGAGCTTCCTTGGAGACCACGTATACTTCAATAGCTTACAATACAGGTAGATCACAAGTAGCTTCATGTCACATTTGCCCCTTCACTCTGATTATGCTTTTAGGTCAATAATAATAATAAAAAAAAAACAAATAGAGCTTCAAATTTCGTTTTATACAAACTAGCATTGCTAGCATTCAGTGAAATTTCAATCTATCTTTCAGCAAAATGATACGAAAGAGCACATGCAGTTGTAAAGATGATATTCCTGAGATGAGCTTTCTCAGACCTTTGTTCCTCATTAAAGCTGATCATCTGGAGGGGTTAATGAAAAGATTTTTGTGACTGTGTAGAGATGTCCAGTTGGCTTGTCATGTTACAACTTATTATTCCTCCAGGTCTATTGAAGGACAGGTACAGTGCTCGATAAGTCAATAGTCCTATCAAAAATCCAATTTACATGGCTCTATTGTAAGTATTTGTATGGAAAGAAAGCCTAATGTAATGGATAAATGTAATGGGAGCAGTTTCACTGATTCTAGGAGAGCATGTGTCATTGTATGGAATACTTACGACATAACGAAACTTTTGTTGTCCTGAAGTTTACTCTAAGAGGAGCCCTCCAACTGTTCGGAGGTCTGTGAAAGCGAAGCCGATCCGCTGATTGCAATTAGCATTTATACAGATTGACAGGCACAAAATGCAATCTCTCTGAGGCCTGCCCAGCTCCCATCATCTTACCACCTCAGTGTCTGGGAATTAATTTCACTTAAACAAATAGTCAAGATTTCATTCAATTTGTTTATATAGCTTCAGTGACTGGGGAGAGCTGCAATCTTTACGTTGTCCATTTAGTTGAAGTAATTGGAACAAACTAGTCAATATTCGGTGGATGTAAAGAGCGAGCTGGGGAAAGTGATGTTCAAGAAAACAAGATGTCAAGGCAAAGCAAACCTTTTTGAGCAATTATATAGTGCTTCTTGCTGAGATAGAGAAGACATCATGAGGTCTTCAGAGCACAAAGGGCCCAAATTACTTACATCAAATTATACAGTATATAATGATGCTCCTTTATACGTGGCTTTAATAAAAATCTACTTCTCAATTTTTGATTTCTCATAGCAAATTTAATGGAATATCACATTCCTGTTTATAAAAAGCTATAGAATGATTTAAAAAATGAAAACTAGTGCACACTAAAGAGCCGTGGGTGGTACCATGCTTTTTTCCCTCAGTTTTATATTCTTTTCTGTTTTAGTTTCTGTAAAGCTTTTCAAGTCCTCTACTACCATCCCACATGGGAAGGATTTGGTAGACAATCATGTTTACCTACCAAGAAAAGGTTGCAGTAGCTATGACTGCTCTCAAAATAGTGAGGCACAAAGTAAAATGGCAGATCTTCAGTTTTGTTATAGCTATGTCACTTAAACCTATCCCATAACTTGGCCCCTTATTTTTCCTTTCCAAAATAAATAGTTTTGCCAAGATGAAGCTGGCTTTGCAGGCCAGTATCACAGGTTCAAATGGTCATTATCTGTCTGTAACACTTTTTTAAAGCCTAAAACTTGGAACAGTAAAAAATTATCCTTTCATTCCAAGAAACGAAGGAAGCTAAAATGTTGTGTTGCAGAAAGTACAGAGATGTCTCCTAAAGGCTGGGAAGCACATAAACTGTGCGTATCTTTAGAAAGGGGTACAAGCAGTTCAAGGCCCTGTTGCAAGACCACACAACACGCAGCCGATTTAGAAAGGAATGGGGATCATTGGACAAATCTAAATGATTACATTTAATGAGACCCCGTGTGTCCCGTGAGCATCAAAATGAGTAAGTTTATCCATATGACTCAGGCCAGAAGAATTCTGCCTAGGAAATACTACATTAGATCAGACAGTTGGATAACATCAAAACTTTTCCTCTGTAGCACTGGAAAAGGGCAAAACAGTTGCAAGCATAGGTAATGGTGTACGGCGACATGGATCGATGGAGATGCAAAGTGTTAGTTCAGTGAAGTTTTCCTAGAGAAACTAAACAGCTAAAGTAGTTTTAATTAAAATTGTGCATTGTCAAGATCGTTCTGAGCTTAAAGCTCAGTGCTCGCAAGTGGGACGCTGCCATTTTTAAGCACTGTGTTTATATTGACATCCTGCCTTTAAAAATAGGATAGAAAAATCTTGGCTCTGAAGAACAAATTCACAAAGGAAACAGTGTTACGTGTCTGGTGAGTTATGGGTACGACACCTCTCAAGAGGGATGAATGTGTTATTTTTCTGTATAAACATATCACACAGATCTTTTTGTCCCTCATACATTAAACTGAGCTGTCATGCTAAATTCGATCCGTGCTCGTAAGGTGATACTTTCCAAGCCGCTTTCGAAAGCCAGTTTTCTTCAAGCTCATTCAAGTGCTCCTGTCACGTACAAGCAGGATGAGCTGATGTCACGAGCATTTTGGAGAATATTGCAGATACGTGGCCAAAGCAAATCAATAGTACGGAAGGGGGTGGGATGGATAAATCCAATGTATTTTTCTTCTCAGAAATTGTTGTGGCGTTACTGTTGTGCTAAGATTTCCAGCCGTTCTTGAAAACTCTCTGTGTTTTCTTTTTTCTTTTTTTTTTTTTTTTTTTTTGATGATTTAGTAGGCCATACTTCCACCTTGTTTACTCGTAGGCAGGAATTTGGAAATGCTCTGCTCGCATTTCCACCATGCAGCAATTTGACCAGGAAGGTAACTGAATCCTACGGGATAGCCAAAATACCAGAGGGGAAGCCAAACAAAATCCGTGTTTCTGAAGTTAGGCTGGACAGACCTTTTGCAAGTACTGAAAGGGAAGGATGATTTTCCTGTTGTGGGACTGGCCTGGGTCTCCGGGGATTTGGCTTCTGCCCCTCGTGGTGCTGTGGGGTCACTCGGTGGATGTGTTTGAGCAGAGGTTTTTGGCATTGTGTTGCTGGGGCAGGCTTGGCAAGAGGCATCTGCAGCACCCCGCCTCCCCCTTGAATTTTGGTGTACCAGGCCCTGAAGGTAGGGAGATGGTTGCCTGATGGGAAACATTGGAGCTCTTGATGCCTGAGATGTCAAGGAAAGCTGTGCTGGTGCTAACTCATACTTCAAAAAGCAACTGAGAAACGAGGCCCCAGTGATGAACAGCTAAAATTTCTGGCAGGGTTTGCAGATCAAATTGCACATGTGTGTGATGTGTTAAGAAAAATATGCTGCCTTTCATTAGGAACCGGTACTCTTGCAGCAGATGGAGGAGTGACAAATGAACCTAAATTTAAAAAATTCTCTAAGGCCAGAGGTTGGAGCTGCATGCCACCAAGTCTGCCTTACATCAGCGGAGTGGTTAAAAATACACTGAGGAATTTAATCACAGAACATTTGGAGGGTCACAATATGAGAGATGTCATCTAGGAGGATTGCGATAAGGGAACATTGTCTCACTAAGCTGTTTGAATTCTTCTGAAGTGTTAAAGTAGCAAACAGTAAAAATGGCATAATTTATCTAGAGTCGCAAAAGGCCTTTGACAAGGTCCTAAGCAGAAGGCTGCCGTGGAAGTTGTCAAGAAGGAGGAAGCAAAATATGGTTACCAGTAAAAATACAGCTAGAGGAAAGAAAGCAAAGAGTTGGGTTATTTTCTTTATGATCTTTTCTCACCATGGTTTGAGAGCAGTTCAGCTCTCGTCCTCTCTCGTTAGCTGATCATTGTAAAAGACAGGAGAGTAAATAGCAGCATTTATACACGGTGCAAAGCTATCTATGATAGCTGGAACCTATCTATGTTAGAAACCTTAGGGAAACCTAATCAGGCTGAGAGAATGGTAAAAACCAGATAACATGATGAGTGGTAATGCTTTTGGATAAATCAGTGGTACACCTACCAAGTGCTATTGCATTATTAGTCAGCCTATTTCTAAAGAAAATGTTGTGGAGACCTAGGAAGTTCAGCAGGACGACAGAAAAGAACGACAAAAAGTGGTCAAGCAAGTGGGAAGAAAAACTGAGGGCATAGGAGTATAATTTAAAAGGAGATAAAAGGGGGCGCAATTAAATTCTGTAAAATAGCAAAACTTACTGATGGCATTTAGGAAAGTCCTGTTTTCAGAGTCACAAGAAGCAAGGGGGCATTACAATTTGAGAAATGAAAACCTTGCAAAAGGAGTGTTTTCATATAACATGCTAAGAATCTACTGCAGTAGGCAAGAATTGAAGAATACTCAGAAGGGACTAGAGATTTATGTAGATAACTCTTCTGTGTTAGCATAATTCTAGAAAAAACATGGATGAAAATCTCAGGCTTTTGAGTATTGGCCAATCTTACTCAAGATCAGCATGTTATCAAATGTAGTGAACAGATTATTTTCCCTTTGTTGCAAGATTTTTACACCTATTCTGGAAAAATCTTAGGCTGGCTTTGATCACTGATAGGAAACACGGACCTTAGGCATGATTTAATAGGGTGTTGTCTATGTTTCTGTGGATCTAGGAGCGCTTTACAAAATATGATTACAAGACCTGCATTTCTTTAATTTAAATGCTAAACTGAAACAAGAAGCTAATGCTTTCTTGTGTGCAAATGTTTTATTATCAAAAAAAATCCTCCATTTAATTTGCCTACTTTACTTCCTATATGGGAAGTTGGCCAGCCCATATGAGAAAAGTCCACTTCAATAAACACTTCAGGGCTGTTAGCTAGCTATTGAATATGTCAGAGTTATATAGTTAATGATATAATTTATTGTTTCTTAACCGGATAGGTTAGGAAACCAAAAGATTTTCCCGATTGGAAATTAGCCTTTTGCTGTGCATGTGTGTGTATGTGTGTGCATTGAAGCAGAATCAAGTTATCATGGTGTTTTCTGTTAGGGAATGTTAGGATGTTACAATTGCATGCATCTATTTCCTATCAAGTAAAATGAGATGATTTCTAAGAGAGAGGGATGTTTGGATGTTCTATACTTCACTTCCCTCTAGAAAGCTATATCCCATTCCTTTTTACTAAGTAAAGAGGTACTTTTAAGAAAAGAAATCAAACATCAAGTGCTTTCAATATTATACTCATAGTATACGGGATATAGGAGTTACATTTATGGCGTATGTTCTGTTTAACAGCTGGATGAAATAAATTGTTTCATGTGAAATATTGGAGGACTCTGCATTCTCAAATCAAGGCCAGAAGCAGCTCAATGACTGAAGAATTGTCAACATCTTGTGCAATTCCACTAAGTGCTTCTTTTCATTGATCTGCAACTTTATTGTTGACAATTAAATCCATTTCAACGCAGAAGATAAACATTTTTAACAGGAGGTAGCAAAATCTTTTGTCCTGAATGATTTTCTTCTCTGTTTTATAATTAAGTACAAAGTGTGTCACAAGTCTTGCTATTCACTTGTACTAAATACCTGCTTACTGTGGAATAATTGGTATCAGCAGATGACAGAGCTGCTTGTAACCATACTTTTGAATGCATATCTTTTAATTTGCATAATCAAATATTTTGTTAGTGTCCTTGAAAATTAGGATGAAAGATGACTGTGTGCTAAAAATGAAAAATTGTTTTTAGCAAATTATGTGTATCCAGTACAACAGATGAATTGCTCTGAGGCCTTTATGATATGTGTTGGCTGGTATACCCAACGATCTTCTCCATCCTTTGCAGTAATAGTTTCTGTCATCTGCCTTTATTGATCCAAATGTGTCTTTGACCAATGTCTAATCAATATGAAATGTACAATCAGGTCTTAAATCTGATTACTTATTTCAACCCTTGTAAAATGCTTAAGGAAGTATACCTCTCAGGGCTAACGGTTGTCGGGTTTACATTTTCTGCGTTCCATTGACTTCAGAGAAGTTACGACAGCTCGTATTGGTTGTGACAGTGTGCACCAGCTGCCCACTTACCCACGTTAAAACCGAAGGAAATAGTTTTATATTTTTTGAAAGAGTTAATTTTTTATCTTACATTAAGACAGTTTGCAGAAATTTTTAGTTAGGCAGAGGTAGGATTGTCTATATATTGTCTAGAGAGGAGTTTAACTTATCAAAGAAGTAAAAGAAAATTAATGCTATTTTAAAATTAAATAATACTATAAAAATGTGAGTAAAATTTCAGGGTAGGCTGAATACTTAATCCCAAAGATAATGCTGATAGCATCAGAACATGGAAAACTTTTTTTCATACAAATGCAATAAGGGCTTTGAGCTTAACCCAAAAGCCCCTCAAGGGAATGGAAAATTCAGTGTTCATTCTGGATTGCTCTCTTAAGATGCCTTCTTCCTCCCAAGCCAGACCTAGAAAAAAAACGAATCCTAATATGGAAGGGAGAAGGAGTGACAGAGTACTTACATATTCTTGTTTCTGAATCAAACTCCGCTGTTCCGGGCCTGCACATAGAGAAGTTGGATGAATTTGTGTTGAGAAAAGGGGTTCAGTCACTGTAAGTCAGAGCATCAGGAGTCACGTTGTCTAAGGAGACTTCATTCCCCAAGTGTCTTCGCTTCTGGTCAGAGATGGGCAGTCCTCACTTCCTGGGCTGCCGCTCAAGCTGGAGCGAGGTTGGTAGCACCTCAGCTCTTGTCGTGACATGCCCTGGAGTGGCTGGTAGCATCTCCTTTGATCTTTGCTACAGCTAAACATGCCGAAAGTCCCTTACAGACAATGCGTAATTAGGCAAATTATGCACTGAATTGAATCTTTATGAATTTCAAAAATTTGGCCAATTTCAACAAGGCCTCTTTGTTCGCCAGAGAACAGTTGGACTTCTTTTGGTGGCAGTGCTGGTCTCCACTGGCCAGCTCTAGCCCTCTTTTAGCTCTTTTGGATTACCAAAGAGGTGCAAAGGAGCCAGAATGCAGACTTCAGGTCAAATTTTACCTCTGTGCATGTTAGGAAGACAGGCAACGGCATTTCAGGTGAACGCTGCATATAAACTGTGTTTGTTATACAAATCCATGTCTTTTAATTGAAGTTTTTGCATGCACTGTGTATTTATCTGTTAACTATATGTGTACATATGATAGATATGGTTTTATGCATATGTATTACACGTAACATATACATGTATACAAACACATGGGAGTGCATGTGTATATGTGTATGTTCATAGAATGTATATAAAATATAATGTAAACTCACAGATACAGAGTCTCTCTAGTTCACATGCAGTCGTTTGGTTTACTTGCAGGTCTGCACAGTGTGGCCTTGTCTCCTCCTCTGGTGTTATTGAGCCCACCAAGTACTAATCACATAGACAGAGCAAACTTGTAACTGCACTTGTATTACTTGGAGGGATTCCTGCTCCTTGAGAGATCGCAATATTTTTTGTGTTAAGCAAAAAATAGATGAATTTGAGACTAAAGACACATCAAAGGGCGCAGACAGGAAAGGACGATAATGAAATGCAGGTTGTATGTGCTGTCTGTGTGGTACAAGCATAGCAAATGTTTTTTCTCTGTCCTCAAAGAAACTTCAAACCATGGCTTTATTCCTTTTTTGGTAAAAAGACCGACTGCTGATGGATACAGTGTCAAGCCAGTGGGAAAAGGGAAGCCTGTGTCAGCATATAAGTTACATCACAGTTACCACTTTTCTGAATACTGATGCAGTAATGTTACTTTATCTAAAATAAGAGTATGGAAACTGCCATCAAATAAAATCAGCTTGCTTACTTTAGCAGTTGGAACGGAAATGAATTCCTGTGATGTACAAACAAACTCAGAAATTCGTAAAACTGGCTTGTATCATAGTGGCATAAGGGGCTTTTCCCTCTTAGTTCTTAGAGTAAGATGGTCAGTTCACACTCCCAAATAATGCGTTGTGCAAAAATGTACAAGAAGAACAAGGGTGATCTTGTTTGTATGACCTTGAGATACTTGATGAAAACTTAAGCCCTTCATATAAAACATGTAATTGGTAGCACTCATCAAAGATGTGGGATTTCAACTCCCTAAATAGATAGTGTGGAATGAAAAATTCTTTCTGGTTTCTAAGTCATAATTATCAGTCCTGCAGAGACGCATTTACTGGGCATACTGGCATTAGAGAGAGTCCTGGACACCTGATACCATTTTTTGGTATAGCATAGATGCAATGGTGTAAGACAGAGAGAGAAAGCATGCACACGTGCAATGTTTGACATTTGGAATAACATTATCCTACTAAAACCAGCATCTTTTAAGCTGTGAGCTAACAGCAATAGTACTTATGGGCCATGTAATGAAGATGTAAGCAGCAGCAAAAAATACCCAGGAGATGCTAGGATGCGTAGTCCTTTTTCTCAAGACGAGGAGGAGCTGCTATATGAGGAGCAAACTCCTCAGCAGAGAGCTGTGCTGAATAAATGTTATACACACAAGAGACACTAAAAATATTGAATAAAAAGATTTAATGAATGCACTGAGTGCAAGGTATTCTCTGCAGAATTAGGAGTATCACCTATGTTGGTTTTTCAGACCACCTACTATCTCCATCTTGTAGAGAATTTCTAATGACAAGGCTAAACCCTCAAAGCCATAATTACGATGTCGTTCAGTTAAAAATCAAAATATCGTAACTCTTAAATCTGTAATGACTAGGAACGTATATCCACATATTCCTGAACAATCTGTTGCTCTTCCCTCCCCCCCCCTCCCTTTGGGGTCCTTTCTTGACACATGTGGTGATCACACTCTGTCTAACTTTTGATAATGTTTGATCAAACATTATTAATGCAAGCTGAGTTTTCTTCATTTATAATCTGCAATTGAGTTGCAATGTGATTGACCTTGGGCATGCAGCAGAGTAATTATTTTTATTCCTCTGGAGTCTCTCTTTTGCTCCCCTAGTCTTCTAATCCAAATTCCTGGAGGAGCCTCTGTGCCTATTACAGCTTGCATACTCTAGGAGCATGCGACAACAATTAAAGTATACTGTCATCAAATAGTTCACTTTCTTTTTTTCTCCGACTTTTTTATTTCTGTCTCTGTTTCTCTCTTGTTCTCCTTTTAAGCTACCTTTTGTCCCCCAATTTTTTTTTCCTGTTTCCTGTCCAAAACTATTAAAACATCCTGAACTGCACTTTATCAGACTGCTTGCCATTGCACAGAGCCTATAAAACGCTTAGTAACAGGAGACCTCACATACTTTGTCAGGAGGCATGGAACTATAATCTCTATATGTAAATAAACCCAAGTAATACACATGGTGATAGATATTTGTCCCGTGTCTGCCAGGCCCTCTGTGGCAGGGGAGCAGGCCAGGTTCCAGTGATGCGGAGGTTGGCAGGCACTGTTGCGGTGTACCAGGTGTAGGGACTGGCAGAACACACTTTTCATTTGCACTCCTTTGCTTCACAGTTTGAATCATGTAGTTGTCAACAGATTCCTCTGAATGTATATCGTTTTATTATGCATTTATTCATTTTTATCCCTTAAAAATGAGGATTATTGATTATGTTTTTAATTATCAAGCCCTGTTAAATCTTGTGTGTTTTCCTTGCACTTCATTTTCAAAGATGTAAGAAATCTAACTTTTCACAGTGGCTTTGCAATATTGGCCTAAAAGGTGCTCATAATTCCCACTGCAGCTGGAGGTATTCCCCTTTCTCATTTTGGGTCAGCAATACTCCCTTGGAATTTGTTCACAGGTGGTATCATGCGTCAGATATTCAAGTTTGGGGGAAGGCAGTGTACTTCAAATGAGAAATTGCTGTTGAGTGCTGGTGAGCAGAACTCCACTGTCGTAAATGTTAAAATTACATTGACAGTCATTTGTATTTAAGAGACATAGCTACCAGGAAAACCAAAACGAGTCATTCCATGACCAGCCAAACCAAAAGAAGCTGTTTCTTACCAATATTTGTTTTAAGGTTTAGAACTTGTGTAATGTCTGATAATGCAGAGAGCTCACATTGCATTCTCTGCCTCGGTGGGTTAATAACAGAGTGATAATAGAGTAACAATAGTAGGAAATATAGCAGTAGGTGGGGTTTCTGCCCCCTAACAGGTAGCTTATTTTTGAGGAGAGATATCAGAGGAAGAAGAGAGGCATATGTATGTACTTGCATGCAGAGAGTGTGGCTGTCTGTCTACCACTTGTGTCTTAAAAAAAAAAAAAAGATCAGATCCAATCATGTTGCTTTCTCTACTTCTTTGGCGAGTTTCCTGAAGCATGATGTCCCAAACGGACGTCGCTGAAAGAAACTCAAGACAAAAATACGTTATTTCCCCATCTCTCTTATTCTCTTCATTTGGCAGCCCAAGCAATACAGATGTTCTGTTAAGCATATAGGAGTAGTTAGGGGTAAAGGGATGCACCTAGAAAACAAGCTCTTCCATGAGTAGAGAAACTAGTGAAATTTCCTGGACGGTATTACCTTCTCTCACATAGTGACCAGCACTGTTCAAGAGGCCCAGATCCTGGAGTCAAGTGATGATAGTGAAAATCTCGTTTTCCTTAAAAAATAAATGAGGTGCCGGCATGGTTGCACAGGAAAGTTGGGAAACAAATCGCCTAGGAGAGAAGGGCCTGGCGGGAAGTACAGCGAAGGCAACTTTGATTGCGTTAAAGGCGCAGACAGAGCAAAGCACAACTCCTTCCGGGCCTCCTTCTTCGCGCAAAAGTGGTGATTTTTTTGCAAGGTCATGCTCGAGATTTTTGAGCACTTGAACAGCTGCGCTCTACCCTTTTGTGTTTGGGGTTTTTTGATGGATTAATCAAGACACCAGAAACTTCTTTTTTTCCTTATAAGAAAACGTGAGACGGAAAATCAGAAGTTTGGAGGGCTGGGGATGCTACCGGAAAGGAGTCTGGATTTGGTTGGGTTTTGTGTTGGCATGGTGCTTTGTAAGAGACGAAACGCCGGCACTGCTTGGAGTGCAGCTCTGGAAAATCAGTTTAAGTGTGGTTTTGCCTGTCTTGTCACACACTTACCTGTTCTGTCTCTCTCTTGTTGTTGCAGATAAAGAGTTAGGAGTCAGTACGCTAGCGGAAAATGCCGACCCTGGTGCTAGGGGCCCAGCCGTCCCGAAAATATCAGGATTAGAAAGGAGCCAAGAGAAGAGCCAGGACAGCAGCAAAGACCCCATCCTCGAGCCCGTGGTGCCTAAAGACCCGTGTCCCCAGGCGACGCAGCCGCCGGCGCAGCCCCAGCCGGAGCCGCCGCCGCCGCCGCCTTGCCCCAGCCCGCCGCTCGCCCCGCGGGCCGAGGCCCCGCTGCCCCCGCCGCCGCCGCAGGCCCCGCCGCCGCCGGCCCCGCAGGAGGGCACCCGCCAGCCCGCGCCGCCGCCGCCGCCCGCCGCCCAGCACCCACCGCGGCCGCCCTCCCCGGCGGCGCCGCCCGCCCACCCCGGCCTCCCGCCGGCGCAGCCCCATCCCGCCTCCCAGAGCCTCTCCCAGCCGCTCTCCGCGTACAACGGCAGCAGCTTGAGCCTCAACAGCTTAAGGTAGGCGGGCGGAGGGGCTGCCCCGGCAGGCGCGGGGCCCCGCGGTGAGGCCCAGTTTGCTCCTGCGCTGTCGACCCCGTGGTCTGCAGCGTTCTTCTCCTCGCCTGGCCCCGGGGGGAGGACGTGTCCCACCTTCAGAACGGGCTGACGGCGCTACGGCGAGACTGAGCGACGCCTTCGCAGCGGCCCATGAAGTCGTTGCGAGTCAGGGACCTCAGGGCTCCTTTTGCTTCACCCTTTGAGTAAAGAGCAGGAGTTTTTTAAGACTTTGGTTTATTTTTAACCAGACGAGTATCGCTTTTCTTTAAAAGCCACTGCAGTAGAAGCGTGGTGTTGCTTGAAGCAAGGACAAGTGAAATTAAGCGCTATGCAAATGTATTGTAAATACTCGTTCATAGGAAAGTAAACCTGGAAAGCTGAGCCAGGACAATCACAAATATTTGTGGTGTTGACTCATCTTACCTCTTTACCTTGTGGGGGCAGCGAGAGGCATTAATCGTGCAGTGAGCTTACGTCCGTTGTTGCTTGCGCTAGTCATTTCCCATTTTCTGCAGTCTTCCATCATACTAAGTCCTAACAAAAATTAAACTTCTGTTAATGCAGTGATTACTGATTTTGAGCTTCATTTACCTGAAACCATGAATCAGAAGCAGTCGTGTAGAAAGGACCTGATAATTAGGTAATGAATGCGCAGGGTTGATTGCTCCGCTGAGTGTCGTTCCTACATTGTTAGAGGACAGAAGCTCAACCTCTGACAGAGAGGGAGGATGTGTCTCATGTGTTGGTGTGGACAGACCACAGGAAGTAAAAGAAAGTAGACAAGATCCAGCAGAGGCAAGGGCTAAAGAAAGCAATATCAAATAGCATTCACAGAGTAGTGACTTGCCTTTGTGATCCGTAACTTGCATTAGCGACTTGTTTCATATGAGACATGCGTAGCTTGGTGGGGTTGGGTACATGTGTACATTTGAAGCTTCTCTCTCTTCCTTGCAGTGCTTAATTGCTTTTCTTTTCATTAACAGCAGCAGCAGAAGCAGCACTCCTGCCAAGACTCAGGCCCCTCCTCCACACATATCTCACCACCCTTCAGCCTCACCGTTCCCGCTCTCTTTACCAAGCCACAGCCCGCTGCATACCTTCACGCCCTCCATCCAGCCCCCCGCACACCCACATCACCCCAATATGTTTGCCCCTCCTACGGCTTTGCCTCCTCCACCGCCATTGACGTCAGGGACATTGCAGGTTCCAGGACATCCAGCTGGTAGCACTTACTCAGGTAAGCGCCAAGTGGGTTATGGCAGAAGCATGTCTTGTGCAGCATAGGAAACTGATTGCCTGGTTTTAGTCAAAATAATTACTTTTGATCAGTTCAGTGAGGGCTGCTGGCTGGACAGAGGCTGGACTCCTTGCTGGCATGTTGAGAGCGATACCAAAACCAAAACCCACCCGGACTACCCCAGTGACTTCTCTTCTCACCCTGGGAAGGAATGTATTTGAATGGCTGTGCCTTTTCTGTATCTGCTTTTTTTCTTCCCCAGTGAAAATACGTAAGAGTTCATGTGAGCCCCCACCAAAATCTGTAAAACCTTTGGAGAAGGCCTTTGCCACAGCGGTGATTCCTGCTCGCTGTTACTTCTCTCCAGTGAGTCTGCCTGGAGGGAAAGTCTCCAGTTGTGCATACTCACAACAGAGCTACATTCGTGTGCCTGTGAGACTGTGTATATGTGTTGGAAGGGAAAGAGGTAGAGATTTTTATCCTTGGCGTTATGCCTCGACTGGGGGAAGACATAGCATATCTGTTTCTCTCAAGATACTGAGAGGGAATTGGAGGAAGAAGATGGAGAATTATCAACATTTGAGTAACAATTTTGTGTCCATATTGCAAGGTAGTCACGTTAGCAGCTGCCACCCTGTGTGTACTCACTCCAGTTTAACAGTTCCTCCTCTCCTGAGTTAAGAGTCAGTCTGTGTCCATACAAATTTAGTGGGATTCACCAAGTCTCTCATGAGAAGTTTTAAATACCACCTTGCTACCACAGCCACCAAAAATTGGCACCAGAAAAGTCCCTGAGCTCATGGAGGGTTGTGTTGCTTTGTTTCTATTTCAGAACAAGATCTTCTTCGTCAGGAACTAAACACACGCTTCCTGGCTTCCCAGAGCGCGGACCGCGGGGCATCCCTCGGCCCACCGCCATACCTGAGGACTGAGTTCCACCAGCACCAGCATCAGCACCAGCACACACATCAGCACACACACCAGCATACCTTCACGCCCTTCCCGCACGCGATCCCACCCACCGCCATCATGCCAACGCCAGCACCGCCCATGGTGCGTACCCCAGGCAGAAATGTGAGGATAAGTAGAGCACAACTCTATTCTTTATTACAAAATTAAATTGAAAAAAAAAATGTCTGGTTAAGGGGAAGGAAAATTTTGTTTCCCAGGTGTCGTTGGACAGGAGAGGAAAGGCTATCCTTTCCTCGCCGTTGTCGCATGTGTGATAGCTTCAAATGGCAGTGCAGAGGCTGGGGGACAAGGCCTGCTGACCAGAGGGACGCGAGTACTTGGGACCTCGTAGTGCTTGAAATGGTGCCACACTGGTGCCAGCTCCTTTTTCCCATCTCATAAAGACCTTTCTTTAATTGAAGAAAACTCCAAAACACATTCCCCGTGGAAACTAATTTCCTGCGTTATTTGTTTCTCTCTGTTGGTTGCCAAGTAATAGAAAAGTAGTCTTCTATTTTACCAACAGAATTGAAGCAACGAAATATAAAGTAACTAGTTTGTGCTTTGATCCCTTTGCAGTTTGACAAATACCCTACAAAAGTTGACCCCTTCTACCGTCACAGTGTGAGTTTTATTACTCTGTTTAAAATTGACTTAATTGCTTTTCTGCAGTGGGCTGGGATCGCCACTCAATAAATGGCAGAATGTTGAATCTCTCCCTAATCATCACTCCGGGATTTATCATTATCGTTCTCTTGGTTGCTTTGGCTTTTGAAGGCTTGCATTTGGGGTGCTTGTTTCTGATAAAGATGCAGTATCGTCTTTTCTAATCAAAAGATCTCTTGCTCATACACCATTTCAAGACAGGTTTGATGTGGAAAAGAGACAGAAGAGCTGACTGTGTAACATGAAGCAGGATGTATCAGTAATTTCATCACCATGTTTCAGTTGTGCCACAAACTATTAAACTGGTGTTTTTCCTAAGAAACATGAAATGAAATGACAAACTGTCATACAGATCCTTCAGGGATAGATAATCTAATAGTTTTCCTAATATATCATATTTTGTTTTATAAAATCTGAAAACTTGTCTTATCCTTCAGATTTCAAAGGCACATCTGATCCACTGGGATTGTTATATTTTGAAAGCTCTGTTTCATGACAGTAATATGAATCTAGCTATGCATTAGATGTTTATTTAAGAGAGAAAAAAATATGTTATAGGTTGATAAGTAAAATGAATTGTTTTTTAAAGCTCTAGTTAATTGCAAAGTTTCTGTTCCTGAGGGTTTGAATCCAGCGATTCATTTACTGCTGAAATATAGGTTACATATTTCCTTCGTCATATTGGCAGAGGCAGGTACTAGATGAATATGAGAAGAATTTCTAAATCCCATAGTGATATTTTGATGAGAGAAGGGGTACTGCATCAACATTCAGAAATTTGCAAAGCACTTGGCTTTATGTGTTGGTTTTGCTTAGAAGTGGAACTGGGCAAAAAAAAATGGTTAGGATGACAGTAGGACACTTTCCACTGTACTGAAGAGACGGTTCCTGCTAAGAATTCATGCCTACAATATATATGAATTGACCTATTAATTTCAGAGTCCTCATTTGAGTAACTTTAACTGCATGTGCGTGTTTGCGGGATCAGAGCATTAGGAGTATTGGGCAAATATTTAAGCCTGTGATAATCACTTTTACTCAAAAGGGTGAAGCTGCTTATTTGCATCATTGTTTGCAAAATTGCACTCTTATTTGCTGAGCTTTACACGGATTCATAAAATAGATTATTGTCAGCGTGGCGTGTTGATTCAAGCAGGAACAGGGAACTGGGAAATAAGTAAATGAATTTTAGACAAATAAAGCACAGAGGTCAACGTGTAACACAAGAAACATTGAAAGAGTTACCTACTATATACACTGTTCAAATTCACACTGACATACTTTTATAAATCTGGCAGTTGCTTGAATCCTATCGTGTTAGATCATGGTATTGACTTTTAAAGTGGGAAAGGCTTCGTGCTGTGCCCTGTTAGCCAGTGAGCCAGGCTATTGAAGTTGGTGGAGTGTACACCAGCAGAGATCTGGTCCGTCAGGCTTCTGCCACCTTTCCGTCAGGAAAAGGTTTGTGCTAATGAAGTTGTTGCCCAATAATCACTATTCTGTCTGTTGGATATTTAACCAAGTTAATAGCAGAAGATCAATGTGATGGCTACAAATCGTGTTGGATTAATTAGTCGTGCTTAAATTATAGCAAAGTCATACTAGCCAGTACATTTCAGTAATCTCTTCTAGTATAGAAGAAATTATCTAGAATATCAATAATGTAGGCAAAAGAAGAACTGTTTATATCAGTTTCTTGATCAGCTGCAGTATCAAAAAGCATACTTTTGCTGGCAGGACTGCATACATAATAGTTTTTTTCTGTTGTAGAAATACTGTGAAACTGTCACACTTCAATAGACACTTTTTAGTGACAAGAGTTTCTGCTGTAGATGTGCACTAGGAATTTGGAAGCACCTAAAAGAACTGGCATTATTTTCAAAGCTTGTAAAAAAAATTGCATATCATATACGTGAGCACTGCAGGAGAACAACAAGGTCTATTGGAGGGTTAAAATCAGTCTACAATAGGATAGGGAAAACAGGTAATGTAGAGTTTTAAAACAATTTTCCTTCTAACATCTTTGATTTTACAATCATCTTTTCTTTTTTCAGGACTTAGCGCAATGAGGGATTACTTTTATTTATAGATAATGCTGGGCTAAGATTACTGGTTTTGCAGTGCCTTGAACCTGGTTCCAGAGGAGCTGTGGTTTCTAAATTTTCACCTGAGAAAGCTGGAAGGGGAAAGTGCTGCTCAAAAGAAAATGAATGCTGGGGTAAAAGGAGACACTGACTAAGAAAAAATGTATTTTGAAAGCTTGAGGAATTTAACTGATGTGAAGAGATCATGGAGATACAATCCTTACATTTTATGAATAATTGTAACCTTGAGGGAAGGTCACATTTAATTAACTTACTAGTTGTTATAAAATTCTTAGGAAAGCATTCCTTATTATTAGTCACAGCCAATAGAATATTAAGTATTATGTCTCTCTCCATCTTTTGAAATTAGTCCATTACACACAGAATTAAATGCAGAAGACACTGGAGGATTTAAAACACATTTTAGTCATTAAAAGTTATTATAAATGAGGACATGTGTCTCTTAATGAGTTCTCAAATGCCTACAGTTCAGTATCAACTAATCTAAAAAAGTTTTCTGCGTCATTGAAAAGAGTGGGTCCAAATTAAATAGAACTAAAAACAACAATAGAAATACATTATGAAAGGAGACTTTGTATCATCCTTTTAAGCTAAGAAATATATTTGATACCTCTAAAATGCTGCAGTATTTTCTCAGCTCTCAGTAACTGTAATATGAATAAATGACCTTACAAGAGAAGCTAGTGGAGGGAAAAAGGATTAAAGAAAGCTAATGCCTGTTCCTAGCATGATTTATTCAGCAAAACTTTGTGATACTGATTTACTCTGGAGCACAATTTTCTCAGTGTTTGCCCATACCACATGTCCAGTCCTTTACTTTGCCCAGTCCTACTTCTATTCAGTTGGCCATTAACTCATTTATTTTGTTCTTAAAAGTAGCATAAAGTAGAGTGATTTTTGATGAGCTTTGTTCAGAGGAGAATTTGATCAGCCAGATGATAACTTCTTTGGATATTTGGGTGGCAATATCAGCAGAGCAATCCCTGCTAGATCCTGAGGTTTCCCAGTGAGAACGTTGTTTGCAGTATGAGGCTTTGAACTCCCACTTGTACCAGAAAGCAGTTCTGTGAATAGGCTCAGCATCTTCCGTGGAAAGATGCAAGTGAATTAACTGCGCTGAAGCACGAGTGCAAGATTCGCAGCCACACCACAGAAACACAATTTGGGCATTATGGTTTACTTGTTTCTTTTTCCCCTGTGCATTAGCACAGATAAGTTTTTTTGACGAAGTTGTTTCAGAATAGATACGTTGAGATCAGTGAGGTCGATGAAGATGTGCACTTTTTTAGGCCTAATGGTCTGTCTTTTTAAGAAGAATGCCCTCAGCTTTAGCAAGGGGTTCTGCCTCAACTATTTGTCTAAATAATAATTTTTCACATATCAGATTGTGTCTTCTCTGCTGATATTAGACGTGACAGGATATCCTCTCAGACAGGCTAATGAAGTAAGAATTGTGCATAGTTTCCTCATTTCCTACAGAAATTATTAAAATACTAAAGCACTAATGGAGTTTTAATGATATAATATCCTAGAACTCATAAGAGGTTTTTTTCCCTGCTTACACAGTATTTTTCTGGGTCTTATTTGGCTTAGTATTCTGCCTTTTCTCTTGAATTGGTTTACAAACCGACCCCATTTAAAGCAATAGGCAATTTAAAAATTAATAATTGCAGAAAAAACTTACACTATGTTGGCCTAATCAAGGAATAGTTTGCTGGCTATATGATTTTAGGAACTGCTTTTAAGTTCTAAAGTAAACGTCATGACATTTGTGAACATTTCATTGACTGCTTTAACTAACATCGTTGCAATGAAATCACTTCTTCAACGCTTCTCAATTTTCTCCATGTATCATTTCCTTAATGTTCCGCAGGAATGCTTTTGCTGTCTTGTTCAGATTTGTGTCTTCGTTTTGAAGTTAGTGCACCTGTATTTATGTTGTTTTATCTTTTTGTTACAGCTGTTTCACTCCTATCCTCCAGCTGTA
Organism: Rhea pennata; assembly: GCF_028389875.1. Classification (NCBI taxonomy): domain Eukaryota; kingdom Metazoa; phylum Chordata; class Aves; order Rheiformes; family Rheidae; genus Rhea; species Rhea pennata. Next base: position 11,046,595 of record NC_084682.1, read on the forward strand.
TCAGGTATTCCTCCCATGATTCCTCCAACTGGCCCTTTTGGCTCATTACAAGGAGCATTTCAACCCAAGGTAATAAATAAATAAATAAATTTTAAAAAATGTGTGTCTGTTACTACTCAGATACACCAGTGTTGTGATCCCGGTTAGGCTTAGGTTTAGAATTTTCTTCAGATTATGGAGCAGTAAATTCTTCTGAGCAATAAATTGTTCCGAGTTACAGCAACCTAATTCCACAGAGGACAATTAGCTTTTTCCAAATTTACTGTGAAGAGAAGTTATTTCTCATTATGTTCAGATATATCTACGTACATAACCTTTTTTTTATACATAATGGCGTAGCTGACTTTGGAAGCAATATAATTAGTTCTCAGATAACATGCATTAATGTAAGGTCATGTAATAATCAAGATTTTAAGAAATCATGATTATTATTGTTTACTCATTTATATAATTATCTCGTAGCTTCACCGTAATGCAATACAATGATTCATTTCTCCTGTCGTTTGGATAGTTGTGATAGCTAAACATGATGGGTTTTGTTCCTCTTTTCTTTTGTTTTTGTGAAATCACTCTTGATTTCTAAGTGGGCAGAAATCAAATTCTGTAGCCTGTAGTCTTTGCAACTGGAGACTGAGATCAGGACTGAAATTTCTGCGGAGATGAACCTTCTCTCTTAAATTGGCCCATCCACGCTAATGACTGAATATGTAAATTACGGTTCATTAGTGGAATTCTTCATATGTATGGTAATCAGACTGTTAACAACTCTGTTACTAATTGTTAGTTATCTTACAGCTGATTCCTTTTTTCTTCCTTCTAATGTAGAAAGATGCTGTGTCTAAATGTTTTCTTTTCTCCGAAAGATGCATTTTGTTAGATTAGCTGAATATTTACACTCAGGTCTTGGGAAAAGGTTTAATTTTTTTCAACTGGATGTTACCTCTTCCTGACATTTGTATGTTAGCAAGTTGGAGGACAGTGAAAGTTTGAAAATTGAGATAATACATATTTTACTAAAGTGATGATAATAATTACAATTTACTTTTTAAAAATTTTCTTCATCGCTTAGTCAGTGTTGTTTATAAAGAAATTCTTTTTTTTCCCCCATAATGTTTTACTCATTAATGCGTTCTTTCCTTGTGATGTTTCTAGACTTCCAATCCTATTGACGTTGCAGCCCGACCTGGAACCGTCCCGCATACCCTTCTACAGAAGGATCCACGGGTCTGTAGGAAATGTTTATATTTCACTAAAGTAAAGCTATTGCTCCTGAAAATCTTGAATGCAAGAGCTGTCATCTTCGATATGCCTGGATTAACATCTTAGAACTGAGGCTTAGCCTGAACTATTGAAGTCAATGAGAACTTCAGTGATTGTACGAGAATAATTTAGATCTTGATCCTCACTTGTGTTTATCACTAGAAAAAGCAAATAGAGTCTGTGCAATGGAGGAATGCCTTCCTTTCTCCCTAAAACCTCAGGGGTAAAGGAATAAAGTCCAAATCAACTTTGAAATGTACAAACCTCTTCGAGATCTATGTTAATACTCTGTAGTTCTTTTTAATGTGCGTAATGACAGTTATTCCCTTGGTTACTGTATTATTGATTGCACCAGTGCAATATGGATGCACTTTATTGATCATTTGGTGGCACTGTATTTTTAAGTTCTAGTGTATGTGAAGAGAATTTATTGTCTCAGCACTTCATCTTTTAGCCTTTTTCTGTTCTTTGTGATTATCACAGGGTCAGTTTTGTCTTTGAATTAATACACATTGGTTGCAATAAGGAGCATCATATTTTTAGAAGAACTCTCTGACAAAAACGATGGGGTGCTCTCCTAAAAAAATCCATGGCTTCATTTTTCAATGACTCAGCTTTAAAGTAGGACAGCACTATTTTCTTTATGTTGTGCCACATCCCAGTAGTTTTGTTTGAGTTGGTGGCGAAGTCTGTTCGTGTCATCTAATAAAAGATAGGCTCCCTCCATTAAGTCATTTAGCTTTATGCTTCCTTTCACCTACTAGTGTAGTTTTGATTGTTTGAAGGTAATGTAATGTGCCGTCACTGAGGCTGCGAAGAACCTCTTACGGCTGTAAATCTCCTTCTCCTTTCAGTACTGCATTTTAAAAAAGAGCATCCAAGCAAATCAGAAATACCAAGTGAATTGAATTGATTTTCCATTATTAATTGTTGAAGTATGAGCAAAAGAAGAGAATAAATAATAACCTACCAGAAAAAACCTAGACCATTTGAAAAATAATAATGAGAAAATTGCTTTTTATATGGACACTATTTATCAACATCTGTTCCAGTGTGAAAGATATTTCAGTCTAAGCCAATCACCGACAGAGAAATCGTCAAGAAAGCAATCAGTCAGCATTACGTTTTTATATGTATGGGTAGAGCACCTAATGGCATGTTTACTGAGCAGATGCAGTCTCTGGTTTGTGGTGGCCCGTCCAAAACACCGCTTCGGCCCATTCCAGCCCAGTTCCTGTTGAAGTGTGTGAATCCGGGGCCCTGTCCACGGCCCGGGCTTCTTGTGAGCCACGCGGCTTTGAAAGGTTAGAGTAAAAGTTTGCCCAAAGGATAGGCCTGCGTTTTTCTTCAGATTAGTTAACCAGCCATTTTTGTAGCATTAAATCAACAAATTAATGCTGATGCTGGAGGATAAAACGCTCTGTGTGAGGCTTGTTTCGTTGCTTGTCAACACTTAGATACAACAGTCATGGGGGGAGGGAGCCCGGCTCTACCACGGAGGCTAAGGCCTAATTATTATCTGAAAGGGCTTCATTTGAAAGTAAAATGATAACATTTTAATTTCATCTCTTAATGAAGCAATACAAATTTGTTAATTAGCACAATTGTTTGAGTGACAGGCATGTAACCAAGCTGTCATTTCTTCTTCACAGTTGACAGATCCGTTCAGGCCCATGTTGAGGGTAAGAGACCTTCTCGTGTTACAGTTTGTCAAGCTTGTCTTAGTCTCCACCAGGTTAAAGAGGCAGACTAATTATAAAGAGATGCCATGTTTTTTCTCGGGTATTTTGCACTCTGTGTGTTACTCAGCGTGGTCAGTCCTTTGCATGCGTCTTGTGGTCACTTGAGAAAAATGCAGAATTTTAAAATTGGAACTTGTGTGTTCTTCTCATGCAACCCACTGCCACGATGAATTCTAGCAGTTAAACACTGATAATCCTTCTATTGCCCTTGTTCACAAGGTTTCCTGAGCCAAATCCTGCAGACCTACTTCTCCCTTGCTATTTCATTGCAGACTGAAGGATTTTGCTTTGTATTGTTTATTGCATGTTGTCAGTGGTATTCAGTATGGTGCTGCCTACTCAACTATCTTACTGTCAAATTTACGCAGACGATCCAGTCCAAACACAGAATGTCTTAGAAATATGGATTAAAAGATCCAGTTTTACAGCAATTCTAAAGGTTTTTTTGTTAATTTTTCCAAGTATTGGGGGAGGTCTAGATTTTGATCATAGCAACCAAATGAATTCATTAAATGATTAGCGTGCCCGATCACAGTGAATAAGCAAAAGGCTTGAATTTAGATATTGTGTGTGTGTCTACATGTAAGATTGGTTTTATTTTTGATTGTGGTTTTAATGGTTGGTTGATATATATCTTTCAACAGAAAGCAGAGCCTAGGCACCAGTTTGTGCAGCATTTAGGGTATCAGTAGCTTGAGGAGCTCTTTGCATTCCTGAGGCCATTTTTAAGCATATGCAGGAATCATTAATTGTGTAGTTAACTATGGATAGACACCTAATTAACAGGATTGGGGACAGTTTGTCCTGTATGAGTCCTTTCCAGACACGATTTCCAGGTGTTCTGAACTGAGTACAAAATCAACAAAAAAGCCGGATAGCACTCTCTGGCTCTTTCCTCTGTCTCTCCTCCTCATGATTTAAAGCACGGTGACAGGAGGAATGCAAAGAACCAGTTTAAGCTGTTTCACCTTCCCAGAGGGAGTGTGTTGATGGACTTCCCATTTTTCCAGTATACTCTTCAGCGAAAGATTTGGAGGTACAGACCAATAATTACATGAGGGAGTCAGATTCATTCTGAAAATCAGATTGATCTTAAGTTCTTTTATTTCTCTAGGCAGAAAGTCTAGTCTTGGAAAAGTTACAGTTTCAGAAATGAGCTTCACATATAGTTGTGAAGCAGTCTGTCTATTCAGAGAAGCTGCTAATCAGTATGTGATTGCCGCATCAGAAGCTGCATTTGCAGTCAGTGGCGTCGGAAGATGGCAAGAGTGCATAGAACTCTTGGCGCTGGAGTATGGGTTCCTTTGAAGTGGAAGGTGACCACTAGCATTCCTGGATATCTAGAAAAACTTCTAATCAGGGGACAAAATCTGTGTGTGTTCCCCAGGAGGACAGAGGGAGGCGGCACCAGAGGGTGTCCCTTTGTTTTAGGCTGGCCTGATGTGGAGAGTCCCCTACCCCAAAACAGACAGAGCTAAGAGGCAGCAAACCCAATTCCTTTGCCATTTTCTCAGTCCTCAGCCCATGCTTGCTTGGGAATTGGAGCAGCCGGAGCAGAGAGTGTGGTTTGGCCTCCCCAGAGGCCACATGGGCTGGAGACATCAGCCGAAACCATCCAGAGCAAGCCCCAAACATTGGGGAGGAACCAGCTAGTTCCTTTCTGGCCTCTCCTGGGATGCAGCAGAGAGCTGTCCTGGAGTGTTTTTTTCTGAAAAGTGGCCCACCTCTGATGAGATCTGAGTAGAATTCCCATTATTTTTCAAAGGAAAGCATCTAATTAACAGCATTTGTTGCCTGTAAATAAGAGTAAAGCATTGCAGGTCTTTTGAAAGTTACTGATTGATGTCATGTCTCTGTTTTTCCAGAAACCTGGAAAGTGGTGCGCTATGCATGTTCACATCGCCTGGCAGATATACCATCACCAACAGAAAGTCAAGGTCAGTCCTTCTGGCACACACGCATTTGAGATAAGTTGCACATTGCAAACCACCGAGAGGAAGAAGTTGCCTGTCACTGTTAGCAGTTCAATGTCATGGATAATGCCTTCTTAAATAACTGTTCGTGGCATTATATCATAACCTGCCATTTTGTCCTGATGGTGTACCTGAATTAAAAAATGAAAGGTGGTGTCTCAAGGGAATGCCTGTGATGCTAGGGAACAAGGATTCCAGTTCTTCAATGATAACCAGTTTGTAGCTAGAAAGAGCTAAATGGGTGTGCCTGTGTGCTACTGCATTTCTTTTATGTATGGATGAGGACAGGAGCATATCGAAATTAAATTTTCTTAAATGATCCAAGGAAGCTAGCCTAGGTCTCCCATTCCTCTTACAAATGTTCCAGGATATAAGGCCGCACAAGGAGAGTTCTGCTGTTCCTACTATGTTTTATCCAACATGATTGCATGGGCTACCATCAAGTCTTTTTTCACAACCTATTTTAAAGCTGGAAGTTGGCACCTCTGTGTAGCTGGGATGGTCAGGCAGACACAGCATATCAGATATTAGTGTTGTCCAAACAGTATCTCATTGCACTGAAGGTAAAGGGGTAGAATTAATTTCTTTGTTACACACACTTCAGGATTTTTGTTACTCACTATACATTTTCAGGTGATGTCTGTAATGCAATGTTGCTATTACAGTAGCCCAAAAACGGTCATGGCCAATTTGGGCTCTCCTGAAGCAGATGTCGTAGAGAAACAAGTAATTTATTCATTTAATAATTAGAGTAATTTCCTTTGTTACTGTAACTATATTTTTTGTTGCACATGGGCTTTGCGAAGGTTTTTCTTCTTGTTAAAATATTTTCACTATACTTGTCACTGAAAAATTCTGTGTTACTCCTGAGGTTCTTAGCTAGTTAAGACTCCTGAGAGGTTGGTGTTCTCTCCTGTTCGTATTTCTGCTTCAGGAGTTAGTAGCTTGTGTTAGAAAGTAAGATTAACAAGGAGTCTAAAGCATTTTGCAGTCTGTGTATCCAAGTGAATTGTGTAAGACAGGGCTATACGAATATGAAGATGTTGAACAGCTACTAAAACCTGCAGCTAATAGAATTTAAAAATAACCCTTTTAAACAAGGTTGACAGGTTAATTTGCTTCTGTAGACATATCTCTTATCTCTGCTTTCTTATGTTTCCCCTGCTAGTGATCTTCATTCATCTTCCCATTATCAAAAAAGACAAGATTATAGACCTAGAGAGTTATATGTCCTTTTTTTTATTTTATTGAAAAGGTATTTTCTAGAAATGAAATTATTATTCCCATGGTATCTACATACTTTGAATCTTCTTTGATTTGATATTCAGAGAGAGGTCATACTGATGTATTTATAACTCATAGTAAATGCCATTTTCATGCTGCCATTTCTTTTACCTAATACTTTTCTATCCTTGCGTGTTTTTTTTTTTTTAAAAAAAAAGGATAATGCCCAGAAATACAGAAAAGGATGTTACTTGACTTTTTGAGGCTGCAGATGATAACAATTTCAAAAATAATTGGGAAATGTATTTCATTCCTTGAGTTCAGTCAGAAAGTTAAGTATGGTCTGTGGTCAGTAAGCTAAGTAGGATTACGTCCGTATGGGTTGTCAGATTCCCGTGCGGCAGCAAAGTCCTCTTCTCCGTATGCAACCTGAAAGTGTGAAATCTCTGCGGCTTAAAGCTCATACTGGATGCCTTCTCCTACTAGCCCAAGCTTGCGAGGGTGTCCTTACTTTCTCTGCACAAGCAGAATAGGCTACCTTTGCATGACCACACAGCAGGGAGTAAAACGTATTTACTCAGAGATTTCAAATTTGCCTGCAATGCCACCAAGCTGCTTGCAAGGGCTGGAAGAGGTGGTAACTACCCAGCCTGCTAGTAGCTGCTTGCAGAGGACAACAGAGGGCACTGAAGAAGCAGACCTGAAAAGAAGCTTCAAAACACAACCCTTCTGACCCTGGAAAAAATTGTGTGCAGCTGTAGATGCTGTTTGCCTGCCCGAACCCTGCACCAAGACTTGTGTAACCTGTCTGAACACCCAGGGAATTCCTCAGATGCAGGCAGGGTCAAACACAGTTTCTGGGTGCAAAGAAGTTTTCCTCTGCTGCTTAGACTGACCAGCATATTCCTGTTAGGACTTGGATTCAAGAGGGAATTTATGCATCATAACTGGCCCTCTCTCTTTTAGGAAAGGGCTTACAGCCTTATTTAACGTGCCGTGAAATTAGTGCAGACATTTGCATTGATTTTAGTGGGCCTAGAATTAAGGTGTTACACATTTGCTGGACTTGCAAGACATTCATAAGGATTATCACAAAGAAGGTTGCTCTCCTGAACATGAAATGGGCATAAAATAAATGTGACCATTTTCTTTGGTACTATTTTAAGGTAAACTAACATATTCAAAAGTCTTTTAACATGTCCATGATATTCCTGTTCCTCTTGAGACAGGGGATTTCTTTGTTATTAGGACAATACTGTTCATATGGCTGCAATTAAAGGTTTGGTTGGCTTTTACTCTAAGTAATGCTCGTCAGAGGTTTTTAACGTGGTTCTTTAAAAAGAAATAGAGTTCATAACATAAAAGATCTAGTATAGAGGCTTCGACTGAGGTATTTGTATTTTTTGAAGTTTCTTTAATTATTCAAGCGTTACTGGATTACTTAGGATGCGCCCTGAAGGGTTACTTAGGAGATGCCCTTAACTTGGGCATCTTTTATAGTTCAGTATTTTTTGAAGGCTGTTATCTAAAAACGTTGAAAAAGCCCTTTTTATTGTTCTTTTTTTTTGGTTCTCATAGCGACATAGGCATGTTATTAGCACTTGAAAAACAGCTACTAGGCATGCACATTAACTTGATCATAACTTTTTAATATGCATATTTATATCATTGTAATAGTCTGTTACTCTGAGCTGGCACAGTATTAAATATTGATTTATAAAGCGTAACATGCTCCAGAATTACTGTTAAGATCTACTGATTCAAGTTACACATTTGTAAATCCTTTCAACTGACCTGCACAATTAATCAGCAATCTGTGTTTAGGGAGTTCTGACATCATAGGTAATTGGGAATTTGGTTTTCTTCTTCATTCTATAAAACTATTGAAGTAGGGACCACTGAAGTGAGTATATGTCGCAAAGAAGAGCCCATCCTTCATCCACCTCTTATTTTCGGTACAGCCACCTCAGCAGAAGTATCTTAAAAAAGAAAGTCTGCTCATTCTAATACCATCGAAATATAGAGGGCAACATGCAGTGCTTTGAATTTGAAAGGCAAGCAGTCAAAGTGGGACTCCAGTTCTATAGACAGTAATACATGCCATCTGTAATTTGATTCATTTTAGTCCCTAGCTTGCTCAGTTACTGTCTGAGAGGCACCAAAAGAGAGAGTACATCAAGCGTTTCTTGATTGTGGCTTCACATTTAAGTTTAACGTTTCTAGTGTCTGTCGACTTGACGTTGTCTTAACTTTCTAGCAAGTGTCTCCTGTTGTTGAAAGAGGGTCACCTACAGTGATGCGTGCTAGCCGTTGATGCTTTCGCCCTGCTTTTAACATGCCTGCCCACACTGGATTAGGTCCAGATTAACACTTCTTTTTGGCTTTGCTTTTCTTATTATTTTAAGACAGACCTATGCTAATGGCTAAACACGTGTTGAAAGCCTCTTTGAAGATGTTTATGGTTATTCTTAAAGTTACGTTTGTGCTGAAATACTTTGCTCCAAAGGGATGGATGTGAGCACATGTGAAAACACTTTGCTGAACCATACTAGAAACATCCATCGGGAGCCCGAGATTTTCTCTGTCTGTCTCAGATTCTCCCTTCCAGGAGAACAGCTGTGCATCTATGTCCAGGGGCCACAGAATTAACATTGTTGTTAAAACATCAGTTAGCATGAATAAATTGCTATACTTCCATGATTCTGAAAGTGCCTTCTGCTATTATCTTTTAGGACAGTCTCTTCCAAATTCTGTTTTTGTATTTCAGAAACAGATGCAGTCTGATCCACACAAGCTGGACTTTGGCCTGAAACCTGAATTTCTGAGCAGGCCACCAGGTCCCAGCCTTTTTGGAGCCATCCACCATCCCCATGACCTGGCCCGGCCCTCAACTCTCTTCTCCACAGCCAGTGAGTACTGAGAAGTGAAGTCTCTTTCTTGTATCGTACACATTAAAATGCTAATCCTTGCTGTTTCTCAGGTGCTTTGGCTTATGCGCTCTCTGCAAAACATGCCAGGGGCTATTAAGTCCATTTGATACATATTTTAAAATGATTCTGTCATTTTAAGCAACCTGCTGAAATGCCGTACATGTTGTAAATGGAGGGACATTTCACACAGCGGTATCTGATGCATCATGGATATGACAGGTCGGAAATACGCTGTAGATCACGTGTGCTCTTTTTATTCCATACTGAAACATTCCCAGCTCACTTATATTCTGGCTGGGAATTTCTGTTTAGAAAGGTGGCTGTGATTTGCTTAGGATCCTGACCTGAAGAACCCCTGCAACAGAATTTGTCTGCTTGCTGTAGGGCAGTTTCTGCTCACATGAGCCATCATTTAAGAAGTGACAGTCAAGCCCAGAATACAGCGAGTCCCTTTCTGAGTCCTCTGTTAGGAATTCACCACAGTTGCTTTGTTTTGGCAGGTGGGGGTCATCCAGCCGGCACCCCTTTTGGCCCACCACCTCACCACAGCAACTTTCTCAACCCAGCTGCTCACTTAGGTAAGTGCAGTTCCAGAATCCCTCTGTAAGTAACTAACTGCGAATACAACTCAGGAGAAGCATGCAGGTATTTTCTGTCCTTCTTTCTTACCGTGGTCTGCTGTGGCCTCTTACATTGTGAATACCCACTGAACTAACAGCTACCTCGGTTGTTCTTTCCTTACCCAAAGGAAAGTAGGTCCTTAAGATCTTGTGATCTGGCCTTGAATGGCTCAGCTGCTGAAAAACAGAAGATGCGTATTTAAGAAAGGAACCATCCAAGTCCCCAAACATTGCTAGTTCCTTTCCAACTTAGTGATGTTGTAATAAGACATGCTGCCTTGAGGGGCATCAGAGATCAAGACTCTAATTCGATTTTATACTTCGCATAGGGAAGGATTTGGGTGGGTCACTGAACTGACACAGCAAACTCATGATGTAGGTTTATCATTCTGCACAAGACAGCCATGTATATGCCCGTAATGCTAGATTTTCCCTTCCTCTTTGTGTTAATATTTGTCAGCAGTCGTTTCATCAAAATCATTAGACTTCTCCAATGTAAAGTGAGAAGAGAATTTGTTTCATACAACTTTCCTACCAGATCAGATTAGCCACCTATATTCTATACAGCTTAGCTACTGAAAAAAAGAAAAAAGATTCCGTCGTTTTTCAGAGTTCATACTAGTTTTTCTTACAATATTAGCCATAAGTATCAAGAGCATTACAAAATGTTCAGGTCACCATGACATACCAATAGAATAAGACATTTTACTTATATCGTGGCTACTGTTTAGGAGACATGACTGAGGCATGGCCTAAAGGTGTTCTGTGCAGAATTGCCAGAGTTAATAGTAGCAGAGCCTTGCTAGCCAGGGACATCTCCTGAGAAAAGCCACGGATGGGATTGGAATGAATTAGAAGTGGAAGTGAATAAAAGGGAATACAAATGGAGATGGTTGCAAGTTTTAAATGAATTGTCTACTTTTGCTGCAGTGTAGTCCTTAACATCTTGTTTTTGCTTGAAGTCCTTTTCTTCTCCTCTCCAGTAAGCTGATCCCATGTGTACCAGCATTAAAAAAAAAAGAGAGAGAAATATTTTTGTCTTTTAATTTCCCAACCCCTCCCAAGCACAACTGTGTTCTGGGAGGACGAGGTTCAGCTACTGATCAACGTGGACCGAGCTTTCACGCAAACATAATGTAGCTGGATAATGCACTAATGCTTTATCACAATTACCAACGTGTCAGCCAGCTTCAACTGTTTCCATTGGTTTTCAGAGCCTTTCAATCGACCAGCTTCGTTCAGCGGTCTCACTGCAGTGGGTAGTAATGCCTTCGGGGGACTTGGGAACCCGACAGTTAGTGAGTAACCTCTTTGTTTATGAATTCTTGTTTGCTGTGTAATTCAGGATATTGAGTGACGGTGACTGTTTGCTGTCTTTTTACCAGTTGCTTAGATCGCGCACTTGTAAGGGACAGGAATTTGAAAAGCAGCCTTTTTTCTTTTAAATAGCAACATATTTTAGTCATCAGTATTTTCTGTTAGTTCCTTATAGTTTGGGTTCAAACTACTGCTAAATGTCACCGTTATATTCTTCAGTCCAAAAAGTAAAAGAATATAGAACCCACGAGTTTAAAGGAGTTTGTAAAATCCTCATGGTTTTGTTGCATGGTCAAAAGTAGTTAATGTGCCCTGCTTATCTGTAATCCCTAGCTGTGGATGGGAACATTTTTTTTTTCCTTTCTCACCAATAATTCAGGACATGTGCCTGGAAAAGATCACTAACCTGCATTTATTTGTCCAGGACCATCAACATTTCTCTAGATTTGGCCAGTCACAAAAGACCATCCTCTTAAAAATCACTGTCTTTCTCCATACTTCAAATCTGGCATGATTTTGGTCACATTGTTTTACTTTGGTTCAGGGTCAAATGCAATAAGTTCCATTATTTATAATCAGTATAATGATCATTTCCTGGTGTCTTCAAAATATTTGGAATAAGGGTAATTGCAGTGTTATTCTAATACTTCATCCCTTGTCAATTTTATCCACAGAATTTCCCTTTCCAATTAAAACAGATGCCTGCCCATTTTTAGGAATGAGACCCTCTAATGAATCTCTGTTAATTTCCTTTCCTTTTCCAGCTCCCAATAATATGTATTCATTTTAACTCTGAGTGCTGTAAAAGTTTTTTTGGTAAGTACCTTCACTAGAGCATACCTTTTTCCTAAACCTTTTTGTTTTCCACTTCACCATTTCAGCACCCAACTCAATGTTCGGCCACAAGGATGGCCCCAGTATGCAGAGCTTTAGCAACCCTCACGAGCCCTGGAACCGGCTGCACCGAACTCCTCCTTCGTTCCCGACCCCTCCGCCCTGGCTGAAGCCAGGAGAGCTGGAGCGCAGTTCATCTGCTGCAGCTCATGACAGAGATAGAGATGTAGATAAACGAGACTCATCTGTTAGTAAAGATGACAAAGAAAGGTACGAAAGAACACTTCCAAGAATTGTCTAGTTCAAAGCGTGGGGCTCTGTTCCGCTTTTAACCCTTCCCAGCCTGGCACATTGTTAAACCAGAGCTTCGGTAGAGGAGCACCTGCAGAGCTAACACAATCCTTGCCTACGACACTAGGCTGGCAATACGGAAGACAGAGATTTCTAACTCAGGTGTTCCCTGCTACATCTGTTTCTCTTCTCACTTCCACCACAGCTCATCAGAAGTAGCTTTGCTGGAGTAGAGTTCAGCTAGTGTCAAGCGGGAAGAGAATCAGACCCATACGATCTATTGCCTTGTGGGTCACATTTTCATAGGTCTTTTGAAGACTTAACGTGTAGATAGGTGCCTGACAGGATGAAAAAAGTACTATAAATCCTATCAGACACATATCTGCACCTTTGAATACTTAAACACCTTTGCAAATCTGACCCTATCTGTAAAATAAATCCACCCCCCACAAATGGACTGACCAGAGGGAACACTGCTGAAGTTGTTAAATTGCAACACTAGAAAATGCACTGCAGTGGTATGTCATGTTCCAGTACTACAGTAAGTTTCAGTGGCTGCAGATCATTAAATCAGCCTTATGTCGTCTCAAGAAAGCCGCACGCACACATGCACTGCTGTTACACACCTCTAAGCATAGCTTTTATTCAGTGTTTTACATGGACTTGCACTCTAGCATGTCCAGGCTGGGAAGGGTTAATGAAAAGTAAAATCTGGTCATATTTTTTTTGTCAGGACTGTTCCCATTATACAGTTAACTCAGTAACAATTCCTCTTAACATTTAAGTACCAAATTATAAGAATTTGCCATTCAGCAAGTGTCATGCCTTCCTTGGAAAAATGTAGAGAGGCTGATTTCAGCTTTTTCAGTTGTGGCTTAATGGCTTTCCTGTTAAGTTTGCACATTATTTTGCTATATAATGGCTATTTGTTTCTAATTTTTCAACAAAAAAGAATATTTAGGAGATGTGCTTTTCTGACTTCTCTGTCACTAACACAAATATACGCATTAGTAGCCTTTTCTGAAAGAAGTTATGCTAACACATTAGATATTCTAAAAATACATTTAAGAGCTTTTCGACATTATTGTAAAATGTGAAGAGCAAGTCAAACTACAGATCTTTTCACCTACATTTTCCATTTGGAATATTTTCTGTTTGGTAGCATAGCTTCATTATTTTCATGTCTGATTTTAATGCTTCAAAATAAATTGCTGTTACAAATTGGGGATTCTGTCCTGCGAAATGCTTAAGCATGTGAGTAACTTTACTGGCTTGAATGGCAAAGCTTTTTTGTTACTAGTAATATGGGTAGACTGTAGAATTATGTGATTATTTCAGTTGCTGTTTTGTTGTTTTGTTATGAAGTGTTCCTGCTGAAGAAAATCCCTTTCAGAAATACATTCCTCGCAAGCTGCTTTGGCATTGCCTGAACTCCATATCATAGCTCAAAACATATATATTTCTAATAATTTGAGAGCTTAAAAAAATGAGTATCATTCATACTTCATATCTCTGCACAATTACAGCTGCCAGTTTAGTACGATCATAATTTTGCTGATCTAGTATTGCTACACATCCATCAACGTGACTTTTCAGGAGTTCTGCTTTGCAGCATGCTCACATTGTTGCTTGTATGAGAAGATGCTGAAAATCATTTCCTGGAAATCTTCTCTCTATGTAGATAATGTCTGCAGTAGCTTGTGAGCCTCTTGTACCTGTTCTTCTATCTTCAGTAGCACCTGGCAGCACGAGGATGTAGCCTCACTTTCTATTGAGGTCCCGATCTCAGTTTCCTATTTTAGGCTAATGTGCCCCAAAAGGAAGAACTAGGAACCAGCCCTTTAGTTCTGATATGATCTCATCTCAAAATCATCCTGTCATCAAGGGTCTAACCTCAGTCTGCCCCCAAACTGGGCATCTAGCCAAAAGCCTTCATTTGTCTGTCTTCTGTAATCAGAGGAGAGGCAATTCAGAGGTACGTCTTGGCTTGGCCCATCCCAATCTAAGGCAGGTACCAGTGAGGTGGAGGCATCAGTCGCCCTTCCCTGAGAGCCTGTACAGCCAGGGCACTGTGGTAACTCCCTTTCAGCTCCAGTGAGATATGGGACATCCATCCTAAGGAGTTTAGATAATTCGAAACTAGCATCAGTGAACCTTTCCCAGGTCCAGGATTGGCTGCTGTGCTCTGATACAATCCCTCTTTTCTCTTGGACCATCATTTGCAATGTTTTGTCTTTGTTTTTATTGTTAAAAAATAACAATTATCTATTGACTTCTTAATCAACATAAATGAAGAAAAATATATGTCATAAGATGTCTTGTGCAGTATCTTTCAGAACATATGTAGCAATAATAAGTGAATTTGAGCACATGATCTTAACTTTCAGATTTGGGGAGATTGAGGTTTAGAGCTTTTCGCATATTTACCTAAAGAGCCCATGATAGATTTGAATATAACAAGATGTTAATGATTCCCTCTCTGACCACTGAACTACTGTGTCCTTAAGTGAGCTATATAATAATCAATAGCCCCTTGAGATAATACCATCACTCTAACTGAATAGGGTGGAATTGGCAAAGACAGATGGTTATTTTTTTTGCACGTGTTTTTCTTTAATTACAGAAAATGCCCACTATTTTCTCTAAATTTTATGCCTGGTTTAAAATATATGAATTACATAGAAAATTGATTAAATATCAGTGAAAAATCTCAGTGAGCTCCCCTAGAGAAATAAAACAATTAAGGGTGCCTTCTAAACTAGTTCCACAAGCAAAATAAATAAAAAAACGGTATTGCAGAGCCCACATGCCAATGCTTTTTCTGGAAAGTAAGACAATTAAGTCTTCATATTGAGAAGCATTTGCTGGAGTGCCTTGATACAGTCTCACTGTGTCCAAATCTGGAAGCTGTTAGATCAAATTCCATCAGCATTTGGTGGAGAGCAAGAGGAGTGAAATTAGATCCAGGATGCAATGTCCAGACTGTTTAGAGCACAGTCAATCAAAGCAGAGCTTGATACCAAGGAGTTAATTGGTAGTCAGTGCAGACTAGGCAGTACTGATATATCAAAAGCTCCAACTTATAAACATTTTCTAACAAACAGTTGCATTCTGGAGTCTCTGAAGTCTTCCTGAGAGCCTCAGCGGTGACCCATAAAAAGACATTTTCAACAATTAACCCTAGACACAGCAAAAGCAGAGATGCTTTTCATGAGGCTCTTATACGAGAGTTTCCCATTTCAAAGATATTTTTTGAGCAGTTACTGCAGTTTCACTTTCCAAAAATACCTGCAGCTTACAGGTAGAAACCTTATGCAGGGCAGCTCATTAGCAAAGAAATAGGTAGGAAATGCTATACAGGTGAAAGGGCAAGGAGCACTTTAAAGTCATTATCAGTCAGAGTTGCCTTTCAGCCAACCAACATCACTCATCTTGTCTAGAATGACTTTCAACCTACTGGCCTCATCCAGGTGTGTTCAGGTTACACATTCCTAAGCAGAAACTGCAGAAAAACATGTAAACTGGAACTGGTTTGGGACTTCAGACTACCTTGCTGCTTATCCCTCGCTTTAGCATTGAACAGCATGGTGTCCATCATCCATCATGGAAAAGAATTCCCATGCCCAGAAGATGGCATGTGTGCAACATTGAAATACCTGTGGATGTCATTATGGAGAGACTCCAAATCACCATTGAATTTAGGAACCTTTAGGATTTGAGGACTGCCACTGAGATCAACTGAAGTTAGTGAGAGGTGAAAATCACTGGATTTGAGGAATCGTTTTTACGTTTGTGAATTGGACTCATGAGAAATAGCAAAGCTGTTCTATTTACTGTTGCCAGCAACTGTGCCCATAACAACAATTCCTTTCAACAATGCTTCCTAAAGATGGTTGATATAGGATCCATTCAGATATTTAGTTGTTGTCTGCTGCCAGGAGATCATTCACTAACCTATTCTGCAGCATAAGTAGGTTTGAAAGATCAGATTGGAAAGAATTCAGACTATACTGAGACTTGTTAGTGACAGGGAGTGCCAGATGCACGGGCCCCATCGCTTCTCTGCCTGCTCTGCCTCAAAAATGAAAATTGAGTTGGTACTCAGAGAAGCAAAAGACTCCAAAGAGATGATGTTTTGAGAGCCAGCAGAATGATTGGTATATAGGGTAGATTTGTCTCTGTCCAGAAAATCAACGCATGGTCTGTGCATTATGGCTGCCTCAGTTACAACCTCTGCACTGAGGCTCATTTCACACACCTATTTTGGGAGAGAGAGGTTCTCACCATCAGTAGTAGTGTCCTGAGAGGTATTTTCTTTTCAAGCACTTTTCAATTTTAGGAAGTAAATTGAATTGTGAGAAGTAAATTGAAAAGAAGGAGCTGGAAGAATGAAGACAATATAGATAAGAAATTAGTAATGTATATAGATTTAAAAATAAAAAAAAAGCAATTGAACAAAATGTTGTTCATTTTTCCCAATGTATTCTTAATAGAAGAAGTGGGTAAAATCATATTAACTTTGTAATTTGGATTTAATTGCTTTATCTTTTAGGATGAAGTTAGCCTCCTTTTAGTTTTCTCTGTTCTCTTCCAAACAGTTAAGGCTGTTTTCTTAAAAATACGAGTATTAGAGCTAGTTCCTTGGGACCTTTCTGTTGACTTCAGTGTTTGGAATCTCAATCAGCTTATTCACAAAGCAGCTTCAGGGAACTTCCTTCTCCTACCATGAAATACTAGAACAGGCCTAGTTTAGAGATGGGATGTTCTTCTGGTGTTTCGGGTATGCAAAAAGAACAGTGCATTAAACGGTGCATGTTATTAGGCTTTCTGCAAAATGAGTAGAAAGCCAGACACCCTAGATGCTTTGTTTTATTCGTAGAGTTTCTCAAGCCTTAATGTTTACACTTCTCTTTCTTCTAGGGAGAGCATTGAGAAAAGACACTCCAGCCATCCTTCGCCAGCACCTATCCATCCAGTAAACTCCCTCGGACATAATCGCAGCTCAAATGAGCAGATCAGGAGCCATCTGAATCCCGAGGTTCGAGAGAAAGAGAAACCCAAAGAACGAGAGAGGGATCACTCCGAATCTCGGAAAGAAATTAATGTTGAAGAGCACAAGGTGAAGGACAACTATATTTCAGAGAAAGAAGGCCTGAGCCATGAAAGCCGCGTGGTGGAAGAGTCTAAGCAAATGTCCAGGGTTCCTTCACCCTATGCTAGGCCCCCCGTTGTGGAGAGTACCAGGCCTAACAGTACTTCAAACCGTGAGGCCGAGAGGAAGAATGAGCCAGCGTACGATAATCCGAAGAAAAGCAATGAAGTCAAAGTGAAGGAGGAGCGAAAGGAAGACCATGATGTTCAACCTGAGGGGCCTCAGACTCATAGGTCATCTGATCAGCCACCGCCTATATCTACATCTAATGTCCATCCAAGTCCTTTAGTGTCTATGCCTATGACTGTAGGTGTAACTGGTATACATCACATGAACAGCATCAGTGGCCTGGATAGGACTCGCATGATGACCCCTTTTATGGGAATTAGCCCAATTCCTGGTGGAGAACGTTTCCCCTATCCTTCTTTCCACTGGGATCCAATGAGAGATCCCTTAAGAGATCCTTACAGAGAGCTGGATATTCATCGGAGAGACCCCCTGGGTAGAGACTTTTTGCTAAGAAATGACCCCCTTCATCGTCTTTCTACACCAAGATTATATGAAGCCGACAGGTCGTTCAGGGATCGGGAACCTCACGACTATAATCACCACCACCACCACCACCACCCTCTCTCTGTTGACCCTCGACGTGAGCATGAGAGAGGCAACCACCTGGATGATAGGGAACGGTTGCACATGCTCAGAGAAGACTATGAACATGCACGCCTGCACTCAGTTCACCCTGCCGCCTTGGATGGGCACCTGCCTCACCCAAGCCTAATCACACCAGGACTTCCGAGCATGCACTACCCCAGAGTCAGTCCCCCGACGGGACACCAGAATGGCATCCTCAATAAAACTCCCCCTACAGCAGCTCTCAGTGCCCCTCCACCTCTTATTTCTACTCTGGGACCTCGGCCTGGGTCTCCCAGGAGGACTACTCCTCTGTCAACAGAAATGAGAGAGAGGCCTCCCTCTCACACCCTCAAGGACATTGAAGCTCGATAAACAGAGTGAAACTAAATCAAAACCATACAAAGAGGGACAGAACATTGTAAATGAACATAATATAAAGACCTTCTTACTAGTCATTGATACAGACTGGGGATGTGACCCACTGTACCATATGTATAGACCTGAGTGCAAAGATTTTGAAATGTTTTTTTTTGTATATTATATGTGGAAATTTTCCAGATCTTTTAGCCAAGTCCATATGTTCCTCGTGTCTCCTACTCTATTTTATTTCTAGTTTAAGATTTCAAAATTTGAACTGAAGAACAAGACATTAATCTGAATGATTTAACTAGAAACACACCACCACCAATGACAACCGTACAAAGCTCTTTCAGACCAGAAGTGAAGACAATTGTAGATATTTATGTAAAAAGATTGCTTCATGGGTTAATGGTTCATATATGCAAAAAGGGTAAGATGAAAGCTTTACTTTGTACAAATGTAAATAGATAAAATTAAGTAACATAATACATTAATACTTCTTAAACTGTGCTATTTGCAAACTTAATATTGATCAACACAGTCTGCTTATGCTGTGTTACATATATTGTTATAGACAGCTAAACCCCTTCAACTATGCAATGAATTTTAAGGCTTTTCACAAAAGCCTTTATAACTCAAAGGAGCCTTTTCAACACACAACATAATTAAAGTCATATTTTCCCTGAACAAGCTCATCTGTAATAGAAACCTCTTTCTCTTGCTTGTTTTGGCGAAGAAACAACCCATTAGAAGTGTAAGTTTTCTGTCTGAACCCCCGCATCAAGATGCTGATGTTACTGTAGCTCATGTATTCCTTAGAACTCGTCGGCTTAGCAAACTGTAATCACCAATACTGTAGTCACGACATACGGTTTTTCAGTCACATGAATCTGGGTTATACAGAGGAATAATCAAATGCTGGATATTTTCCAGAACTTTTGTCACCTAACGTGTCAAGTTTATTTTTGGAAGAACATCTGGTTATAGCCATTCATGTCTGTTTTTATCGTCAGTGTGTCATTTTTATCTGTACACACACTT
The DNA here is from genome assembly GCF_028389875.1 of Rhea pennata. Lineage (NCBI taxonomy): Eukaryota > Metazoa > Chordata > Aves > Rheiformes > Rheidae > Rhea > Rhea pennata. The sequence goes on from NC_084682.1 coordinate 11,065,975, forward strand.
TTTTTTTGTTAAGTGATTTTAGCTACGTTGATACAAAGCCTACAAGAAAGCTAGTTCTTTTCTAAATGATGGATATGTTTTCTTTGTGGATCAGTAGTTTAATTAATGAACTCCAATGCAGATTTCATAATGAAATTTATTGTATTTTGGTTGGTAATAAAGTCTGTGAATAGTTAACAGGTCAGCCTTGTTGTTCCCTAATCATAGAAGACATGAAACAACATGAAGAACACCATCCTTTTTAAAAAATATGCATCGATCTTCTAAAAACCTCTGTCTTTTCATAACACACTTTTTTATAATGCGTTACGTTTCTTGTCTAAATATTTGGAGAGAATATGACTTTATCAGAGAGAATTCAATATCTTGTCTACTGGACTGTAAAATATATGTATGAAATAAAATTAGTTCCATTGGTCTTCTAGTGTATTAAAGTGCTATCTGAAGTTGTTACCCTGTTTTGGCAAAAAAAAAAAAAAAAAAAGAAAAAAAGAAAAAAAAGAAAAGAAAAAAGAAAAAGAAAAAAGTTAACTACAGACAGTTGTTTCTAATGATCAGAGATCTATTTTAGTAGTCAACTGAAGGTTTAGTTGTGAGCTTCAGATTTTGTGAACTCCAGATGTTGTGCAGTGTTTTTTTTTTTTAAGAACAAAAGGAAAAATACAAAAAAACCCCAACCCTGAAGACTATGTACACTGGAACCGTAGTGGTAGCTTTCAGTATTGTAAAGAGATTGTTATATACAAACCTTTTTGCTGTTTATCCTGTATGTAATAAAGTCCTTTCTAGATCCTATGTGAAAAGAAAAGTGAAGCGGCTCTCAATCTTCAGCATGTTTCCTCATCAGCGAAGACTTGTGTAATGTAAATTGTGCCATGTTATTAAAAAATGTGAACTAAACTGCTAGGTGCTTCTTTGTGTGGAGTACCCCATCGCTGCTATGGGGAAGAATTCCTACTTTTCCCCCAAGAATGGGTTTTTGTTTAGTGGAAATAGCCATTAAAAAAGGAAATGACAAACTTTTATAAGCCATCCTGTAAAAATTATTATAATCATAAGGAATAAAGGAACAAAAAGGAGACCAGATCCTTGGCTTGTCCAGATTCTCCAAGATAAATAATACCCTATTTCCATTAGATTTCAATTAAGTGACCAATTGGTCTTTCAGGTTACGCCTGTACCACAGTACCTGGCTGTCTGCAAGCCCTTCCTGTGAATTGGTGCGGTTCCCACAAGCCAATTGCATTTTTACTGGTTCACATGAGCTAAGGATTTGGCTCTCAATTACTATGACCAATCTGTACATAACTGATTGAAGACATTGATACATAGGGTATTCTTTTTAATTTGTGCATAAATATATTCTTTTTTGCAAGTCATTCAGTTCTTCATAATACTGCATTCATGATGTCCTTTTCCAGAAAAAAAAAATGCTCCTCTTTGATGCATGATTTCCAGATCTTTTTTAGCTTTTGCAGATTATAAGCTTTTCGCAAACACTTCAGAAGCTTTTCTCCAAGTTACTTTGGTAGAAGCAACTTGAGACACTGAAATTTGCCTTTTTGTGCAAGACTTACTTAGGAAAGCTTGCTTCTCCCTCGGTGGCTTGGTTTTGGGGAGCAATTAAATGTTTGCAGCCATCTATTCAAGCTGTTTGGTTTTGCTTCTCTCGCCACTCCTCCAGCATTTCTGTCCAAACTCTACTGTGTTATTCCCATGTAAATCTGGTGAATGTGAAATGTCTCTGGATTTCAGCCATGTAATTAAGACAAAAGAATAGCCTTGTCATTTTAAAAACATAATTACGTGTGAATTGTGCATATTCTCAGTAGCAACGTTCACGAGTTGCATAATGTACCAAAACAGTTTTCTTCTTACCTTTTGTTTTGCAAGGAACCAGTATCTTGGTCCTTCAGAAACACATCATTAAAAGCCCATTACAGATGGATGTGGAAGAATGAATCCTACTGGAGGACACTTGCACAGATGCAGTGTGAGAGGCCCCACAGTAACGAGGTCTAATGAGAGCATCTTCTTGTAGGCTCATCTCAGAGCATTTTACTATGAGTCCTGAGGGCTTTGTTTGTGTCTTCAGGGGAAAGAAATCTGATACCTGATTGTACAGACTGCGTCTTGTCCTCCCAGTTTCTGAGCGTAGTTCTGCTGATGGTCCTTAATTCCCAATCAAGCCAACGAACACTCAGTCCCAGAGTCCCAGAAAACATTCAGGCATTTGACTCAATTTGAATTCCAATTTAATTTATTCCAATTTTATTTGAATAGCCAATTTAGGTGGTTATACTCCTTTGAAGAGCATCTTCTAAGAGGGCTGAGGCTCACAAGAACATGCCTGAAAGGTATGACAAGAGATGAAACAAGATTTTAATGTTTTAAAACTTCTTCAGGTGCATTACTTTTCTAAGGTTTGACACAGAGACCTGAGCTTGCAGGTGTAGACAATTTAATCTTTTTAGCAGGGCTTTTTCATTCAAGACTTAATCTTCTATTTTTGAATCACTTAAGAATATACAAAGCCCAAGCCAAATACTAGGCATAGAAATGAAATGAATCGGAAGGGTATATTCTGTAGAGTGCAAGACATCTGGAACGTAGAAAACCCTGAGCTACAGTGTTGAGGACACACAGGACCTTAGCTTCACGTATCAAAGATCTCCATGCCACTTTCCTCCATTGCAGCTAGCTTTCTGTTTTGCAGCTTCCCATCGCCGGCCGGGATACTGATTTGTGCGGAGGGTGTGTGAAGCACTCATATCATTTGTTCCCTGATAAAGTGTCTGCTTTGTTCCTCACTTGGTCCATTCTTTTTTTTTAACCTTCTACATTCTTTTCCCTTACTAATTGCCTAGCTCTAATCTGTGTTTTTGCTATTTATACTTTACTGATAGTGCAATTTTCTCTTGCCTTTTTGACAGTCATGCTTTCTTTAATGGCTTATGACAGCTAACTATTAATAGGCAACAGTAAACACTATAGGTGACTTTTTCCAAGAGCCGTACCTACCTGCCGTATATTTTTGTGCCTTTTCACTTTTGCCTGTGTGAGCTTGTGAAAATAGCATTTGAACTCTTAACTACTCCTTCACACATGCAGGTGAACTCTGATGAAAGCCACTTGGAGCACTGGAGCAAGGTAACAAATTGTTAATTATATTCCATTTACAAAGAAGCTGCTTGTTTTGTTTCTGGTAAGAAAGAAGAAAGAATTGTGGTTCCAAACAGTGACCAGAGACTCAAATGATAGGGGGTTTTGCTACTCCCGTGGTGACTCTAGGTAAGAAAATTTGCTTCTTTAGACTCCCACTGCCATCGCTGGAGACACACCTGTATCTTCAGAAGGCAATTTGGACCAGCATCCCAGCTTAAATGATCTGAAATTACCCTTTGAAGGTGACTTCCTTACCTCTAGAGGAAGATTAACCTCTAGCTTGAATGGGTTTGGTCAAATCCATAAAAACAACTGGTGGGATTACCTCCTCCCTTACAGCCTCTTACCTGTAACCCGGAGATCAGATTTTCGTTCCTTCTTTCACACAGTGAAGTGTCAAGCGTGGCCGTTCCGTATGTGCCAAACGAAGCCGTGGGGGTGTAGTCTGTTTTTATTAGGTGATTTCCCTATGCCTGGTCCCCTGACTGGGAGCATCTCTTAGTGCTGCTAGAAAACTGAAAAGCCTTTTGTAGTACGAAGAGCTACTCCTGGAAGTGCCTAGCCTGGTGCCGTGTTGCAGGCAAGAGGCTGTAAGTAACAACCAGCAGAGTGTGAAATCATGTAGGCACCCTATCATCTGAGGTGTCCTTTCTGCTGGGGCCATTCCTGGAGACTGCGATCCTTGCATTTGATGTTTCCTCTGCTTTAATAAAAAGACTTAACTATACCAGTATCTCCATTTTACGAATGGGAAGAAAGTACAGCTGGGAGCACAAAGCTGAGTCATCAGCACGACTTCTGGAGGGGAAGGGGGCTAAATTTGCTAAAATTATCTCCACAAAACAGTTGGTTTTTTTACTTGGTTATTTATCAGCAGGATAATTCAAGTACCTCGAGGGTTGACCGGAGTTGATGATAAGGCCTGTGGTCATTCTGGCAGTGATTTACTGAGGGCATATATACCATATTTTACCCCTGTGACTTGTTCAGTCATCACAGTCTCTCTGTATTGAAACCCATTCACCTTGTAGCCTTTCTTTGGTTGGATTTACAGTCTGTACCACTACTGTAAAAACTTACATTTAGCTCTAGGTACCTGGTTGTCCACCAGCAATACAATTCTCTTTCTTTGTTCCCAGTCCAAAAAAATAATTAAACAAGGACTAAATCAATGCATTAAAAGGAAGCTTTAGCTATCAAATATACAATATTACGATATGACAGTGACATGTGTTGTCCACTTTGCATCTTTAAAAGTCCTTTACTGGTTTCCATTGAATCAGCTGCAAGTTGCCTTTGACACAACAGAGATTATGTTTAGCATCCAAAGCCTGGAACTAGACTTTAAAAAAACAAACAAACAAATAAAAATGCAATTATAAACTTCCCGGGATTTTCAGTAGTCCTGTGTTTGAAGGGCCCCAGTCCATTTGAGGCAAACATGGTGTATTTGGCGCTCACTGGAGGAGAAAAACCCTCTACGCTGAGCACCACATCCTTGCCCTCCAAAAGGGAAAAAAGTTCTGCCTGGGTTGGTAACAGGACTGGGTTTATTTCAGCCTGTTGGAATAGGCTGCCATTCTTCAGAGACACCACAAGAGGGTAGTTAAAGAGAGACTGAAATATGTGTGGGCTGAGGGGATGGCTGCGCTGCTCCGTGCGAGGTGAATGTAGCCATAAATTAATTTTACGTTAGGCTGATCTTCGAGGCGCGCTCTTGTTGCCCTGCATAAAAGACGGAAATCTCAAAGGTGCTGTGGCAGGCAGTGATCAGGCAGACGAAGGAGTGACCTTGCTTTATCTTATTTTAGAGGAGCGAGTACAAGAAGTCCGTACCCAGAGCATTCAGCGAGAGAAAGGGAATCAAATTTTGGGAAGCTGGAAGAAGCTTAAAGCACATAGCACTGCAGCCTCACCACAAAGCACACTGCTTACGTTAAAGGGGAGAAAAATGCTACTCTAGCGCAAGTCATGTGTATGAGGTTAGCTAGTGTATCTTTTATTTCTGCAAAGCCTCACCTGTTAGTGAGGCCTTCGGTCTGTTTTTCTCTGTTACCTGGCTTTTGAAAGTATTCATCAAGGACTAATGGTAGTCAGCAGTGCATTGTATCATTTGGAGATAAAAAGAAAATTTAAGGTTTAATTAAAAATTAAATTAAATTTCAATAGTTTATGTGATATCAGCAGAGCTGTCTGCTCTTCACGAGCAGAAAATCTGGCCCTCGATTAACCTTGCTCTGCACACAGCCCTGTTCCCTGCTTTACCACGTCAGCAGAGAGCTACCACATCCCTGCAGCTGTGAAAACCCTCCTGACTCTCAGGAGAGGCTCCTGTCAATGGGGAGGAATAGGGAGCGTGACGTGGTGCCAGAATCTCCTGATCCCACGCGAAGGCCAGGTCTTGCATGGTGCTGCCAGACACTTGTTCTGGGCCTGTACCAGCCAGCAGAGCCTGGCAAGGGCCTATAGGACCCTGCAGAGAAGAGCACAGACCCATAGGAAACCCTAGAGGCCGACAGGAGCCCGTACGAGCCCGTAGAACCCAGCAGGAGCCTGTAGAGCCTGGCTCAAGCTCATAGGAGCCCTGAGCAGCCCATATGAGTCCACACAGGGTGGAAAGAGCTCGTATGAACCTGCAGAGGCCCACACAAGCCCGTACAAGCCCATAGAGCTCCTCATGAGCCTGTATGAGTCCATAGAGCCAGCAGGAGCCCGTACAAGCCCATAGACACTAGCTAGTACGAGATTGTAGAGGCTGGCACAAGCCCATATGAGCCCAGAGAACCTGGCAGGAGCTCACAGAGCCCAGAATGAACCTGTACAAGCCTGCAGAGGCTGGCATGAGCCCATATGAGTCCACAGAAGCCAGTAGGAGCCTGCAGAGGGCAGAACAAGCCCATATGAGCCTGTAGAGGCCTGCACGAGCCCATACAGGCCCATAAGAACTTGTAGAGGCTGGTGTGAACCTGTACAAGCCTGTAGAACCTGGCAGGAGCTCCTACAAGCCCATAAGAGCCTGTATGAGCCCATAGAGGCTGGCAGGAACTTGTATGAGCTGGTAGAGCCCAGCATGAGACCGTATGAACCCATAGGGCTCTGCACAACCTGCATGAGCCCGTAGAGGGCAGCAGGAGCCAGAACAAGCCCATGGAGGATGGCAGGAGCCTGTATGAGCCTGCAGATGCCGGCAGGAGCCTGTACGAGACCACAGAGGCCTGCACAGACCCGTACCAGCCCATAGAGGCCTGCACGAGCCCATAAGGGTCTGAGGAGGGGCTGGGCGCCAAGCACGATGATGAGGAGATGGCATCTTGCTCGCCTTGGCCCCCGGCAGGGCGTGAGTGCTTGGGCTCCCACAGCTGCGTGCAGCCAAATGTGCTGGGCTCCCCTCTCACAGCACCCTGGGGACACCTGGCAAGGGCAGAGCACCCCAGGCAGCCAGGCTGGTGGCCCAGCACCTACACTGCCCACATGCTTTGCCACGTTAGCGGTTGCTGAGAAACATTGATGCCACTGCAAGACATGGTATTTTGTTGTCAGTGGAGCACTCATGATAGTCATTATGGTTTTAAATGACTCATTTTCCACTTAACTGTATTATTGTGGATTATAGAACATCTGGAGCTTTGAAGCAGTAAATACATGACTGAATAGCACAACAATATACTAATCTACTTCTGTTTTTTTTTTTTTTTTTTTTTTTTTTTTGAAGAATTTATTTAGCAAAATGTAGTGTGTGTGTGTGGGGGGGGGGGGTTTCTATCTGAGCCTGTATAATACTTGTCTCTACTTCTGGGCCTGTCTGAGATCTCCTTGGCTTTGTTATGTCTAGTAGGGTAATGACAACGCCCTCCCTGCCTGGATCAGAAATGTGTTCACACAAAGCACCTTGTATAATACATGCACTTAGCAGACCTTCCTTCAGTGTGACTTTTTTGGCAGTTTCTTAGGAGAAAACTGACAGTCATGTAAGATGTGTGCAAGAGACCCTGCGCAGGTGTCAAGGCGTGCTGCCTGGGGTGGCACGTGTAGTTGGTGCAACGAGGAAAGAAACGGGAAGCTGAAGCCTAGTCTTAGCCAGGCCTGACTGGAAGGAGCCCTATGAAGTCAGCTGGGTCTCTTTGGCTTCAGCTTGAGCCCGTCAGCGCTCCGTGTGCTTGCTCCCCGCCTTTGCTCTTAGGTCCCAGAGGCCGACCGACCGGGGCCAGCTGGAGGGAGGTTTGCTGAAAGACCAGCAGGGAGGATGAACGGCCGCTCGCCATTTCCTTGGCTTGCTCCCGGGCGGTGGAAGGCTTTCTGCACGCTGGACACCCTGTGCCTCCCTGCAAAGGGCTTTATGCGAGAGGCAGCAAACTTCAGACCTTGGTGCAGGTACGGTGGGAGAAGAGCTATAGAGGGCAGTGTGGGAAAGAGAAAAATGTCTCTGTGAGGAGTCACTCTTGCAGGCATGCAGGCTCCAGTGGGTTTCGCTGCCGGGGTCCCGAAGGAAGATTTTTAGACACTAGAGGGAGATGCTGTCCCAAAATTGTAGCACTGTGACTCTGAGTTAGTTGACAGTCAACACAACGCTTACCATTGCTGTGTGAGTAGTGCTAGGTTGGAAGAGCCGAAGTCTTGAAGACTGGCTTCCTGAACTGGTTGTGCCTTTTTTTGTGTGTGTATGTTTTTGTGTGTGCTTTATGTTGTTGTTTTTTTTTTTTTCATTTATTGCTCTCCCCACCCCCCAAAAAACAAACAAAAAAAAAAAAAAAAAAAAAAACCCAACAACAACAACAAAAACAGTTCCAGCAGCTTCATGGCCTTCCAGGTGCTCTCGCCTCTTGTGCCAAGCTGCAATGATGTAGTAGCCCGCTGCCCATTTTGCAACTCTGGCTCTAGGTCTAAGAAGTGGCGTGCCCTGTGCTTCTGATTTTACACCCTCAAGGTACTGGAGTAAGAAAGATCTAGATCTGAGTTCATTTTGATAAACATCTTGAGGAATGCTGTAAAGTGAAGGGGGAAAAAAAAAAAAAAAAGCTCCAGCTCTAAGTTCATCGGTAGCCTGTGGTGATGGAGGATAGAAGAAATTGTAGAAAAAGGAGTATGTGTGACAGACTGGCGTGAGTGCCTTCTTTCTTTCTTTTTTTTCCCCCTTTTGACAGCAAAAGACACAGTAATCTGCTCTCTGTTTCTATCAACACCTCTGACCTGTTGTCCCTGGCGTTTCTGGGCCCTGGTGGACTTCTGCTGGTATAAATAGAGAACAGAGGGATCAAATCTCTCATCTTGACGTGTGGCTTTCCCAAGCTGTAGGATCAGAGCCACGTTTGGCAGCGAGCAGTCGCCTCAAGCAAAACAAGGTGAAATCAGTGAGGCACCTGACCTTGGCCTCTGCTTCTGGAGATCTGCACAGCTTTACAGTAGCTGTTCAGAGAGCTCCTCTCACAATAAAAGATACTAGGACAAAAAAAAAAAAAAAAAAAAAAAAAAAAAATCAGTGTCAGCTTTTCCATATAGAACTGCTTAGAAATAAGAATCCTTATAAAAAGCTCTGCAGGGAGGGGAAAAAAAGCCTCAATAACTCCTCTCTCAGATTTTTGTCATCCATATTCTACCTCTCACTTCTTCCTTGATTCCTAATGGTTACTTTCCACATTTTTAATCTCAAATAAGGAAGGGAGGGTGCTGGGGAACAAAATAAACAGTGCTTTTCTTGGCTGTTTTCAGGTTTTCCCCCCCCCTTTCCCAACATTTAATTTCATCAGACAATTTTGAGTGGAAAATATTTTTGCAGACACTGTCATGGCAAGTCCTTGCTAGCTGAGGGACAGCAGACGGACAGTGGTGGGCCATGCCAGACACCTCTTCTCTCACCAAGCCACCCAAACAGCATGGCCTCTGTCTCCGTACCTGGAGGGGCTGCGTTCTTCACCTTTTCTCTAAGAAGCAAGACCTTTAAAAACTTTTTTTTTTTTTTTTTAACAGAATAAAACCGAAAGTGTATTGGTCTGTAGCACGTTTCTTCAGATGATTGGAACGTCATAAAAAAAAAATAATCACATTTCAAAGCAACTGACTATACAGCTTGAGTTTTGATTTCTCTTCCGACCTGCTGGGGAGTTTTAGGGAAGTTCTATTGAGAATCTGTGCCTCTGTTTCTTCCTCTATAAAAAGAAGATATCTGCTCTTCAACCCCCCATAAAGAGCTTTTCAAATGTATTAATAGAAATTCTATATGGGAGGTTTCCTTGTAGAGTATTTTCTTTTTCTTATTATATTTGCTAATACCCATTAGCAACACAGTAAGTCTGCTTAGGCAGGTTATTTAGCTTTCTCTTTAGGCTGATTTGAATTAGGAGGGATTATATTCAAAGTGAGCATTGGATTTTAAGAACTCTTCTGTAATGACTGCAATAATAGCATTATATTGCTGCTAGTTGTAAACTCCATGTATTTAGAGTCATGTGAACTTGTACTCTATATCTGTAGCTTTGACTTAGTAAACTTTACTCTGAATGGCACTAAGACTGCCTGATAAAATGGAGAACAATCTCAGATACATCTAGCATCAGTTGGATCTCTTCTTATTTGAAAACTTAGATGATTTTCCATGAAATTTAGGCATCTAGATTATTATGGGATCAAAACGGACATTGGTTTAGTGTACGTATCATTGCTAACTGATTCTACCCAAATACGCAAGGTTAAGTTTGCCTGTTGATGGAGGGCTGTATCATGAATGTCCTTGACTTTCACCTCAAAAATACCTTGCGTATGAATGCTTGGTGTGGAGTTAGGCAGTGTCTTTATATTGAACCTATGAATTCAACTGAAAAATAAAATGACAATTCTGTGACACTGAACTTACCAGTCTTGGAAGATGACTGACTCTCTGCAGTATCAAAAGCAGATTAATCTTTTTTAACATGTGTTAGCAGGAAAGGGAAGGAGTCAGTGTTCTGATTTCCCTTTTTTTCATTATTTTATAAAGCTATGACTTCTGTGAGTGATTTTCACTTTAAATGCATTCCATCATTGAAAAATCCAATGAAGGACCATCATATTGCAAGTTCAAACTCATTGGGACAGGAAAAAGCCCTCCAAGAAATATATTTGCGGGAGGGTGGGGATAGTAAATAGATAGATGTGATGGTTGAGATAAGTGTGGAATGGCTGAATTTTTTTTTCTAGACTAATAGATTTGGGATTTGATTTTTACAAAGAAAGAACAGTCTGCTGTTATCTCTCCTTTTTGGCACATGGCTGTCTTCAGAAAATTCTGGAGTATTCTTTGAGTAACTTAGCTACTGGCAAATGTGGACTTTGTGGTTTGTAGTTTAAAAAAAACCAAACCAATGAAACAAAAAAACCCCCAAACTGTTCCACCTACTAACTGATATAAACGCAGTCCTTAAACATCAGTCTGGCAATACGATGTTTCTTGAGCATATATATCATTCTCAGGAAGGTGTTGAGGACCGTCTAATGGGGAAAACAGATGAGCAGGAATGATTTGTGTATAGCAGAGCATTTGGATACACGAAAAGATGCCTTTGTGATGTGAATTTCTGAAGCTGCAGGCAGTGCAAAGACAGATTAAGGTACTGCTGATACTTACGAATCTTTTCCGTCCTATAGGTAGCTGGAGATGTTCAAAATAATATTCAACTCTTTCTCTATTGAGCATCAGAGAAATCCCAGGAGTCCCTAAATTTTCCAGAGGTATGAGAAAAAAATTTATTAGAAACATAGCTGGAAAAGCTAGGGCTGAATAATCCCTTTTGATTCACTTGGCAAGACTACTGTATGTTTATTCCAAATGTGGAATACAAGGGGAACAGGCTATCAGGCAGTAGCACCAGTTTGGGATTATGGAGCTCTGTATTGTCTTTTCAGTTTCAACAAACTCGCAGGATTACATAGCTTAATATGAAAATGAGCCTAATTTTCCAAACTTGTCCTTGAATATTATACATGAGGCCATGAAAAGTGAGAACTCCATCTGGTAGACTTATGAAAATAACAAGTTCTCTTCTGGGTGGGGAATGAAACTCTTCTGATAACTTCAAAAGACAAAACAGGAAATGTCACTTTGAAAGGTTCTACCCAAAATGAAGCAATGGTTTCCAAAGCCCCGGTGCAGCCAGGCTCGGGGGTTCCTTGCCAACAGAGCGAACAAAGAGCTGGGATCAAACCAGCTTCAGAAAAGAGTGCAGCTCTCTGTGAATCAGACCCTGGGAGCCATGTGTATCCAGAACGAGCCAAGTTTCTGAGGGCTGCTGAGACATAAGCTGGATCTCTGCAGGAACCAGACTTTCAGGTTCCCAAAATACTGACACTTAATCAGTCTAGAGGAGCCCTAAGTAATTTCTAATGAAGTTATTTTCCCTTTGAAATCGGACCAAATGCTCACTTCTCTCATTCACACTTGAAATTTGCATTTACCCCTTGAAAACTGAACTCCTCGCAAAATTGTGGTGAGCAATTTACTTGCCTGGAATCTTGGTGAATGTTGGGTTTTTGCTGAAATCTTATAGTAGATGTTGTGCAGAATGTACCTAACCATCAAAATAGCTTCTGTTAATTTAGTACCTTCACGAGTGTTAATGCCTCTTCCTTCAAGATGCTTGTAAGAGGAGTTTTATAAATGGGGACCCAGTCAAAATGAAGTTTGAGACTGCATGGAGCTGGCAAAGGAGAAAGGGACCAGACCTGAGCCTTGGTTTCCCAAATCCATCATTCCTCTCTGCTTAGTAGGCATCATTAGCCATTTGTTTTTCCAGAGATTAAGTATCCAGACGAATCATGAGTTCTGAGAGACCGTGTTTTGAATGTGTTAATGCAATGTTCATGGTTAAGTGAAGTTAGGAAAGAGGGAAGGGACACAGAATAATGCTTTAATCCTAGAGCTGGTCACCTCAAACCATAAATGACTTATGTTTTGGAGAAATTCATTCCAACATCATCTATGCTCAGCTTACTCTTTAAATGAACAAAAGACCTGGCTCCTCTGGGTTGCAATGTAGCATTTTTTTTGACTGCCCTAAATTCCCTTAATTCTAATTTAATCATTCTGTATTTTTAATGTTTCTGTGAGATGACCATATTGCTGTCTCAGCAGTAATGGTGAGAAGTTGAAAGAAGTTAATTGTGCTGTGGAGCTCAATGCATTATGGCTTATTATTAAAAATAAAGACAAGTACTCTGCTATTTTATCTCTAATATGCAGTTAACTTAATTCCTAATCCTCTAAAGAGATGGTGTTCTTCCTAACATTTTCCTTTAGCTTCTGCCTTCCTTTCAAGCTGCACATGAAACTTAAAAGCCAAAATGCTCAGTGCAAGAATGTTATAATATATGCATGCATAAGTCAGTTTTCATTTGTTTTTGCTTAAACATGCAGGGAGAAAGGTTTTCCTAATACTGGAGTGCCTAGCTGGTATTAATGTTTAGGGGGCTGCTTTCCTGCTCTTCCTGTTCATGTAGTGTCCACTGATTCATGTTATCTTTTAAATAGATTCCTAAGGACTGATGCAATACTAGCTTAGCTGTCTGCTTTATATGTTGATAACTGTCTGAAATACCTCTTCCTCTTCAGCTGCTAGTTCTTTTCTTAGCCTGGCCTCCTCCTCCTCCCCCATTATTTTCATAATTCCTTGCTAGATCTGACTGCTCAAGGATTTACTAAGGACTTGTGGGCTGTGGTACAAGTTAATAAAGCTTCTTCAAGCAGCTAGTTCTTTGCAGCGGTGATAGTTTTTTTCCTTTGCAGTATATTGGGGTTCAAGACTATTTAACAAATGACAAGCTTCAGCTGCAGAGTTGTGACCCTGTCAAGTTTTCACTTGTGAAAAGCCTCATCTGTTCTCAGTCTGGAGCTTGGGGTGCAAGCTCCAAAGGTGCCCAAAATGTAAGTGCTCAGGTTACATTTTTAAACAACATATAGGCATAAGAATCTAATTGAACTGGAGCATTTTTGTTTCTACTGCCCTGCTCTTTTAGGTCCCTTTAATTTTTGGCTAATTTTAGGCTCCTGAAATCTTCTCGCTTTACAAGTACCCCCTCCATTCATCTTACTCCATTCAGCTAATTAAATGGAATTAACACACCTACTATATTTATCCTATAGGATCAATTTGATGATACTGATCTTTGGATCTTGACCTTAATTTCAATTTTCGTTTGGCTTTTAAACAACCTTGCTAAACTCTTCTTCACCATCACCTTGGAACCTAATCACTGTTGTGATTTTACATGAAGTTTAAAACACCTGAAACTACTCACACTATGTACTGAGGGCCCAGGTGGCCTTACAACATGTCTAAGTGCTGAAGGCTAAGGCAAAGGTTTTGGAGAATGCTCCCACATCTTCTAACAGGTGCTCAGCGCTGACATGAGTGAGCTCCCAAAATTTGAGGTTTGTGGTTTTACAAGAGGCTAGTCATTTGGGTGCTTAGCTTTGGTACCTTTTGGGGAGGTTAAGCACCTCAAATATTTGCTTGCCTGGTTCAGATAGCCAGGAAAAGCTCAACATCCAAATTCCCTGGTGAGTTGTGAAAGTCTTTGCCTATGTGTCTAAAGCATACAAGTCTTCATACAAGTGTATTTCACTAGAATTATCAGTGTTTTTCCAAGATTACAGCAATATATGTCAATATTTCCTATAAAGAAAGGCGATTTTTTGACAGCCGGCCAGATGTGCAAGTTCAAATACAGGTAAACTCTGCAGAATTTTCAACTTTGCTTTTTTTATTATTATTTTTCTAATGGTCTTCCCTGATTTCTCTTCTAATGGGCTGGGACTTCTTTCTGCCTACCTGCCCTCGCTGGTGTTCACGTGGCTGTATTGGGCAGGAGCATGCAAGGCTCCAGCTACTGCAGCTCCAGATGAAACTTTGTGTAAAGCTCTGTGGAGGAGAGAGGGAGCCAGGGATTGAGTCTTTGTGAAGAGCAGCTTAAACTCTGGACCCAAGTAGGTCTCCTTTCTCCTCCAAAGCATTGCCATGATAAAGGCTAGCTGTTTTCATGCAGAAGGCCACTCAAACTGGCTACTCGGTCCAAGGCAGAGAAGAGGTTAAGGAGCAGAGTTTGCATTCACACAAGCATGGTCTACTGGTGTAAGCAGTTTCATGTTCTGTTTAATTCTGCAGTCGTCAGAGCAGTGAAGAATATTTTCCCTATACAATGGCAGTTGTCAAATGCTTCCTCAGTTTGACATCCTCTATGTCAGCAGACTATTCTCATCACACAAATGCGTTTCTCTTTCATTTTCAATATCTACATTTCACTTTTTGAAATCCAAAGCTGTAGCATAAGCAAGGAGAGGACAACAATCAGAAAGTAATAGGCTGTAAACATGAGGTGTCTGGGAACACTGTCACGAGGCTATGAAAAGGAAAGTAGGATGGGCGAGATGAAGGGGTTTTTCTTCCTTCAGAAAATCCCTCCTGAGGCTAAAACTCCAACCTTAGACAGCAAATTTCTTTGGTGCTTTATTTTTATTTTATATAGAATTTTGTTTGCATCGGCAGGGAGCCAAAACCTCCAGATCTCCCTGCAGACTATTGCAGGAAGGTTGTGACTTAGAAATCTTTCTTTTCTCCCCCTTGTCTCTCTACTTCTCTCAAAGTATTCTCTATAGAGAGAGTCACAGGTTTTTTGGCTTGATCTTCCAAAGCTGTTCTTGCACCAACCTCTCTGCTGTGTTGGGCTACGACCTGTTTAGCGCCAGACTTGGTAGGCAGCGGAGGCTTTGGAGATGTGCTGAGCATTTTGGATTTGGGTTCTGCTAGGCTTGCATACTGCTCCTTGCCCCTACATGGCCTCTTGCTCACATGAAGCTAATGCCAGATGGTGCTTCAGCTGGAAAGCTTAGCATTTCATGACTTTTGTTCTGCTCCTAGTGGGATTTATGGATATCTGATTAGTGACCTGAGGAGCTGTCATAAGCCTGTTTTGTGATAGTTTTGAGAAAGGTAACTAATTTGTGACACTCTCCTCCTCTGCGTTAGGAAAAGCATCCCCTTGAGGAAAAGCGACTCCTCCAAGTTTCTCCTATCGGCAACACTTCTGCCAGGCTTCTTTCCAAGTCTCATGGTGCCAGGAAACGTCTTTCACCTGTCAGTGCTAGTCTTCTTCCTCTAGAGTGTTTTCCAGATTCATTTCCTTCCTGCTGCCTTTCCCCAGAGAATAAAATCTCTCTTCTCTGGTAGCCATGTGGAATATTTGATGTGGGTTCAAAGTAAACCAGAACGGGAAGAAAGGAGGGCAGTGGGACCTGGGCTGGGAGTGCTTGCACTAGCAGTTGGCTCAGCCCTGTTCCCTCTCCTTCCTTCACCCTCACAATGTGTGTGTTTGGGGACAACTTTGCCCACCTATGGGCAGAGCTGTGGAGCCAGGACCTGAGTGGCTCAGATTTGCCAGTGGGATTTTGAGGGTCATTGCTGAAGGGTTTCTATGCAGTCTGGAGGTCAGGGATTTGCAAACAGAAAATCCCGTGACCTTCCAGAGCCCTCTAGAGGGCTAGGGCTTTGCTTCTGGGGGCAAGAGCTGCCAAGCAGCGAGAGACTACAGGGAGGGCCTGCTGGGAATGGGGGAGCAAGATTGGGGAAGCTATGTGTGGGGTTGGGGGGAGCTAAGTAGTTAAGCTGGATGGTGCAAGAGCTGGTTTTGTTGCAGCTTGAATATTTAGAGTGAAATATTTAAGAAGATACCATGTTTGGAAGAGGCTGGAGCTTGAGGTATGGGGTTTAGTACAGGGCTAAGGAAGGGGGGGGGGGCAGAAACCTCTGTCTGTTACAAAGAAGAAGAAAAGGCAAATCCCTAATACCTGATAGGGGAAAACCTGGCTCTCATCTCAGCTGAGTGCAAATGCTGCTTTTCTGATCTAGTTGCAGTCGCCATCTATGTGAGCTTTGCTGCCCTTTGTGTGATCTTCCATAGGGCAGGAGAGTGGTGTCTTCTGCTCGAGCTGTTGGGATGAAGGCTTCTGTGTGGAGGGCAGCTTGTGTTTTACTCAAACTGCTCCACTTCAACAGGAAAGAAAAGTATTTACTACTGCTTTAACTACTTAAGCACGTCAGAACTTCATTTTATGTCCCTTACACACTTTCACGGTGTCAATACCTGTTGTCATTGTATAACACTGTATTGTTAAAGTAAATTTCAAAACCGAAAAGCCAAGTGTCAAGGAACTGTAAATGGGAGACAGCTTTTACTAAAGCAGTCTTTTAAAGCCAAGGAACCTGTTACTCTCCATTTTTAGACTATGGCGAGGGAGAACATGTGACTCGTTGGCTCTAGTTGTATTAGGGTATTATATGTTGTCACTGATGCTGAAACAGATGAAACATCTCCCTCCCCCCACTTTTGGTATCATCTGCAATGATCAAGGTCTGAGAAAATGGGTTACTCAAAACAACAAAGCCCTATTTTAGGATGGAAACAAGTATCTTTTTTCTTTTTTTAGGTGAAAGTTTTCTGAGACACTCTAGCTCTTGCATCAGTTAGATTACCCAGAAATATAGTATGCTAGTCTCATTGCTTTGCCATGAAAGCAGCTTGTGATCCTTGTTTCTCAGTGGCCGCCACTGTGATCTGCACGATTCCGTGCACAGAAAGAACCTTCCTGTGAGCTGGCTTGGATGCGAAGAGGTGGATCTCAAACAGTGCCATTCAGCATTCCCTAGTCAAAAGTCCCACCTGAGTTCTCCATCTGCATTTGCTGCTGAACCCTTCTCGTGTGTCTCTTGCTTTTTTAGTGTGTGTGCTCCAGAGACCAGGTGACCATAGCTACGATGCTGAGAATGGGTGGGGAGGGAGAAATACAGCTGGAAAAACTTCTGGTTGTATCTGCTCAGCCTCAGTCATTACTTGATCAATCAATAAATAAAAATCCCCCCCCCTTGGGCAATTTACCTCTGATGGAAGGCTGCTTTTTTATTTTTATCACTAAACAAACAAAGGTATTTTTCCCATCAGCGGAAAGAATTAATTACTCCTTTCCCCTCCTCAGTCCGAGGAGTTGTGTTAATAAACAGCACAGAAGCTGACAGCATGCAGCTCTGGGGAGGTCCAGCTCTGGACCGTGGCTAGCTCAGGATCTGCAAAGAAACATCTTTCCATCCTGGGACTCCAGCTTCAAACTTAGAGAATGTGAGTGTAAGCTAATTTATAACATGCCATTTTTTTTGTTGTGATTGAGTAAATGCTTCTCAAGACAAGTGAGCTCATGCAACCATCCCCACGCTTGACTTCGGATGAGCGTCCACCTGGGAGGAAAAGCCAGGGAAGCGATTCTGACTGGTGGGCAGGTGGGCTTGTTGCAAATGTTGCCTGGTCACCTCATCGGATGGAGACAAGTCTCTGTGAAGCAGCATTACTTAGTAGTGCCCAGCTTTGTTTAAAAACTGGAGCTTGTAAATTAATATTTTGTTCCTCTCAGTAGCTTCTCATGAATTTTAATCTTCCTTGGCAAGTATCTGAAGGGCAGAAGCATCCGCTAGTGTAACTTAGAGTTGGTTCGTGAAAGTGAAGCGTTACTGTGCCTTGGAGCAGCAGAAAAGTGAAGAACCTTCTGAGATACTTAAGAAGGATGTTATACTAACTGTAGAAAAAATTCATAAATGCTTGTAAATACAACTGAAAGAGCTACAATACTTTTTGTTAAAAAAAAAAGCGGTTTTTACCTGTAAAACTCTTATGAAGAACTAATTACCATAGAGTGCAATCCCAATATAATGAGCTGTCTTGTGGCTTCTGAGTTACAAAATTAAAACAGTGAAATCCTTAAAAAAAGGAGGAAAATATCCCAGGAAACACTGCTGGATAAGTAAGGCCGAGTCGTCTATATACAGTCTCTAGTATGTGCTCAAGTACAGCACCATTCTGTCCAAATAACTTAAAACTGACAGAATATTTTTCATGGTTCTTAAAATTACTGAGAACCAGGTTAGGATAAGTGTGGGAAAAGTTTATATAAATGGAAGTGTCTGCATGTGCAAAAATAACAGCAAACAGGTGGCCTGTACTAACCAGGCAAACAGGAGTAAATTATGGTTTGGATGCAGAGCTGTTGCCTTGTTGAAGTTATCTAGCAATTTAATAAGCTCCAGGAGCATAACAAATTCCTAAGGGCCCAGTGCAGCAGTGCACTCTGCAAATGGGTTTAATTGAATTGTAATGAGGCTAGTTACGGACAACTGTTCCACCTGCGTGCAGCTCATTGCAGGATCAGGATCCAAATCATGAGTGCGACATATGCTAGAGGATTACTTTAAAAATAAGCAGAATTTATTTTTCTGGTCATCAGAATGCCATCTGAGCACCTTATCTCTGCTTTCAAGTTACTTAAGATGTGAAATGCTTCTTCCAGCAAATGAGCAGCTGATGAGGAACTATCTGAACACAGCCAGCCGTGGGCAGTTTGTTTAAAAAAAATATTATGCAACCTTAAATATTAACAGCAGAATTTCTAAGTGTGAGATTATTGTGAATGAGACTTTTATTCCTGGTATGTGACAGTTTAAAGAGCAGCAAGTAACTTCAAATGTTTTTTTTTTTTTAGTAGTAAAATTGGCTATAGGGCTGGGTAATACTGCTCAGGATAACTGGGCTCTGGTTATGTGCCATATCAAGGACGACTGTCAAGTAGAACTCTCTGTATCTGAAGCTGGGGGGAAGATCTGGCGCAGCAGTGATAACGTTTGCTACACCGTACATTTTCTTCCTCAGATGCTTCCTGTAGAGGTGAGAGAAGTGTGTTCCAGTAAAATGCATGACTTACTTCATCATATTTTGGGTGGAAAGTAGGCGAAGTTTGAAGCTTCTATATTAAGCATGAGTTGAAGTCATCTAAACTGCATCCCGCATATCAAATTCTTTTCTCCTCGTTGTGGGCGCAGTACTTGTCCAATTCTATTTTACTTGCCCTCAGGCTTATGTATAAACCTCTGCTGAAATATAATACTATAATTACTGTCTAACTATTTTTAAATAGGTTGAAATGACCTATCAATACATAATAAACAGGGATAACTGAATACTTTATTCATGTTTTTTGAAAGCTTCAGCTATTTCTATTTGGATATCAATTAGAGTTTGCTTTTAAACAGAATTCAGAGTAGCAGCATTCAATTCACTTACTCTAAATTAGATGGCAGCGTGTTTCACTTGATATAAATTGTGTGTGATTACTTACAATCAGTTTAAATCAATAAGTTTGTGATGGATTTTTACCCTGTGCTGTGGTTTCCCCGTAATAAATCCCTTGTTTAGTCCAGAAGGCATAGCTTCTTTTGGCAGCTTTCCATGCATTTCAGTAATGAGTATTGGATGGGCATGGTTTTAACAAATCAGCATTTAAGAAAAAAAGTCCCTATAGAGGATAAACACATTAAAAAAATCAATTTAACTCAAGCAGCCTCAATTCAAATGAGGAGAATACTCAGTTTGCAGGAATCTTAGAGGCAGTTCCTTATAGCAGAAATTTGTAAGTATTCTGGCCTAATAATACAAAGAGAGGGAATCTGAATATGTTGCTTGTAATTCAAGGGTGGTAGCTTTGCCATAACGTTGCAGAAACCATGGAAGAAAGGTGCCAAATATTATTTTCATGTCGGATTGCTGTGTTGAGTCACAAGCTGTTTTGACTTGTTCCAAAGTCATGCTGCCTATCTGCAGAAGATACCGTGTACAAAATTGCTCTGCTGTTTTCATCCTGGGCTTTGCAGAGACTCAGGCCTTGGCTATGAGATTTGGTCTCATTATGAAACACTGATGGTAGAGTCTTTATCCCGGAAAAGAAGACTCCTAAGGGTGAATAGGAGGAAATGCTCTGGAGAGGTAGCATAGCGGTTTCCACTGTGCGTAGTGAGGGAGCTCCCGTCTTCAGCTCCTGGGAGATGAAGGAAGGTTTAGGCATCTGGGAAAACAGAGCACAGCGACAGGAAACCTGTGACACTGCGATTCTGTGAATGGCAGCCTCCACCCCTACAGACTGTTGCAAATCCTGGTGCAAAACCTGTTGATCTACAACTTCTGATCTGTTTAATCACATGGGGGTGCCTGTAGTAATTAATTGATCCAGTGTGGAGAAACCCATTTTCATCTTCCTGAATGGAAAGCTGCTTCTCGGCCAGGAAGCTGCTCCCCTCGCCTCTCTGGGCTCTCCCCTCCCACTCATTGGTGCTGCGCTGTGAGTATATGTGCGCTCACCCTCTCCCAGTTTGGGCTTGTCGTTGTAAAAGGCATGCACTAATACATGGTTGTATTTCAAAACTGAGCAGACTTCATGAATGAATTTTGGAAGAAATCAAGTGTGGAAGTGAATTATTGAAATTTTGAGCCTTAAAGACACCCCCTACCCTCTCCAAAACTGGAGAGAGCCAAGTAGTACAAGGTCTGGCAGCTGGGAAGCAGTGAGGGAGCAATGAAGGATCTGTAGGAAGATAGCAACACAGTACAAAACAGGCACTGTTCTGGTGCTAGCATGGTAGACTAGGTAAAATTTGCATGAAATCACTGAACTTTAATGCAAACACGAAGGTTTCAAATATATCCCCATTCTCTGCAGGCATCTCCAGTGATAGCAACGACTGAAACAACTATGGTGAGAATAAATATGCCTAGATGGCTTTCTCTGAAACCACTTGCAGCAGCTGAGTTTTCCCCTAAGATGCAATTTTAAGTTTTTTGACACAGTGCCTCAAGTAACAACTTGATCTGCCATGTAACCAAGCCTTCAGGGAAGATCTGTACTCTGTAGTAGCTAGTCCCATACTGGTGTCTCACAAGCTGCCTTGGCTTTGGGCTGATCATGTTTCACTTGTTGGATGTTTGTTCTTGCTATGAATCAGTGCACGTTTCCGTCTCTTTTATGAGGTACTTGGGTTATTTAGGGAGCTGGTGGCAATCACTGGGTCCCTGTAGCCTGAGGGCTGGTGAAGGGCGGCTTGACAGCGTGGGATGCCATTTGCTTTTAAAGGGTCTGTGGAGCAATGTCAGTCTTGGCAAGAAACAGCAGCTCATTGTGGCTATTTCTCCTCAGCAGAATGAAGTGTACCGGCTTACGTGTTTTGGTCTTTCATCTGTTTTCCCTGCTGTGGCACAGAAGTGCATGGAGCTTGTGCATAGACTAACCTCACAACCTCCTCCTGTGTGCTTCGTGTGCGCTTGCCCGGTGCGTAGCATGGGCCAGTCCTCTGCTGCTTTTTTTTTTTTTCTGAAATATGTCCCTCAACTTGAGAGCTTATTTTGTATTTGGGCTACCTGAGTGATCCAATTTGTAAAGTAATTCACACTGAATCTGGGCCTTGCTCTTTCTACATTAGCCTTGATGCCATTAAAGGTGTGCATTTTAATTCACACCTTTAATTTGACTTAGCTGAGGCTATTAGACTCCTGTTGTTCCCAGCATGGGTGGCTATTTGCAGACCACATAAGTTATAAATTCCTCTCTTATACAGTATAACTTGGATCACCACAAGATCACAACATTACTTAATAATACTCTTCTATACAGTTCCTTCATGTGGCTGTAATCTCAGAAAGACTTCTCAGGGATAAGATTCCAACATGCCATTTTTTTTTAAGGCCAAATATTGAATTACATGCAAATCTCATTGGCTAACAAATGTGAGGACTGAGAAAAATCAAGTTCTAGAGTCCTGAACTTCTGCAGCTGGTACCTCTTATACAATGTTATACAGTGACTGCACCAGGTTAGGGTTCTGATGAGCAAAGCTGTTGGCCATCAAACAACTGCTTCGAAAGTAGTATGTGTTGCCCTCTTGGGAGCAAACGTTTCCCTCAAAATCCACCTTTCTTTAGAATGAAGATAGCCTTTCTTCACAATAGCATCTCTCAGTCACTTTGATGTAAAAATCATTTGTCTTTATTCTGCAGGCTAGGCTTTTAATTTTTTTTCAATTAAAAAAAAAATAAGAGTAGCTTAATGATAACCTGCCACAGATAAAGCAACGTGCTTTAGAAAGCTTACATTTATTTTGATAGCTATCTTGACTATTTTGTGATAGGTGTGTATTTTTCTATTCTGCCCTGTTTGTGTGTATTTGGGAGTCTTGTGCCATGCACATCTCTCTTGCTGCTTTTCAAAAGCTTCTGATGGTGGATGACACACTTCAGTAGCACGTCCAAACTCTGGATATATTCTACAATTTATGAACTTTCTTTAAGAAAAGAAGAAACCAAATCAGCCTTTGCAAGTTAAGATCTCTTCAATATAGATAATAGAACTGAAGTTAGGGAGAAAACCAGTTTGTCCAAATTCTTGGCATCTTACATGTTATAACAACCGATGCATCTTTTTAATCTATTACTGCTCTAGATCTGGATAGCCCTTTAAAATTTAGGGGATGTTTTTTCTGTCGAGAAACAGGGGTCTGGTAGGCCAGATCAAAATGGTCTCCTCTGAGGAATGTTTTTGAAGTAATTGCAGTTGATACTTGAAATTCTAAGAGCACAGAAAGAAGTGTCTTTCTATTTTGGTCCGCCTGTGAATCTGTTTCTTCAAGCTGCTGCCCAGACGCTTCAGTTGAGAAAACTTCTGCTTCTGGACACGTAACAAAGGGTTTAATTTTATAAGCTTTAGTAGGAATGATTAATTACTGTGTCAGACAGCATAATATGTACATAGGCTCTAAAATGCCTTCACTCACTGTGTGGAGTAACTTTCAGAAGTTTTCTCTTTGGGCTGAGGTGGTTCAGAGGGAGCCAGCAAGTCTGCTTCTCCCAGCTATAAACTTCAGTTTCAATATTACATGTTGGACAGGTGCAAATTTCTGCCAAACCTTTACCTTGTGCTTTCTGGCATGTGTGGCACAAGGAGGTTCATGTCCTACCTGCAGTTTGTGTTGTGGGGAGTCGGGTACTTCCACTGGAATGGAAAATGATTTTTAGGAAAACTTGCCTAAGAGCGCAGCTGGAAGTGGCACATAGGAGACCAAACTCAACTGCTGCTGATAGGCAATGAAGAGAACATCTCTTGGAGATTGTGCCCTTCCTTTTCCCTCTATCGTGGTATCTGGTGGTTAAGATCGATTTGCAGTAATCACAACAAGTTAGCGTTTCTCACCCTTGGAGCCTTTGGGAATTCATCCCTGCAATACAGTAACCACTTGGGTATCTTGTCCTGTGCTTTAACGGCACTCTTGGGCTGTTCCAGGGAGATAGTTTAGGAAGGAAATGTTCATTACACTCAGACTTACACTCCTTTCTTCTCTGCATACGGATTCCAGAGCATTTGCACAATAGCAAGGGCTACAGGCAAGGGGCTCTGTGATCTTAAATGAAGTTCCTGAAGTTACAGGGTTGAAGTGGCACACAAGCCTCTTGCAGCAGTGCCTAGGGGCACGCAGTTACCTTCAGTGTATTTACCACATTCAAAGTGGGACAGATCAAAATGACGTCTGATGAATATTCATCTGGCATAGATCTATGCTTCTGCCTCTGCTTTTATCTGTATTGCTTGAGACTGCTCATCCCAGTTTACCATGCTATTTTTCCTGCCTTCCCTCTTAGGCAATTATCTGGGTAAGCCAGTACCTGTGAAAAGTTTCACATAACTCTGTTAGCAAAATCCTTACCCATAGCTTCCTACGCTGCTGCTGAAGCCTCTGGCTGAGCAAGCCTGCTCCCTTCACTAGAAAAGGGTGGTGCAGACTGCATCTTGAGAGATAACAAGGCTCTAGCCAGGCTACAGATGTAGGGATGTGTATGCATGCTTTTTATTTTATTTTTTTCCTCCAACAAAAGCAGTTACTAAGCTTTCCACCCAGGAAGGATGTCTGCTTTGATGGATGCAGGTCCCGAACCGAGGAGCATAGACTTCTCCCACCTGACATGCACCAGTGTGGAGCAGTAAAGCTGTCACATCAGTAAGTGCATACAGTCATGCAAAACTAGTGTCTCTATACAGCTGCATATGAGAACTCAGATTTTATATCCTCCTCCAGCCCTTGTGTGTGGCTTGAAGCACATGGATGTTTCTGGTGTAGGTGTAGTTGAATGCCTTGAGATTAGCCGTTTGGAAATCTGATTTATCTATACCTCTTAGAGCATCAAGTTTTTCCAAGGAATCATCAGTATGCTGCTGGGTCACTATCCAAATGCTTTTCATCTTTGGGTAGTGCTGCCTGCTCTACAGGCTTGCAAAATACCTTAGATCTACACTACTGTTGCAACTGATTCATATCCCTATGGATGGTTTTGCATTTCAGTGCTGTAGAAACTTTCAGGGGGGGCTTCAACTTGCCTTAGCCTTACCTTTTGTTCATTAGTCACTTCTGGAAGGATCTCTACCGAAACAGCCTGACAGGTAATAAGGCTGCAATCAACAAAGGCAAAAAATGTTCTCAGCAGAAGCTCTTCTCCTTGCTCTCCTTTCTTCCAAGGAAGAATGTACGAGTTGGTGGATGCTGAATCTGAACAGCAGAACACGTTTGCTCACTCTCCTCCCCAGGAGAAAGGCAGAGTGACAGGCTAAACTGCCTCTTGCTCCTCTGGCTTGCTGCAAGAGTCGCATGCTGTTGTGTGTCCGTGGCCTGGGAATCCACCCAAATCCTGCACATCTCCTGTAGCTGTTCGTTTGGCAGGTAATGTTCTTTTAAATTAAAGATTCGTGTGAAGTCAGACTGCCTGAAGAAAGAGAACAGGAGTCAGAGCAACTGGAGGTATTGTTCCACCAAAAACCACAAGGTCTCTGCAGTCTGCTCTTCTTTTTTTATACTTAACAAAGAATGGACAGGGAAAGTGAGAGAGAATGGGCCAATCCAGTCATAAATAAAATCCTTGTATAGTTGGCACACCCAGGCAATTGCAGTTGAATTCGTTGGATGTGTGCCACTGCAAATTCAATGCACCTGCATTCAGATTTCCCTCTTATGTGCTAAACTGTTTCTTATCTCTTGAGGAAGACCAGGAGTTAGCCTCTTGTGAAAATGCCTGCTGGTGAACAAGCAATCTGCTGAAGAAAACAACTTTCTTTTGCAGCTGTATTTTAAATATTTCTCTATGTAGTTTCTGCAAAAAAAAAAAAAAACCCATTTCCTGCAAAGTACTTCTGGTTCCTCTGGCAAGAAAGGACTTGACAAATGTGCAGTCCTTTAACAAAGCAACTATTTTTGGAAACTTAAAGTCTCCTGATCTCTAGAAGGTGTAGTTTCCCCCCCGCCCCCTTCCTCCTAGTGGTATCCTTCAGTCAAGTTGCAAGCCTAATGGATGAGACCTGTCTTTAAACAGTCCTTATTAATTAAGAAAAGTGATGAGGTTTCTTCTCACCTCCCCACCCCCTTGCCATTGACTGTCTCTGTAAGATGATGATACTAAACTTTTCTCATCAGTGAAGATTTGGCCAATGGCCAGCACACTGCTTGTGCTTGATGCCAAAGCTTTCAGGAGCATAGCTGTAAGTGTATATGCTGCCCACTAGACAAAGCTGCTTTCCATAGTGGCAGTGTGCTCAAATAAAATGTTTTCTGCGACTTACTTGCTTCTCAACCTTCTATAGCTTGCACCCTATTTCTGCCCTGACTTACAAAAAAGACCATCTTTATGGTTTCTGCTGCAATACGTCTTTGTTTCAAATGCAAACTATTGGTATTCCTTTTAGGCACTTGGGCTCCTCAATAAGAGGAGAACTTGGAACAGGAATGGACCTGGTACTAATATAGGAGTTTTCAGGAAAACTTGGTCATTTTGCCCTGAGACAGTCAGATTTCTTCATGTGACCTGAGGTAACCTTACAATTGCCCCCAAATATTCATCACAATAGATTTTCCTTTTTCTAACAGAAGTGGTTGCTTAAGCTTGTGTTTTGTTAAGCACTCTGTTCATCCCAGGGAGTGGTACTGGGATATGTCCTAAGACTTTGGCTAGTTATTTTTCCTGTTGAGCCTTCTGACTCCAGTGTACCCATGTCAGATGTGACCTGCAGGAGGGGTGGAGCCCAGTGATGGTCTCTCTTAAGCTGAGTTGTCGAATCCCTGGGTTTTCTGCAGCATCCGTACGAACCAGTCAGTTCAGCCGCAACCTGAGAAGAGGAGCAATGATTACTTGTTGTGGCTGAGAACATCTGAAGAACATAAAGGAATCTGGGATTCCCAGACTGCAGTGTCTGTCAACTTGCCAGTGTGTTACCCTATAGGATCCTTTTCTAGTGCTTTGAAATTTTCCAGGATTAAATAGCTCTCCAGTGACCTGTTCACTTGTCCTCTTGCTCCTCTGAGGGAGAGCATTTTGGATCCCTAGACTTTCAGCATGACAGTGTTTTTAAACTGAGTAGTTCTTTATTTTGTTTTCTCTTTTCTTTCTCTTTTTTTCCTCTTTTTATTTTTCTGATACTTGAATTGGGCTGGTTCCAGCCCAACTTTATAACAAAACCTTTCTGTCTGTCGTGAAGGGCTGAAGGCATAATCACTACTTTCTTATTTAAATTCTAAAATTGCCTTTCAAATCTTACCTTTTCATTTCTTTTCTAAAAGTCTTCTCTGGCCTTTTGAGGGATGAGCAAACACAGTTTCAGCATTGCAGTGTATGTAAAAGCTATAAATGGCTCCCTGTGGTCTTAACACAGAATTTACATAATCCTAAACCGTAACATTAACAGAGTAACTTCTGACCGCTTAACTACGTTTAACTTTTTGCAAAGCAGCATCCTTGTCCAGGGAGTGTTGGTTGTAGCCAGGATAGCAAGGGAGACGGGGGTTGCTGGGAGCAGACCCATGGTCAAGCCAGGGAGGTGGGGGAGCACAACTTCCTAGAGAGGGCTGAGAAGAAGATAAGGAGAGGAGTCTCTGTCTGCTGCTTCCCTTTCCGCACGTTTGCCCAGGAATGGCAAAATGCTTGTTTCAAACCCTTTTATTTCCATCTGTCACACTCGGTGAGTCTGTTTTTGCTCTTTCAGAACTCAGCCTGCTCTGGTTTGCGTTCTCCAAAGCTAGCTAGCTCTGGAGATTCAACACACTTGGTATTTTCGTTGCATTCACTTGAAAGGAAAGGTGTAGGCAGATCCATCTCTGGGCTCTGGTTCACAGTGTACTGTCACATAAATCAGAGCATCAAAATGAATACGCTGTGGAGGAAGATCTGCTGTGTTATTATATTGCTTTATTAACAAATGTATTGCTCTGAAAAAAAAGTGAGGGGAGCCTTTTCTCTGCTAAAGACTATAAGGAGCTTTCAAATAACTCTGTCAAGGAATATACTAAAATACACTTCCCCCCCCCTTTATGTTGGAATTGAATAATTTTGATCAGGCTTTATGAAATAACTAGGAAGCTGTAGTTAGTCCAAGAGCTGCCAACTCATCACATAAGTTTGACAGACTAATAAACTTTCTCTTAGCAATGTCTAGAAAGCTGATTCTGGTAGAACTGCCATGTTGTTTCTCAACTCCAGGTCTCATCTTTCCAGTCATGCCTGCCACACTTTTCCTGCTGTGCCAGCCATTGCAGAGCAGCCACACCTTCTCCAAAACTGTGATTACTGAGGCATCTTTTGCAGGGGAATATCTTGAGCAGCTGCCTATCCTGCTGCTTAAGGGGAAGTGAGCAGGTACAATTGTATGCAATAATGCTCGTAAGTCAGGAAAAGCAAAAATTCCGTGGTATATAAAAACTTGTTTGGGGAGATGTCCTATGGGCCATGTGAATCCTTCTGAAAGTGTTTTGGGAGAGAGGTTTATGTTTTTTTTTTTTCTTTGTCTTTCTTTGAGAGAGACTTGAGTGGGGACAAAGGACTTCAAAAACAACAAAGCTTTGCAGAGGTAACAGTCTACTATTTGTGGACAAGGTGTTACGCATTTAAATCGTAGTCAGGAAGACTAAGGTTCTCAAAACAGATAAAGGTATAGTTAAAGAGGCACTGAAATAAGTTGTCTTTAGAGATAGCAGAATTTCCATTGGTGGTGGTTTCTAAGGTCAGAATGGGCAAGCATCTTCTGGGAATGGTGTGGGTCAGAGCTGATTATATCTGAGGCAGGGGCATGTATGAGACAACCTTTGCAATATTCTAGGACTCACAACTTTGAAAAATAGCAATGACATAATGAGTCGTCTTCACGGCGTGTACTGGCCTCCACCCTTGGCTTTTTCTTTTTCTCAAAGAGGATTTTGAGCAAAGTCATGCCGTAGGTGCCATTGACCAATGAAAGAATCTTTCTTGAGTCCAGGCAGGGCAGTGGAAAGTCAGCAGTACTGCTCACTTTTGGAGACCGGTGCTGGGAAAACGCATCTCGGGATCTAGGACTTCTCTGAATGCGAGTAGGCTGTGGGTTGGATTAGTAAGGAAAGGTTGTGTTCAACCTCATCTCCCTCAGACGTAGAGATATCTTCATCCAATTATTTGTGCTTTTATATAAAGGAGTGAGTATGGCAAATACTAATACGAGCATATTGGGTTTTTTTCAAGCAATTAAGTAGGAGATAGATTTTTGGAACTGGAAAGAATAAACAACTAGAAAATTAGTCATTTGACAGCCGGATTTTTTTCTTCTCTTTACTCTGTGTTGGAGACATCACTAAAAGACTGCTTAAACCTTGGTCAATCACCTGCCCACACAGGATCACTTTCTCTTCCCTCTTTCTCTTCATTTAATTTCATTGCTGAGATTGGAATGATCACATATTTAATGCTTTTCATACTTGAATCTGTCAGTCTCAAGGACTTGACTGGCTTTTTTAGTTTTCAAATCTCATTTCAGAACACATTGCATTAGGTGACGTGAAATTACTTTAATTACTTTTTTTAAGCTGTTTTTGTCTATTGCTATTCCTTACAGACTCCATGGAGCAGAAAAGTGTAATAGATTACTGACGCAATGCCACATTCCCTAATTGCATTATCCTTCAGGACTAAAGCGAAGAAAACTTAGCCAGCTTAGGTAAGGAGAGTGCAACTCCTAGCGCTAGAATTGGAGCTTGCTGCAAGACTCTTCCATTGAAAGCATCTCCGCATCTGCAAAGCCAGCTGTGTCTCTTGAGTTTCTTTTGTAGACGAGAAGAACTGATCATTGATTTGGAAACTAAGATGAATGGGATGTATTGTATTTTTAGGTGCTGCTTCTAATACTGCCAGCGCTTGCTTACTGCTAATGTAAAGTTTTGCAACCCTGGAAGGAGGAGCTAACGAAGGCAGAGCAAAACTGGTAGAGGGATAAATTTACAAAGTTTCTAATAAAAAGAATGGAGATGAAAGAATTGTTGTTCCTAATTGGAAAGGACAGTGGGATCTTCCCATGCAAATTACCATAGCTAATTGACTTGTAGCAGAGTGCTCTCTGTGGTTTTTCTGCAGCGGTGTTGCTAGGAAATGTTGCTAGGCAACTATTCAATGACTGAACCGACCTTTAAGATAAATATATGTATTTTTTTCCCCATTCTGATGCTAGAGAACAAGCCTCTATTTTTGTCTCGCACTGGCCTTTCTCTGGACAGTAGGAACTATTTGGAGATGGAGATTGCTAAATAATAGTATCCCTAAGATTTGGCAAAGCTGTCTTGCAGGCACCACATTTTTGCATGTAGCATTTTCAGGAACTCAATTTCCTCTGCGATGTGAGCAGTGAAAGTTGGCAAATAGTGTTCTGAATAATTTATCTGATTAATCTTGTGATCTTTATTGAATAAATCACTGAGGAAACATTCTTCTTTATTCACCTGGCTACACAAGGAAGGGTAGGGTGAAAGGAGAGCATGAGGTGACTATTGGTGCAGTTTGACAAATAGGATTTTGGAGACTCATGTTGATTAGGCCTTCTAATAAGATAACTCGTGGCATGGCACAGAGCAACCGTTGGGACCTATTGGGAATACTTTTGTTTCACCAGCTGTCTTTGAAGCCAATTCCTTTGTTTATTATAATGTTCAGATGAATCATGCTCTTAGTTTTTTTTTGAATGCTTTTGCCAGTCCAAAATGTTATCACTTTTTTTCCCCCCAGAGGAACTATATGAATAATCTTTAAGCGTCATAATTTAGAAGTACCTCTAGTTAAAGCCAATTTGTGGAAAGCTATGGAGATATTCTAGGGTTTTCCTTGGCTAAGGCTGGCCCTTCGAAATGCCAAGCATTGCTGAATGAGCAGTCGGAGTGCCAGCCGTGCAGGCGTCTTCCGCTTTGCGTACAGTTACAGTAGAAAAGCTGAGATGGAAGAGCAGCTTCTGCTCCATCTAAGGGCCCAGACAGAGTTTTGCATCCTTCTGAGGAGCAGGAGGGCAGTTCTCCTGCACAAAGCAGCAGGGAGAAGGGTGGATGCCCAGAGCTGACTATTCTGCTGCTAGGAGTTGGATGGGGCTGCTCCCTCCTGCAAACCCTTGAGCCCTTCAGTGGAAAGGTGAAAGAGGGCCGTAGCCAAGAAAAGGGAAAATGTGAGCATCTCTGAGGAGCGAAAATGGAGAGTAGCTACCACCCCAGCATATGCTGTATTGCTCTGCTCTCCAGGCCTAATGGAGCTATGCGTGAAGATATTTGCCCACCACCTCTAAACTACTCCTCGCTAATTTATACTTGTCCCTGGACCCTTGTTTAAGTGGGTTGGGAGGATGCTGTGATGCCTTTTTTAGAGGTGAGCTGTGGCTATCATGCATGGGTGAAGAAAGTTTGGAGCACTCCTATCTGTCCTGCTTGATGCTTGACTTCAGCCCTGCTCAAAAATATTTCAGAAAGCCTTTAAACTTGGTATCTCCTCTTCCCCATGTATTTCACTCCCCCTGCATGTACTCTATGCAGAGAAGATGCCTGATCTCTTGCAGTGCGCAGTGTGTGTTGCAGCCAGCCAATGCATTTCCTCTTTTGTTTTGAAATAAACCTAGATATCTACCACTGCCAAAGCAGTTCAGATTCCTTCCAAATTGTAAAGGCAGATGATACAGATTTCCCAGTGCCTGACTACTGTGCTTGTCACCAAGCAGGGGGTTTCTGTCCCCTGACTTGCATGTCATAATTTTAGGCATTCAGCCTGTTAGTCTTTAAGTGAGGGAGAGGGATGGGCTCTTCCTGTTGGCGATCTGTCCTCCTAGGTTAGATAGTTGTTACGGTGGGGGATTTGCTCTCTCCTCTGGCTTCATGTAGGTCAGAATAACTGTGTGAGCACAGCAGTAGGGGTGAGAACGAGACTGTCAGGGAGGGGGAGACAAGTCTTGCAATGAATAGCTCTGCACTAACTTCTGAAAAACTTCTGCACTGCTCAGGGCATGGTGGAACCTGTTCCTACCACACGGAGCAAGCACTTGTCATGATTAGCATGAAATTGAATTTATGTTAATCAGCCCAAGACAGCAGGGCACAGAACTGACTAGCGCTTCATTCCATTCCCTCCCAGCTCTTCCATAATACAGAGCTTCAGTCCAGACTTGAAGGGGAGCGTTCGCTCCAGTGTCATCGTAGGAAAAAGCCAATGCAGTGGCTTGTTTGCCTTTGTAAGTGAACAGATGGATCATCTCAGATTCACCGAAGCAATTCGGGTCTTTACTGAGCATGCGGCTGGCCTGGTGTCATTCATCTTCATTTTTACTTTCTGCCCTCTGCACAACAATTGTTTTTAATTTGGTCAGAATGGAAGTATTTAGATGCAATAGAGTGGTTTTTAGATATCCTAAAGCCATTTTTTCCAGTACAAGCAGGGCTAGTAACCTTCCGATTACCAAAAGAAATAAGAACATATTCTTCAATCTGTGCAGGTGGACTTCTATTCCTTGCTTGGAGAGAACATCAGAGACGTAATACCTTCTAGAGGCTAAGGACTGAAGTTATCCATGGAAAATCTAGATTTTGCGAATAATAAACTCCCAGGGCATGCATAGTCACAATGAAATTAGGGGGAATAGCTCATCTTTTTAAAACTTAAGACCTGCAGGAGAGAGACTTTCATTACCTTTCAACAGCTAACACTAGCCAGATGTTAAATATTGAGAATGATTATAAATGCTTGCAAAAATACTATGGAAACATAATTGTGGTGAGGCTTTGTTTGGATACCTCTCTAATACCTAAGCATTATAAGAAAATAAGACATTAACATGTATTGGGCTTTAAAGTGTTATGTAGACCAAATACAGTCTGCCTTAATGATTCTCAGACTGCTTTCTTCTGAACCTGTGATAGCATGAGAAATTACTTTTAATTATTAGAAAAAAAAATAAAGGAAAAATGGGGAAGGTGGAGAAAATGCAAAATTCTAAAATTCTAACACTTGCCACAGACTACTGGAGCTTTCAGATTTTTTTCTTTTTATTTCTTTCTCTGCAATAAATAGTATATGCTTTGCCAGGGCTTAGATTGAGGATGTATGGAATGAATAATTTACCACTTAGGGAGATTGAGCCTGTCTACAAGAATAAAAATAAAATCAGCATTGTGAGCTGAGACTCTGTTTTCAAAGCTGCAAGCTTTCTTGGAAGCTGAAGCATCTGATGTTGAAAGACCTCAGGAGGGCGAGACTGGTATGTGAGAAAGTCTATATGCCAAGCCGGAAGAAATGCATCTCTCATTTTATGACTCCCGTTCCCTTGTAAAAAGATGATAAGCTCTACAGCCGTCTCTGACCTGGGCAAGGCTTCAGGCTGGTCTTGGAGGAGATGGACTGGGCTTAAGGTTCAAACTGTTGCATCTTCATGTGATCCTGACTGCTTGGCTGCCCTGTAGAGGATTGGTGAGATGGATTACTTGCACATCAAAGGAAACCACAGTGTTTGAAAGGTGGCTTCTTGTTTAACTCCTCCGGGTTGGGGGTACAGGTTTGCCACTACAGGCACAGAGGTGGCAGATAGAGAACTTGCACTCATTTCTTTTCAGTTGGGTCAAAGGATGAATCTGACTGGAGTAGTGGGTTACCTAGCCAAACTGGTGAGACCTAGAGCTAGATCATTTCACAGAATGAATAACGAAAAATTTTTTTTCTTAATTCTGTGGAAACATTTTTTTTTTTTAAAAAATGACTTTTGCAAGAGGGTTTTTTTGTTTTTGTTTTTTTTCCCCCCCTCCCTTGACTTCAGGTCTTCTTACTTCTATGGCAAGGCCATTTTCTGAAAGATATTGCTGACCATTTTTATTTGCTTAGCACCAAGATATTTAGAAGAAGGTGTTTCTTCTGGCCTCCTCCCTCACCTAAAGCACATATAGACTCTCCCTCCCACACCATTCTTTTCTTTTTCTTGCATTAATGACAAAGAATAGCAATAACTGGTAACTATTAACATGCATTTCAAGTAAACCAGCAAGCATTCTGCTGGCATGACAAAGGAATGAGGAAAGCAGGAACTGATAAACATGAAATATGGATATTCTTCCACAAGCAAACTAGGAACAGAAAAAATATGTCAGTGAAATGCTCCTCTTTTCCCCTTATCTTCTCTGTCTCATTAGCCTCCCATCCTCCCTTTACTCTGATTTATGGAAATACTTGTGGCTCAGGAAGCATTGCATCTTCCTGGTCAGATCACCAAACCCAAGGAATCTGCCAATGTGGAGTCAGTATTCTGCTCTGCTATTGCTCCTGCGTGCAGGGTTTCATTTCCCTGTGCTGTGGCCTTGCTCTCCAAAATGCAGCATGTGTCTGTTCATATTCAGACCTTAAGGAAACTTATGGAGAGAGTCTTTCAAATCCTTGTAGGCTCTCTTTGAATCCGTGGATAGGAGCTTACTGTGATTTTTGACATTTTCTAACCACAATCATACACTAATGCTCCTGACTCTTCTGAAAATGAGCCTACACAGGTTGCAGTATGTGATCTGAAACTGTAGGGTACCTGGAAGTGCTGGTGGATATTAGCTGCAGTGAATGATTCAGTCCTGGTTTTCCAAAATTAATACCTTCTCTTATGTGGACTTCTGTTTTGTTCCAAAGCACAAAATCTTCTTTATAGCAACAAAACACATATTCTTCGTTGGAATTCCTACTGCCAGTGCAAAACTGACTGCTCAGTGTTCTCCTAACTTTACTGAAGACCTGAAAGAAATATCAATAAATTGTGGTTCTGGGTTGGAATAGTATTAAGAGAGTATTGCTAGAGAGTGACTCTGCTAACAGGTAAGGGGAGCTGGGCAAGGGCAACTGTAGGAAGCCTTAGGCTCTCCTGGAAGAAGCCCCAGCACTTATCACCCACTCTAGCTGGATGCAGCTACTGCTAATGAGCAGTCTCTGTTGCCCCTGAATAGAAGGAGTTGGGGCTTTTGACACAGGTGGATCAAGGGTGGATCAAATACCCTGTGAGTCAGTAGTAGGGAGAGGTCTATTTAAGAGCCAGGCCTGGAGCACAGGGAACAGAGGTAGTGGTTTGTGCAGGAGGAGTGCAGTTTGGTGCAAGAGGACATCTTTCTTTTTCCAGCACTAGTAGTGCCCACTCTTGCTAGCGTGGTTGTAACTCGCTGTAAAGCGTATTTGCCAGTGGCTGTGGGAATTGCTGCATCAGCTGTGTCGGAAGCTTCAGCCCAGACAGAGCTTCTTAGAGCAGATGCCGCCCTGCAGGTCTTGGGCTGCAGGGAGTGCTTGGAGCCTTTCCAGAAGGCCTGGACTGATGGTCCACCCTCCCGCAAGAGGTGTGCTGTTGTTGAGGATTTGTGTTGTCAAGTCAGGTGGGATGAAGTCAGTAGACTGTGAAACATGCAAGAAAATTCTTGTGAGCAGGAGAGATAGGGCGTTCTCAGAGACCATACTGCTCCCAGAGTCCCAATCCCCTGCTGCAGGGGAGTTGCTGGAGGACTCTGAACAGCGAAATAGTACAGCACAGCACTGTCGAAGAAGGCTGGAAGCTGGTTGCTTCTTGAACAAAAAGAAGAAAGGCCCCTAATCCTTCTGTAGACCTGGAGTTACAGTCGAAGAACAGGTTTAGTGCACTCCAGGATGAGGAGAACCCAGACCTGGCCTCAAGGGAAGCAACTGGGCTGTCTGAGCCTGTGCCTTGCGTGACCACTCGGAAGAGGTGACGAGTGGTTATAGTGGGTGATTCCATGCTGAGGGGGACAGAGGTGCCTATCTGCCGACCTGACCCCTCCTCTAGAGAGGTTTGCTGCCTGCTGGGGGCGAGGATACGAGATGTGTCTGAAAGGCTGCCAAGGCTTGTCCGCTCATCAGACTACTACCCTCTGCTGCTCTTTCACATGGGTGCTAACGATAAAGAGAGCAAACTAGAGACAATCAATGAAGACTTCAAGGCCTTGGGCATGGTGGTCAAGGGTCTGGGAGCCCAGGTGGTCTTCTCATCGGTCCTGCCGATCAGGGGGAAGCATGGGAGGAGGAGTAGGAAGATTTTTCCAAATCAACAACTGGCTACACTGATGGTGTTGTCAACAGGGTTTTAGATTCTATGACCATGGAACCTGGTTTGAAGGGCAACAACTGGTGGGGAGAGATGGGATTCACCTCACCAAATGGTGCACGTTTGCCTTTGCAAACAGGTTGGCCAGCCTAGTAAAGAGGGCTTTAAACTAGGTAAGAGGGAGGAGGAGGGGTATCATACAGACAGAGTAGACAGCAAAACACAATTTGGGGTGGGGGGCCTCCAACAGATGCATGAAGCTGGGGATGTGCGTTTGGGACATGGCTATGGGTGACCCCCGTACACCCTTCCTGGGAAACCTGCAGGCATGACCACCTCTTTGAAAGGCATGCACACCAATGCATGCAGCATGGGGAACAAACAGGAGGAGCTGGAGATCTGTGTGCGATCGCAGGGCCATGATCTCATTGCAATCACAGAGACATGGTGGGACAGCTCACATGACTGGAATGCTGTCATGGATGACTATGTGCATTTTAGGAGAGACAGGCCAGGAAGGCGAGGTGGTGGAGTTGCTCTTTATGTGAGAGAGCGACTGGAATGCATCGAGCTCTGCCTAGGGGGGAAGGAGGAGGAGGCAGTTGAGAGCTTATGGGTAAAGATCAAAGGGCAGGCTAACATGGGGGACACTGTTGTGGGTGTCTACTACAGGCCACCTGACCAGGAAGAGAAAAGTGATGAGGCCTTCTATAGACAGCTGGAAGTAGCCTCAAGATCACAGGCCCTGGTTCTCATGGGAGACTTCAGCCACCCTGACATCTGCTGAAAGGACTACACAGCAAGGCACAAACAGTCCAGGAGGCTCCTGCAATGCACTGATGATAACTCCTTCTCTGGAGATATTCAAGGCCCACCTGGATGCAACCCTGTCTAACATGCTCTAGGTGACCCTGCTGAGCAGGGAGGTTGGACTAGATGATCTCCAGAGGTCCCTTCCAACCTTACTGATTCTGTGATTCTAAGACAGAGGAGAGAATTTGTCAATTAACTTATGCAGTTTCTCTGCAGGTAGTAATGCAGGTAACAAGTCATACTATTCTTTCACTAAGCTGTAAGCAGATATCTTTTAGGCAAAGAAAAGTCATCTTTAGAAGACTTTAGGCAATCAAAAGCTGCTTCATTACTACCGTCTTTACTCTGCCTGTCTGTTAGTGCTTCCTGTTGCACCTTGCAGGGGCTTGTAAGATCCCTACAAAGCATGCATTTATACTGCTTGAAAAAAACCAGCGCCAAGTCTACCATTGCTAGAACAAAGAGTCACCTGGAATTTTCCAACCACTCCCAGAAATGCAGAAAGCTGCTTTTTGTAAAGGTGGTGAAATTGTAAATAGAGGCAAAGGTTTAACCATTGCTTGTAGGACAAAGGATTAGGGCAGCACTTTGCTTATCTCCTTATGTTACAAGAGTGGTAAGAATGTACCACACTATGAAGAAAGAACTGCAGAAACTGAAGTTGGAGTTTTATGTGTGCGCCTTGGTATGAATCATAAGAGCCTCAGATTGTACCTGCTCAGCAGGAAAGGAGTCCTGACTGTATGCTGAGGGATACAGCAGGAAAATGATATTCGACAAGATTTTTTTTTTTAAAAAAAAGTACAGTTTTGTCATTACTACTTTGCTTTGCAGTTTCTCACTAAAAATTTCAGAAATTCTTACTTTCTGGAATTCTTTACTTCTGTTGTACTTTTCTATTTTCCAGTTTTGTTTCTCTTATTGGGAATGAGTAAAGATTTGTGAAAGTCACTTCACTTGAGGTTTTTTAGTTAGAAACAAACAAGGAAAATCTGCCACTTTCTGGTGTGAAAAACATCAAAAGCTAATTTCTGCATCAGCTTAAAATAGCCCCATTCTCCCTCTCAAAGATGTTCTCTAAGAAAGGGAGCAACCAACCCTCTCTGCAACTGCATTACTCCTGGTCGATGGTAGCTACACCATCAGCAATTCTTTCAGTCCAAGAGCCCGAAAAATCCTAAGCTTCTAATTCCTTAGATGATGGAGCAAGAACATGAGTCTACTTCAATCTGCAGGACTGGTGATGGGGGTGGAAACAGGAGGGTTTCATACCCTTCTTGTTGTAAAGACAGCATTTGGCTCTAGAGGCAGTTGTGTGGGAGGAGATGTAAGTTGGGAAAGTTTTACTGTTAGTTTTGATCCTCCTCCTTTGGAGTTGCAGTTTAAGGTAAGGAAAGGAGGAGGGAGAGGTTGCATATGGATATTACCGTTGAGCTTTACCCTATTGTCAGTGCTTCACTGGTTCAGCCCCAGCCCCACTCTCACACTACCTGTCAAGCCCGTGCTCCCTTTTCTTGTACCCAGATTTTGCTAGTCTGTACAAATCTGCGGTTTCCACATTAATACCCAATGGCAGAATGCTGCCTAGCATCTTTCAGAAATGCTGGGGGAGAGGAACTCACTCCGGGACACGGGGCCCTACTAAAAGTGACCTGCCAAGTTATTGCTAAATAACATACTGCAGAACCAGCAGTGACCTTGCTAGCTGGGAGCAGCCCGGTGTGCAGGGTTGTACTGAGAAGCTACGTGGCTCTTCTGCCTTTGCTGGGAGACTGGGTGCTCTAACACTGAGCCCCTTAATGCTGTGTGGTGGGACAAGTGAAGCAAGCACAGCCTTTGCCTTTCACTTAGCCTTGCGCCCTATGCAATCTGCATTCCACCAAAAGAAAAGTGTATTCCAAAATTAAAAAAAAGCCAATGATAAATTTAATGTGATTCATCAGTTTAATCCCTCTTAACAAACCAACCTCATCATGATAGTAAGAGAGGAGTTACTAGGCAATTAAATTGACTTAGTTTCTAGGCAGGATATTTAATGGACAATTGGTATGAGCATATAGCCAGATACTATGTTTTAATATTAGATGATAAAATTTTTTGGTACCAAAAGCTTTCTAAAAGTAGGAAACTAGAAAATAACTTTAGGCTTAAAGATGTTATTTAAAGATTCATAAAAGAATATTGAAAAAACGCTGCAAAACCTATTGCAAACAGCACTTTCCTTTTAAAGGGAGAAATCTTGTTATTTGAGAGACCAAGTAATCATTTTTCAGTTTAAAAATCAAAGAGGGCTTTTCCACAGTGGTTTAGAGAGGCTTCCAGTTTCAGATGTCCATGCTGAAACATATCAAATGTTTTAGTTAAAACTCAGAAACTGGCTATGAGCTTCCAGCTCCAACATCTGCTCACGAGTGAATAGAAAAAAAAGAAAAGATAATGGATGTGAACAATATGAGGGAGATAGTATTCTTCCTTTTCTAAACAGGATTTTTTTGTACCACGGTCACCACAGTAACATTTGAACACTTCCGGTAGTAAATTAAACAGCGGCGCTAACATCTGTATTCTCTTATCTACTTCTAGATTGCAAAGAATTCGTCTGGTTTGTACGAGTGGCTATTTTTGCTACTAAGGACACACAGGAAAGTTGTTGCATATCATATTACTGGTATTTAGATCTCTTCAAAATGCCCTTTCCCTTTGCGTTTGCTTTTGATAGCGCTGTTTGGCACCGCGGTGATAAGAGCTGAAACGCGGCTGCAGCCCAGATTACGCCAGAGCTTCTCGTGCACACCAAGCCTCACATGCAGCTAGGAGGACGACTGCGGGCTGAGAAGCACCTTATTCTCCAATGGGTTGCTCACACTCGTGTGAGGCAGCAAGCAGGGCAGAAAAAAGCTTTGAAAAGGGAAGAAACGTTACTGTGTTGTCACCGACAGTTGTTCCCTTCTATCTTACGGCATAGAAGGAGCCTGCTGGCTCCCCCCCAACACGGGCAATAATTTCAATAATCTGCTGAAATACGTCAATAGTACAGACAGAGCAGACCCCATTTACCATTGCTTATGTGCACCACTGAAGAATAGCGTTACAAAGATATTCTTGGTTTCTTTTTCCCTGTTTGTTTTCTTTTTAGTCCCTGGGGAGAGAATTCAGTGACCTGCATCCGCAGCATGCGTAATAATTTATCATAGTACATCACATTCGTATACTTGGGTCTGTACGGATAAATATTCTAGGAAGCATAACTGAGGAGGTGAAACATTTTTCTTGTCCACGAGGGACTCTTTGGTGTCTAGAGAGGATGCTTCATGGGTTAAAAATGAGGCCTTCTTTCTGAAATGTTTGGATGATGTTTGTTATGTAGACTCTGTGGCTTGCTTATGAATGAGCATGAAAATTAATCTTCTTAAGAGGATATATAGATTAGGGGAAGCTTGAGAGATTATTATATCCTGTCTGAGAACATATCAAATGAATAGAGCTTAATATTACTCATAACCATACATTTCTATCTGGCTTTAGTATAATATATCTGCATAGCAACTTAAAAAAAATCTATTACTTCATTAGTGAAGAGCTCTCACATGTTTACTGTAATGCTTCAAACTGTCACTTTTGGCTATGGTTAAAGGTACAAATGAGGCAGTTACATTTCTGACTAAAGGCAGCTGAATATATTGCTAATAATATCTGTTGTATTAACGAGTCTTTGAGCAAAGCTGCTGTCTAAAAAGGCCCTCACCGCACAAACAAGCCGTGGACAGGAAAGGCAGGAGATGTCGGTTTGGTTGCTAATGAGGGAAGAGCAGCATCTTGCCTTTATGGATGGAAAGTGGCTTTCTCTTGGGTTATGTTAACTGAGGTTATAAACCCTGGGAAAAATGGACAGATTTATACCCTCTAACAGTGAGAAATAGCGGGAGTAACCGTCTTTATTTAACTTCTCTCTTCTTGCTACCACTTCTCGTATGTTGTCAAAACAGCATCCGCAGAAAGCACTGAATTAAGAGCTGCACCAAAGGTATTCAGTAAAAGCTGAGTGCTCACATTATCCCCCCTTGTTCTCACTACCTAACTAAAATATTAATTAGCATCTCCAATTCTGACTTCCTCTAGTAATTAAGGGTTTGTGTATCTGGGAATCTGCAATTATTGGGAGAACAAACTTTTGAATCCTTCAGGAGCTGTTTGCCTTTTTAAAGTTGTAAACAATTTTGGTTGGTTGGTATATAGCGTTAGATTTTTTTTTTAACCTAAACCATTACATAGGCTACTAATTACAGGGTACTCAAAAAGAAATTAGCAACCCATCAGCAAAAATTGCATTAAAAGCAACATTATTTCCCATAATGTTAATAAGTGCTTTTTTGTGTGATTTATTTTTGCAACAATTACTGTAAAGTCTCCTGGAAGATGTATTTCTGTGTAGTTAATGTAATATACATGTATGCAATTTTGAATTTTAGTGCCTATTGATTGCTTCATTTTTCATCTGTATTGGGCTATTCTTATAATTTCCTCTGAGCTTTCAGAAATGGCAGACATCAAGGGAAAAACGTAATGGCTAGTCCTTTGGGAAATGCAAAAAGGCAAATAGATCAGAGTGTAAGGGAAAGTACTGAGTTCAAGTGCACTTGTGTCATGAGAATTTAAACTGCCTTCCAACCCTTTAGAGATCTGAAAGTATTTTATTGAAGTAATTTTGCTTTTATGTATTTTATGGAGAGAGATGAATTCTAATTGCAGATGGAGGCCTTGTGCCTGTAAGAGAAGTGGGTGTCCGTTCTGTTCTGTCTGGCAGTCTCGAAGTTCAAAAGGTAAAGATGACTATTTCTCAGTATCAGCTGTGTCATTTGGAAATTTAAGTTCATGTTCTGGGTAGCTCAAGGAACTTCTACTATGACTACAGAATAGCTCCCCACATTCAGATTTGCTCCCTGAAATGCCCAGGGGCCTAAGGTGCACTACTATTAAAATACAGGAGAAAGCGATTTCATACGTATATGTGAACTTAGAAACAATTATTTAGTCTTAAAAAAAGTGCAGACAGTTGCAGTCTAGATCCTTGG
Source organism: Rhea pennata (assembly GCF_028389875.1). Classification (NCBI taxonomy): domain Eukaryota; kingdom Metazoa; phylum Chordata; class Aves; order Rheiformes; family Rheidae; genus Rhea; species Rhea pennata. The sequence goes on from NC_084682.1 coordinate 11,107,273, forward strand.
AATTAATCGGTTCTTACCTGCTTTCACCTCTCGCGGCTTCCCCACCGTGGCACGCTCGCAGGGATCTGTTTTCAATTCAGTTGATGCAAAGTTAATTTGGACTCACAAACAAGACTTTATCTTCACAGCTCTGTGTAAGGTAATTAAATATCTTTCTTCTTATTAATATATCATTATGGCCACAGTATGTATCTGTTTATAACACAGCCTGAGATTGTGTGGGTAATTTATGTCAGGATGACTGTGGTAACTATAGGTTTCTGCTGTTCGAGTGGTAACTTGGTCCACATGTGATGGCTAGAAAGTATTTTCGTTTTGTTTTTGCCTTGTTTTTGTTTTGTTGTACTTTTTCCAGATGAGCCCATAAAAGAGTTCTCATCAGATGCCCAATTAACCTCTTTGGCAGGATTTATTTATGTAACTTCGGCCTATTTTGAAAATCCTCATAGCTATAGGCTTTCTGTAGTGAAGAATTCTGTAAGCTACATGGAGAAGATTTTGTGTTTTTCACTTAAGATATTTGTTTTCTTAGTGCACATAGCAAAATGTTTTAAAGTGGCATTTCCTGTGAACAGTAATTTGGAGGTTATATTTTTTCCCTTCTGGAAAGGTCAGCTTCAAAACTCACTTGCAAGATTAAAGATGGAGTAAAAATCAAATATTAAACAAATAGTATAAAATACAGTTGTTCAGCTCTCTCTTCTTTGAATTCCTTTAAAACTCTTTGGCGAGCACTGTCTTGTGCTTGTGATTTGGTACTGTTCACTCTTGCTACCTGTCCTATAGCCTCTTCCACTGGCCCTTGAAATTCAGATAGATCTTCTAAGCCCACTAGCTTCCAGTATCTTGAAAATAAAAGACTTTAGCACTGAAAATTTCTCACTGAAAGAAAAACAATAACCTTCTTTTATTGTGGCCGTATCTTCTGTCAAAGTGCCTTTTCTACTTTGATCATCTGTTGGCCCTACAGCCTATCTAGCAAGCTACTGCTTATGACCTATTTGATGAAGGATTTATTAGATGTTAAAAAATGGGAGTTCCTCATAGTCCTTTTGCCCTGTTTTTTGCTGCCTCTACATTCACAGAATCACAGAATCAGTAAGGTTGGAAGGGACCTCTGGAGATCATCTAGTCCAACCTCCCTGCTCAGCAGGGTCACCTAGAGCATGTTAAACAGGGTTGCATCCAGGCGGGCCTTGAATATCTCCAGAGAAGGAGACTCCACAACCTCTCTGGGCAACCTGTGCCAGTGCTCTGTCACTCTCACAGTGAAGAAATTCCCCCTCACGTTCGGGCGGAACTTCCTGTGCTTCAATTTCTGCCCATTGCCTCTCATCCTGTCACATGGGACAACTGAAAAGAGTTTGTCCCCATCCCCTTGACACCCTCCCTTCAGGTACTTATACACATTGATAAGATCCCCCCTCAGTCTTCTCTTCGCCAGACTGAAGAGGCCCAGCTCTCGCAGACGTTCCTCAGAGGGCAGATGCTCCAGCCCTCTGATCATCTTCGTAGCCCTATGCTGGACTCTCTCCAGTTGCTCCATGTCTCTCTTGTCCTGGGGAGCCCAGAACTGGATGCAGTACTGGAGATGAGGCCTCCCCAGAGCTGAGGAGAGGGGCAGGATCACCTCCCTCGACCTGCTGGCAACAGTCTTTCTAATGCAGCCCAGGAGACCATTGGCCTTCCTGGCCAGGAGGGCACATTGCTGGCTCATGGTCAATTGGTCATCCACCAGCACTCCCAGATCCTTCTCTGCAGAGCTGAGATTCAGTTCACTAGTATGTGACTCTTTCTATTTGTACATCTTCAGCTTCTTGAAGCCTCCCCATGGTGTCTTTCCATAATCTCTCTGTTACCTGCAAGGATCTTGCTCTCTCTGACTGCGCTTCTGAGATTCATGGGGATTTTCTGAAGGTAGTTCAAGTTGTCCCTAATTTCAGACGGGGGTTCTGGGCTTTCTTTGCAGGATGGATAATGAATGCAACACACAGCAGCCCCTGTGGCAAAGCCAATCCAGATGAACAGGGATGAGGACCAGGCCCTTGGTGTTGGACAGAGCCAAGTCAAGAATTGCTTTTCCTACAGGTTCCCTAATTAAACTGCTCTGTGAAATAGTCATTAACAGTAGAGAAAAATGAACCTTGGCGTTATGCCTGGGTATGACTTTTACTTGATGTACATGGGGGTATCTGATTTTCCCATTAGATCTGCATTTTTTGCCAGTAAGTTTTCTCTAGTCTCCCTCTGCATATCAAAATCATGATTGCTGCCAGCAAGAGGCAATTGATAATAAAAATCTGTTGGGTTATTTCTCTTTTTAAGGCCTGGAAGATGTTATTAGTAAGCATACATGCAAGAGTTCATTTGTGTTGAGAACAGACAGCTGGGACAAGTGGCTGTCTAGCTGTTTTTATTATATGATATCTGAATAATGGTGCTGCATGTATATAAAGCAACTCCTTTGAATTCATAATTTGCTTCACCCAAAACCTCTTTTGCTTGTACAGGCATATGCACAGTTAGAGCAAGTTTATATAAAATACTAGACGTCTCCAGGCAAGAGGTCTTATCAGGTGGGATGGAGGAGGATGAGGTGCTATGGAGCACACTTTCTGCATACTGACCTTGACACCCTGATCAAAACTATTTGGAAATCCTCACTTCTTGAGCTGGCTGTGCCACTTGTTTGATGAAGCTGGCAACCAACCCTTTTTGCATCACTGACTCTTTAAATATGTTTTCTATTCCTGCTTCAGGAGGATACCAGTTCCAGTTGCACCAACCTTGCTTTTGTCCCTGAAACTCTCTCCTGCTTCCTTCATTTTACAGAATCACAGAATCAGTAAGGTTGGAAGGGACCTCTGGAAATCATCTAGTCCAACCCCCCTACTCAGCAGGGTCACCTAGAGCATGTTAGACAGGGTTGCATCCAGGCAGGCTTTAAATATCTCCAGAGAAGGAGACTCCACAACCTCTCTGGGCAACCTGTGCCAGTGCTCTGTCACTCTCACAGTGAAGAAATTCCCCCTCACGTTCGGGCGGATCTTCCTGTGCTTCAATTTCTGCCCATTGCCTCTCATCCTGTCACATGGGACAACTGAAAAGAGTTTGTCCCCATCCCCTTGACACCCTCCCTTCAGGTACTTATACACATTGATAAGATCCCCCCTCAGTCTTCTCTTCGCCAGACTGAAGAGGCCCAGCTCTCGCAGACGTTCCTCAGAGGGCAGATGCTCCAGCCCTCTGATCATCTTCGTAGCCCTATGCTGGACTCTCTCCAGTTGCTCCATGTCTCTCTTGTCCTGGGGAGCCCAGAACTGGACGCAGTACTGGAGATGAGGCCTCCCCAGAGCTGAGGAGAGGGGCAGGATCACCTCCCTCGACCTGCTGGCAACAGTCTTTCTAATACAGCCCAGGAGACCATTGGCCTTCCTGGCCAGGAGGGCACATTGCTGGCTCATGGTCAATTGGTCATCCACCAGCACTCCCAGATCCTTCTCTGCAGAGCTGCTCTCCAGCAGGTCAGCCCCCAGCCTGTACTGCTGGATGAGGTTATTTCTCCCTAGGTGCAGGACTCTGCACTTGCCCTTGTTGAAACTCATGAGGTTCCTCTCCACCCAACTCTCCAGCCTGTCCAGGTCTCTCTGAATGGCAGCACAGCCCTCAGGTGTGTCAGCCACTGCTCCCAGCTTGGTATCATCAGCAAACTTGCTGAGGAGGCACTCTGTCCCTTCATCCAGGTCATTGATGAATTAGTTGAACAGGAACTTAAGGAATTTCCTGATTTGATTTATTTTGTCGTTTTTAAGTAAGTCTTCTATAGTAGCACACACGTGTCCAATCCTATATTTTTGTTGACTCTGATAGAAATAAAGAGCGAATTTCTGCTTGGGAGAGGATAAGCTCAGGAGACCTGAGGATGAGAATATTGAATTACTACTCTCTTTATTGCTTGACATAACTTGTTTAGCTTTTCATTCACTTCCTCAATGGTGACTACAGCTAACAACAGTAAGTTTGGCTATTTTTCCGAAGCAGCTAAAGATATGAAAGCTTTGTATGGCATATGTGTAATCTTGCTAGCCTGTTGTTCTGTGGCAGTCTCTTTCCTGAGGTGCTTTTTGCTAAAGGAAAGTAGTTATTTTTGCCAAAGAATTAATATGAAGGACAAACTTGCAAAGGCAATTTGTTGAGGTAAAACTGGAACATTTTAGAGATGAGTTTGAAAGGAAGACTAAAGAAGAGAGCAAGAAACAGAAAATTAAGTAGGCAAGCTGTCTTCTGTGAGCTAACAGTGCTCTCAGAGTGCTGAGACTTTCTTCTATCATAAGGGAAGCATTATAAGAACACAGATTCAGGCAAAAAGCAGAGCAGATCAAAGATCATCCGTCTCTTGTAGCAATAATAATTTCTTAGCTCTTATCTCACTGTGAATCTAAAAGCACTTGCAAAGGAATTGGTATAATTTTCCCCATTAGTCTGTGGTCAGCTAATAGCCAGACTGGAAATTGAACTTGAGTGCTGCGTTGTCAGTCCAGTGAGTCACACTGGTACCATGGGGTCTTTACTCAGAGGAGGGGACTTTTGACTAGCAACGAGCAGGTATGTCTTGGCATATCCCTGTAACCCTCCTTCTGTTCCTGGGATTGCAGTCGGATCAATATGAGGTATGCAAGTCATGCACCATACTGAAGGGAGGCTGCACTCGTTGCCCTGCGCAGCAGTAGGAAACTCAAGAGAAGACATTGGAATTAGAATTTGTATTGGAGTTCCTGAGTCTAGTTTGCCCATTTTTTGGCCTGGGCAGAAGGGTGAGAAAGGTAGATCTCGTGTGACTGGGTTTTCTTGTGGCCATCTAGCTTGCCTTGGGAATCAAGCAAGGCTGTTAAATGGCTGCCTAAATATTACAGCTTTGAAAGAGGTTGAATGAAAAGTCCAATATGTTTTTCTTAATCCTGAATCCATTGTTATGAGACGAGTTATTTTATAGGTCGAAAGTTAATTGAGAACACTCACAAAAAGACCTTCAGCAGCTAAAATTGTGCTCCTATAAGCCTGAACCTGGTTGTTTTAAAGAAATAAAATACGGCTGTCAGAAGCTAGTTTAATATAAGTGGTTTCAATACATGAGATAATGTTGCAGCGACTACAGATTGACTGACTAGTTCTTGCCTCTTGGAACAAACTGCTTACATTTAAGTAAAACCATTTTGGAATCCCCAAAATGACATTATCGGTGGATTTAGGCGAGTCTAAATGCTTGTTAGAATATTGCAATAAATGTAAAGATGTAGGTATTCTGATATTATCCAAGAGGCAGATAAAACCTTACCCTAGGTTTTTGCAGTAACCCAAATGTACGTTATCTGGTTTCATTTTGTATCTTATTATTCCAGTTGACAACAAGAATCAGATATATCAGATAAGCTTAATGTGGAGAAGAGTGTCAGCAGTATCAATTTTCTCTGCTTTTATGCTTCCTGCCCTGCTAATACGCTAACCTGGTGATCTGATTTCTCCTGGCCATACTTTCTTGGGTACTCTTTTCCTATTTCTATTTCTCTTGTTTTGTGCAACTCACTGTATATAATGTACACATAGATGCCTTTACTTAGTTCTTCCAGGAGGAAAAGGAAACTACAGTAATAAATGATGTCTGTCTAGTTGGAATGAAAACTGAAATAATGTTGCAGAGAATATCATGTCTGTGACTCTAGTTTACTTTGTGATAGATCTCTGTTTAAAATCCAAAAAAATATATATACATATATACACACACACACACACACACACACACACACACACATAGTGTAAATATCTGTGTGTGTATACGTGTGTGTGTGTGTGTGTGTGTATATATATATATACACATATACATATAAACAAATTTTCATACAATAAATGGCAGAGTAACATTTTGTGACTTTCTGAGAAGATCAGGAGAGAAGCTCCTCTTCCATGCAGAAAATATTTCAAAATTTAAAATAATTTATATCATTCTTCATCAGGAATAATAATTAAGATCAAAATATTCCAATACATTTGAGAGAAAAACTTATGATTTGAAATGCTGCACTGAAATTCTCCTACAGTCTGTGTGAGAGCCTTAATTACCAGGCTGTGAATTATTCAAGGATTAGTATATCAGAATCGCTTTGCCTAGAATTTATTCTGCTCTGTGCATTTCAGATTGAGGAGTTTGAATCGCATCTCCCTTGTAGGTGAGTGGTATGCTCATCAGCAGTCTGCCAAATAACTCCCTTGGATCTGACTGAGATTTTGAAGTGGCAAAGTGGAAGGACTGCACAGAGGTAACTTCCACCAAGGCAGAGGAACAGTTGTTGTGAAAATAGAGATGTCAGCTGGCGGCTTGACCAGTGTTTTAACCTTCCTTTTCCATGGTTGTATTCTGTGATCTTGTCCAGGAAACCTTTGCAAGGAGCTGTACTTGGAAGGCCAATTGAAGACGATAGCCAGAATATGAATCTGGGAAAGGATGGCAGAGGGAGAGGCTGGGGGAGAGTTTCAGTGGTGGAAATAGGCCTTTCAACCAGCAGGTGTTGTAAGGAGATGGTGGAGAGGCCAAGACTTTAGTTTTTGTAGAAGGACGCTAGTCAGGAATAGGGAGCAGATCTTGGTATAAGACTGTGGAAGGGACTGACAATCCTATCTATGCAAAGAGGAAAGAGAAATTGTTAGTGAGGGTAACCTGGAAATTGCGGAAAGGCATGGGAAGCAGTGAGGAGGTGTCCTGAAAGGAGATGACGCGAGTGTGTGGGTGTGCATGTTTTTCATGACGGGGACCGTCAGTTCAGCTATTCTGGCTGGGAAAGTTGAGCCGAGGCTGCAGACAATAAAGCGAGGAGGACAAGGAGCTCTCCAAGCGTGTGCACACAGCTGAAGTGCTTTCAGTAGCCTTGCCTGAGCAGCACTTCTGCACAGAAAAGCCTTCAGGGATGCAACCACCAATCTGATCACTCATGGCATTGAAATGAATCAACAGTAAAAATACTTCTCCTCCCTCCCCCGCCAACCTTTTCCCTCCCCCTTCTTTACCCTACTGGACCTGTTTTCAAGTACCCGAATATCATGGTGAATACAGATATTGAATTATTTTGAGTGCCAGGCTATCTGTTTCTTAATGGATGGGGGAGTATGGAGTTTGAGAAAGAGCTTTCTTTTATGTTGGTTTATAGCTAGCAAAACTGAACCTTCATGTAAGGAAAAGGAACTAGAGAAGTCTTAGCTATGTTTCTCCATTTTAAAGCCCATTTTTCTTGTTATTTAAACCTCTGCAGAGCAAACCTTATATATGACACTTGCTATTACAGATGGTGTGGACTGGCTTCTAAAAACTCTGGTATGAATCATTACCCCTATGTAATGCACCGTGGGCCAGCCATGCATGGTATTCTTGAAAGGGTAAACTCAGCTGGCTCACATTAGCAGGAACCAACATTTATTTCAGTCTGCTACTGAGTGATAGTCCCTTCAGTGTTGTTCTCATTGCCAAGTCTACTTTGCAAAGCCCCTACCGATGCTGCTGATACGTTGTTGGGAGCAGTGATTCTTCATGCCATTGCTCATGCGACCATCTCGAACTTATCTCTTACTATCCAAGGGCAAATTTTTATTCATCATCTAGCAAGAATGTATCAAATAAATTCCTATGGTAAAATAAATTGGGGAAATTCTTCCTGTTAGTTCTGGAGAAAGCTTCATTCCAGTTATGGTATAGAGTAAGTGAGGAGGAGTATTTTGGTGTGTGTGTGTGTTTTTGGTAGTTTTTTTTTCCCTTCCTAAATAGCTGAGGGAAAGTACAGAAACAAGAATGCAGACTTTCAGCTCATGAGAATTAAATACTGGAATGACTCTGAGACGTGTGGGTCACAAGGCAAACCTGGTGAACTTGCACGTGTAACAGACACTTTCCCAATGCTATGTTGTAACTTCATCAGTACTAAAATGTGACCTGTGCATTGGTCAAAGAGAACCAAAGGACATGTACAGTGATGGCAAAGAGGAAAACCGTCTAGGCAGTGAAAAATTAAAAACAAATGAGATGTGAAATTCTTTTAAAAGAAATTTTGGTTTTGAAGGTAAAGAACTAATCCAATGCCCTTTGGTATGAGTAAGGCCTGAAGAGTACAGCACAATATATATTGTATAACAGCTATGTATCTTTGTTGTTATTCCTGTAAAGAATTTAGTGAAATTAAGGTTCTGTACTATTGTAGTCAGTAGGCAGTGTGGCACCGACTTTGTGGGGAATGCACTGCAGGCTGCATTTGCCCCAGCAGGTTATCTAAGACACCATCTAACTGAGAGCTTGCAAATGATGTTACTGCTTCTTCCAGTGCAGCTCCAGGCTAGACTGAGGTGGTTTCCAAAGAGTAAGAGGTTTCTATGGATAAACTGCAAACTTGAGGGGGAAAAAATATTTTTAGGATAAGACTGAGAAATAATTCTTAAAACGTAATTTCATTCAAGAAAGACGATGAAGATTTTATCCCCCTTCCCTTCTGACCTTCAAGCTCTTTGCTTGGAGACCAACACCTCCAAGAGCTCCTGTCTATAAAGCTTATGTCAACTCACAGAGGAACAAAAGCCCTATACGGTGTAAGTGTTCATTGTACAGAGAACAGCATCAATTGCTTTGAGCAGAAACCGTAGGGTGCCAAGTGGCTGTGTTGTTCAGCTCGTTAGACAACTGCGCACACCACTGCTCTAGCTGGAGTTGTTGTGGCCGGGTTTGCGAACAATGTGCAAAAAGCCTCTTGTGCTCAGCATCAGGGGGTTGCATGTGTCCGTGTCAAAACTGAACATGCCACTTAAATGAATGCTACTTGATCCACTTGGCTGTGCTTCTCTATAAAGTATTCACAGGATTGCACCCAAAATAAATTGCATTCTGATTACTATGAAGTTATTGTAATTGAGAAGATGGTCAGAGAAGAGTAGCTAAGGAATTAACAGGAGTCTGGAGGATTTGATTAATGAGGAAAATTGCTAGAAGGTACTGGGGGTGACAGTAGGAGAGGTGGAAAATAATACACTGTAAATACTTGAAGAACAGAAATGTGGAAGGAGATTATTTAAAAGAGGAAACAAGTTGAAGCTGGAGAGGTATGAAATAAATTTAAGGAAGGTGAAAGTTCCTAAGAGTGAGATGTTTCAGGCTGTAGACACGTTATCTCAAAGGAACGCTTGACCGAGAGCATGTCTTAAAACTAAATTATACTGAGGTGGAAAAATATCCTATAGGGGACAATCCTTTATGGTAAAGGAGGTAAAGATTAAAACTGGCTGTTTAGACATTCATGACAGGATTAAACACTGATAGCCATGGCCAGCTTTCTAATATTTTAAAACCAAAGCATTATGTAGGCATGCAAATAGGAATGATTTATTCAAGCATCCTAATGCATAGATTTTATGGAAGGGAAAAACAGGAAAGTCATGAGTCCTGGCATATCTCAAAAAAAAAAAAAAAAAAAAAAAAAAACCAAAAAAAAAACTTACCATCAGTATGACTTCTAATGTCATCTAAGATGAATGAAATACACTTTTGTTACACTACAAAATGAGTTTTTATTTGTGTACTAGATAGCAGTGGTTGTGTTTTAGACCTGTCCCAGTTGCTGCAGAGTGCTGTGGCTCCTGAAGATGGGTGAGATGTCCCGAAACAGTGTTGTGGAAGGAAACTTCTAGTTTTGCTACAGGGTGGGACTTAATGACACCAAACACAACCTTTTGCTGTCTGCTCAACACACTTAATAGAAAACCTGTCTTTAAAATGACTGGACCAACTCAAATCATAATTCAAATCATTATATTTGCAAAGCAAATGTACCAAGGTTTTATGACATGTAGAAGTACCTAACGTCTCCTAAGCTGTACACACCTGTGGCCAGGGAATGGCTTCCTCCCGTCCGAGTGGCTACCAGCAGCTGTGGTAACTGGCCAGCTCCTGCTTGGCCATGCAGAGGCTCTCGCGCTCCCTCAAGGAGCCCCGTCACTGCTCTTCCCTCCTTCACTCACCTCCTTTCACTTTATTCCATGCTGCCAGGCAGCATGAAGTGCAATGGATACGCTGAGGTCTCTGCAATACATCTTTACATGTAATGCAGCCGCTTAGTGGTCCAAAATGCTCTGCAGGAACACGTAGGAACGTGTCCTGTAGATATATAGCTGTCTTTCGAGTGTAGTATGAAGTCAATATTGTCAGCAAGAAAGATTATGTGCCACATGCACCTTATATTTTACTTTTAATGAAGCATTAATTACAGAAACATCTTATTCATATTAATACGTTGTTAACTATAGCTTAATAAAGATACAAAATGTATGAAATCAGTTGCCTATAGATTTAAGAAATGTACATATATGAAAATTTTGTAATTTATTTATTAATCTGTTGAATGCAAGCTTAGCATTAGTTTGAACATAAAAGCATTCAATTGACTCTTATATGACAGTGAATTGCACTGTCTTTTTTTTACCTCTTTATTGTAAGTCAATTTAAAAATACCTGGATCCTGGTTAGAAAATTCACTTCAGTTATGACAATTTCAAATTATAATGTACACTAAAAATTATCATTTGTCCTCTAACAGCTTATTAGTTTTTAAAATCTACATTTCAAGATCATTTTCAGGTATGCAGAGGATTTTAATTCATAATAAAATGTCTATATATATATATTTGTTTCTGTAAAATCGTAACTTGAGAGGATATGTGGAAAGTCTATTATTCATACTGAGCTCCTCAGTATGTGATCAAGCCATAGTTATTTTTTCTGTTATTTATTTATTTATTTATTGACATGGTGAAAAATAGTATCAACTTTTTTTGCAGCATTTGATCTAAAATACTGAGAGCTCTGTTTATAAATGTTAATCAAATTAGATCCAGTAGGAGTAAAATTTTTCTAGTTCTGTCTAGCTGGGAAGCAGATTTCTATAATGCTTTTTTTATTTTGTTAAAAGCTGTTGCTGAACTTCCTATAACCTTGGAACTGTAAATAGAGCCAACCACAAAGCTTTCAAAAAAACAAACAAACAAAAAAACATTTCTTTTTTTTTCTTTTTTTTTTTTTTTTTTTTTTTTTTGTGCCAGCCATGGACATTATGTACATTCTTTAACTTTACTGACAAAATAAGCACAAATGAGTCAGTAAATTATCTGGATATCTGCCCTATGAGTAAGTAATGTATACGGGTTGCTAATGCAACTGCAGTGAACTGATTGTGTTGCTGACTAATTAGCCTCTTATCTATCACATGCCATGGACTAGCAGAGCTTGGTCAGTTTGGTCTGCTGGAGCTTTTACTCTTGCAGAAGCACTGGCTGAGGAGCCCCAGGGCTGGAGAAGAGCCCAATCCAGAAGGAAAAATGGACACAGGCCTGGGAAAGGAGCCCCTGGCTTTCTCCATGCATTGGTGCTCATCTCACGGTAGCCTCACATGGAAGCCTCCTGCTTCTAGCATAACATTGTACAAGTTTCCTTCAAATGTCTTAGCAGAAACATTTAGATTATATCTCACTAGATAGATTTTAATCAGATTTTTTAAAGATTAGAACTCTTAGACATTCAATATTCTAGTCCCAATCTCAAAGCACCTGAGCAATGCTTAAATTCAAGCATATGGATACCTGCTTCCATAGAAGGGTTCACTGGCATTTCTTCCATGCATCAAATTTAGTAAATACTTATCTGATGAGTTAGGGGGTTGCAGATTTGGACTCTTGTTCTAACCATAGCATAGCATTGAGCCCACAACACAGCTGACAAAGCCTAAAACCCATAAGAGTTTATATTTGTTATTAAAAAGGCAAAAACGCATGGATAACGTATGTGGTCAAAACAATTGTACACATTTAAAATATCAGTTAAACACAGAAGGAGAAATAGGCTGTGTACTATGCTTTAATGTTCACTTTTGTGAAATTAGGAAAAGAAAGGCCAGTTGTATTTGCTCTTTGAAAGTAGCAGTCGCAGCTGTAGCCAGCTGAGGCAGAAGCTTGTGCCATGAGGTCATTCTGGAAACCAGAATTAGTAACGGATCAAAGTTATAAAGCTATGATCTGACCTACAATTGTGTCACCAAGCTTTTCAAGGCAAGTGCATTGAAGTATGCTTATAAGTGCTCAACACAGAATGAGACAGATACGATAAAGAGTAATTCTTCAGGGACAGGAAGAATGAAAAGTAACAGATATGCCACACCATCCAATTCGCTATATTTGGCAAGAAAAATATAATATATATAAAAGGTATGCGTATTGGCGAGCTCAAGAGGATATACCATGCTTGGGATGATCCAAGATTTTATGCCCATCAAGGCTCTACTGGGTGAACTCATCAGCTGTTGCAGTTATCTAGTTCTCAAGTTCTCACAGACCTACAGATAGACAAGTTGTTTTTCTTTAATTTTTTTTATTATTATTTAGAAACCAAGTGGGTTATTCGGGCTTTCTTCCTGGCCGCTAGCTGTGTACTCAAAGAACAATGTTGGGTAGATCTTCTTTAAGCTTTAAACACTCTTGGGGCTAGCTGAGCCTGAGGAACCCTGCGGCTGTGGATGTTGTATCCCATTACAGCTGCTGGCAATGAAGACTATAGGGATTAAGAAAAAAATCCCACTGGGACCTTGCAACATCTTATGGAAACCAGGCTATAAGGGATTTTTTCCGTATTTGACAAAGAGTCCCTAGGCACAGTAGAGTTGTCATGGATACTCCTACTCCAAGACATTGCTATAAATCCTGTCCTTCATTACATTTATAAAATTCTCAGCACTTTTAAATCAACTCTCAGTACCATTACAAAGCTAAATCAAAGGAGAGGGTACAGTGCTATAAGAATATCTTTTATGTTTCCTTAGGCATGGTGAGAGTCCTGGTGTTCAAAGAACTTCCATGGTGGCAATAAGCCATCACTTAAGCATCATTAGGACACTCTTAATATAAATAAAAGTAAAATTTGTCATGAACTGACTGGAAATTCCTAAATGGTATAGGTACATGACTGCTTTTTTCTGTCTAAAGTATTCTCTGTTTCCTTGATTGAGTCGAGCTATTTTGGATTCATGACATTGGTTAATGAGCACAGACCCATAACCCCGGAGCTGTTCTGTGTATTTTGAAAGTTGGTGCAAAGGCCAAGATGAAAGGTTAGTTTGTTTATTTGTTTAATTGTAAGGATGTGGGGAGAAATTTTCTGTGTGTTAAAGTTCCAAACCAGAGTGTGTAAGGCGAGCTGAAAATAAGGGCCCTTATTAACCTGCCTTAGCTTTGGAGTGGGTCTATATTTAGTGGCCTGGCAGACTCTGCTTTATTTCCCTGCTAATTGCCTATTACTGCAAAATATTTGTACACATTCCTGTAGAATTAATTTAAACTGGACAGTGATACCCCAGGAAGAAGCCAGGTGAATAGATGATGGGTCGTGAAAGGCATCTGCTTTCATAGATCTGTAAGTGTTCTTCCTAGGAGCTGACAGGAGCAGCAATACCAGGATTATTGCTCCTACAAGCAGATGTCGGGGAAATGGACAACATCTTTCAAAACACTTGGGTTTCAGACTGAGTCCTCCTAAAAAAAAAAATCTTCAAATTGAATTGCCTGTCAAGCAAGCAATGAAGTGTGCCAGCATTCAAGTGTGATCTTTAAATGTTATAAAGACTAAGTTGCAACTTCTTCTGAGAAGATGATGTGATACCTCACTGGCTTGAGTGAGGCAGGCAGTGGATAGCCAGTTAGGATCTGAGTGACAAATAAGTGTGTGCCAATAATACTGCCTTTTGGCTGTGGCTAGTATGGACATTTGTAAATGAAGGTGTTCACTTCCAGAGCTCTGTCTGCAGTAAAGAAACGTAGTTTTAGTTGTTGTTGGCTGCTATGATGGACCTGTCCGGTTGAACGTGACCTATTATTACTCTGTCTGTCCATTCTCGGCACCTGGAAGTGAATCTAGAGACATGTCCTACAGAAAAGACAAAGAACAAGTACTGTCTCCTCCTGAGCTGCGTCTTGCCTAGGGCCTGTTAAAGATAAGAAGTTTTCCTGTCGCCTTCACTGAATTATTCTTATGTGTGCTTCTTTTATATACGCACTGCGTTTTCATGAGAGCACTCCATTTCTTCTGGCTTTCTCCTGGTTTCCAGCTATGATGTCAGTGATATATTCTATGCCAGGGACAAATCCTGAACTACTTTGTTTTGCCTTTGGCACAAAGTATTTTGCTGGTTTCTCTCTCATGTGAGGATGAGCAAAAATACAGTATTAGTGAGAATTAGATGGGGGGAAATCCTGCCTTTATGCTGTAGTCTGTCAAAAAATGTTCTCTTGGTAGATTTTTGAACTCCAGGTACAGGAATAAATAAAGAAGCTGGCATTTCTTTTGGCCAATGATTGAATTGAGCTTGAATGTATCATTCCTTTTCTCTTTTTTTGTGTGGCTGAGATGTACTAAATTACATCAAAGAATGAATCTGTATCATAAAATTAAAAATAATGAATTTATGTAGGTGCTTATAGAAAATGAGCTACTCCTATTCAGAATGGTAGTGATAAATAGTCTAAGTTGCACATCACACTAGGAGATACGACACACCTTTAAAAAGTGGTATAATTTGAAGGCTTTCTGCTATAAGCCATCTTTAATATTTGGTGAGCCCACTAAAATTGTTAGCTATGGAATAATGTTTGCAAAAAGAATCAGTTTTGAGAAGTTTCGGTGTAGATGCTGGCATCCTCCATGTGCATGAACCAGTGTAAGGATGCAATACCCTTAAGTAAAGCAAGAGGAAGCTTTATAAAGGTAACATGTAGAAAGATTTTCATGGCCTGAGTCTTTGATGGGCTACTGAACTTATTCTTGAACATCCAGGAGGGACTGTTAAGCTGTCCTCATGACAGGGTTGAAAAAGTGATTATGGTAAATCTACACTTCAATGGATCTCCAATCATTAGCTTCAGCCTCAGGTATACTAACCTTTCCAGGCAAATAAATCAAAAATTCTCAAAAGTTTTAGATATGCTGAAGGCAACACCCACCTTCTGCACAGTAAAAACATCAAAAGGGAAAAGAGGGCTTCATAATAATGAAGTTTGGAAACCTGCAAAATTATAGAGGTCACTTCATATCCTGCTGGCCCTTGAGCAAAAGTGTTTCGAGGCATTTTAGTTCTTTGACCTTCTTTGTACATATTTGAAAGCCACAGCTTTTTACCTAAAGCATTCTAAAGAAGATTAAACAGCTTTTTAACATCTGCTGTGTTCAGTGTGTAGAAAGAGCTACCAGTTTTGGTTGCTTTAAGATGAATAGGTTTTTCATGATTTGGAAAAGGTGTTTAAACATATTTTGTTTTATGTTTGTGTGTTCCATTACACTCTGCAAATGGAAAAAAAAATTAACTTGCCTTAATATGGTGACTTTCATTCAAAAGGAAATAAATGCTTTAAAAACAAAGCCATATTAGAGGTCAGTTCGCTTGTGGGGATAAAGAGCAGCATCTGTTTAGCAGCAGGCAGCAACTCTACATAATGACATAGCAGAGAAGCATATCAATGCAAATGAAAAACAGGAAAAAATTAGAGGATAAAAATGTGAAATAACTGAGCTGGAAGCACAACTGGTCTTTAAAAATCTTGCAAATGAAGGACTTTTAATAAATACTGTTTGCTTTTCTTATTTTATATGACGATATCTCGCTGGAGGCTTTGTGTTAACCGGAGAGGGCTCTGCTATTCCGGACGAAGCTGCTCGGGCTGGAGAGGCCTCCCAGCACGTCGGGATTTGATTTAACAAATTAACACAATTGCTGCACAGAATGGGGAATTTGTCAGTGCCCAGAGACTCACTCGTAAGTAATAGGAGCATGGCCCTGGAGAAGGGCGTCAGGCATGCCACCAGGAGGTTTGGAGGCCCCTGCAGAAACCACTTACTCCTGAGAGTATGATGTTCCTGGTGTCCTGCCTAAAACAGAGCTCCTGATAGTGCGGCAGCGTCGGCTTCCTGGTGCGACTTTGCTTCCGATGCCAGCGACAGCTTCCTGCGCTAGGGAGGCTCTCATTACCAGCACCAGTCCAAGCGCTAATCCAAGGCTGCTCCGTTTGTAACCCCCAGGGATCATCTCGCAGGACCGGAGGGCAGCAGGCATCGGGTGGGAGATGGTGGCATTTGCAGTGTACTCTCACGCTGCTAATGAGAACCAGCATTGAAGCGCTCTGATTCCTTGGCTTTCACATAAATTCCTGCTTAGGGTGTATAACCTAAAAATACAAGCCTCCCGCTTGGAATGGTCTCACAATGAGATGGGGGGAAACTCGTCTGGAAAAATAAATGAGAATTTTTGAACTGCAGATGAAGAGCCAGTTGCTGAATCTCTTTCTTATCCAGTTTTTCCTTGACTTCAAGAGGAGATTGAGCTGAGGACAGAACTCAGATTTGGCCTGGGGTTTCTGGAATTCACATTTTACTGTTGCCTGATATCCGTTGCCTTGCATTGAGTTAATTAGCCTGTGCTGAGGATCAATCTTCTTTTCACGCTCTATACTTGCGTGCTTTCCTTCGAGGTTACCTCTGCTGGGATTGAGAGATTGCCTCCTTGTGAGGTTATTCAGATGAGGAGTCTAAAACTAGAGCTGAGCAGACCTTGTCTGATGGCTGATAAAAGCTTTCTGTAAATTAAGGCAGTGGTTCTCTGGACAAGCTATATGCACATGTAAGATGCATCTGGAGAGGAGTAGGAGGCTGAGGTGTCCGCACAGAGATGCTCCCAAATCCCACAGCTTTGGGGGACAGAAAGGTTCATGTGTCACCCTGACGGGACTTTGCATTCAGGTTCAAACTTCTTGGAGCGTGCAGCATATCAGAATTTAGTGTGCCTTGTCCCCGGGATAAAAGCCTTAAAATTGAGGTCCTTATAGCTCAGCATATTTGCTAAGATCTCCACTACTCTCTCAGTAAGGATATTAGTTGAGGAAATAAGTTTTGCTCCCTTAGGAACCGTGGTACACTGCCAGTTTGTAAATACACAGATGCCATCATAAAAAAAAAAATCTAAATATTTTTCTAAGCTGTGATGTCTGAAACATTGTTTTGTATTCTAAAAATGTCTTGCTTTGATATCGAAGGCTTAGATCTTGCAGAAGCTAATACATGTGACTTAATTTTTTGCAGCTAAAGAAAATTGTAAAATTCTAATGGCAGCTATTGTTAGTATATTCACAGGGAAAAAATACATAAAGCCTATGCCAGAAAATACAGCGTAAAGTTTACAATAAAAGGATGTTAGTCATGGTGTAACAAACTTCAGGATAGAGGGACGGGAATATAACCTACCCTTTATAGCCTTAAACTAGCCTTTATAATTGCATATCTTCTCCTTTTGCTTCAGCTCTTAGCTTGAGCATCCCAGATGATTTGAATTCTTATGTCGAGCTGGAGGGGAGCGAAGCTGCCAGATATTTTAATGTGGCTTTATATTTGTCACATGAGGTGTTTGGCTCAGAGACATTGATTTCACAGCTTTGTCTTACGCAAAAATGGAAAAACTTGCAGCATGCTAAGTGCTGCAAATAGGCTCCAATTATTTCACGCCTGTATCCTCTTTGAGATTGCAGCGCAGCAACAGCCTTTGCAGTGCTCTCCCTCAACCCCAGGCGTAGGCTGGGCTCCCGGTGCCGGAGGTGGCATCTCCAGTGCCACGGGGCTTGCAACCTAATCCCCCTGCGTATCTGCTGCCTCCTTGCAGAGAAGGATGTCGCTGCTGTTTTTCTTTGAACTGTGGAGAAAAGATATGGTTTGTGCTAATTCCCAACCCCAGTCTTGAGAGATGAAAAAATGAGGACACACAAATCTATGAGAAACTGTGGGGCAAGATGACTCTGGAGGAATGATAGATTTAATCAACACAAGGCTTTTATTCTGATGCCATCGCCGCTTCCATTGGGGTGCAAAGGTCCCTGCTGCAGCTTTGAAATCAGGTTGGCTTCTTTGTGCTTTAACGCTTCTCTTTTCAAACTGCAGGCAGCTGCGGTATTGCAGAAACTCCTGTGCACGGCGGCTGCCAAGCTCGTGCAAGCTAGTGACTTCGAGTCGTTGCATTGCAAATGGCCTTGCTGTTTTCTGCCCCTCCAGCGCAAGCCAGGTAAACAGGCAAACTGATACTCTCATGGCAAATGCATTTGATAGTTTACTCTTGGGATCCTCATCAGGAAAGGTGGTGGAGGGAAGAGGAGGAGAAACAAAAGCATCTTTCCATGCTTCATGTTTTTAGAAGCCATAATTAATGCAAGATAACTTAAACTTTCCTGGAAAGTATTTGCTTTGTGAAAACACAGCACTCCTAGTCCGCTTTGTAATCCATGTCCAGTATCTTGTTTCTTTTTGTATTTATTGTGGCTTTCTTCTTCTCATTAGTTCCTTAAGCCTGTCAGTGAATAGCCTTTTATTTAATGTATGCATAATAAAGAGTTTGGTGATTAAAAAAAAAAAAAAAAAAAAAAAAAGAAAAACAAAATGCTTTGGGATTTGATTATTCAAATCTTTGTGTTGTCCCTGTGGAGTAAATCTGCAACTGAGACAGGTAGAGTTTCTCAGGCTTGATTTGAGGATAAAGCCCCTTGGAGAATGGCTTTGGTGAAGGGCAGAAAGGAAGGTCTGTTGGCTCTGATGGTGTATTATTTAGGAAAGAGTATCTGATATTAAAGATGCCCACTTAGGTCTGTTAAATTCATTTAAGGTTGTGGGCACGATCCCTTAATAAATGAGGCTGGATGAGGTAGTTGTGTAGGTAATTAAACCTGATGAGCCAGGAGGAGGTCCTTCCCCATGCTGTGAAGAGCTCTATGTAGAAGGAAGCTACTTAAATTACTTTGAAATATGGGTGATTCATGGAGGATTAAAAGGGTGCTGGCGGTTCAGAGCGGATGCTGTTCAGTGGAGAGCATGGCAATGCTAAGCATTTAATGGTGTTACTGTTTTGGACTTTGGCGTTCAAGCTGATGTGTATCACCAGGAGTGCCAAGCAGGCAGAGCATCAAACTGAAGGGAAAAGAAAAGGTTCGGCCACATCGGACAAATTAATACACACTAGGCAAGTACATACATGACCTGGGTTGCATTCACAAGCTCTCACTTCTGGCTCTTTATGGATGACCACCAAAGTCTACTTCCGATGTGCTTAGACGTTAACAGGCGCAGATTGCCCTAAGGAGGAGCAGGCTGGTGGATACTATAGATCTGCCCTTTTTCCGCAGTGTTGGTTGATGTATGCTCCAAAGAGCTGTGATACAATGTTATTGCGCTTACACAGCCTCCTGTTCAGGTCAGAGCTGTCCTTTGTAGCCCAGCAGGGATGTGATGTTTGGTCATTCTAACTACTGTTCACTCTGAAGCAGATTGGCCTTGGCGTATTACTTCAGATTTAAAAGAGACTACACAATGCATATAATTTTGAACACTAATATTGATAAGCAATTGATATGCCAGTGTTGTCGATGCAGCTCTGCACGGGTGGATCTGCGAGCGTGAGCACATCATGTAAAACTGGAGGAAATGCTGCTGGCCTCTTCTGTCTCGCTTGGGTCCTCCGTGACATTTCTCAGTTCACGGATGGACACAAGTATTTGAATGCAAATATCATCAAGGATTTTGGCAAGAACGCTGCTAGACAGTGTGATGAAGACGGGTTACTGCTTGTCCCGTGACCTCCGCACCACAGAGTCCAGGCCAAGGCAATAGCATGCTTTGGCAGATACACTAGGTTCTAATCGATTTACAAGAATAAATCCAGCTCTTGGTGTTTGCACTGTGTAGGCCTGCTGTATGGGTATATAGCAAGCACCTGTCATAAAAGGTTCCTATTACGTTTCACTGTTGCTTATATCTACTGGAGCATCCATCTGCTGCTCCTCCACAAGAATTCCCAATCATCTCCCTTCAAATAGTAGCCAAAAATGCTTTCCCTACGTACAGGCCGGGTTTCTTTCCTGTTGTCATTTGCCTCTAGACCTTTGATTTGAGGTATACTTTCTGTTTATACTGACATGTAATAGGATACCACATTACATTCCCGGGTGAGCAGATGAGCCTGCGAGCTGCTGGAATAGGCATTATCTGTATAAATACTGAGTCAAATTACAGGTGGAAAATGCAAGCCGCTTGCAGGTTGAAATGTGTAGCATGCTCTTTCATAATCAGAGAGTTGAATGCACCTAGGATTTGGAAGAGGGGCAAAACTCCCAGTTTTAAACCACTCTAATTATGTAACAGATATACTAGAGGTATGTTGCATTTAATATAGTTATAGTAGGCCAGTCTTTGCTACTGTTATCTATAGTATGTTAAACAGTGCTTTGTGATCTATTCCAAGGGTACAAATGGGATTACTCCATGAGTAATGGAGCCCGACCCAAAAAGCCCGACTCAGTGTAAATAAAGATGTCAAATATTAGTCCTTAATAAGAATGCAAATAATGGGTGGCAGGTTCACCATTTCACTGTGTCCCTGAGCAGCTTACATCTAGTATGCCGTAAAAATGTTGTATTTTATGGCAATGGCTTATACCAAAGGTGAGAGATTTTACATTCCTCTGCCTCCAATATTCCCTTTGAACATGCCTTTCTCTCCAGCTATATACCCAGCAAATGGAGAGCTCAGTGATGTTTTCATTTAAGGACCGTATGGGAAATGTATGGGGAAAATATCTCTTTGATTGAGCTGTCATTTATTAATGACACCTTAGGAAATCCCTCGCTTGTTTGTTTTTGCTTAGATGTTCTTGCTTTCCCTTGAAATCCCCCACCCTGCCCTTGGAAAGCTGATACGGTTATTTGTTTGCTGGGGAAATGGAAAAAGATATGTCTACCGAGGGTTAAACTTCAGTTAGAGGAATAAACAGCAAGAGCAAATGAGATCCCTAATAAGGCTCTTGCTTCTGTGAAAGTGTCCTTGATGATGCAGATGGAAGGTAGATCAGTATGGAAAACATGGTCTAGATGCTCTTTCTAAGCAGAACGCTTTATATATATTATATATATATATATATATATACACACACACACATAAATATCCATATAACGTTGTTCCAAACATTGGCAGCTCTTTAAAGGAGCAACGAAAGCTCCTTATTTCAGAGAAATACCACATCAACAGGCTTTTTTGCCTCAGCATAGTCCCCAGTGATTAAAGCTACACCTACATGAAAAGCTGAAAGCTTTGCCTGCGAGCCTTCCTCCTCCCTAATGCAACCAAAAGACCATTCATTATCCCACCCAAGGCAGAGTATAAGAACAAATCCTCTCTAGACCCTGTTCCATAAAAAGCGATTCAAACCACGCTCTTGTTCAGCGGTAGACTCAACCGTACACAAAAATGATTTAACATTGCGGCATTGATTTCCTGGTAGGATACCCATGCTCTACCTGTATATAGTCTCCTCTCTTGCTTTCTGTGAGCGCTCAGTTGATTTGCTGCTGTAGAAATTTTGCAGGAAGCTGCTTTGAGTTATGAGTGTTTTTAACGCAAAGCCTAATTCTCAAGGGTTAATTGTAATTGATACATTATAGACTTGAAGAGTTTGAAAGACTCCTTGTGCTTATACAGTACGAGCTCGAGAACTGTCATTTTTATAAGTATATCTATCAAACTATTAGAGTCCATAACACCTGAACAAGCTTTTATTAAATGTCAACTTAGTAAATAATTAACCCTTCATTGGCCATTACATGTAGTGTGTCAACATTTATTTTGTTCCCTGGTTGAATTGTAGGCCAAATTAATGTTGTGAGCAACTAGCTGTTTATCACAGATAGATCATTTATCTCATAAGGAGGAATGGTACTAGAAAAAAATGCAAGACAACCCAAACATGGAACTGCGCATGTTGATTACGCATATGGTTCAATTCAGTGAGGCTAGGAACTGAAATTTTAAATGTAGAGCTCAAATGGGTTTGAGTAATAAGCAGGTATTATTGTGGCCCTTTGCATAGGGATGAATTTTAACTTTACTGCAGGATTAACAGGCTGCGCACCGCGTCCGCACAGCTCGGGACACCAGGCTTTCCAACAGGTAGCTCTAACCTGCAAGTTTAGGACCTGAACTTTTTAATTTTAATTATTTCAAAGAATGCTCTAGCCAGAACCCCAAATATTTCATATGTGGCACCTCTATTAATCCCGAAACATGATAGCTCATATATTTGTGTGGATTTTTTACTCTATTGAATTTGCCCTACTGATAGTTTCTTATGATCCTATCTGTGATTCCTCCTTTATCTGTAGTGAATCACTACTGACACCTTAGTAGCTAAACTGAGTGAATAGCTTTTCTGTTTTAATTATGCATATGTGTTATTTCCAAAATGATCTACTCAGTTTTTACTTAATGTAAACTTGTACAAGCAGAAAATAAATCTATCTACGCACATTTTTCTCTTTAGAGACGTGTGGTTTGAAAGCAGGTTTCCACTGCTTTGCCCCCAAGACAGAGAAAACCTGGCATATCCGTGTGCTCAGAGCTATGCTCACTTTAAGTGCACCATGTGCATCTCCTTCTCTGAATGTCTTTCTTGCGTGGGCATACCTTTCTCCATTCCCAGCTGGTGCAGAAGAAGACTTAGAGTCAGAGATGGAAATGGCCACAAGAAGGACAAAGAATCTTTCTTCTACCGTCGTACTGTCTTGTTTTTTTAAAGACCAGAACACTGAACAGGAAAAATCTATATCCTATATTAGTTTCTTATATTATCATCTTATGCTGGTGAACCTACCCCAAAATAGTTGTGCAAGGTATGTCTGAATAGCCGAAACCTTGTAGCTTGGATTGTGGAAAGGGGAGATGTTTCCCAGTGAGGGCAAAGAAGTTTGCAAAGCTGCTATTAGACTGTGTTCAGTCTCTCAGGTCTGTGGCTCTTGTTACTGCTTATTTACTAGACCTCTGTGGGTCATAATAATCTTTTGCTCTTTTCAGTACTCTCCTCCTTACCTCAAGTACTTCCTATTTGAAATATTTATAATACTAGTGACAGCACCGTTAGAATGAGCCAGCTCCATAGTCCTTCCACTACAGTTGAATGAAGGGATGCTGAAGGTATAATTTTTTTTTCTCGCTGCAACCTGTTTTTGACAAAATTTTGGAATTCATCCACTCATCGTATCTATCTATATGTCTAATTGATATAAAACAAGCACCGAAGCCTCTGCTAAAAATCAGAGGTGCACCACTATGCTGATACGTTTTACACCACGACACTTGCAGGAGAAGCAACACAAGAGCAGCAAGGCACCTTGTGAGAAGGTGACTCTTGCACTCCTCACCTGAATCTTTTTTCTTTCTCCATATTGTCTTTCCCAAAAAATTCACCCTCCTCCTCTTTTCCCTTCTGTTTCACAACCTGCATCCTCTGGCAAGAGGAAAGGGCAAGACCTAAATTTACGGAGGCCACATGAGTAACAAGTTAAGGCTTTGGCTTTGCATGGCGGAATCTCAAGTCGTAACTCTGCCTTGCTGTCCCCGAATGCTCTCTCCTCCCGGTCACGACTTCCCCTACCGGCCTGGCCATTCCCATCACAAAGCCCTTCGGAAACGGCCAGGGCCTTTAGGATTAATAGATGTGCTTTCCTGTTTCCCTCTGCAAAATGGATATTACTCACAGCTGGAGGTTATACTGAGCGCTGACGGTACTAAAGCTCCTTAAAGATATGATTCCTTATAAAAATGCAAAAGCTATTTATAGCTTGCTATTTTTTTATATATAATGTTTACTATCTTCCCCTGCTTTCTTGCGTAGCAGAACAAATGGTATTCTGCTTCCTGAAAAAACATGTGGTGGTGTTCAACAACTTTTCAAATTTACTTAATGCTAGTTTTCATGCACAGATTTTGGAAACTACGTAAAATATGCTTTAAATAGCAGGAAAAAAATAAATATCAGAGCTCCTGCAGCTTCTTCCACCAGTTTCCTACAAGAAGTTGCCGAACAATTTCAGTGTTTTATAGGCTGTTGGCCCAAATCAAATTCTGTGTTGCTTTTGGTTTAAGGGCTAATAGCTTTTTGAAATATATTAGTGCTTCTGGTGACAGATCCAAGATTAGCTGTTCATCTGTAGTTCAAAGCGGTATTCTACAATCCTGTGGCACAGTAAACTTTATGAGGAATTTTACAAGCTTTCATGAGTACGTTGTGCTTTAAAATGCTAAAAAAAGCAGTAAACGGAAGGAGAAAACAAAGCACAGCAATGTCTTCAGCTGATGGTCCCCTGTTCTTTCAAGCGCGTTGTAAAGCCAGTGAGGAATAATGACTATGCAACGTACAGTGAATAAAGAAGCAACCAAGCCAAAAACTCTAAAGCAATGCAAAATTAGTTTACCAGAGGTGTATAGGCTTAATATAATTAACAGGAAGAATGGTGTAACTCATCCCTGAGCCTAAGTTGCTGGGAGGGCAGGAAGCTTTGAGCATGCACGAGGTAGCAGTGCCACTGAGAGAGTGACAGCCACTGAGTCACCTTCACTGGTCTTCCCTTAGTGTGTTTTTGGAGGCAGCGTGAAAGCAAGACCTTCTGACTGCATTTGTTGGTCTTCTTCAGTTCTCTGCATAGGTGGGTAATGTAGGACAAGAAAAAGGCAGAAAGCTTCTGCGGTGAGGGTGCTTGCCCGGGGCTGACAAAACGCACTTGTGTCTTTGCTCCATCGCAAGCCTTGGATGTGGCCTCTGCATGGTTCCTCATTCTCTTTATGCTTTATTTCTCCTTCCCCAAGGAGAAAACAGGGAAATACCCAGGCACCGTGATAATACAGAGCAACAGAGACCTGCATTGGCTCAGCACAGGAGGAACTACTCCTTTAAAAATGCTTCTGTCTGCAATGGCGAGACTCGTAGATGGGGGTGTACTTTCCTTGAGGGGATACATTCCAGAGGCAAGGTCTAGTACATAATATTCTCTCTCTGCTTCCTTAAAGATGTCATGTCTTTCATCCAAAACAATTGCTATTGTTGGGAAGAAAACAGAAAACCTTTCTGGCCATTCTTCCAAAATAAAACTAGCAATCTTCAAAGCTAAAAACAATTGCTTCAAGGTAACTTGATAAGTATTTAGATCATGTGAGAAATAAGGTCATTTGTATTTCTGAAATATCAACTGGCAGAAAGCAGGGCAACTGCTCTTTATCAGACATTACATGCCTTCTGGAGATGTTTGCATCTAATCCCATGTAGTGGTTGGAGGAGTGTTTCAGTGGAGCATGGATGGTCTGTGCTTCCGCAGCCCACCCTGCCTGCTCGTGGCAGAGGAGACAGGAAATAATTGCTCAAATCCTGCTTGCACAACTGGAGAGAAAACTGAAGCCTATTTTGGGCATCATCTTTCATTTGATGGAACAAGTTTTAGATTTTATTCAGCCTCGGAATCCACTTTTCTTTCCAAGCCCCTTTGCCTTGTGACGAGCCTGAGCTGAGCTGAGCTGAGCTGGCCAGGCTGTACCTTGCTGCCCTCCTCCCATGTTCTTGTAGCTGAAAACCATGATGCAAGGAGATTTCAACAGGCCAGTCCTCTGCCCTGTATTGTTCTGAATCTCTTAGAATAGCTTCACATAGATATAAAACAAGAGGAGGAGACAGCAGTTTACCCTGAATCACTTCCCAGCTGAGAGCAGTTGGAATAAAAAGGAGCCACCTGCTTGAGAAGAGCTGCTGGAAGGAGCCTCTGTGCTGGGTTCTGTGCTTCTGCTGACCACCCCAGGCCAGTGACTGGGAATATTTAGGCAGTGTTACTGAGTGAAGGATTTCAGTGTGCTTGGCAAGGTTACTTGAAAGCAGGAAGGCGGCAGCAGTGAGAATGTGAGTGCACGCTGTATTTGTGTGGGAGAACAGATCTATCTTCCATTTCACATAGGCACCAGCTTTGCAGAACTTCTTAGCATGTTGGAGCTTAAGCAAAGGGTGGAGCTCCTTTGAAAACTCGAGCCTTAGTTAAATGCCTGAAAATGTGCTCCGTGACAATCCCGAAAACTCAGCTCCAGGCAGCTTGCCTGAGGGTCTCCTAATGAATCAGTAGCAGATCTGGAATAAAATCCAGTTTGGTTCTTCTCGTGCTACATTTTGCTGAACCCCACGAGGAAACATGGCACCCTGTACTTATCCACAAGGTATCACAGAAAAATGCATTGTTTTTTTTCTCTTTTTTTCTCCCTATAAACACAGTTAATATACAGGTTCCTCCATAACACAACAAAAAGCTACATGACAGGTGGGGATTCAGTTTTCTAATTCACAGTGTAAACACATATCTCTTCCTTGACCTAGTTATGTTTCTAAATGTTAAAAGCTGCTTTGAAGTAATTTTTGCTGGGATGCAGACCTCTTGAAACTTTTATGAGAAGAGTCTTTAAATCCTGTAACAAGGATATTCATAGTTATCAGTGAGATTATATTAGTATGATGCAGTACACTGGCATTCATTAAGTAGTCATTGCAATTTGTGGTATCTCTTTATTGGGCAGTTTAAATTTTTAAGCTTAAAATAGCGTATTACTTCCAGATGGTCAACCACCATTCATAATCACAGCAGGATAAAAGCTGCCCTAGAATAACTGCAGCACAGTTTAAATACAAATATAAGAGATATCTTAATTATCTAGAAAGGAATTACGTTAAGAAGGTTTGTAGTGTGCACAAATACATGCTTCTAGCTTTTAAAATTCACGGTAATTTGGGGTTTTCTTTAGTTTTCTTGGAGAAGACGATCTTTGCGTTGTAGACATCTGTGCATGGAAAGCTCTATTAGGTAAGGAAGGAAAACTAGGTATCAGTTTTCCTTTGATATCTGTGTCTGCACCATGCTTGAGACTGGAGTGATCCATCCGCAGTGCAGCCTCCACCGCTCCTCGCTGCTGCCTTCTGCCCGGCTCTGGGGGACTCGCAGCACTTCTCCTGCCTGCTGGGACATGATGCATAGGGGAGAGCGATGCGTCTCCCATACTGAAGGGTCCAGGGGTTCATAAACGGTTTGGGGTCTTTTCCTTGACCGTAAGTGAAGTATTTAATATAAGGCATAAGACGATAAATAATTCGTGAACATGAGCTGCAGCATCTAGGAAGTCTGCAGAACCAGGCTTAATGAACATCAGAGAAGGGATGCTCCATTTCTAGGATCAAATCTGTTACAATGGAGGCCGATCTTCTTGAGGAAGTGGCGTGAGGCTCCTGAGAAGAAAATTAAGCCTTAGAAGTTTTGATTATATCTAAGCAGGCTATCTTTTTATCCACATTTCCTTAGCACTATCAGAATTTTGCTTCTGAAAGTCAGATGAAAGGAAACCTCAATGTTAATGGGAGCACGGGTATATTACAAATGGACTTTAATAAGGTTGTCAGATCCCCCTGCTTTCCTTTGGCAGAGACGTACGGCACTGTGATGGATTTTCTGTTGAAAGGTCTGTCAGTTATGTGTTAGCCTTAACTTCAGATTAATGGCTGAAGACTCTGCACTAAAGGCTCTTGGTTTGCTCCTGCCCAGGTCGTTTTTGTCATCTGGTGACTTCCCTGGGAATTTAGAGCCCATTTTTCAAAGATGTTTAGGCATCTGCTGGTGTGCCTCTGTGATGTTAAGAAATAACCGTATTCTCCAGCTTCAGTGTGATTTTTCTGAAGGACTGTGAGATGAATAGGTGCCGTAATAGTACAGTCTACATGGGTATCTTGCACAATACAGAGAAATAAGTAGGAAAAGCAGCAAAATGAAAGAATAGTTAAGCTTTAAGCTATGTTCTTGCTTTTTTTTGCATGGATTCTTTCATTTCTAAACTCAGTCAGAGTTTTAAGCCATTCTAGAAACTTTTGAAGCACTGATTGTGGAAGATACTTACTGATAGCAATTGCAGAGATCTCTTTTTGGTATCCTCGAAAGAGCTATAATGCAATCTCATAAGCTAAAAGCACAATATGTTGCTTGTTTTTCGTTCCATTTCACTGATGTGTCGATTTGAGCTGTCCAAGATCACAGCCTGAGCTTAAAAATTCATGAAATATGAATGGAGTAATTGTAATGTAGAATTAAATATGTTTCCAAACTTTGAAGATTAAACTGAAGAGAAAGTTACTTCTGTGTATTGGCTGTTCCTGTAGCAGAAGAAAGCTTTCCAGCTTCAAGGCTGGAAATAGAGATTTGCTCCTTGATGTTAAATATATGCCTAACTTACTGTCACAAATGAGTCTAGGAAAAGCAGGCAATGTACAATCAGCTTTCACATTAGCTTCTAAAAGAAAAAAAAAATCTTTTCTTGCAAGTACTTGCTCTGTTCACAAGATTGGGCCTCATGTGATCAATAATGACTTCGGTGACCCTTGCAAAGCCAGCACTACTGCATATTCCAGATGCAGATTACAATTCCACATGGCCAAAAGTCCTTGCACTTTAAGTCATTTTGGACCTGCAGTTTCTGAATTTTTGCCAGCAGGTGAGTGCCCACCGCACACATCTCGCAGAAGCCTTCAGCGTTTTGGAGCAGATTCTTGGGTGGGGAAAAACACCAGTATGAAAAACTAGGACTCTGCAGCCGGCAGGGAGGCTTGAATTCATCTGACCTGATGTGGGAGGACTCAGTTGTGGTTTCAGACAAGAGAGAAACAAGACTAAAGTGAGATCATCAGGAATTCTCAAAAGCCAGAGGGGAAAGAAAAGAAATCCTGGCAGCTCCTGAGCACCACTGAAGCCTGAGGAAACCCAACTGCACTGGGCTAACGCTCCAGCTAAAACTTAGATGTTTGAGGAGAAATTTCACTGTTTTGAATTGAATCCTTATGTTTTTCTTCATGCAGATCATGGTTTTCACATGGTGATTCTAAGTCACAGAAAGGCAAATAGCTGCAAGTCAAGTGAATTTATTGTAAAGAGACCCAAAGGTCCGCTTTCTTACGCTGGTGTTGCACTGCGGGAAACGCAGAAGTTCGCTGCCAGGTGCTGAGCGCCCCTGGCAACGTCTACTGTCTCCCGCGCTTGGAGGGCAGGTCGGAGAGGGCTGGGACCAGGCGCTGAGGACGGGATTGCTTTGCTCTGTGCCCTTGGAAAATGCATGTTGCTGACCAGGGCTGCCGCTAAATCTGAAACCAAATTTTTCTACTGAGTAGCAAAGACACCAAGTACATAAAGAGAATCTGCCCCATATACTTAATGGCATTATACTGCCACAATATTCTTTAAAAATGATGAGGGTGGAATAAACTCAAAAAACAAGTTATTTTTATATTTCTGATTCATCTCGTAACGAGCGGCTGGTATTCATTGTGTTTCAAGGAGCAGAACTTTTGGATTAAGGACTGCTACGTCCTTAATCCAACGACTGAATATTCATGTTTTAGTGGATTTCTTCCCCTGGCAGAACTAGAGGAGTAATTATTTTGGCCAGCACTTGGAGAATACGAGCTTTTGATAGAAACTCCCCAGTATTATGCAAAAGCAGGTATTTTTTTTCCAGTGAATTACACAAGCAAACTGACCTTCTCTCCACAAGAATGGCAAATGCCCTTTTGTTGTTCTTCTTGTCTGTAACAATATTTTATGTTCCTTTCATAAGAAAGTAATGAAAGTTGAAGAAAGGGGGGAAAAAAGAAAAAACAAACTACAGCAGAGATTGAGCCTAGTCCTTGTTGCAACCCTGATTTAGACAGTGGGGTCTTGACAACCTCTTTCCATTTATGGCAAATTTATGGCCATTTGGCATTGAGTTTTGCCATTTGTTTGAGTTTTCCTAAGTCTCCTTTGGTGTTGCGACGAACAAATGAAACACTGGTTTGTGGAGCACGCATGAGGCTGTTCTCGTGACTCTTATGCCGCAAACCCAAATCTTCTGCGGTTTCCTGAAGCTAATATAACATACCCTGTCGCTGTCTGTTTCCAGTGGACTTTGTCATTATGGCTTCTTGTTATCAAAAGCATATTTCTTTCTGCCATGTCACTTTAGGGGGTACATAAAAGCATTCAGCGGTAAATAATACCGCAAATCGCGTGAAAGGTCTCATTAGGCTACTTGGGAATATGATAAAATTACATAATAAATGGTAACAAGTCTGTTGCAGAGCGGTGTTGCAGTGTGGGGCAGGAGAGGGGGTTCGTAAGAAAAAGGCTTCATACTAGGAGTTTTGCAGAGGCAAAGGACTTGCCCAGCTGCACGTCATCTGCTAGAGGCCAGCAGAAGAAAGGTTTTCTCCTCTGTAAAGGAGATATTTTGCAACTGGCTTGGCTGAACTTTCCAGGTGGTGGCAATTTGTTGTCAGCTAGAACTTCAAAGTCAGAAATGTTCAATTATAACCTTCCTATGAAGAAAAATAGCAACACTAACAAACACCTGGGAAAGTTTTTTGAAGTCAGTTCTCCCAGATAGGACAGCAGGGCTGTGTGGCTAATTGCTGAATGCATGTGTTGGCTTAAATAATTAGAGAGCACTCATGAACCGTAAGATGAGTTTTGGCTTTTTGGACAACTCTTTCAGGACCTGTTTTGTTTGGGGACTTAATTCTGCTCCTTTTCATAGGAGGAAAAAAAAAGGACAAAAATATCTCCTTGTTTTTCAACAAGGAACCGATTCAAACCCTAGAATTGTCCCAGCTTGTACATTCATTCGTCCAAGGGAGCAATCTGGAGGGGGGAAGGGGAGAGTGCAAAATTTGAATGTAATCACTTCAGCCAAGCAAGTTATTTTATAAACCCTCTTGCAACCCCAGCCAGGGTTCCTTGTACTTGAGCAGATGGGATTTTAGCAAGATCATTGTTTTTACCAGAAATTAAGAATTTTATTTTATTTTTTGCCTTAGGACCGTACCATGAAACAGCTATATTCCAAACCTTCTTAAATCTAGCCTTATACTACTCGGGTTTTTATAGTTAAAGCAGACCCTGCTATTCCTGTGTAGCGCAACAACGCTCACTTCAGCGGCAGCAGTGTACGATGAAGGACTTGCCAGAATAGGCCCTCTTCATCCAAGACTGCTTCTAAATAAGCAGCAGGTAATTTCCTCTTGGCATGAATATTTCTGTTCTTCATAGTTTGAGGCCACATGGCTTCTCTTTTTGGTAAACAACTCTACAAGACTGAGGGGAAAGAAAAAACAAAAACAAACAAACAAAAAAAAACCCAAACCCAAGCTAGCAGGTGTAACGACATGCTTCTGCTCACCTCCAGCAAAGGGCTTTAATGGTTTTCAGGAAATTCAAAGATAGTTTTAGCTTCATGTCACCACAGCCATTCATGATTTTACCTTTCCGGTGGAAAGCCTCGGAAACACAAATGGAGATGGTGATGGGTCACGTTATATCGTGGTCTGACTACTATTAATGTACCTATTAACTCTTTCCCTTAGGATTGTAGCAGTTCTGTCATTTATCAACCTGGATTTGAACACAGAAACCATAAAAGAATTCATGGACAACTAGTACTAATTTAAGTCCCCCAGTCTGTTGAAACAATTTTATGTTTGTTTCCATGGCATTGATCCTAATATATATATATATGTGTGTGTGTGTATATATATATATATATAAAATTTAAATTGTGGCTTAAAGGTAAAAGAGGATACCTTCATATCTTGAAAAGGTGCCTTGTATAACACCATGACTCAACATAGCTCAAATTTCTAATCCATTTTCGTATAAATCCTTCTGAAAAAATCAGAGTTAACCATGGCAAAGCAACGTGGCTCTAAGCACATGGGTCTGTCTACTGGCATTCCTCAGCGGTGACCATCCTATTCGTGCCTCCACTAACCATCTGGATGATGGTTTCAAAACTGTTCCTTCGACCAGACATGGCCACCCCAGGGGGAATATCTGGGGAGAGATGTGAAGGCCCAGGGGTCTCCCCACCTAGTGCTGAAATCTGAGAGCATCAAGGAGCAAAGTTCATGGACGCACCACCATCAGGCTTAGGGGCAGCTGAAATCATACAGCACAGAAACTTTCTCTTGCCCTTCTGTTGCAATGTGATTTTTTTTTAATTATAGCAAGCTCTGCATTACAGCTGCTGCCTTACTGCCTGGGCAGCGGTGGACAAGCCGTGCTGACCGAGGCGCACGCTCCGCGGGTGCGGAGGGGCCGAGCAGGGGGTGCAAGGCGGGGGGCGGCGGGGGGCGGAGGGGGCTCACCCGCTCCACCGGGCCCCGCGGCGGCGCGCGGAGGGCCCGCGGGAAGCGGCGCCGCGCCGCGGGCCTCCAGCCCGGGTTTTCCGTGCAGCCGGCAGCGGCGGCGCCGCTCTCCGCAGCCGGGGGCCGGCGCGGGCGGGCGGGCGGCGCGCGCGCGGCCGGCGCGGAGCGGAGCGGCGCGGAGCGGCGCTTGCCGCAGTCTCCGGGCCTTGCGCGCCCGCGCGGGGCGGGGGGGCGGCGTTTCCCAGCTCCGCCGAGGCGGTGCTTTCCCCACCGCACTCCGCGCAGCGCACGGGGCGGCGGCAGCGGCGGCCGCCCCCGGGCATGCCCCGCGCCCGCCGCCAGCCGCCCCGCGCCCCCCCGCGCAGCGGCAGCAGCAGCAGCAGCAGCGGCCGCGCATGCAGGCGCGGCGGGCGGCGGCGCAGGGCTCCCCCGCGCCGGCGTCCCGCAGCCCCGCGGCGGGCGCGCGGCGTCCTGCGCGGGGCATGAAGTTGCTGCTGCCGCTGCGCGGCGGCGGGGCCGTGGGCGGCGCGGAGCGGTAGCCGCAGCCGCGGCGCGGCCCGCGCGTCCCCGCGGGCGTTTCTCGGCGGCGCCCGGCTGCCCGCGCGTCAGAGCGCGCTGTGCAGGGCGGCGGCGGCGGCTCGAGTTGCCACGCGGGGAAGTTTGATGGCTTCTTTGAGGAGGGTCAAAGTGCTGCTGGTGCTGAACCTCCTCGCCGTGGCCGGCTTCGTGCTCTTCTTGGCCAAGTGCAGACCCATCGCCGTCAAGAGCGGAGATTCCTTCCGCGAGATCCACCCCAGGGCCGAAGCGGCCAACTTGACCGCCCGTGGCAGCAACTCCATCCAGGATGCGGTGCTGAAGAGACTCTCCCTCCTGGAAGACATCGTCTACAGGCAGCTAAATGGTAGGAGTAGCTCTCGCGCTCTTGGTGCCCTTCGGGTGCGTGCGTTAAGGCGAAGATGCGGCGCGGTTGTTTCCTGAAGTTTACCGGGCCGAGCCGTGCCTCCCGCTTTTCCCCCGCGTTACCGTGCGGCCCGAGTCGCCACGCAGTGAATCGATGCAGCGCCCGGTTTCCGAGTTCTCGTAGCGTTTCGGGAAAGCTCGGCGGCACCTCGCGCTGGCTGCAGCGTGTGTAATCGCCTAACGCCAGCTGCTCGGGAAATTACAGTGTCATGATTTCTTCCTCGGATGAGAAGGGAGTTCAGCGGGCAGATGCGGGGCTGGGGCGAGCGCTCCGTGTATTGATTGAGGGGATGGCTTTTACCGCTGCACGCTTGCTTTTTTGGAAGGGAGTTTTAAAAAGGCTGAAGTATGTTGCGTTATTTAAGTGCAGAAGGTCAGAAAGCAAATGCACCTTCTGTAATAAGTTAAGCAAACAATTCAGTATTTCCTGTGGCTCAGCCTTGACAGCTGCTAATTAAAACCTCAAGTAATGCATCTCTTTAGAGCGTAGGGAAGGGTTTTCTATTAAATTTCTCACCAGGCTCAGTAGTTCTGAGATGTAGAAAGGGAGTTTTAAAGATGCCGTGTGGGATGGAGAAACATGTTGTAAAGCTGTAAGAAATCTAGGTAAGCTAACTAATTAAAACGCTGACTGTGGAAGCTATTTTTTTTTTAATTGCTCCCCATAGATTCACAACTGGGATTGCGATCTCGACCGAGAGCCCCATTTATAGCTTCCAGTCTCTGTAGCCTTAAAGACCGCAAGTTTTAGCGGTGCAAAATCAGCATAGCTAATGCTTGAGGCAGTACTGATGTGACTCCAGCCTCAACTCTCCGTTAGGAACCTCCTGCGTGATTCGGTGCTGCGTTAAGCTGCAAGCGTCGTGGCTGCGTGCTGGACCGGGGCTATTGCCGAGGCAGCGCTGTACCCAAGATGTGAGGCAGGTGCTGAAATGCAGCGTGCGTTGTCTGCTGCGTGCTCTTCAGCTGTGAGAGTTGTCTTGGTCAGCACCTGTGCTTTGGGGAAGGACGCTGCGTAAACCGAGAAGCGCTCAGCCGAGCGGGCGTTTATATTGCTGCCTTATCTGCTTTCAGGAAAACGTGCCTGTTAAAGCGTCTAGCGCCTAGTCTGAATTTGATGTCGCCCGACAAGAGGTGTGGGAACAGCGTCGTAGGGCAACATACAGGGTGAAACAGAGGAATAGCAAGGGATAAGGTTAAAAACCTGGGTGTTAGGTGGAGTGCGTAGTCTATAGGCTGCTGCCGGCATGGGGAGGACGGTCACGGAGTAGTGTGGGAGTCTGCTTGGTGCTGAAGAGCACGGTCGTGCACCTAAAGGTGGGGTGGGGGGGAAAGAGAGGTGATAGGTATGTTGTCCATAGTAAAGGAGTAGGAAGGAAAAATGTTAAAAAATATCCCCCCCCAAAAAAACACTGGGTGTTATATACAGCGAACCTGTGAAACTCACTGCTGCTGGATATTGCAAGGACAGAGGTTTTCAGGAAGAAGTAGGCACTTACTTAAAAAGGACGAGAGCAGAAATTCATGAAGGGAGCCCTCGTAGGAGAACCTGGCTTGGTTTTGAACATGCACTGAAGATGCTGTCAAGCCTTGCAGCAAACACAGAGAAGGAAATCGTAACTTACTGCCCTTCTCCCGGTGCGAAGGGAGAGCGGTGGAGGCGAGCGCGGGAGTCGCCGGCTGCGGGAGCAGCGCGGGGGGGGAGAGCTCGCCTCCGCGGCTGCACGGGCTGCACAGCCCGCAGGCTGCTGCGGGCACAGGCTGCACGTTTACAGGGCAGGGTGGGAGCCTGCTTCACACCGAAGAGCACGGTCACGCACCCAAAGGTGGGGGGCGAAGAGGTGACAGAAAACGGGGGAAAGAAAAAGCTCTGTTATAGTGGTCGTATAACTTTGGGTCGAGTATGTATTTGGTACCGGTGATTTTCTTTTTTTAGGAAAGTACATACGTGCTCTGTTCTCCGAGTAGTGTGCATGTGCGCTGTGCTTCAGCAAGGCATGGGTGTAAGGGAGGGTGTGGGGGCCGGATGAGCCCCCGTCGCCACCCACCGCTGCTAAAAGGAGAGAGCGAAGTGTGCTGAGGACCGCGGTCTGTAGGACGGAGAGCGCGGAGGAAGCTGGAGCGGCTTCCCGGCGGGGGCCCCAATTGGAGTTCAGTCCTAATTCTGGGCACTCGAAGGAGAATACTAAAGCTGAAATCCTGGTGCCTGCTTGAGGTACGCAAATATTAGTTCACCAGTATGAGTTTACTTTGATTTTTGTTTTCTTTTTGCGATAAGAAAGTTGCGTGCTGGTGAGAAACGCCTAACAAAACGCCCGTATGCTCTTGAGCAAGCTCCCTGCAAAACGCGTCCGCTGAGAGATTCTCTTTGTATCGCTTACGGTAGTTTTGTGCTTTAAATCTGACCTCTACAAGTGCAAAATGTTAGAATATAGTATCCTGTGGCATATATGGGGAAATCCTCGGGAAGTGTTTGGCCAAAGACAAACGCTAAAACCTGGGTTGGGTGCAATCAGCCATGGGTGGTTTTTTATTGCGTTCTAGGATTTAGCTAGATTTCAGTGCAAGTTGATGCCACCTTTGGAAGAAAGTGCATCTTTTGAAAAGCTCTGTTCTGTAAGCATCAAATGAGCAACCTGATTGCCCCATTGCTACTTTTTTTTCATTTATTTTTTGAACCCTGCAGTGTCAAGCATATCAGAAATACCAGCTCTCTCTGATACGACAACCCAGATTTTCTGTTTACATGCATTTGTTTCTGTAAATGTTGGCCACAAAATCAAGATAAACAGCATTAGCAGCCTCGGGGCTACCGAAGGAATGATTCTATGGGATTATTCCTTTGGAATGACTTTTTTCCGCAGTGCCGTTGTGGAAATAATACCCAGCCCCCTTCTTACTTGGCAGCGTAGATGCTCTTTGTGCAAGAAAAGTTGTCCCAAACGTGACCCTTACTTCAGTCCAAAATGATTCCTCACCTAGGTTGCCTCATCCTGCCTGCGGTCAGGGTTTTGGCATATGTGCAGTGCAGATTAACATAGTTCCAAACTGAGCTTTTTTTTCTTATTACTGGATTTTTTCCTACTCTCAAATTGGATGACTCTCATACCTGCAGAGAAATACGAGGGTACTCTTTAAATGGACTGTTGAAATGGGAGCTTTTGTAAGCATGTAGTAATCAGAGAATTTAGAGGATTTTTAATTTCTGCAGTAATTCTAACGGCTGGAATTCTGTTGGTCTGAAAATGTTCAGAGCAAACTAACGAAGGGCTGAGAGGAACACATGCGTTTTATTTCAGATACTAACTACAATTTGTAGTTTTTCATCCAAATCTAATTTAATTTTTCCTGCGCTGACATTTACATAAGCAAAAA
This sequence comes from Rhea pennata, assembly GCF_028389875.1. Lineage (NCBI taxonomy): Eukaryota > Metazoa > Chordata > Aves > Rheiformes > Rheidae > Rhea > Rhea pennata. Next base: position 11,143,762 of record NC_084682.1, read on the forward strand.
TTGCGGGCCAGATTATGTGGAAATGTATGGAAATTCACACAGATGAACTTTTCAGTTTGGGGCCGTGTTTGCAAAGAGTGTTTGTGTAGAAAAAGCAAATGAGTCAGTTAGCAAGAGGCTTGAGCGAATAAAGACGTGGAAGAGAGCATTCAGCTTCTGCTGCAACCGTATGTTTCCTGCGTGGTGCTGGGCACCACGATTTATCTAAATCTCTTGCTCCGGGACTGTTGTGAGAAATGCGTTAATGACCATGAGGTGTTTGAGAAATGTGTGTGTGTGCTTGTAGGATCCCGAGACAGCAAAGGTGGACCAAATGGTTTCACATCGAAGACTGATATGTCTCCAGGTTAGTGGCATGTAAAATAAATGATGTGATTTGGGGAAAGCTGCAGCTTGCGTTAAGAAATGATGTACAGAGATTTTGTTCTTGATAGGATGGATTTGGTGTCCGTTGTGCGGTGAGAAGCTGCTCTTCTCCCCTCCTACAAGCAATAGCCTTGGGGGAATTGCTGGGGCACTTTGCTTTTGCCTTGTTTTCTCTTCCATCACCTTCCGCGTTACTCCCTATTCCACCTTCCTGCCACTTCCCAACGCCAGGCCTGCTGGGCGCTTGCTGGGATGAAGAAATTCCTCCAGAAGAGGAGCCGTTCGATACGTGCTCTTGGCAGTACTTGCCCAAAGTGGGAGAAGCGCTGAGAAGCTGGCCAGGGGTCTGGTCCTCCAGCGAGATCCAGGCTGCTCTCCTGCCAGCTGCCAGGGCTTTGAGAGGCTGTTGAGATGTGCTGAGCCCCATAACCAGTCTCCCTCACGTGGGCAGAGCTCTGATTTTGTGTGTGTCCCTGTTCTTCTTTGTCTGATTCTGCCCTTAAGTGGCAACACCCTTGTTCTAGTCTCCGCTGGCAAAGAGCTATTTAAGTCGGTACAGAGACAGTTTAGTAATTAAACAGTGGTGCCAGCTTGAGAATAAGAAATGCAGGAAGGAGAATACCTTGAATAAACCCTTGGTTTGGATGTGGGGAAGCTGTCATCCTCATCTGCTGTTGCTAACAACCTGGAACAAGTACAAGCAGATCAGATAATTTGTTCCATTGCTCACTGGTGACTTGGTATTTAGCCACCTTTCGTGTGCGCTGAGGGCAAACAGCTGCGTGCCTACTCCTGTAGTGGTCAGAAACACCAGGGGGTAGATGAATAGAGCTTGTTCCTTGATTTGATTCCCTAACTTTGGACTGTTCTGCTGCTGATCTGACCTGTATGTCGCTCTGTGTTCCATCTGCTGGCTTTGGGTCTTTGGAGGTGCCTATCAAGAAGCAGCCCCAGTCCTAGAAAAAAGTTATTTCAATTGAGTCTGGGTCTTGGGTTAAAACCTGCAAGAAGTGTGAAAGCTGATAAAACTCCCTGCCTGGTGCTTTTTTGGCTGAGGCACAGTAACAGCTGAGTCTGGTGAGTGCTCAGCTGCCTTGAAGCCAGTGAGACTGGGGTGACATGATATCTTTCTGAGTGGAATGGAAAAAATAATGCCTTAACCCCCAAATTCTTTGCTTCATGCTAAATACTCATAAGAAGACAGAAGACATTGGGAAATGACACTGCTGATTCATGCTAAGCCCTTCATTTAAGTTTTATTTTGTAAACGCACCACCAATTAAGTACAGGATCAGAGAGAAGACAAGACATTTGCAAACTGTTGAAAATATTTACGGGCAATGCTAAAGTGGACAGTGCAGAAGAATCTGGCCAAGAAATGGATGAATAGAGAGGATTTTTGATTTTTCCCTGTATAAGCTCAAGAAGCACACAAAAATTAAACTGCTACTATACTTAATGTTAAATGTTGAAGAGGAACTTTAAGTTCCTTGGCAGTTAAATAAGCAACGTTCATTATTTTGGAACAAACCTGGATCTGTGGTTTTGCACACGGACTTATTTGCACATGCTGAGATATGAGCAATTGCCTGCCAGCAGCCTCCCTGCACACAGCCTGGGTTCTCATCTGCTCTCCTATTAGGAAATTAGCTTTATGAGGGCTGTGTATGGACATCGAGGCAGGTCCAGAGACACAGCCTTTGGCACAGTCTTCCTGTCCCCCTTGTCAAATGGCACTTAAGTGACTTAAAACACTTTAAAGATTGGCGGATTTACTTCCCATAATGATAAGATAATGCTTATCTTCTCTAACACTTGTGATTTGCAAAGGACATTGTAAATAGCTAACTATTGAATATAAGAATTATGTATGTAAATAAGGCAGTTTAGAAGCAGTTCTGTCAACTATTTAGTAGTATGTAATAGCGTAGCACCCATGGACTAGTTTACTAAAATTTTCCCATAGGTAGGTAATAGATGAACTAAAACACGAAGAAATTCTCTGATGAAGATAGACAGCTAAATGAAAAGAGAGTCGAGAACTGCTATTTGTAAGGGACTCCTGCTTTAGTCACATTAATGAAATCAAATCAAAATAACTCTTTATATGAGCACAGCCTTGCTGGGTGAAATCCTTTGATATAAGAAACGGTGATGTGGAGATAAAATAGGAAAGTGATATGCTGTGGTGGAGGTGACTACTGTATTAACTGATCATTATCGCACAGTATCTGAGATACTTTTTCCCTCTCCACGCCACTACCATGATATTTTTGGAGCAGAAGCTAGCTGTGTTATTATAGGAACTGGATAAAAATTGCAGCTTTTGTATTTATTATATACCTACCAGATTTGGATGCTGTGTTTCCTGTAAAGAATAATGCATGTTGTCCAGACTTGGTACTTGTTTTTCTACGTTCTCAGCCTAAACTTATTAACTGCAGGAGAGTGGACTTCATAGTAATTCCTTGAGATTCCTGACAGCTGGTTGCCTATAAATTATTCATATGAGGACCATAGACACTGGGGCTGATATTGATCAAAGAATGAGTAAAATAAATACTTAGAGGAATAATAAAGTTAAAAGATGAGCCTTCGAATAGTCACTTATGAAGCATCTGGGAGCTTGGAAGTTAACATGACATTTAGTTTGCAACCAGGCTGACTAGGAGCTGATAGATAATTTTTGTTTTCAATAGTTGTTTGACATCATCATCCGAATATTCACTGTGGTTGGCGATGAATGAGTAATAAGGTACTAACGTGTTTATCATGCAGAGGCACTACAGGGATCATGAGATGCAAAAGCAATGACTAGAAAACAGAGAGAACATGGGGAATTTTATTCTTGTGTATTAACTCACCTCTGCCTGCATGGAGCAGCACAGCCTTAGATGGATGGTACGATTTTCGATAGTACATTGGATTTTGGCAACCACATTATTTAGGTGGCTCGTGTGAATTCCAGTGTTGCTTCAAAGCCTCAGTGCCGATCCGCAGTGAACCACACATTGCGTCTCTAGTAAGAGACAGTTGGAATTGGAGACGTTTGGCAAAACATGGGCATCTAGTGACGGTTGGGTGCCTGAAGGCATCCCGCCTGGCCGCTCGGGAAGGGTCTGCTGTGGGTGCTGTGTCGCGTGTGCTGGGTGCGCGCAGCCCCTCGGATACCCCGGGGCCTTTCAAGTGGCAGCAGACACTGCTTAGGCACCGACATCCCATGCTTGCTGTCTTGGAGAACAACCAGTTTGGTCAGGGAGGACAGACGGACAAAGCTGGCTTTAGACTCGTGCGGTCAGTGTGCTTGGCTTTGGGCAGTACTTCTGGTCTGCTGTTGGCCACCATCTTCCCCGATTACTTCTCTCCTTACACCAGGTCGCCTGCGTTTCTTGGGAGGAAACGCTGTATATAGCCTGTGACCAGAGCTACCTCTTAGGAAGACAAAGTACGAAAGAAAATAAATGAGCCTTCTCTGATAATTAAAAGGTTTTGCTCATTTTGCAATTTATGTCACTAATCTTTGTATAAAACCGAACAATCTGGTCCAGATGTTACGGCCGCTGGTGAGCTGCTGGTTCACCGTTCCCACAGGCTCTCCCGAGTCCCAGGGTAGGTAAGGACATTCAATATGTTGAAATATCGAGCTTAAAAAGGAGATTTTTAATTTTTTTCAAATGGAATTATAGCTCTGGTAAGAGTGAGCCAAGAAAAGGGCACGCTTTCACGTTTTTTGCTGGAATAGGTTTGCTTGCACAGCAGTACTCAGATGCTTCTGAACCGATCCGTGCTCTTCCTGCCAGACTGTGAGACATCGTCCGCAAGCACAGGAGTAGAGAGGACAGCGATCTCCCCACGCTTACTGTGCCGCCACCGTGTGTGTCGGGCTCAGAAACCAGCACTGTAGAAGTTAAAAAGTAGGTCTGCTGTGGGACGTGTAAGATGTCCTTGCAGGAGTTTGCAAAGGGCTGGCCAAAGTGAATGCGCATAGTATCGACCCTATCATGAGTCAATAGTGGTGACTGAACTGCAATAATGTATCCTCACTGTATGATGTTATTTTTCCTAAACAGTTTGGTACGTAGCAGCAATCATATTTTATAACCCCAAATCCCTGCGGTCGGATTTCATCAAGAACGTGCCAAATACTTTACGTCTTATTGGTACAACTGTAGCTGGTTCTGCCTATAAATCTAATGGCCATCGACCCGTATTCTGACGTTCACTGATGGTTATCTAAAAATAATGCGGTAGCGATGCGACGAGAGCCCTACGTAAAACGTTACGTTCGCGGGGAGCCTTGCTCTGCTGTCGCTGAGCCATTACGTGCTGCACTTCTGATGCAGGCTCCTGGCTTTGATGCTTGTGTCTGTGGGCAGATGCTAAGGTATCTGGAAAGGAAAGCAAATTCCTTAGGCTCAGGAGTGAGCTGGATTAAGCCACAGTGTTTGCCTTTCCCTTTTTTTAAAAAATGGATGATCTACACCTCTTACTGTCAAGCATGTACCAGTTTCTATGATCCTGCCCTCTCCGGGGTTTACTCCTTGTGATTCACGCTGATACCTGTAGACGGTGATGCTAAAGGGTATCTGCCGTATTACAGCACTTGTTAAACCCTGGGATGAGAAATACTTCACAGTATCTGGAAAGTGATGTGATAACTCTTGGTAAATGGATTTTTTTTAAATAGATCTTCCTGGGGTCTCTGACCCAGGATGCTGTAGAAGAACGCCAGTATTCCTGCTGATAGGGGAAATGAAAGGTCTCTTAAAAGCAGGGCTGTGTCATACGCACTAACGTGTGTGTCATATCGCCAGTTCTTAATGCGCACTTGGCACGCCTGGTTGCACCTGATGACTTAATTTCAGCACGGCAAAATCAACTGTGTGATGTGTCAGCATCTGACACGGAGGAAGGAAGAGGACTCCTTGGTCCCCTTGCCTTGTACTAGCCTCAGCTTTCTTGCAAACGGAAATCTCTTTCATTCCTTCCCTTTGAAATACGATTGCCCAACACTGGTGGTTCTGTGAGGTCTGGTAGGAAAAGGTGCTGGCTGGAAACCCAGAAGACCTGTGCTCTGGGCTCTGCTGTGCTTTGGGACCTTGGGCATCCTTTGTCTCGCCCTGAATCTGTTCCCCAGCGCTTGAAGGGGATGTCGGATTTCCTTTTCTCCCATATCCTCTACATCGCAGTAGGGTCTTTCAGGGCCTTTTTGTGTTTGTGGACATTGGGGCTCCAGATTGCTTGGAGTGTCTAAGGGCTGCTGAGTTACAGCAAGCAGAGAGCCATTAAAAGAGGAAAACCAAGAGGGAACTCAAGAAAACAGCGGCATCTCAGCAGCATCTCAGCCGCGTTAGTTTGGGTGTGTTCTCAACCTGTGGAGAGCATGATCAGATATGAGACTCAAGCAAGGTCTCTTAGTTGACCGTTGGTAGAATTTATTTTACCCGTATTTTAATCCTCTTATGCTTAGATGGTATTTCAGTGTAACAGCCCTCCATGGCCGTGAATGTCCTCCGAGCAGAAAGATGAAGTGAGAAGGTTAATTTTAAAATGAAAAAAATAGAATTGCTTTCTGGGTCTTTGCCCACATTACACTTTAAATCATGAAAGCACTTGTGTTTGTGCCAAATTACTAGAATTTCTTCCAAAACAATTACTTGATCATACTCTCAAGACAAAAATATAAAACAAAGCAAAAAAAAAAAAAAAAAAAAAAAAGTGAAAAGCCATTTAATGATATTTTGAAGTTTGCTTATATTCCATTATTGGGCTTAAAATAACTTTTGTTGACCTCCTGTTGTGTTTTTACTCTGTACTCTCCTTAGTGAAGTGAGATGGACCGCTGAATGTTTCAAATAGGTTGGAACATAAAAACCCTATTCTGCTGAATTTTATTTCAGTTTTTCATGTGTGAGCTGACGAGACAACATTAACGGTAATAACCATTACATTTTTCTAAACCTGCAGTTAAGGCTGGGGCCATGATGCGTGTGGCCTGTTGTAAATGCAGACCAAACACCGTGGTGTTTCAGTTCTCTTGATGTAACTGCACAGATAAAATGATTGGGAGGGACTGGTTGCACCATGAGAAGTGCTAGAGCACAATTCACCGACCTGGGTTCAGGTCTTGGTTCTTCCTCCAGCTGTTTGCGTGATGAAGGACAAACCACTTAAGATAACACTAAAAGAATTACGCAAGTTAGGGGTTCACCTTCCCGTATGTATTGCTAAGTGATCGTCTCACGGAAGATGTTTGTGCGTGAAGTGGTATGAGGACAGAGAAAGAGTGGCAGGTCCTTTCTGACGATTTGGAAACATTTGGAGCTGGCAGCAGAGTTTTGGTAAGAAGGCAGCAGAGAGGTAGAAACTCCTGAAGCTTCACTAGGGGCCACAACGGTTTGGGAGAGCAGCTTCAACATTTGATTTAAAACAAGGGAAATACCACCACGCGTCAACTCAAAAAGCGAGACTTGGTGGAACCCCAGTTGTAGAAAGGTGGTGGGAGCCCTGAAGCCTTCTTTAGGACAAGGAAAGCAGTAACGGGCATGTTTGGAACTTTGCAGAAGGCCTGTTTGGATGTGTTAAGTGTAATGCCCAAAAGGTCAGCGCTGTTTTCCGCGCTGTACAGAAAGTGGACTGCATATCCGGAGCAATACATGAATAACTCACCTGGACGGTCAGGGATGGATGAACCTTTCCCTCCACAAAACGGTGGACGTTCAGACGTGGTTAGCGCTCAGCATGGCTGATGGGGCAGTCTGACAGCCGGATCCCATGGATGATTTATGGACATGCAGACAGCTTTCATTTAGAAATCTTTGCCTGTCAGGAGTGTTGAAAGGTAGTTACCGGCCTTCTGCAACGTCTTACGTGAAAGGTGTTACTGGGGTCAGGTCATATTGACTTCACTTGTCTTTGGATCAAGCGTGGAATCAATAAGTGACTTGCTGGAGGAGTTTAATGGCTGTTGTGCACAGACAAAGAAGGGGCATAGGAAGTAAAATAGGATTTTATGCTTTCCTCTTTCTTCTGCGAGGACATTTTTGTAACTTCCAAATACTAATCAGCACTATGTACCTTCCTCCCTACTGGTACTGGGGGTTTGATTCTCGAGGACAATATTAGACCTTGCAAATCAGATCTGGTCCGTCTGATGGCGAAGAGGAAGGAAGCAACAAATGGAAAAAAGTGAAGCTTAAACATCCCATTCCCATTGGAGGCACCCAGTTTGCAGCAGCATAATGGAAAACGCCCAAACTTTCCTTAAAGCCTAGCTCCAATTATAATTAATGGAACTGAATATCTAAAAGGATGGTTAACTCTAAAGGCATCAACCAATTTGTAAGTATCTCTGGTAGCTTTTTATTATGAGGCTGCCCAGCATTTCCCATGATGAGAAATTGCTTTTGCGTGTGTGTAGTTTCACCAGTGGGGCCGAAATGGTCAGATATTGTCGAGATCCTATTTATCTTTAATCTCAGCGAGCTGGTCCAGGCGTTCCTGGAAGTGATGTATGAGCAAACCCACATACCATTGTTCATGTCAAAAGGTTTATTTCTTAAAGCCTTTTCTTTAAGATGCTGGAGCGCTTTTGTACGTTGGAGGTCGGACGTGAAATTCAGCAAAGCAGCCCCATCAAAAAAAGCCATGGGTCTGTCTTTGTGTCTGCTTTGTATTGTTTTCCTGCCTGCGGGCTCATTTGAAAGCAGGAGGAACAAAAGCTGATGCCAAGGGGCAGGGAGTGGAAGGCCTGAATGGACTGGGCAAAGCAATGGGGAGGAGAAGTCCGGGGAGGAGGAGGCTGGAGCAGATGCATGGCCCAGGAGCTGATGGGGACAAGGTGTCCAGTCAGGGAGTGGTGTTTCAGTGGGGGGATCTCTGTTTTGCTAGAGGATGATTCAGATGCAAGGCAGTTGCTTGGCTGTTCTGTTATGAGTTGAGATGGAAAATGGCCATCTGCAACAAATGTGTTTTTTTACCTATACATTTTGTATAAACAATATGTAATTTAAAGAGAGATTACTTCCAGAAACCTCAAATACCAAATGTGGTTCTTAGGTATTTTTGCTGGTTTGATCATTAAAATGTTAGCACAGTACAACATTTGGGAGATGTGTGGGTATAAAACCAGGACAGGTTTAGCTGTGTAAAGCAAAACAGTGCAGTCACTGTGGAAAAATTACGGGTTTTGTGCTTAAGCACATTTCTAACCTTTGTTTTTACAACTCCAAAAACGAAGCAGTTTGTTTCTTAATGTGGGCTTAATGCTCAACGTGCACGCTGCCTGGATTTTTCCGCCTGAGTGTATGAAAGGCTGGGCTATTAAAATTTGTTTTAACAATCTCCTTTTCCCATAATTCCTAATATTTGTCATTTACTAATTATGATGTGCCTAAGTATTTCTCATTTGCGGTGGGTATGTTAAATGCTGCAGCTGTCCTAGTTTCAAGTTAACTGCTGTTATTTATTTTATTTTTTTTAATGTCTGAGATTTCAGGAGTATTGGTGATTTTTTTTGTAGCTTGGCATCACCTCATACGGTTCTTCATTAGGAGGTCTTTGCTACACAGCTCCCCAATGGAAGCAGACAGAGTTGGACTTGGCAGAGGAACAGCAGTGCCAAAGAGAGCATACATTTTCAGTGAGCATTGGTTCTTGTCTTAGGCTCGTGCTAAGTCAGTGAGGGTATATCCCTATTTTTTTTTTATTTTCTTTTCTTAGTTCTTGGAATTTTCTACCACATTTCTAGCCGATGAGATGTGGCAATTGGAAAGTCCCGGAGGTAGCTGTCCACTTTCTCGAATGGGGAAGAAAAAGTGTGTTTTCATTCTTTAGGGTCTGTTTTGCTGCTCTGCAAGGGCCACCACGGGTCACCATAAGGTGATGTGGCCAAGGAGACCACGGGAACTAATTTTTGCCCTCATGGATGTTACTGAGGCTGTTGAATTTATGTTCTGACGGAACTCACTGCAAAACAGAGCAGAGAATGGAAGAAAAGTAGTGAAAAGTGATGAGAAAGAAGAACTTGTGAAGCATAAGTTAGGAAGGAGGCCATACTTGAAGGAAAATGGGGACATGGGCAGTTAAGAACAATTTAGATGTTCTGCAGAAACAAGGAAAGCCTGTTAGCTCAAGCATCTGTCCTCCTTTCAGTTTACCTGAAATTTGCCTATTTTTTTTCTTAATTCCATTTCTCAATTGCCTTTACCAGAAACAACTCAAGTGGTGTTTTTACAGCTGCTACTGTTTTCTCCAGAGCATACTGCCATAAATCCCCATTGATATCTATGGTTTAAGGCACAGTGCTGTTTGCTACATTCCTTCCTTCTGTAGAATGGTATGTATTAAAATTAATTATGTCCTGTCTAAATTCAAAGGCCTCTGAGCGTGTTGCAATTAAGTTTTCTTAAATCTCAGTCTTTGGGAAGTGTACCCTGGCAGTGACACCTGCCACAGAATGTGGCCAGTACTTCGTGGTTAGATGTAGTGGACAGTGGACAAGTCTGGAACCAGATCCTCAAACTCTAAGGAGGCTTGCACATAGGTGAAAGTTTGAAGATAATTAGATTTTTATGATAGACTGAACCTAAACCCTTAAACTGGATAGCCTTACACACAAATGTATGTCTGAACTACACAGGTCACGATTAACTCTACATCCAAGTAGAGCCAGTCATGAATTTTTCAGTGAAACAGATTTTCATTGAGAAATGCTGTTTGTCAAAACTGAGACTTTTCCACAGTAATATTACAAGTCTGAGCTTGAAATTCTGGTCAAACAGCAGGATATCTACTCCACAGTAACCAGCTAATGAGACCTGAGTTCTTGATACGAGGTGATAAATTTGGTTTCATTCAGAAATACTAAATTAGTGGACTAGAAATGCTTCATCCAGACCTTGTATCAGGGTGGCATGTGGGATGACCGTTGTCTCATGCTTTGGGTTCTTTGGGAAGGAAAGCCACACAAGTGCTGGAGGATCACGGCAGCCTGTAGCTGGGGGCTCATTACCAGTGGTCAGGGACCACAATACCTGGGACACGCATGCCCTTAGCTAACCTTAGGAGACAGGACTATTCCCCTTTAGTTGCAAACCCGACCACTTTTGCTTCCTTGCAAAGCCCAGTCCCATACACCTACTCCTGGTGGACTCCAGAAGATCTTTTCAAGAAACGAACCTGCCTGGCACCTCTTTTGTTGCTTATTAATGGTACCGTGGGATGAGGTTATAGGACTCTGCAACCACTGCAGCTTGTTAATGATGTATGAGAGGATGAAGGACTGTCCGGCACGCTGCAAAAATCTGTGCTGTGTCAGCTGGGCTGTGAGCTGCTTGCCAGGTGGAAGAGGAGAGTGGAGGGGTTTGGGGCTTTTCCTTCCTGCTGCATTAAGATAAGTGTATATATAAGATTCATGCTAATGGTAACAGAAGGGAAAAAAGATGAGTCTGAGCAACAAACTTGCACGTTTGTTCTGTGTACACACCTAAACAAATAATTAAACTTTATTATCATTATAACTCCTTATGGTATTTCTTTGAGGAGTTAATTTGCAACATATTTTGTCAAATTTATTTTCTTCTTCCTAGTGTTCAGGCCACATTTTAGTGCCCTAGAAGGCACTAGGGGCTGAAGTGCCCATCTCGTATGTTTGCCTATAGAGTTGAAGCTCAGCAGGTGAAGTTTGAGTCTAGACTGTCACTAGCTTGTGTTAATCTTCCAGGATACTCAGAAACCCCCTTGGCCACCAGGACATAGGATGATGTTAGTGGGAGTTTGATAGTGAAATAAATGATTTACCTGTACTCACTGAGCCTTGATGAAGTCATTTCCCTGCTTGGAGTCATCCTCTGGCTTACTGACCTGTAATGAATATATTTATGCTTAGACTTAGGTACCAAATGGCTTCCTGCTGCCTATCAGCTCTCCTGTCCTTTTGCTTCCCATCCCATGAAACGATAATGTCTTTTGACTTGGAAGGAGAAACTGGGATGCCGGGGGCATGAGGTGCTGCCGGTCCTTCTGGTGCTGTGTTTTGCAGATGCTGCATGCACTGGCAACCTTCATTTGGTTGCATGTTTGTTGAGCTTATTTCTTGCTTCCTAGCCGTAGGCTCCCTTGCCTCAGTGTAGGAGTGATAATGCTGCTTCTGTTAGCAGTGGGATCAGACCTGCAGTACCTTTCTCTCTCTTTACTCTAGAATTTTAAAACTTTTTTTTTTTTTTCCTGCCTTCTCCTTCATTTGCCTTTCTTAAGCCTCCGTGCTGAGCCCTGGCTTAAAACCTTGGGAGCTGAAACTCAGGAAGTTGGGAAAAAAGCTGACCTAGGAATCTTCTGATTGGATCAATGGAGCAAAAGAACAGGCTGAAGCTGCACAACTGCGAGTTAGGAGAAGTTGGCTGGCCGTGCTGCGTCAGGATCTTGTACCATGAGATTATCTTCAGAGGTGCATGAGGGAAATGCCTTTTTCAGTTTTGAATTTTAAAATGTCATTTAAAAAAACTTACTGGTATGGATATTCAAGTATTAACAAAATCATTATGATTCATTTCCTTTATCTTTTTTTTTGATGCTGTTAGATGACAGTATCTGGCTTCTGTAGGCACTGGAATTTCTTTTCATGTCTTTTTTGCAGGTTGTGTAGTCAGGCACTGAGTGCTTCCTAGAAGTAGCTGAGTGCCAGCAGCAGCCACTGGAGTCTGTAGGAGCCGAGGGTGCTCAGAGCCCCCGGGGAAAGCTCAGCTCCTCGAGGGCTGCATCCCTACCGCTGCTGTTACTCTGCGTTTAATGAGCTTGGCTGAAATTAGACAGAATTGCCCAGTTCACTCTACGTGAACGTTTGCTGTGCGTCTGTGTATGGACTGCTCAAACTGCAGGTAGTTACCGTTTTAAAACCTGTAACTCTGGCTGTCTGGATTTTCAGTTCTTCTAATGAGTGGATCCTGCCTGCATCCTTTCGTATGGGCGAGCTGAGAAGAGCCCAAGGAACTTGAACTTTCATCATTGCGGGTGTACGCTGTGCCATTCCCAGGGACTGCAGCAGAGTTGGGATCAGCCTTGTCTTCTGTCCTGTGTTAATTGGCAGTAAGAACTGCAAGGCTGCATGTTAGGTTAAAGAAATAAAAAGGTAGGGCCTAATTTTCAGGCGAAAATTGGTATGAGCTTAGCTACGCTCACATCAGTCTCTTGAGCTTTTACAGTCTAATTCAAGTCATTTTTTTGTGTCTTCTCCCCAGTAGGTCACTAAGACCTTTTGTATTTGATTTGCATTACGCTGACAGTGGCTTGGACTCAGAGCTATGTACCAAATTCAGAACTGTCTGCAAGACACCTTGCAAGCTTTCCTTCAGTTGTCATGTTTCAGGTTTTCTTGTTTATTGTTCCATATTTATACCTATGCAAGGAATAAATTAAATTAGCCTGAAATTACCCTTTGCTCTTACAATACTTAGCACATTTCTAACATTAAGGAGATAAGGAGATGAGCAAACCTGCTTTGAAGAGGAGCTGATTTCCATAGCAGGCAGAGTGACCTACTTAAAGGGAGGGGGGGGAAGAGAGAGAGAGCGAGCGAGCGAGCGCAGAGTTTAAAATGAACTATTTATTTATTTATATAATTTTAAAGTGTCTGCGTCAGTGCTTCTCTTGCTGAGCCTTCTCCTGACACTCACCCAACAGAGAGTTGAAGAGCTCAGAGCCAAAGAAAGGTCATTTGTCCTTCAAGAGCTTCCTCTGTATTAAAGGATTTCTGTTGGCATCACTGTTCGGATGGGGCTGCATAGCTTAGCATGGGGGCATTTGGTAGAGGACTGGTATCAGGATGATTTCGAACCACAGGAGTGGTCAGAGTGCCACTTTCCTTTGGTAATCTCAGAAGAGATTCTCCAATGGTGGAAAAAACCCACCATCTTGTGTGATAGGACCTAAGCCTTTCAAGCAGATATTTCTGCGTGGCGCCCGGTGTACACAATGTTAATCGGTGTCTTTGTCAGGCACGTTTTGAATCTTCACAGTGCAAGGATGCTGAATGCAGTGTTATCGGCACTGGCCATGTGTTACCTGATGTTTGTTTGTTTTTTTGCAAGATGCTAGTATTGCCAGGCACTAGGGAGCTGGTAGCCTGACCCTACCATCAGAAGGCGTTGCAGCCTTCAAGTTACCTTGGTTCTCTGAGTTTAGGAAGGCTACAATGTGCCTTTTGTTATGGCTAAGAAATGAAGTCAAGAACTAGGAGGGAAAGGAAGAGATGCACGTACAGCTTTGGGGGAATATTAATCATGGTTTAACATTTGTAGGAAATGTGTTTCATTATCTCACTTAAATGAGAAGGAGCTGCATGCCTTGGTTTGGGACTCTTTAGCCTGGTTTTCAAGAGCACCGGATGTTCAGTAACGTGCTCGTGGAGTAAATTGCCAAACGATGCAGCAGATCTGGAGATCCCCCAGTTGATGGGTTTGAGCAGCAGGTGGATGGTGATGTGCACGGACTTCTATTTTTACACACTCCTTATTTGTTAGCTGGGAGAACCATGAAGTTGTATATGTAAGCTGTCAACTAAATAACGGTTTCTGACCTTCCTTGTTAGAAGAGTGCTGCTCTGGTAATAATCTATGTCTGATTCAGGACCATTGCCTTCTTAGCATGGGGCTGAACGACTCGGTGAAACAAAATTAGCGTCTGGAGTGCTAATGCTGTCCATGGGACTGAAGCAGGCAACACCAACATGCACAGTTACAGCTCATTGCTGTGCCTCTAGTAGGGGCATTTCATCTAGTAGCTGCATTTAGGTGCAATGTCAGCATAAAATGTGACCAAGTTAGAATGATCTTGGTTTATACAAGATATTGAAATGTCTGAATTGGTACAAGAAGAGGTGATGAGTCAATACTAGTGATTTCATAGCTTGTTTAGAGAGCCAACACTCACTTGATTGTGGAAGGCTGTGACCTGCTAGTGCTGACTTGTGTTCTGCAAGTGGGGTTTTACGTTGTAATACTTGCTGTGACTTGATTGGATTATTTGCAAAATAATTTCTGAAGCTTGGATGTGGGTTGGGCACAGCTCATGTGCTACAGGAAATTGTGATCTGAGCTCTTAGATGCTCAGAAATTAATTGATTATCTGCTTTTGCTTTTAAAGTAATATGATGTTCTGATAGGTAGAATGAGGAAGATAGTCTGATGACCTGAGCTTCTAAGACAGTCCTCAAAGAGCTGTTCCTCTCAACATGTTTAGGTAGAGATGAAGATCGTTCATTTATTCAGAGGAGATAGTAAAAAGTTTTCTTTGTTCACTCTCAATAGCGACTCTGTGACGTGTCTTTTTTTATTTATTTTTTTTTTTTAAGAATAGAAGTGTGCTTTATTGTCTTTGCCTGAAATCTCTTCCTCCTTTTTTTTCCAATGCTTGAGAGCAGTGAGCTGAAAACTTCTCTACCCTCTGGGTAACTGCATTTCACTGGAGCCATATGTTGAGTTCTTGAAGCCCTTTGGGAATTTGGCAGGATCTATGAAGTAAGTTAAAAATTAAGAACTGACAAGTAGGTGAGGAGAGACTACTCACAGCTACCTCAGGGCACTAATGCTTCCGTAAAAACTTTTCTCTGCATGATTATCGTACTCTGTTACTTTTTTAATAAGCTTTCTTTTCCTGTGAGTCAAAACTCAGTTCCCTTTTTAACTTTCATTACTTACTAAGAATAGAAAATTTGAGAAGGCTAGTGGAAGTCTTGTGGCCTGCTTTAAATGTTTCATATGTTTTAAGTAACATACATAAAATAAGTTTATAGATCTGCTGCAGAGAGGAAGGTATTCCCAGCCAGGCTGACAGCGATGGGGAGAGCTGCTGCTCCACAACCTGAAACGTCACCTGGCTGGGTCACTCATCCGGCTTTTCCTCGCAGGCTGCACTGTGCACAGGCTCAAGTGGCTTCTTAGCCACTCTGTGGCTCTGATGAGAAGTAGACTCTTAACTGCATGGTATGAAGAGAAAGATTTGTCAAGGCACTTTAAGATTATACTTTATTCCAGTGGAAAACACTTTGCAAAGAACAGGCTAGGTTCTCCAGGAAGCTCTAACTCGCCTACCCACAATTGGGGCTGGGCAAAGTGGCCGAGACAGAAGTGGTTGTCGCAGCAGTAGGAGAGTGGAGATCAGTGACAAAATCACACACACGGAGGGCAACAGGGGCATGTCCCCCTTTGCAATCCAGTGTTTATGTGACAGCATAACTTCCAAACTGGGTCAAGCCAAGAACCCACCCAACCTGGTGTTCTGCTACTGATGCTACCTCTGACAGCTCCTGGGGAAGGACCACAGGAGCCAGGACATGCAAATGGTGTTACTTCCCCCATGGAGACCTCTCCGCTGCTTTGCAGCAGCACTTACTTCTGCTGTACTTCTCCCAAGCTCCCTCAACTTTCTTCAAATCCCACTTGCATTACCTTAACCCCTACGTAGGGACAGTGCAGAACTCTCAACAAAATTTTGTGTGTATAATACTACAGCATTGTCTGTCGATGAGCTCAACAAACTAGTTATGCAGGGGTGAAAGCACTTTATTTTGTTGTAAACTGGATATCTAGTCAACTTCATAGATATCCCCTACTTCTGCTGAGGTGCAGTGAGTAACTGCATCTTCCTTACCTGCTCTTTTAATCATTCAGCATTGCATTGAGTTCTGCCATGTCCTCGGATCTCATCTCTCTCCTTTCCAGGTTGAAGAGTCCTCGTTTATTTAATTACTCTTATGTAAAAAACATCTATTGTCTTTGATATCACATTGCTTTTCTCTGAATGTCTAGATTTGCTGTACTCTTTTTTTGTTCAAAATGAAGATGACTAGAACTGCTAGCACTATCTTGGATGTGAAATTGAGGCCTAAAACAAGGAGAGAATAATTACGTCAGACATTGGCAAAATGACATTAACATGATATTTGCAGGGAAGTCGAGCGTATTCTATTAAGTATAATTCCAACTATTAACGTTTAAAGTGGTAAGTCCTCAGATGCTGGATTCGTTATTTAGCTCTGTTAGCTCTGACAGCTTTTCATACCCTTGACTGAGTGGCTCTTGTCTTTAGAAGCCCTCCTCTTCCCACCATCTTTTCTACAGTATCTTGGTGCTGCAGAAGGCAAGACTGGATGATCCCTTCAGTCTCCCAGATCTTTGGATTGTTTACCAGGATCTGTAGAGTCACCATGCTTTGGAAAATAGAAGTGAGCTGCCTGAAGATGAACCTGAAGATGTAGACTGAGCTGCTTGTGGAAATTTTGTCTATTAGTTTTGTTAATAGCAGGATCTTTGGAGTACTTAAGAGCTGACGTTGTTGCCTAAGGAAGTGTCCTTGCTACAGGTGGAGGTTGCAGATAGATTTGCACTTGTCTTAGTCACAGCTCTATGGCTGTTCTTGTGCTGTAATCCTTGCAACTCAGTCTTTCCAAGTCTCTCACAATTGACTCTGTTGTTTAATGTCTTAAAACAGTAAGGCTTTGAGGCCTTTTTTCAATTATTTTTTTGGTAGCAGTTGCATTTAATGTGTACATCGATACGCACTTCAGATTCCAGATTTTTGCATGCCCGTGCTGTGGAATGTAAACAATGCAAACTGAAATGTAAAGCATAAGACATTTTACAAGGTGATTTTGTGCCACAGAAACAAACATTTCTATGGCAGGAATGTAATGGTTCCCTTCAGAAGGATTTATTTTAATATAATATTTTTAGCAATTAACTTTAATCAGCCAAGCTGTTGGAGAGCTAACGAGGCCATGCTTTCTTTGCCGTTTTGCCATTTGTTTGTATGGTAAAGCAAGTAGGTTAAGGTTTATTACAAATCTTATTTATACAGAGCATTTAATTACCTTAAAGTAATTTGGAAAGGCTAGCTATTTCATCCTTGCGTAGCCCTAGAAGTATGAAATGAGAGAAAGTGTTTGGTTTACTTGACCAGAGTATCGAGGCCAGGTTCAGCATTGCTCTCTTTCCCCTTGCAGTCGGTGCTGGTGCGGGTGCTGTCAACCAAACGGGCTTGAAGTGTTCAAACCCCGGGGGTGCCCGTGCTCTGGTACAGATTCTCCTTGTGAGCCCTGCTGAGGAGGGGAAGCCGAGACCTGGGCTGCTTTGCTCCCTCACCAAGGTTAGCAGTGGCAGCAGGAGGGGATGGGGAGCAGGATGGCGCCTCGTGGCAGCCACAGTCCTGGAGACCAGCGAATGAAGGCCATCTAAACCACCCCATGCTGTCATCTTTTTTTTTTTGCCATCAGGATTCATCCCAGTCAAAAGCAAGTAGTGAGCCTGATTTATTTTTTCCTTTTTTGAGTTTCTATTTGTGCAACAAATAACATTGATTTTAATAGCATATCATTTCAGAACTTATATGCTTAAATTCCTATATATTTAGAAGTAATGCATGCTGATAAAACATATTATGCTTGCATGATGTAAACATGTTTGCAGCAAAGAGATCATTTTGCTAGCAGTGTCCACACTGCTCAAGGAAGGAGCCCAAAAATTCATTCAGGTTCACTAGCACTGACATAAAGGCGAGGTCATGAAAGACACGGTATTGCCCAAACAAAAGCAGTTACCAAATCAGGGTGTTTTATATGCAACAGAAAGCCTTGTTGAGAGGAGAAATATAAGAAGTGACTTTGTCTCACAGCAGTATTAATTCTAGGAAAGGCTGACCTGAAAACAGAACTTGTTTCAGATGTGGGTTGTAGCTCTGAGGATCTGTACGGACGGGGCTGATTAAAGTATTGGCCAACTGGAAGATGCTCAGAGAGGGATTCCAAAATCAAAGCTGTCTTTATTGTTTGTTTTTATATATCTGTCTTAAAATAACTGCTGACTTAAATCTTGGATTTTAGTATAGTTATCTCTTGCCTTTAGCTGAAGGTAATTTGTTATGAATGATGGCTTCAGATAGCTGGCAAACCAAAGTCTTTTCATTCTTAAGGGTGTTGGGATCCTCAGCAGGCAGTGACCATCTCTTACAGTGCCCAGGACATTAATTCGAAGTCAAAAGTAGCAAAGGCGTTACGAGGTGGTGTGAGTTGGTTTCATTTCAAAGCTGAAAGCAGAAGCATTGATGAGATGTCTTCTATTGATGTGGTTTAGTCCTTGACCCGCAACTACTTGAAGAAGAGCTGAGTCCTGCAAGTGTCCCAGATTGTAACACTTGCCTTGGGTCAGCCCAGAGCTTCAATGGTGAAGATGCAGCTACTCTGCTTTTTTTTTTTTTTTTTTTTTTTTTTTTTTTTTTTTTTGCCGGCTGCTTCTCACCATCTTTCAATTCAGTTGTTTTCGGCTGCGGTGGGGTTATTCAGGACAACAACAATAGCAGCAACAACAAAAATTAAGTCTTATGTTTTGAAATAGAAAGCATTTCCATTATCGGTTGCTCCATGTGGATGGAAATGGAGAAATAGAGCTGAATTCTGGTCATTAATGCCCCAAAGCTTCTGCCTTGGGTTTTTGCTAGCTGGCGAGAGTGCAGCTCCAGGGAACGGAGGTGACTGAAGATGACTGGCTAAGGACGATGACAGAGTCTGTTTGTCCATGGCATCGTAGTAAGGCATTCCTGTGGGTACACTGATACAAAGAATAACAGCGGAGCTTTTGGATCCAGTTGTGAGACAGTGAACAGATGGACCCTTGTGTGCAAACAGAGCGTTTTCTGAATTCACTGGCACAGCAGCTAACGCGTCTGTTCTAGGATCGGAGCTTCAGTAATGCCAGACCCTGTTAAAGCCTTGTAAAATCATGTTGGTTTGAGAAAATTAATTAACTAGTTAGAAGTTTTTTTGCAATTCGTGTATACTGACAACTTGTGCTGTTACATTTCCACATCGCTGAGCCTTGTTTCTTCCCTCTTACTCCCGTGAAACTCCTGTGATTCCCTTGTACTGCAGGCCAGTGAAATCACAGTGCTGCTGCATGTGGGACTCCCACCTCTAACATCTACCCAGCTGCGAGAAAACGTATTGCTGTTGTCCTGTGTGTGAAAGCATGTGTTAAAGACATGAGGCAACTTCTTGGAATCATAGAGAAAATGCAAAATGACCAAGAGACCTTACTTTGGTGTGGAAAAAGGATGGGTGCATCACTTTAAAACGGTTGAGGGGCTGTTGGTCAGTCCCTGACCAAGACGGTATCATATGAAATAATGCTGTACTATGGAACTAATGGACATGCTTTATCGTTTGTACCTCTGGAAGATAGAGGAGGGCCTGTTTAAAGGTAATCATCTGCAAAAAGTTGGGATTAAGGTGAAAGTATTTCATAAGAGCTAGAGGAAGGTGCACATTCAGGTTTTGAAGGCAAATCATATTCCTCGTGTGTCATGCTTCTGTTGTTAAACCTTCTGAACTGCACAAATTGTGCAGGTTGATGGTGGTTGTTGACTGGAACCTTGCTTAGGTGGCTTTCCAGAGATGTGCTAGGAGTGGTGTTTCCTGTATAGTTTAGGAGCCAGAAGAGGCAACTGATACCAATTGAGTATCTCCCCTTTACGCATCTAAATAAAGGGATGAATGCTCCAGGTAGCTCATAGCAGTTGAGCCTTCCGGAAGGGCGAAAGATTTGGCGTGCTGAAAAATGCAGTCCTACATTGGAAAGGAAGTAGAACATCTGGAATGCAACAAAGTCCAAAATTCTGTCTTTATTTGGAGAGGAGTGATATAGGGTTTTTTTGTAACCCTTGTGGATGAGCCTGCAGCACAACGCTGCTGACACAGGGAATACAACAGTGGTGGGGCCTCAGCAGCGCTGCTCTCCATCCCTTCCCCTTCAGTATGGCCTGCTCAAATGCTGGTGGTTGCAGGGAGACGCTCAATGAGCTTTGTGAAGACAAGGGTCCTGATTAGGACACACCTTTGATTTATGAATTACGGTTTGAGTCCTTGCTCAAAGGCAGACGGTCAGCATGTCCCTGCATGCAGCTGGTTAGTGTTGCTTGGTATAACTGAATCTATATAAGAGAAATGTGTTGCAAGGTCTGTGGGATGCTCGTAGTATGAATAACATGGATAGAACTTGGCATACTGATGTTTGAACCATGTAAGCAGGACCTAACTCTCAGTTGGAAATCCAGAAGCCAATACTATCTCCTTGTTAAAAAGCTAATACTAAACGATGTAACCAGTTTTGTAGGGAAGCCAATGTAGAAAACTGCTAGAAAGAAAAATGACCCTTGGGGTCTGTTAAGTCAGTCTTTTTATACTTTTCAATATATGTAGTACCTGTTGTCCAATGATGATGATTTATTTGCTGAGTTTTGCTGACTGGATATAGCTTACCTGGAAGCTTTGGATCTGTGTGAAATCTGTGATAAGCAACTTCCTTTTGGCAAGAGGTCTCTGTGTTCCTTCCACCATTTTCACTTTAGGATGTAATTTCTTTTGCTCTGTTGCTGTTTGATTTGATTCTATGGCTTGCAGCAAGAGGTCCCTGAATCATTTGTGTGTGTTGAGCAAACATCTCTTTCTGGGACTGATATTTTAATTTGATAAAGCCCATTCTAATGGGGGTCAGCTGCAGCCATGAATTTGCAACGAGCATTTTTTGAATGCTGATGACATGGTGCAGTTTAGCACAGGGCACATTGCGCTGTGTGCTTGCTTGTTCCAAGCCTCTGCAGATGAGTGGTTTGTTTGAGGGGCTCTGCATTGCTCTCATTCCTCACCACGCTGCTTGTGTTGGCTCAGCCGCTCAAACTTGTGCTGCCTGAGCCTCTGCATTTGCCATTTTATATCATCTTCGGAATTCTGCAGGACCAACATCTATGCAAAAAAAAAACTCCAAACAAACAAACAAAAAACAAACAACCCCCCCACACACACATATAGGAAGCCTACTTTTCTGATCTGACTGGACGAGGTCCCAGAAGAGGAGAAGGAATATGTATGTAATGCAGTTGTATATTAAAAGATAGCAGGAGCTACTTCTAGGAGCACAGCTAGGGGAAGAAGCTCTTCTGTAACACACACAGGAGATTTTTGCCCTAAAATGTCCCAGAAGATTTATAATCAAATTCCAGCGGATGGGACACAAAGGCATAAGCATAAGACTCTGCTATAAATGGCTTAGCATTACTTCAATAGACCCACAGACCACATGTTGTTGACTGTTAGCTTGGCTCGTGAAAACAAGCCCAGGACATAAAGTTGGAGATGCCTCAGAGCAGCTCTTAATGGGTTGGGGCTGTTGACCTGTTGCACAGCAGCAAACATTTTGTAAAAGTTTGAGGTTTAGAAATGCCCTGAGACACAGATGACAAGTCAAGGTCCATATTTAGGTAGAAAGCTCATAAGCCAGGACATTCCCCCTTTCACCTTTGGGTAGGTATCTGACAAAGTTAATGGAGCATGTTTTATTTGTTAAAGCTTTGCAGAGTGATTCCAGGTTGCTGGCTTTGCTCTTGACCTTCAGGACAGCAAGCAGACTGATCTTGTATGAATTCTATAAGGTATTCATACAGGTATGTGTGTGTGTTATTCCTTCAGTATGTCCTTTTCCATCTTTGCTAATTGCTAGCAATCAGTGTTTTGAGAGAGAAGAGAGAGGCATGAAAATGACATAGTAATAGGTTTTTAATAAATTCTCCCCCGAGCCCTTCATTTTATTTTTCGCTTTGACATGCTTTGTCCTACTGCCAGTCCCTTCTCTTTGGTTAACGTTTTGAAGTATTCTTTTGTCGCCAGACTTTTCCAAATAGATTTGGGATGGAACATTAAGTGTCTTATTAAATTTGTGTTCCTTTTTTCCCCTGAAGAAAATTCAGACTTTTTTGAGAAAATGGAACCAATTTTTTAATGAAAGTCAGTGAACGCTGAACAACCCTTTTCTTATAGAAATAATTCACCTAGCCATCTTCTTTCCAGCTCTGGCTAGGCTCTTGCCGGAGACTCCTGCAGCCAGAATAACCAGTTCACTCTCATGGTGGTGCTGCCTTCTAAGAGATCAGCTTCCCCATAACCTTGGAGTTTATTTTCCAAACAGGTGCCAGGCAGTAAAAGCTTTGTTGGCCTGGGCTGTATTTTAACTGCTAGCTTAACTGATGAGGTTTTATACCTTTGCACGCCCCTTTAACGTGTTCCAGTCACCTGTTAGGGGTGATGCATCACACCAGACTTGCCCTGTTTCTTCTGGCTTTCCTCAACACTGGTCTCTCACCGGCCTTTTAGGACCACGCGTGCAACCCACCTGGTCAGCCTTAACAACTGACGCTCGTGCAGCCTTGCTCCACGTTGCACTTCAAATCTTTTTTTCTTCACTTTTCATGTCCTCTTTTTCCTCCTTCTCTCTTTATTTCTCCCTTCCCCTTTTTTTCCAGAGGTTGCTGGAGTTGGACTTCAGTCTGCAACAGGTCTTAAACCCAGGACCAGTTCTCCAACACACGAGAGCCATAACTTCCTGTAGGGCTACTTAGCGCAGCGGGTGGCCCAGGTCAGACAGATTCCTTAGAAGGCTTCTAGAGCCAGGCAGGGGAGCTCCGAAGCCAAAACTGCCTGTGCCAACAGCTGGCACTCTTTGGATTCACTTAATTGGTGTTGGTGTCCTGAGTTATGTAAATGGGTTGGGACGCTTAATGTTAGTGTCTATTGACTACCCACAGGTACCTGTTCTTCTCTAAAATTGCTGCTGATAGCTTCCAGTCAGCATTATGCTCCACTTAAGGCTGAAGCCTTGCACACAGAGAGCTTGTTAAGAGCTGTGGGAAGCCTCCTAGTGTAACGGTCTTCCTCTCTTTGCAGGGAGTTTACTCTTTCCTGTGTTTGCCTTGTATTTCTCTATTAAGGAAATAAGATTATTATATCCTTGTAGCAAGTGGCATTGCTGTGCAGATAAATCTGTGCTCAATATCTCCAACCTTAACCATTATCATGAGAAGAATGGATTTCTCTTCTTCTCTGTATTAAGGACGTGTTGTGACTTTTGGATTCACTGCAGGAGTAAATGATGTATGAAATGAGAAATCTCCGCTCAGTGCGCACAGACACAGCCAGTACTGTAAAATGTTCAGCTCGGATGCAGCCAGAAAAATCTCTGAAGTATCCAGCAGGCCTCCTGGTTCTTCCTTCGCTAATGCTTGTTTCCACTACTCGGGGTTTAAATCTGTTCCTGGTGCCCTCACGCATCTTGACTGATCATTGTGGAGTTAGAGGTCCATGCATGTGAGAAGACTGTTTTACTTGATGCTTACAGTGCCAGAAGGATGAAGTTTAGTCAAGGGCAGGCACTCATTAGCTTGGAGGGAAGTTCCTTCAGAGTCCTTAACCTTTATATATATAAATAAATATATATATTTGTAATTTTCATTTATCTATCTGTCTTTATAACCCTTATGTAAAGCTTCCCTTTGTATCTGCCCCATCTTCTTCTTTTCCCCATTTGGCTGGTCTTGATGAGCTGAAATGGGCAGGCGTTACATGGAATTAATGCCCAGCTGAGTCTGGGAAGGGCTGAAGTTTTGAACAGTTTCCTGATTTTTTATTACTGTGTAGGCACCATAAGGCCTAAGGGATGATGGTAAATCTGCACGTTGAAGGAGAGACCAGATGTCCTTCCTCTGGCCCCCAGTCCTTCCATTTTTATACCAAAGGAGCTCGTACTTTGCTTATGAACAGCTTTTAGCTGTGACCAGCTGTGAGGTCAGTGTGAGAAGGTGGTGGCTAAACTCAGTGGGCACATTGGTCTGGATTGGGGTTTTCTTTTGGTGGAGTTTTTTTTTTTTCTTTTTTTGTTCAGATGGACATGTTGAGAAAGGATATCAGGTGTGAGAAGGCTAAGTCCTGAGCGGAGGAAAGCCATTCCAGTGACCTTCTCGTTGTCATCTATGTTTGTTTCATTGGTGACTGGTTGCATGTAGAAAAAACAACCATTGCTGCCTATCAACAAATGCCTGGTAAGGGACCCACCACTAGATACAGTGCTTACTAGCTTGAACTTGAGAGTGAGAATGGCACGGTACTCGACTCAGATGCACAGTTTCTGCCACTACTATTGCTACGCTGCAAACTCTTATCCTCAGCAGTTCTCTGCTGTCCAAGACTGGTAGGGCTTTGAGAGAAGAAATGAGCAGTGCGAGTGGTGAGCTTTGCAGTGAGTTAGGATCACACAACTTGTTCCACATGCACTCAGCACTGTAGGGCAGGAGGAAGCACGGGTAGGATGACGGCTACTAAAACTAAACTAATGGAAGGATGTTCAGTGGGGTGAAAAATGCAGAAGAGGTTTGTGAAAACTTATAAAAATCTATCATTTAAATTTTGAACATTGAAAGACAAAAGCTCAGTAGCACCTATAGAAAATAAAGTTTCGCATTGAGAGAAGGGTGCAAAATTAGTGGTCGCTTCAACATTTTGATGTATGGATAAGCCAAAAGGCATGTGAAAAATCAAAGCAACAAAAGAAGTCTACAACCCATTTTAAAGCAGGCAACTTCACTGGACTAAAAATTTAGGACAATGTGTTTTATAAAATGCACTCGCTTCCTTTTTTGAAAAATAGTTTCATAAGTTCAGCCTGAATCTCCATAAGATCCTTGCAGATAATTCAGCTGGAGAGCAATTTGGAATTACTCACAAAGGACATTTTTCTTCCCATCTTTAACAACGAGGCAGAATGACTGAGAGATAACTATGCTGGATTTACACCAAGAAGCTGCATCAGTGTTCCTGGGAGAGTGCCTGGAACTGACAAAAAAATATATCATCTTTTTGGCTAAGGCTCGAGGAGTTATCAATCCAGCACAGTCAACTTGCACTCTGCCCTCTGTGCTGTTGTGGCTGAGTCCTTCTCCCTGCCATAATATCTGAGATAAATGCTTTTCCCTCTTCCTAGCTTCCCGTCTGCCAGATAGGCCTTTTTAATGTGGTGACCCTGCAAATCACTGGAGGCCAAGGGGCTGGCAGATCTGCTTCCCCTGCTGTCTGGGTGCTTCGTGGTGGGTGCTGTGAAACGGGGTCTGTGCAAAGCCAGTGAAACAAGTGGGCCCTTGGAGGAGTCCCTGAAAGATTTGGTTGCCCTGGGCTCTGTTTCAGCTAAGCATCATAATGGCAACGGTTGTCACTGACGTTGTTCTAGAATTTCGAGGACGTATAAGCAACCTCATAGCTCGCAGTGCTCGTTCAGTGTCCGAGGTGCTTCTCTAGGATGTGCTGTGGGCAAGCGTGAGTAATGCCGTTATTACCGACCATTGCAGCAGCTTGCAGCTCGTGTCTCGGCTTGCTGAGGCCATTGCGTACGGGTGGTTTCCGTGGGTACAGCCGACCCTTCTCTCCCTCCTCTCACCAGGTTTGAGACAATGGCAGTAATTGCATCTCTCGGGAGTGACAGTGGCTATGACCGTGTTGCCTCCTGTGACAGCCGCTCTTTGCAGTTGTCCCTGCTGCTGTTGCACCTTCCTTGCAGACCGCAGGCCCTATGAGAGGCATTGCAGGTGGTGGCCCTCTGTGCTGGGCTGTGATGGAGTGGTATGCACAGCTGTTCTGCAGCCAGATACTGGCGATCCTCTGAACAGCGGACTTCTCCATCGAGGTGGGAGATGATGCAGATGTGACTGACCTCCTGCATCCTTGCAGATGCCTTGGCTGCAGTTCCTTGTTGCATTGGTCATGCGTAGGAAAAAAGATGATATTCTGTGTAACCAGCTCTTTAACTGTTAATGTTTTATTTTCCCTACAATAGATGAATGAGAGTCTCTCGGTGTTGTGGGCAGCAGTGCACGCTGAATTCTTAGGAGGCCTTTGCTTCACTAGTTTTGAGTTCCCTGCCCACCTTACGTGCTCATGAAAAGTGATAAGTAGGTTCTCTTGGTTAGATTTCCATCACAATCTGAAGGATTTTGATACATCTTTATTATAAAATTAATAGGCTGTTTTAAAAAGATTAACCACAAGACTTAACAGGAGTGAAATAGTAACATTTGGAAAGAAGTGCAATAAGCCTGTGGTAGAAACCACTCTGCTGGGAAACCTGCAGAATTAGCTGTGTGGGGGAGCTTTCCTATCTGATTTTTGAACCAAGCAGGGAACATCATTCTCCTCAGTTCTGCAGAAATGGTTCAATAAACTTCATTTTACATGGTGCTGGATGGGACCTCTCCATCAGGGCAAACTGAGGGTGCTAGAGGCTTGAAGCCCTCTTTAAATAATGCACAGAAGAAGCATTGCATAGCCTGTAACTCTGCAAGCTTCCTGGAGGAATTGATGTCTTTCGTAAGTGTAGCTCACAGTCACATTTTTTCCGTGTGGGCTGTGGGCATGCTTCACCTAATAAACACGGCCGTGTGTTCTGCTGCAATGGTAAATCCTGGAGATCAATGCATTTTTTCATTTTTATTTAACGACTTGTGAATGCATGCAAAGCTGCGCAGAAGGGGGTGGTTAATATTGATGGTTAAGCAAGATTTTATAGGCAGGTGTGGGTATTAGATGAGCCAGCAATCCCATGGGTGAGTCCTGATTTATAACATTCTCTGTCTGTTGCTAAAATCCTGATTTCCCTCTTCCCCCCCCCCCAAACGCTGAAGACATTTTAGGGCATTTAAATTGCTTTTGTCTTGATTTTTCAGGAGAAAAATCAAGATCGGCTCTGCACGTGGAGCCTAGCATTTGAAATGTCTTCCTTGCCTGTTGGGAAGGAGAGAAGGAGGCAAACAATTACTGTCAGGCCAGCAGCTTTGCTGTTCAGCCCTCGGTTATGATCTGTACGTTGGGATAGACAGGCAGAGTGGCTGCTGAAAGGCTTAATTTCTTCATCCTGCCTTGCAGGAGTGTCTGACCAACGTGAATGCCTCTGCTTTCCTGAGAGCGTATGCAGCTCCCTCTACCCATCTTGTCCCCCTAATGGTCTCGCATTCTGATTCCCTGAAGTAGAGGAGGATTTTTCAACCTGCAGGAAAAGATACGCTGAACGGTCACGATCACGGTAAAATTGTATTCCTCGGTTCTTGGTTCACCTCCTTCCAGTGTTTCAGCCACGAGCGTCTTTCTCTCCCTCTGCTGCACTGTTTGAACACTTCCAGCTTCTCTCTCATGGCCATTTGTCTCCTCCTGGAGATGTTTCCTACCGTGGGACATATACTGGCAGCAAGCCATCTCCCCAGATGTGTGACCCTGTGTGAGAAAAGCACTGGGATGGGAATGCGAGCACCTGTTTGGAGCTGAATTTAAGGGAAGATGGGAAGACTTTGTGATGAGGAGTTTCGTTGAGATGTGCATGTTGTTAAGGGATTGGGGACCAAGAGCCACGCAGAGGCACTGAGCAAGACTCAAATGTCAGCCAGTAGTGCAGATAAGGCTGCAGCTGGATTGAGCTGTTGGACCCATAATTTAAATGTAGGAAAAAGAACCTTGTTTTTTTTTCTGTTGTGTAGTAAGTAGAGGGGCTGAGCCTCATTCTATGGTTGCCTGGAGATGTACTTGATGGGCTTCTTCACAGCTTGGACCTCTCTTCCACCAGATCTCTCTGAGCTGAACTAGTCAGAGCAGGGAGGGCAGCTCCATCCGAGCTGCCCCACGTTCAGAAATCGTGGGCAAGTGGCTAGTGTATAGGTGCAGATCACCCACATGCTGCTTGCACAGGGAGTCAGCAGGTCTGAGGTTCGTTTGGGATGATTTAGGCAGAGTCAATCTCTGCATGCTCTGTAGGACTAAAGTATTTTGGACATCTGCAAGTCCTGCCACCCTGAGGAGCGGCAGAGACGGTAATCGAGGTATCCCGCAGCTCCGCAGGTTAGCTCGTGTGCTTGGAGGGCATCTGGCATCTTGCACCTACTGTGGTGGTGTGCTGTAATTAATGCTAATGTCACAGTGTTTACATTAACATAGTTATATCAGCATAAACATGTTTACGTTAAAGTCGGTATGAGAGGAAAAACTGCTTTCACCTCCTTATCCTGTTTTGCATTCTTGTGTTGCCAAGTGTTTCATATTCATGCAAAAATCCTGAAGATCTTGCAAAGGCAGAATATAAAGAGTAAGATGGCTTGTGCGAGGGCACGAACTGTGTCAGAGACTTTTGGTTACATTTTTGGGAATGAATACTCCTGAATGCTCCTTCCTGCAAAAGGGGATTTTCAAAGGAATGGTACTAGATGATCAGTTCCCGTTGAACGTCAAGAGGAATTAAAGGCTGTGTTTTCAAAAGTGTCTGTGTACACCAAAGGCCATATCCCGTTGGCAATCAGTAAGACTTAGCCTCTTCCAGAAGTTAGTCTTAGACAACTGCACGCGCTCAACTTAAATTAGGTTCATTTTCATCAGTTGGACTGTTCAGTAGTTTTTTAAATTAAAAAGATATGTGAGTTTCTGCAGGATTGCAGTTTTAGTGATTTTTGAAAAATCAAAGCATTTAACTTCTGCATGTGTCTTTGGAAATCTCCTCTTTAATCTTGAGAGATAGCTCGAGGAGCTTGGCTGTAGGTATCCATTAGTAAAAATCTTGGCCTCAGTGCGTGAAGCATGGTTGTCATTCCTCCCCCTAGAAGTTTTCTTTTTTTTTTTCTTTCTTTCTTTCTTTTTTTTTTCAATTGTACTGAGACCAGATATTATAATAATTAATAATAATAGCAAACTTTTAGTAATTTTATCTGTTGTTCTTTTCTACCACTGAAGATTTAAGTTTTCTGATACATTACTCCAAGGCAGAAACTTGTAGTTCAGGTTTCACCCTGGAGCAAATTTATCTCTTCAACTCAAAAATACAGATTTTAGGGGAAATGGTGACAGCCTACTAACCACACAGCTCTAGTGAGAACAAAGAGACTAATGCATGATATCTTGGATCTTTTGAGACAGTAATCTTTCTGAGAGACAAAAGATATTTGTTAAGTCCAGCTACACCAGTCATGAGTTGTTAGGTCTCTTTTGTTTCTTGAAGATGAATATCAGGAGGTACCTAAGGCAGCCCTTAGTCTTTAGTCTTTCTCCTGCAATTATTTAAACATACTCCCATCTACTTTTACACTGTATTACTGCTGTAGACTGTGTGACAGAGGTACTGTAATTTATATAGAACACTGAAGCAAAAAGAAAATTTTCAAGCAGAAGAAGAGAGAGCTTTGTTTTGCCTGTCTTTACCATTTGATCTGTGATACGTTGTTAAAGGCAGCCTTTTTCTTTTTCTTCCCTTCCTGCCAAGTCATTACTTGCTGTTCTTTCATTTGACCCCATTCAGGACAATTTGAATTTTTTGCTGGTTCGTTTCTCTTGTTTTTAATGCTGTCTCTCTCTATGTGTGTATGTATATACATATATATATATGTGTGTGTGTATACATATGTGTATATATGTAAAAGTTAAGCACGTGCTTAACTGTTTTCCTGCAACAAGTCTTCTGTCTTCCTTTGAACATACATCTATGCAGGGATACACACGTGTATGCACGCACACACACACATATTTTTTGGAATTGGGGTTTGAGGGAAGATGCTATATTGCATGCGATGGGATTCTTCATATTTTAAAAAAATGGAGCTCAAACATACATAATTGCTGGAGCGATGCCTCTGGCCCTGCTCCTGCAGAGGGTCTGGATGTGCCGACTGCTGCATCCTCATGAAGTCTGCTAGAACTGTGGGACCCGGCAGCTCTGGCAGGCCAGGAACTCACGTATGGGAAAGGTAGTAATTGCTATCCCTACAGTAAGCCAGAGAAGAAAAACGGGAGGATCAAGTGTGATGCCGTGGATCACACAAAATGTTAGTGTGGCTTTAGGGAAGAGGTGACCCAGGATCTCTGGTAACTGAAAACCTCAGAAATGTTACCAGCCCCTCAAAGAGACTCGTGCATTCTCAGGAGTTCTCTCCTTTCCTCTCTTCCTTTGACTAGAGGCAAAAAATGGTGCCGATGCAATAAAGCGCTTAAGCGCTAGTGAGCATTTTTGCTCCTGAGTTAAGGAGGAAGCATGTGCCAGCCACCCATGGCTTCACTGTGCTCCTCCATGAATTACACACTCTCTTCTTTAAAGTGCTCTCTTCTGCACTGAAAAGGGCTCCTGGGATAGTATTCATGAGGATTTAGGTTTCCAAGAGCATCAGTGCAGTAACTTCCCGGAGACTTAAATTCACTTTAAAAATCCATTACATGTCCTGTTATCAAGGGTGCTATTAAAATCCTGTAGCACTCACCTCTTCAGTATATACATTAAGCAAATGAGCTATTTCCAGACGAGGAGATACTACGACACCATATATCACAAAGGTGCAGGTGTTTCTGTGCCAGCAGTTTGGTGCTTTGCGTGATCCGCAAGGATGCTAAGCACATGTAGCTTCCTTCAATGCCAGACGTTGGCACGTGTTCAGAGAAACTTGGTATGAGTATTAAGGAAAGCTGGGGCAGGTTACGGTCTCACGTGCTATGGGCTACCCTCTACCAGGCTTCCTTTCTTGCTCAGGCAGAACTGTCCTGGTGTTTATACGTGTTCATTAGCCTATGGCAGTGTTTTAAGGCCCAAATCCATTTAGTCGGTTGTTAAGCTTTAAGCTCATTAATAGTCACAAATCAATAGTGACTATTCAAACACATAAGGAAAAGCACATTAAGCTGACAAAAGCACTGGCTACCTCTTCACTTGCACTGCATATAATTTAGAGTAACTGCACTTGTTCCCCCTTCCCCAAACCCAAATATTTCTTAGAAAACTCCAGGTGTGCCACAAAGCTCTGTGGTGTTCGATACACGTTGCCGTCAGCGTTAGTTTTCTCCCTGGTGCATGGTGTGATGGACTTTGTGCGTCAGGGTTATCTGCTTTTTATTAAGGATGGTTTATATGCATGTTGTTTGGGATGTAGGCTGGCATAGGTACTTGCTCATCTCTGTCCTTGTGGGGTGTCACGAGGAGAAACGGAGGAGTTTGCCGGCTGCTAGGACCCCAGAGCAGCAGTTGAGCGCGTTGAGGTCCCAGCGGTGCCACAGCTGAACTTGCAGCCCTGGTGCTGCATTGGGGCCATCACAGGGACCACGCTGTCAGCGCCTGGTGGGGAATGCGCTGCCAAGGGCCAGTTACCCCAGGTGGCCTGTGTCCTCCCACCACCTGGGGTCCTGCAGATGTGCTTCTCTTGAATGCTTGGCTCTGGTTGCAGCATGCTGTCTCATTTCCAGTTCAGTTGACGTCTTCTGCTCGCTCATGAGCTCCCAGCTGCACCAGGAGGAAGGATTATCGCACATTAAGTTTGCCGCTGAACAAATTGAGGTTGTCTTCCTTTCCTCAGGCCTCCTGTGATCCTCGGCAAGTCAACCCCATGGGTTATTTCTGTTTCCAAATAAGATTTAAAAGGTAATGAAATTAGTGTTTCCACTTGGAGTCTGAATTGGAAATTTGAGCTAAAGACCTGGGCATTGGTCCCTCTGGGCCTTGGATTTTTTTTCTTAACCTCCCTCCCTCCCAAGGTATGCAAATTCTGTGTCAGATGCTTAAAACAGAGCTCTCTTTTGGTCAGAGGGTGGGAAACTTCTGAGTATCTTCCTATACCTCAGCTGGAAAAGTCCAGGCAATAAAAGAAACAGTAAGAGACGATAGATTGTTTTTGCTGGTTTGGAAACATGCTGCTTGTGCTATGAACCAGGCCAGGAGGTAATGGGCCGAGATGGGCTTTTGCGATGCCATGGGAGCTGGCTTGGGATCCGGATAGCTGCTTGGATCCGCTTCAGCAAGCGACCCATCTGACTGCTCAATGTCCTCTTATTGAATCTTAGCGTGTTCTTCACCTTTCTTATCTTAATCATATCTTTCTAGCTAATGTTTTGAAAGGCAGGAATCTGATCCCGTTGGTATTTTTTTCAGCATTTGTGCTATCATTACACCAGCTAGACTGGTTCTGTGCTTTGTTTTTCAAGGGGTGCAGAGACACGTTGAGGTATTAGCAAAGCAGCAGTTTTTCCAAGGAGAAGCACTCTGTGAGATTGCTCATTTTCATTTTGTTTCAATTAAACTATCACTTTATTGTAAGGAACTTAAAGCAACGGCAGTTTGGCCTTTGCCATTACCTAGGTTGTATTTGTATTTGCTTTGTAAGATCTGAAGTACTGGTGCCACAAAAAGAGCAAATCTATAGAGCTGCAGCTAAATTTCTTTTTGAGGTTGCACTGAAGTATGAGAAATGTCGGTGAGCTCTGGAAGACCATGTGCTGGGTCAGGCTGCACTCCAGCCTCAGTGCCCGAGCCTGGAGCACTCGTGCTCTGCTTCCGGTGAAAGGTGCAGCATCCCAAATTAAGTGCAAAGAGGAATTATTTATTATCATCGTTATTTAGTATGGATTGAATGCCTGAGTCCCACTGCTGCCATTTCTCTGCTGCCTTGTCACTCAGAGGTGCAAAGGAGTGGTCTCATTGCTCCCAAAACACTGTCAGGCTGCGGTAACTCATCTGCCTGTCGTTGCAGGGTCATCACCTCGGGGAGCAAAGAAGGATCCTCTTGTTTTGCAAAATGCAATGCTTGAAAATGTTTTATAGCCAAACCCTGGTCAGATGCCCGGAAGGACACTCGCAAGAAACCTGTGGTTCCTCTTTTATCTTTTTATCTCTCCTTACTTTATTAGGTCGTTTTATCTCTTTGTGTTCCTTGCTCCTCCATATGGCTGTGTTCTTCAGTACTGGACTGCTGCCTTGGAGATTTTCAGTCACTGTTCTTCCAGCAGTTAGAAAATTCAAAATGCGTACCTTAGACTTCACTTTTTGGGGTGCGACTGATGCCATGTTGGACAGGAGTAAGCCAGGTATCCGTTCCACTTATCTGCTGGACTGACATAATAATAGTGCAGTAATAGTTGAATTACCTGAACATTTTCACGGTAATGACTGCTTTCAGACATTTACAGTTTCCTAAAACTTTGGCTTTTGAGGCCTGGACTGTGTTTAGTTAATTTGTGTTTCTGTCTATGGAGTATTTTTTAGGCATAAGCAGACTTATTTAAATCACTTTCAGACAGGAGAGCCAGGTCACTACCTCCTCCGTGTTTCTCCAGAAATAATACGACTTTGCAGAAATGGTTCAGCAAAGGTCATGGCTTACCTGCCTCTAAACCTGTTGGTGGTGAAGGAGGGACTCTTGCTCTACCTATAGGTGGAATGACTGTGGAGGGATTAAAAAAAAAAAAAAAAGCCACAACCTACTACGGTGCAAAACTTTGGAAGCTGCTCAGAGCTCTGGGATGTTAAGTGGACCCCAGGGATCATGATTGTGGCTTAGTGGGTGGGATTCAGGAGAGGAGCATCGCTGAGCTCTGCTTAGCGCTGGCGGGAAGAGGCCTGTAGACTGGCTTCCTTCTGGGACAGCTGGAGACTGCCATAACATGGTGGATAACATTGCAATTCGATAGCTGCAGGCTAATACAAACTCATCTGTTTTCATTTACTATACTTCTACCATTCTTTCCTTTCATTTTCTCCCTATATTAGAGTTTTTGTCGGTTGATAGTACTATACTTTATAAGCTTAGTAGAGCTAAGCCTAGATATAGCTGCTTGGAGACACTGGAAGGACCCAGTGGAGATGCCTGCAATGCTGGTGATTCCTGTAGAGTCTCCTGTGTACATATGAGCAATAACCACAACGCACTTACTTTAGGTAAGGAAAAACTAACTACGTTTGTCTGAATATGAGACCAAACCTGAGAAGCAATTTACAGATTTTTTTTTTCTTGGCTGTTAATTGGGATTAGGTGAAAACTCACCAAGAATCTCAGGATTTCATCTGTTGCTAATAACTGGAAATAAGACTTAGCACTTTACTGCTAAGTCTAGTATATCGTAGGATTAACCCTCGTATATGTGTAATGGTTTGCAGCTCTTTATTATTTCATTTGACTGATGTATAGACTAATGATGTGTAGACATCAGAATTCACAAAGGCGGTTTTAATAAATGCCAGAAGTATGCACAGCAGGGCCAGGGCTATTTTTTTTTCTCGCTATAAACAGCAAGTTACTTTCTGCAGACAGTTTAACAGGCATGCAACATATGGGGAATTATGGAATGAGATCTAGAGTGGCCCTGCATTTATTTCCCAGTTCATATGGGATGCATTTATTCTGCCTCTTTGTGGATAGGCGTTCCTATGCAATCTCCTTTCGGGCACGAATGCTGGTTGCAGTTGTCAGTCAACCCATCAGGACTGACACACAGCCCATGCACAGCACCGCGTATGAAAAATATTTTCTATAAGGTCTTTCAAAGTGGCAATTTTGCTTGCCTTATGAACTCCCTGTAAGTGAAGAGTAAGAGATGACTGGAAACATTGGACTTAGAAGCTTTAAAATTTCACGGTCTTGTTGAACGAAAGGAAGAATTGCAATCCCAAAGTTTCAACC
The DNA here is from genome assembly GCF_028389875.1 of Rhea pennata. Classification (NCBI taxonomy): domain Eukaryota; kingdom Metazoa; phylum Chordata; class Aves; order Rheiformes; family Rheidae; genus Rhea; species Rhea pennata. Next base: position 11,178,445 of record NC_084682.1, read on the forward strand.
CAACTTAGGAAGTTACATGAGCTTCTCTGACAGCGATACTAAGAAATAGGTACGTGTTGCTGCTCAGAAGCCAGCACGAATCTCCTGCAAGTGCATCACAAATTACAGCCATTGCTTCCTCTCCTAGGTAGGAGGGAAGTAGAGGGAAGGGTTTTAAAACAGGTTGGTGGAGTGGCGGCCAACGGGGGACTGGAGATGCAAGTGTTGACACTGCAGATCTGCAAATTCTGTTTAATCCCTGAAGCCGAAAGTCTGACAGAATAGCCAAATCCCGTACAGTTTGCCAGTCTCGAATAAAGCATAGTTTGTGGCTAGCATTAGTTTTGTGTTTACCACCGGAGCACATGCACCAGAGTGTGCATCCCCGCCGAGGCTCGTGCAAAGGTCTGAATGTGAAAAATTTGTACTGATTAACGCCTTCCTCCTTGCTTTCACCTTAACTTTATTGCTTTTGTTGCTGTCGTTAGTTATTTGTACTTAGGTGGTGTTTAGAAAACCCATTTGTGTATCCGGATCCTGCTGAGTTAGGCACTGTGCAAATGTGCAATGAAGTGACTCGCGCAGCTCTGCAGACCTTACAGTCTACGCAGTTAATGTCTTAACTAATTGCTCTAGTTAATCTGTGCAAAAAATGGAGAATTTACCCTGGGACCCAACTGAAAAATTACTAAATGTATATTGTCCTTTTTTCAGGCATATTCCTTCATCCTCAGGTTTTTTATCTCTGCTCTTGATTTTATGGGAAGACAAGCATAGCCATACTGGGACCTACAAATATAGCTGAAACTGTCCATTTAGCCCTTATTTCCTCAAAATACCTTCCAGCCTCCACTCATTTCCTGAGCCAGAGAGCGTGCGCTAGTATTTAACGGTGCTCAGTGGATTTTCACTGGATTTGCAGGGAATTTGCACATGTTGACTGATTCAAGGATGAGGATTTGGGGGGAGGTTGTGTTTATATGGTGCATATTCAGTTTGTGCATCAGTAGAACATGCTCCATTTTCATTCTTCCAAGTGATTTGGCCCCAAAAGGATTGATTTTTTTCTTTTCTTTTCTTTTTCTTTTTCTTTTTTTTGTAACTCATCTAGTTGAAATGAGCACCACATTTCCAACAAGAAGGCATATATTGAAAGTATGATAAATTATTTGGCCTAAAGGAGATGACACTGTCCTTCTAAATGCATCCTCTCAGGAATCTGACCTTTTAAAAACATGGGCGTGGGGTTCTTTTTTGCTGTTTTTTCCCTGGTAACTCGTATATGTCCCTTTCCTGCCAACCTTTTCTACGCCTTTATTGGAGCTTAAATATTGGGCAGCATAAGAATATTTATTGTTTATTTGTGTTTTTTTTTTCTTTTTTTAGTCTCCCCCATGTACATCATTAAGCGTCTGCATACAGACAGAAAATGCTGTTTACCTGCCTGGAGCTGAAGTTAGATTTGAACCTGCAAGAAGTCGGGGCAGGTACACGTGTGCAGTGGGGGTGATGTGTTGCAGAGAAAACATTTCCTATACGTTAAATCCCTTAAATATTCGGCTTGAAATGACAGCCGTCTTCAGCAAATCAGTTATTGTTTTAGATAAAGGCTTGCTGAAATAAGGTGAAGGACTCCCGTTAAGTCAGACTAGCACGGAGCCTTTAGCAGCCTAGGTTCAGTAGTTCAGATACTTTTCTTAATCTGTAGGAGGAGGCATGGAAAGCAATTGCAAATGCTGAGGTTTTTTCCCGGTGCTGTCGCGCAGGCTGCAAGCTGCATGCCCCCTCCGCCCAGGGATCATGCCACTGTTTTGTGAGGCGTATAACCTTCTTCTACTCGCACAAATTAACGTTGTAGTTTGCTTTTACGTTTGTGCTAAGTGTAGAAAGGCGCCAGCAGCACATCGCGCTTACGGATTCCGTCTGCGTTTCCTCCAGGGAAGGCTTTTGCAGGATCATGAAGCTGAGCTCCGGGCTTCAGACTCGAAAAATCCTGCAGTCTTCCTTTCAAGCCCCGATCCGTACCTAAATTGCATAATGACGAGGGCCAGACCAGCACCAGCTTTCAACTTGGTATCTTTGGTGTCTGGATTCCAGATGTTAATATGTTGCTGTCAGTGATTTGAAAAATAGGGAAGAGCATATCTGGAGGGACAAATGCATAGCAGCCTGAAACCGCACGGGACACGAACACGATGGGAGAAAAGATCTTTGTATCTAGGGGTGTCTACCAGTAACTCACATGCAGATCCATGTGGAAACAGAGGCATCAACTTCTGTCATGGTTTAAAAAAAAATGTATAGGAGACTCCCTACTCTTGACATTGCAAAAGCAGCACTGAAAAACAAATATTTCCAATAAACCATCAACTAAAATACTACAATAAACTAAAAATGCAATTCCAGTAGATGAGACAGGAGAGCTGCTCATTGCTCTCGTCTCCTTTCTTCACCTGCTGCTCAACGTTTTGTATTCTCTTCGAGTTGTAGCTACGTGTTACTCTCAGGTGTTGTCAAGAGGTGAACTGTCCTTGATAAGCAAACAGGGAGAAATGAATGTAACACTTCGTGCTCTCTCCACCTGCACTTGAAGCAGGAGCTGTGCTTTGCTGAGAAATGATTTCCTCAAGGAGAAGACAATCTCTGCAAACACGGGGTGTGTGGGAGGTTTTGTCGTGGAAAGTGGGAAGCAGAAGGTTGCAGCACCTGCAGAGATCCCTGTGGTAAAGGGTGGAGGAAGGACACGATCCCCCCGGCATTCCTGTGAAGTGGGAGAGTGTGCGGAGCCTGTCCTGGTAGAGCGATCGCATCCCCTGCTCAGGTGAGCAGCTCCCTTCTCTCTGCCTGTAGCTCCCAAGAAAATCCTCATCCTCTGCTGTGAGCTTTGGGTTAGTTATCTTTTTAGGGACTGTAAAAGTAACACCTCCCTTTCCTGAGAAATCACATCTTTTCCATGGCATGTCCAGGACCTCCTTGAGCACTGAAGGGCTGAGGCTTAGGAATTTGCAGCTCGGTGTCCACTGCAGCAGTGTTTCCCCCTGGAAATCTATTTCCTTGGTAAACCTGGCCTGGAAAATTAAGGAGCCAATAAATGAGGTTGGAGACCTTCGGTATGGTACAACCAACCCTTTCTTTCTCTTGAGCCCTTAAGGCCAGGCTGTGAGAAGTGGGAACTGATTGCATTTCTCCCTAGGTAGGTGGAAAGGAGTGGGGAAGATTTAACGTGCAGTCTGAGCTCTTGCACAATACTTCCCAAATCGTTTAAGATGATAAGGTTGGGTGTTCATTAAAATATAGTGTTAATATCTCATCTTTCTCCTTGCTTATCTGGAAGAAGCAGTGGCAAGACATATATATATATTTTTACTGCAACTATTGATATGGAAATAACAGTTGGTTCCTATACACAAATAACAGTTGGCCAGGCAGTGTGGTATGGTTACTCCTTAGCATGATTGCGAGGGGGGCAAGTTCGTTTAGGTTCACGGATCTGCGCGCAGGAAGCCCTGCCGTGGGCAGGAGGCTTATGGTGGCTGGCGAAAGGACACGCCAGACATCTCAGTGCTTGCTCCATCTTTAGGGCTCCTTTTCATCATTTTGATTGAATGTATTGCCCCCCCCCCCCCCCCCAAAAAAAAGGCATAAACAGTCTAATGGTCTGCTTTTGCAAAAAAAGTGAGATCCTCTCAAACGCTATAATGCTTGGGTGAAGATAGCCTGGTGAATCTAGCTAGCCCTTTGAAACAAGCTGTGCAATGCTGGCATCAGCTCTTGGAGGGGGACGCTCAGAGTCCTACCGTGGTGTGGTCAGCACTCAGGTATGGCCTCGCGTTGATTTTCGGTCAGTCAGGACGGAGGGCCTCCGGAGGAAGCTCCCTTTTCACGCTGCTGTAAAAGGTGCTGTGACACCTAACCTAAGAAAACCTAAGAGAACCTAAGAAAAGTTCCTTGCCTTTGGTTGTCCTCTGCAGGATCTGCTGTAAAGTAACTCAGACTTTTTCCTTGGCTTTTTGATTTCGTAAGGGCTCTAAACACTGGTATTTTTTGGCTAAGTCACATTGGACAAATTGTGTTTGACAATCTAAAAAAAATGAATGAGGTGTATTTTCACTTGTGTTTTCTTGGAATACCAGACACAGTGGGACTGAGACCCTGTTGTACTGAGTGTGTCAGGAAAATAGCAAGGCTAGTCCTACTCCAGGTAGCTTAAAATCCAAGTAATATATTTAGCTCCCTCTCAGGAGCGCTTTGAGCATTAATTATGTTTTTGAAGCACTTAGTGCCTGTCATCAGACACTCTCTATAGAAACACAAAGTTAAATTGTCACAGATCTGTGGCCTCTCAGGAATTGTTCACTCTGCGGTGCAGCGTAACCATTCACAAATTTGCATCGGCAGTAGAGAGCAAGCTCTGGTTCTCCTTCTTGGAGATCACTGTCTGGCAAAGCGTTTGAACATAAGCTTCACCTAAACACTGGAGAAGTTTCGCTGACTGCAGTAACTTGTGTTTGGGTTTGATGCTGAAAGTATTTGAGCTCAAAAAGGCCTGCCTTCACCATTAGCGATCTAGAGACTAAGAAATAACAGTGCAGTTCCCGTTCTGTATCTGAGAGTATCTATTGTTACACTTGTATTTCTGTTCATTACAGTAATACATAAAATACCTTGGAACCATTAATGGTGGGTATTTTGGATAGCATGGATGTGTACAGCAGCAGAGGCATCACAGTATGGAATATTGCTCTCTGACGACCAAATTAGCGCCTGTGTTTCTGTCCTTAGATGTTGTAAGTCAAAGCATGTCACCCCTCTGACCTATTTGGAAAGCACAAACAGATGGGAAGGAATTTGAAGAGGAAAAGCACTCTCTGGGGTGTCCTGTGTGTCTGAGAGCACTGAATGCACACCAGTAAACCAGCGATAAGTTGTTTCAGTTGCCAAGTGAAAATAGCATCTGAGCACAGCCAGAGCAGGTACTGTAAAAGAAATTAAATGCACTAAGCAAAACCCTGTAAAATAGACTTTCTTGACCTTAAAAGTAAGTAGTAGGTTTGCAGCTCAGTAAAAGTAATTAGGAGGAAGAAGCATGTATGCAGTTGCTGAAGATACATATATTAACCTAGAGTTTCTCTTTCTGCAAAGACATTTGCATAATAATTGTGTGCTGGCTTCAAGATGTTCTTATTTCTTTTGGAAAAGCCTGTGTAGAATATCACGTCTTTGGTAATACCTTGGTCTTTAGAGAATAATTTAATGAACAGGTTTAGCATAGCCCTGAGAGGGATGATATGGAGCCCAGGGCCCTTAGAGAAGCTTGGACAGATTTGTAGCAGGCTCCTGAAAAACAGCACTGTTCCAGGTATGGTCCCACACGCTTTTTTCTCCCTAGCTCCCACAGATTTGGTGCATCATGGCAGTGGTATGGGTACTCTGCTTGGGTGAACGATGCTGAGCATTGCTAGTTTTCTGCATTTTTCCCTTTCTTCAGCATCCAGGGCTCTGCCAGTGAGGTGCTGGTCTCGGGTTGCTGTGCATTGAGCTCACACCATTTGCAGCGGTGAGTGTGCCATAAAAGGCATTTTAAAGTGCAATGCTCCATGATTTTCCTTCGTACTTTCTGATGCTTGGAATGAGTTTCAAAAATGAGGAGAGCTCAATGCATTGCTCCAGCCATTTTTAGTGCGGAGGACTTAAGTTAGCCAGTATGCACACATACTGCCAGACTGATTTCCAGGCAGCTCAAGTGGAAAAGCAAGGTGGTTTGTGCTCACTTGAACTGCATTCTAATTTATTAGAATAAAGTTGCAGAGAATTGCTTAATTCGTCACCCAGGTGGGCATGTGGCTGACCGGTGGCACTGGTTACCCGTTAGGCACTGTTTCAGCCAGCATGTACGTGACTTGCTCGGGTGCTTCAGCAAACTCCATCAAGTGCAGAACTAGTACTTAGGGGTTTGCTAAATCAATAGACCATTAGGTGTATGGGCCAGGGACCTAGTTTTTCTTTTGCACAGTAACACATCCTAAATCGATTTTTGAAGTTGTTGGAACAGGATCAGACTTCTAATGTAAAGTCTGATCATGGTTTATGTTATATTACATTGGTAGGCCACTAATATGCAATCCTCTTATGCTATTCCGTCATGCGGTGTGTTAACTCATTGCAGATGTTTTGCTGGACAAAGCTTCTCGTGTTGCACCTTTACTCCGCTGCTGCCACGAGGGTGAAAAGCAGCTGTGCTGTCTCACTCTCGGCAGAGAGCATTTGCCTCTCGCAGAGCACCTGTAGCAGCAGTCGCGTGCCTCGAGTCCCCCGTCCGTCCGGGGGCCTTGGCAGGTAGCCGTTAGTTGGCGTGGCTAGCCGTGCAACAGCCAGCCGTGCTCACGCGCTGTTACGGGTCTGGCCTGATACGGCCGATTTCTTGCAGGCTCTCGCGCAGAAATAAATGACAGTGCTTTGGAAATCAGGCAAATCAAACTGCAGGTAAAAGCAAGGAGAAGTCTGTGGAGCATTGTCTGTGCAGCCCCAGAAGTGGTGGAAAAGGCAGAGAATTTGCCCACAGTGGAGAAAGCGTCCTCAGAATAAACTGAGCCCCGACCGCTGACGCTCTTAATGTCATCCCCGTCCTTGTTCTTCCTTCCACCAGCTCTTTCTCCTGACGTTATCCTTCTGTGCATGCTGTCAGAGAGGCTTCGCCGTTGCTCTTCCATCACCAGCACTGTAGGAATTGCATCCTGCCCTCCGACATTGCAGGTTTCCATCCGTGAAAACTCACAGCAGCAACTGCCTTCAGCTTTCATATTATTCTCTGTATTTTACCTTGGCTGCCTTGGACTGTTGGGTTTGGGTCTAGTCTGTCGGGTCCAAGATTTGCAGGCCTCTGTGCTGCCCCAGTGCGCTTAGGGGCAGCGTGCGCTAGCAGTGCTGGCGGCACCGATCTGCTACCTTTTGGGATAAGGGAAAAGAGGGTCTGCGTGCAGGGGGACGGTGAATAACACACCTCTCAGCAGCCTCGCTGTTTAAAACAAGTATTTCCTTCATTGTATTGCAGCACTTTGGGAATGCTTCCCTAGGTCAGAACTTCTTTTATTACTTCCATTTGAAAATTAAGTGTTATGCTGTAAATTGCAGAAGTTTTGAAATGGAAAAAGAAAAAAGATTCAAACAAGCTGCAAAACTGAAACTTTCCATACTGATCTGATCGAAGCCAGTAAGTGGAAATCTGCAACCTAATCAAAATACTTCATTCTTTTTTTTTTTTTTTTTTTTTTTTTTTTTTTTTAAAAGTCATTAAAATCAACATATTTCTTTGAAAGGCTTTGACAAATTGGTATTTTCCAATGCAAAGAACACGCAAGGCAGGAGTGGTCGGTGCTCTCTAGACAGAGTCCCTGCCCTGAACTGGCAGCATTCAGGAATGCAACCAGGGGACAAATACTCAAGAAAACAAGTTAATATGATGGGTCAGGAGTCACGAATTTGTTTTCCAGCACTTGGGTATGAATAGCCTAAGAAGTCATGAGAAAACCTTCTAGCCTTTTCCAGATAGTTGATGTGGGAGGTGTAGCTGGGGGCTGTCACGGTATTTTTGGTACTAGCGCTGGAATGTCTTACTGCGAAGGTGTTTCGGAGCCATACAAATGCACCTATTCTGTAGCACCTACCCGCTTTAATTTGGTCTCATCTCACTACTTGCGTCTGGCCGCGCTGGGTGCCTCTCCTATGGATTTTCCCTTGTCTGTCTAACTGTATCTTTTGATTTCTTATTGGTGTCTGGGCATGATGCTTCTTTGCTTCCTAACAGTTTACGCCAACTTAAAATAACCCTGAAAAGATTGCCTTAGAGGTTTTAAGCAGCGGATGGAAACTCACTGCTGTGTGTTGGGGAAATGCTTGTGTCTGCGTCCCACTAAGACCAGCTCCTTGAAAGCCGGCCTTAGGCAGGGTTTAATAAAGTGAGCTCTCTGGAGCTCTCGAACATCTTGAGCGCAGATGCAGCTGGCCTGGAGTCAGCCGTCTCTCTGAATGATCTTAGTGATGCTGCTGACCCTGAGTTTTCCTTTTTGTTCTACATTGTGAGCTACTACTTCTTGCTCTTCCCCCCCCCCCCCCCCGCTCTCTGAAGTATGTAACGCAGATATTTCCAGGATGTGATGGCCCCATGTCTTGGACGGTGCTACAGTTTTGTATTTGTGTGGTAATGTGCCAGTGAGGTTGCTACAATATATTCTTGTCTTTGCCTTTCTGCAAATACACCTCACTCGTCCCCTTTAGAAGATCCCAGTGCGTTACCTGGCATTGACAGTTGTCTGATAGCACCGTGCAGGTCGCTCCATTACTTGGCAACTACCTCAAATATATCAATGCGTTGGCTGCAAAAATGCATATCCTTTCATGCAAAATGTGTATCTCTTCTGGTGTACCAATGTGCGTTATTACAGCATATTTCATCGCCAAGAGCACTGCAAAGCGTGCACCGGTCGTGGGAGCCCCCTTTCCTACAGTGAGTACAGAGGGGCTTTGGGGTGCGAGGACCCGGCCTCTTAGCAAGGCATGGGGTCTTCCAACCCTGAACTGAATCCATTGCTAAATCTTGCCTTTTTGCAGCGAGTAACTTAAAAAGTGTGAAGCAGAATCCTAGACACTAAAATCTTCAAACTTTGAGGAGGCGTAGAGCTGTGTCCAAACTCCTCTGCTAGTCCCAAGTTTCCAGATCGCCTAAATCACTCCTCTGCATGAAACCGCCTCAGCCGTTTGAAGGATTTCTGTTCTTTTGTGCCTGAGGCGAATCTCGATCAGGAAATTATCATTTGCAACCAGAATGTGGTAGTGTCACGGTGTAAACCAAGAGAGACGGCTTTGAAATTCTCCTGATTGCAACATGTGCTGGTTCTCCCTCTGGTTGCGAAGGACCAGAAACATTGCGACTGCTCCCTGTTTCCGTTTCCATACAGCTAAGAAAACCTCAATTATAAATGTGTGTATGTATGCACATGTAAAAATATGCAAATACATATGTAAAAATGTAGATTTACATAAAATTTTTCAAACCATGCTTCGAACACCACTCAGTTCAATACTCCCTTTTTGTAGACCACAAGGTAGGAAGAAACCTTGAGAGGTCATCTCATCACTTCCCTCCTGATGTAGGCTTAACTCTTCTTAAAGCTTTCTTGATAGGTGTCCATCCAGCCTGTTCCTAAATACCTTTCTGTGCAGTGGCACATTCTGGGCAGTTCTTGTAAGTGAAAATTTTGGAAGATTTGCAAGATTCTTGCACACCTACTTGTTAACGATTATTTAAGTGAACTCTTAAGAATCAGTTCGACAAGTTAATTTTCAAAGAATTATCCAAATAATTTTGCATATGCATGAGGTTTCTTAGAGCTGGAATATGTTGGATTACAGGTGAAGCATGATGTGTGTTTGCTTGTGTCTGGCTAAAATCCCTGCTTGCCAAGCACGCCTCCAACAGAATTTTTCTGCGGCTTTTTGGCGTTTGCATTTGTCATTCAGCGTGAAGCCAGGAGCTTGAAACTTTCTTGAAACCACTTCTTGCCGCTCATCATGTTCTGCTTATCTCTGCAAAGAATGAACAAATGATTTGCATGGCAAAGGACAGCAAGCAGCTCTGTCAGATCCTTGCAGCTGCTCCGGAGGAAATGTTTGGATGTGTTGAAAGACAGACGACTGGAAAAGTACTGCCTGAAAGGGAGCTGCTAGTGTTGATCCTTCAGCAAGAGGGATTTGTCAGAAGCCTGCTGCAGCGTCTGATTCGGAGGATATGCTGGCTTTTGGCGAGTGGTCAGCCCTGGGAAACACGTGTCTGCCTGGATACTGCATGAAGTTGTGTAGGGTTCAGGTGACCACTGATTTTTTTTCACTAGACTCTAGTAAATACTGTTTTTAGCTCCCATTCTGCCCCCGAATTTGGATTGTTGCGTTTTTGCCCTGGAAGGTGATCTCTTATCTTCTGATCCCTTTGCTGCAGCTTTTGGTTTCCCCTGCAAGACTGTGCTGAGGCTACGGGGAGGCAGCGGGAGCAGAGAGAAGCTGGTGGGAGCGGTTTTATTTTGTGTTCCCTGGACAACTGCTGTTAGCTCTGAGCAATGCCCGGGCGCACGCTGCGCCAGCGGGATCCATGGGCAGGGGAACTAGCGCTATTTAGGCTAATGAAGAAAATGTTTGAGGGGAGATGGCGGCACCCCAAACACAGGGAAAAATTGTCGAGGGAGATGGATTTGGGGGGACGTATTTTAAGAGGGAATTGAAGAAACATCAGTCAGGGCTGGTCTAGGTATCGTTGAACCAGGCTTTGGGTAAGGGTGGGGTGAGACAACGTCCCGAGGTTTCCATCAGACGTGTGGTTTTCCTGATCTAATTCCTTACCCCTTACGCAGGTCCGCGACGTCGGAAGCGGCTGCTGCGGTCTCACCTGTACTGCTAACATGAGCTGCCGTTTGCTTTCCTGGAGATTTCTTTCTGAAATCCGGGTCTAAGCAAAGCTGCAAAGGAAAACTGGTGTCTGTTAGTCTGACAATTACCCTGTCGTTAATGAGCTCTCCTTTTAATAGGCTGTGTTTGCGGTGTTTAGCAGGACGCTAAGAACTTGAGCGGTTCTCCATAATTCCTACATTTGGCCCTTCTAGTGTCTCATAAAATACTCTGGAAAGTCTATCTGCTGTTTCCTTCCTGGGAGAGCCGTTCGGGCTGCATGGTTTGTGGCACTTAGTAAGAGCTGTACTTTTCCAAAAATAACCTCTTTTAGTTTTTCTCCTTACACTTCTTTTATTTTCGATTTCACGGGGTTGCCTCTTTTCTCGTTATTTATTTTTGTCCTTCTCTCTCCTTTATGAGGGTATGGGAATGGGCCTTTAAATCCACTTTGTGTGCGCTCTATACATCACCTAGCAGAATGGCATAACCAATGGTTAACGGCTGCAACCGTAAAATCAGCCGTTCCAGAAATCTTTCCGCGTGCTGTTGCCTCCCTTTCTTTCCCCTTCCACCTCCATCACGAAGGCTGGGGACCTCTGTTTCCCAGAAATGCCTTGCTATTCCGGATACGCCGCCCTGTTCCCTCTCCTCCCTAGCAAAAGAAATTTCCTCCGTTAAAGTTTATATAGGTAGGGTTAACATTTTCTTTCATCTGGGCTGACATGTAGCAAAATGCTTTTCCAGCATGCCAGCTGCCTGGGGAGTCTGTCTGGCTGGGTGGTTTATAAATGAAGGCGGTGTGTCACATTATATTGTATTTTAGCAAAGGTTTTTTTTTTTTTTCTCTGTCCCAGAAAGCTCCTGTCTCCTTATGAAATATGCTGCCAGTTTAAAGGGAGAATAATATATTTACTATAACTACACACAGTGTGGGAATAATTTTGCCGTAGAGATTAAATTTTTATATCCTCTTGAAGAAAATCAACACTTTGTCAGTCCTGCAAGAATCTGATGCCTGGCTTTTTCGGCAGGAGCGGTTTGGATATTAGCAGCTCTAAGTGATGTCTTTTTTCTTTTTATTCCTGCGATATGAGAGCAGTCTGCTCCTTTTGTCCCAAAATTTGGATTTTTGAGGAGATTTTGAGAAAAATCTTGTTTTCATTCCTAAGGTACTTTGCTGGTTGGGTGAATGTGAGTTTTTGAAGATGAGTGAAGCTCAAACCCATTCAGAGCTCTGAACTGCACTGGACATCTAATCTTGATGCAGCCTGTTACCATCTCCCGACTTTGCATAATTCACTAGGGAGTCTCCAAAGATCAGACTCTTTTTTTTTTTTTTTTTTTTTTGTGTGTGTGTGTGTGTGAGATTAGTGCTATTTATCACTATAGATAGGCTGGAACCAGCATAAGGAGAGACGTTTTGGCAGCGATTCAGTACTTCTGCTTTGGTGCCTGCCCAGAATGATAACAGATTTGGTCTGTAATTTGGGAATAGTTCAGGCTGGTTTTGCTTCCTATTCCGATCCTTTAAGGAAATAAGCGGACGCAAACGCAGTCATGCTCATTGCGTGTGTAATTTCTGGCCATCCAGGCCTATTTCAAGCAGATATGACAACGGGCTGGAGGTTTTAAAACTGTGGAGATCCTACAAGTGCGTGCTAAGAAGGCACCGAGTAGAGGAGCGGGTACAGCATGGAGTACAGCAGCAAGGCAATGCAAGAAAAACCTCATGCTTAATGAGAGGCCGGAGAATCAAAGCCGAAAAGCCGCGTTGGAAACCAGCCCTCAGTGACTGCACCCGGGGAGCGACTTGCGTCAGAAGCGATTTTCCCTTCCAGCTTCTGCGTCACCAGAGGCTCTTAGCCTTTGAGACCCACGTGGAGTTTCTCTGTAGGCTGTGAAGGACAAGCAGAAAATAAAGAAAGATGAGGGTAATACCAATCGAAACCTAAAATGTATTGCTTTAAGTGTCCGAACAGTTTGTTCAATCCTACTTGCCCATGTCCTTAAAGTCATCAGCATGGTGGCCTGTGCCATTGCAGCTGGGACCAGTGTAGCTGTAGCAGCTGTGCTGGTGTTGAAGGAGGGAATAGAGCGACGACCCTGCGAGTGTTAGAAATTAGTATACATTTCACTGGATCTCTCCATCGCAGATTGTCATCCAGCCTTGCTCTTTATAGGCTTTGGAAATCGTATGTGCGTTCCCGTGCGCGCGGGGGTGAGTTAATGCAAAGTCTGGCGAGCCGCACGAGGAGAAGGAGCCTTCCCTAGGCTGCTGCTGCCGCTGCCGGGTGCCAAGTAACCGCATGAGCAGGGACGAGGCTCATTTTGGAAGTTATGCCAGAGGCCTTTCTAGCCTGCTGAAAGGTGTCCTCCTTTATGTAGCTGTAAAATTGAACAGTAAAGCCCAATGAATTAATAGTTTGATGGGATGAGGGTCTACATGGAACTGTTTCTTTTCAGTCCTCTGTCCCCTGAGGCTTCCTTTCACCGGTTGGAAGCAAACTCTCTCCTTCTCTGTTTGGACATGAATTATCTTTCTAGCCAAACATTACTGATTCTTGCTTCCCACTACTGTAAACCAAAGTGACACTCCAGCTGCACTGATGAACCTCTCTGACAGGCTAAAGAGAAGGATGAAATGTTTAACCAGCATGGAGATAACTACAGAGATCCTCCTTGTCACATCCCACCTGGGAGTTTTCACCCCTGTGCCTGTTTTTGCCTTTGTGAGTAGGGTGACGTTGCAAGAGACGGTGGTGACACTCTGCCCAATGTGTATGAATCTGTCACCTTTCCTTATTGATTCCTTTGATTAAATGAGTTGACATGGATTTATTTGTACTTACTGAGGCAGGGTTTATAGGGGAGGAGGACTAACACAGGAGAACGTAACAAGTGAGAAGTTCATACACAGAGATAAACTTCAGCAAATATATTTAGTGAGTAGAGATAAATGGATGTTGGTGTGTGTATGGTCGTTGAAATAAAGCAGTTTATGGCATCATAAGCTTGTCAAAGCTGCTGAATATAAAATGATGTCTTAGCATTTCACTAGTGCCTCTGCAGTTGGCAGCAAAGCTTCATTTTGCGGGACCTAGAAGTTACAGCAGAGCCTTCTCCACAGGACTAGCTGGGGCATTTCCTCTAAGGTGGGTCTGTGCATTTGCTCTGGTGGTATCTCAGCAACATGGAGGAAGAGACTGAGCATGTGCCATTCCCCATGTACCCCATTTCTCTGGAAGAAAACCCAAGTGGGCAAGGAAGGAGGATGTTGTTGCACTCTGTGGTGGAGACCTCCCCAGTCTGGCGCAGTGGTGGAGGAGGACTGAAGGTTTTGCTATAGAGCACACCTGCCCTACACCTCACACACAACCAGCTGGATTCCCTAGCAAGGGTGTTCCTGCTCCGGGTGTCCTACCCCAATGCTAACACCAGTTCCGACCCACCAGAGTTAGCAATGCTGGAAGTGCTCGTGTAGGTGTTTTGAATGCTGTGCGCCAGATTAATCCCATCTAATTGCAGATACTTCCTGAAATACTGTACTGTAATTCTGTAGCTGGGAGCCCAATTACCTTAGTCAAGACAGAGATAAGCACCTCTGAAGATTGAATCAGGTCTCGTGGTGGATGAATTAGCCTTGGAGGGATGAGTTTTTCCCTATTGATTTCAAGTGAGAAGCTCTGGGTGAAATACTAACTTGAGTGTCTCAGTTAAACACTTGAAATCAGTTGATAACAACCTCATCTGCGCTTGGTAGACCCATTTTAAGCAGAGAGAGAGAAACTGTGATATTAACAGTTTGGACATCCCACTGTGTAGGTACTGGAGCACCGGGAGCCGGGGAACTCTAAGATCATCCATGGAGGCTCTGCTAGTGCTAACCCAGCTTTGGATGCTCCTGCAACTCAGCCCTTCTTATAGCTGCATAGCTTCACAGCACCAATAGTAAAAGTTTTCAGGGAGTGAGAAATTTGCAAGAGGAATGAATGAAAACTAGCAAAATCAAGCTTTAAAAGCTAGTGGTAGATTCTGAAGACACCTGTAACAGGAGTACTTGCGTATGAGATGTCCTGGGAATATTTCATAACTTTGTTGCAATCTTTCTGGCCAAGAAATAGTTCTGGTAGGTAACAAGACAATTTCACTGCCATTTCATGGGGAGGGTGAAGAAGAATGAATTAAAATCATAAACTGAGTTTCTCTTGCGACTTATTCATTATAATGGTAAAAATCAGATCAACTGAGGAAGTGTTATTGTCATTTTGGTATAGCAAGAACCAGGACATGATCTAGGGGTACCCTGAGGAATTTAGTGCATCCTGGAGGTGCACTGTACCCAAATAGAAAAGATGTGGTTTTGGTCCAGAAAAAGCCACTAAGGAGTGGTGTTTTTGCAAGTGTATTTTAAAAAAATAGTGCTTTAGTTCTGTTGGAAGCTGTATCTGAAACCCTGAAAACTGCCACAGAGTGAAATTAGTATCTCTTCTCTTCGTAAGCAAGTTGAACCTTGTCTTCTCAGCCATTTGGGATTAGAAAGTTAGCAGAGCGATCCAGTGGCCATTTCCAGGTCAGAAAGTTTCACCTTTCACAGCTTTCTTGATGTCCTCCTGTAGCCACTGCTGAATCTAGAGGTGGAAGAAGGTAGCCTGGATGTCTGATCCATCCCCGTGTCATTTTACAGTCTATTTGTTATTATTGTCCTCAGATTAAATCTAATCGATCCCATCAACTCTCAGCAGCTCTCTAACAGTTTCGGGATTCCTTGTTAGAAGGAATGATAATAGTAATTTCTATTCAAGTGCTTCAAAGTGATTTGCATTCATAGATTGTTTTCTTACTGCCTCATAATACTATTTCTAGAGGAAAAAAAGTATTAAAATCTAAGTCTTGGAGGTGGAAAGACTGAGTGTTTTATCCAGGGCAACAGAAATCCAAGGCAAATTTGGGAGCAGGACTTTTGGATCGTTAAGCCATGTGCCTGAAGGTTGCTGTCCCTTCATTAATGCTGGCAAGAGTCAATTCTGTGCTCAGAATGAGGACTATCTGCCATTAAAACGAAGAGGACTATATTCTGGTGTCTTGATTTTTAAAAAACATGAACAAAAACACATTTCCTGTTTTCTGACAAAGAAAAAGCGGGTCTGAGTCTCTGCTAATGAAAAATATTAAAATTACAGGTGTTCTATGTAGTAAATAATAACATGAGCATGAACTTGGTTTCCCACAGTCACCACCAAATAATAAACATAGCTCCTTTTGTGCAGCTCATTTTGAACTTATTTCCTTTTGCTATGCAGATATAAATAAATAATGCCATTTGATAAAGGTCTAGGAATGGTATACTTTAAAAGATAAGAAAGCTTTGAGGGGAAATTGTTTTTAAATCCATAACATTTGTATGCTGTTCACTGTTTATACTGAGCAAAAATTCATTC
This sequence comes from Rhea pennata, assembly GCF_028389875.1. NCBI lineage: Eukaryota > Metazoa > Chordata > Aves > Rheiformes > Rheidae > Rhea > Rhea pennata. The sequence goes on from NC_084682.1 coordinate 11,194,299, forward strand.
ACTTGGCAGTTAAGTAACCCTATTTTATTCTTACTCTGTGTTCAGCCTATCCTTCTCCTGGGGACATCTAACTTACATGTAATTACCTCTCTGAAAATGGGAAGAAGGTCTAAATAACCTTCCTAACAGCTAAATAAATGCACAGACCCCAGGGACAGGTTAGCAGTTGGATGCTGGTGGCAGAGCTCACTGGGGATATAATGCCTGGACCATGAAGAATTTCAAAATTTGAAATGTTTGCTTTCCTACATTGGGCCAAAGAACTAGATTTTGAAACTTTTTCAGAAACATACTGGCTTGTGAGATGAGCTTTGTTTCTTTGATAGCTCTGAAATAAAGGTGGTAAACTTAACAGTGATGGTGGCTTTCTTTCTCTCAAGGTTTGTCTAAGTCACTTGGTCTCATTGAAGGCTACGGTGGACGTGGCAAAGGTGGGCTTCCAGCCACCCTGTCCCCTGAGGAGGAAGAAAGAGCTAAGGGACCACATGAGAAATATGGCTACAACTCCTACCTCAGTGAGAAAATTTCACTGGATCGATCCATCCCAGATTATCGTCCAACCAAGTAAGTACCACTTGCTCCATGAAGAAGTGCACATGTTTTAGCGCCTCGGCTATCATCCGAGAGCCAGAAGCAATGATTGCTTTTTTATTCTTGTTTGATACTGTTTGCTCTTCCCTGATTGTCATCTGCAGGGCAGTGTTCAGTAATGAGCAGCCGATGTAGTTCAACTGAGACTGAGATTCAAAAAGACAATTTGTTGGGGAAAAAAATAGTTTCTTTCCACTCCTCTATCTATTTTTTTTCCTTCTAAGGCAATGTATTATTTTTGGTGGTGGTAATGTGATCAGAAGCTCACATCTGCTCTAGTCAGCAAGGTGGTGTTCGTTGAACTATTGGCTTTGAAGTTTGCTACTCTGTAATAAGAGTCTCTCTCTGTTCTTGTCAGTTCCTTTGTGTCCCTGCAAGATTTCCAGGGATCTCCAGTCTCTCCTGCTGCCCCCACACTCCTCTTAGCAGAGTCCCTCTTGTAGGACTCTGTTTTGCGATCTCCTCTCGGTCTTTAACCAGCGCAGAGAGGTTGGTACCTGGAAGGGAGCAGGACCATTTTAACTATTCCGCTAAAGATGAGAGAGAAAACTGAGGCTAGGTTAACACATGCCTGTGTTGTAAGTTGGATTCATGACCTTGCTGTGCAAATGAGCATTAGGTCTGGGGTGCCCAAGAGCTGTGTTCCCAGTAGGTATGATGCCTTCTGCCCTAGCATTGGTTGAGTCCAGCCTCCTCTGTAGTCCCACTCCTGAGAAGTCTTCATGTCAGTGACAGGAGAAGGCGTGGAAAAGGCTTAAAATATCCATCAAAAAGAGCATCTCTTGTGGTCTGGGTGATCAAGCGATACTAGTCCACACTGGAGTGCCCTGGCTGTGCCATTAGTGTGTGTGTTTGCTCCTGGGGAGTGACACCTCAGTGCGGAAGCCTTTGAAGGGATCCTGGTGGATCTGATGGCAATACTCTCTCCTACTTTTCCAGGCTGACTTTTTAAGATTGTGATGATGATTATATTTACCAGCTAAGAACTGGAGAAGAATAGACAGTTGAGATGCCAAATCATTTTGCTAAGGGTGTGGGAAATGATGTACTGTAAGTTTATCTTTATGAAACTTAATTTTAGATATGGCTAGCAGAGTGTTCCTTGAAATAGGAAAGTGTTAATTTGTCCAGTACTGGAGTGAAAGCTGTGATTAAAAAAAGTGAGCTGAGAAAGATTTAGATTCTGAAAGATGCATGTCCAATGCCTGTGTCATTAGGCCAGTGACAAAGCTGTTGCTTGGAGTCTGCAGACCATTGAAAATCAGGCAGCAAGGGAATGCAGCTATGTGGCTTTAGCATACTGGCGAATCGTTACGGAAGTGAGAGCACGGAGAGCTTTTTTTCCTTCCCTTATCTGCAAGGTACCTGAATTTCAAGCAACCACTCATAGTTTCCAAGTCTGCCAACCACTAACAACAAAAATATTTGGATGAGTTTTCAAAGGAACTGGAGGCCCAGCCTCCAATCCTGCTGGTATGGTTTGTTTGGACAAACTGAATTGCAGGTACAATTGTGCCTTTGGCTGTATGATATGCAAATCCCCCTAGAATGAAAAATCCTTGAAGTGAGACCGTCTCTAACAGTTACCTGAATCTGAGCTTCTTACTTTCAATTTTTATCCAGAACTCTTCACTTCTAGCAGAGCCAGCATTACTTGGTGACAATTAATTTGAGAATTAAGCTTTTTTTTTCCCCCAGATCTTAGGGGTGTGCTAAGAATTAGTTCTGGTATTTTTAGTGTTGCATTATATTATGCTGTAGAGCAAATATCAGTCATTTCATGGGAGGATGGAGGAGAGGACAGAGAAGATAGCAATTTATTAAATATAGCTAATGTTGGAGGTTGGCTAATACTTTGGAGGAGAGAGTTTGGAGTACTGCAGTTGCGTAACTTAGCATTTTTTATCTGCATAAGAAATTCAGTAGCGTGTTTTGACTATTGCTTCTTTTAGGGATCAGTTGCCTTCATATTGTAAGAAGGCAGTTTGTATGGTTATGATATAGGCTGGATTTTGCTGGAGAATTTGAAAAGTTTCAGCTTTTTCTACGCCTGACTTCAAGATTCATTCTCTATTTTGTGCATGCAATTTTATGGCTGATTTTATGAAGGGTTTAATACAAACCATTTACGTCAAGTATCCTGGTCTCTGATTAAAATAGATTCAAGTCAAAGGAAATTAGCCTAAATGGTTTTGAAATTGCAGCATTTGTGGGGGAAAAACTGTTGAAAACCCTCTAGTTAATAAGCATTACAAAGCACATATTAATTTTAAATATAGCAGCGAAGCCTACTTGGTTCAAGGAAAGGCTGTTCAACCTCTGGACTGCCAGTGGCCTCAGACTGTTCTTAGGCAGGTACTGCCCCTGCTGCTTGGTTGCTTTTGAGGTACTACTTCCCTTTGCTTTCCTTTTAGCTTCATTTAAAAAAAAGAAAAAAGACGAAGAAGAACGTGAATGTATGTCACTCCACTAAATGCTGATCTATTCTGGGTTGAACCTGTTAGTCCAGGTCCTGTCTCCTCTTTGTGAAGTAGCCAAAGTGAAGGAGAGCAACAGAAGCTTAGGGAAAAATTTAGGATGAGTTTGGCACGTCTTGTAATTCTTCTGTGTTTGGACTTTCTGCTCCTTGTAGTTGACATCTGTAAGGATTCAGAGAAGCAGATGTCTCTGCTCAGAATGATGTTGCAGGCAGATGTTGTCAATGAGAAGGCATCATGAGTCCCAGCTGGTGGGTTTCTGAGACACCCCCCCCCCCCCCCCCCCGGCCCAGAGGGGACAGAAAGGGTAGAGGCAGTTTTCTCTGAAGGAAACCTTTCAAGAGGTATTGGACCCAGGGAGGCTCTTAAGAGAACGTAAGGTCTTTCCTGCGGGTAGAATGCCTTGCTTGTCTTGATCTGGGGCACGTTTGTGCTATGTCTCTTTGGTGCTTTGAGTTGTCATCTTCATTTTGGTTATAAAATGCAGTTTATTTGAGAGACTGTTTTTATTCCTCCTCCTAAAATCTAGGGTGGTTTGTCTGGGCTGGGAGGCAGAGATCCTACCCTCATGTCTGTGCTTGAGCAATATGGGGCTTTACACTAGATAGAGAGTCCTGAAGGAGACCTGCTGATGCTATGGGTGTGTGAAATACCTGTGCAGTACTGACACCATAAGGCTTGTTCTATGTAGCTGTGCCTGTAAGACCTTAATTTTAAGCTTAGTGATGCTGATCCTTAGGTTTATGACTTCTGAGAGGAGAAAATAATTAATGCTTTTGGACTAGAAGTACCCAAAGTGCTGCCTGTGGACTGCAGAACTTCTACACACATCCCTGAAGAACAGGCTGGAGATACTCTCTTCTTATATGCTTTACTGCAAAAACTGAAGATGGTGGATAAGGCTGGTCAGCTGTTAGTTTTATTGCTAGTCAGCTCACAGAGCATCTTCTGCTTGCCTGTGAAGGAAGATGACAGTATCAAGGGAAGGGAAAAAGAAGGCTCGTTATTCCTTTTATTGAATTTGGAAGATGCTTATATGCAGATTAAATGGATCCTAGGGAACTGGTAACATTTTCCACTTTGACAGTCGATTTTATTCACCTCTATTCTTATTTTGTGTTGTATGATTTATTGGGGACCGCCTTCTACATTTAGCAGGAAAATGAAAGATCTCTGTGTTGGGTGAGCCTGGCTGTCCATCTCGTCTAGTACCTCATATTTGACAGTCGATGGAGATGATCCCCAGATGCTTCAGGGGAAGGTTGAATAAATCATATTAAAGAAAGCTATGAAATAATCTGCCCATTTGGTATATTTTTCTCTTCCCTCTTCTTGCTCTTCTACCTTAGCTACTATAAATGTGGAGTTCTCATTATCTCTTTAAAGGTCTATTCCTTTCTGGAATCCTACTGAGCTCTGATTCAGTAGTGTTTTATGGCATTATGGGATTAAGGAATAGATTTAAGAAAAATAATACTTGCAATTGTCAGGACTATAAACTCACCAGGTGAAGATGATGTATTCCTGCTGCTGAGAGGCTCTGATCAGCTGCTCCTGTGAAGGCAAACTGCAAGTCAACAGAAGATACTGAAGTGAGGAGGAGAAAATGTTAGCAATAGGCAACTTCCACAACTTGCTCCTCAGAGGTTTTGAGGGCTTCCTATTCTAGGAAACCCTATCTACTCCCACTGCTTTTCCTGTGGTTCAAGTATATGAATCAGGTAAAGCATGGAAAAATGTTGGGAATGGGGAGAGATTGGGCGTGATTGTTCTGCTTTTGTTTTTTCCATTGTGTGGGAGTGGTAGAAAGTTTGTATTTACTAGCTGGGTCCAGTTGGCCTTTGAGCAACATCCTAAGCAGAGCTACGTTATCCCCTGCAAGCGATTGCTGAAGATTAACGAGTGGCCTGTCACTGACTTGGTTTCAGTTTTTCCCAGTGGTGGGTTTGGGGGTTAAGTCAGTCGTTACACTCAAGTGTCTCCCTAACTGAATCACCCATTAATTTTCTATAGCTGCCTTCCTTGGGAGCCTGAGAGTAATTGGGCATCTTAGCATCATCTGGCCTTGACTGGTTTTGTTACCAGACTTTTGCATAGCTCTTCGTTGAAATTCTTTCTTTGACTGAGATATCATGGAAAGGAAAGAGTTTTAGAGGTACAGGAAGACTTTGGTTAGGGTTGTTCCTTGACAACTTGCTTAAAAGGAACTAAATCCATTTTTGATTTTCTTTTTCTCTGTAGTAACCTCTATATAGTTCTGGGAGTTCTCAGCATGAACATAGTGAGTGCAAGAATGTGTTGCTGGAGCTGAGGAGCGTGCTACAGCAAGAGAGGTTTCTTCTCTGGGGCTCTTGCCCCACCTCCAGGAGAGCCACTTGTCTGTCACTGTGTGTGTGTGGGGGGGTCTTAGACCTCACCTTTGGGTCTAAGCATCCACTCTGGTTCCTGGGGTGTTGCAGAACCACTGAATTGTATCTTGTTTTTATAATCAAAACTAAATACGTATTTGGAAGACTGTGGAGGTGGGTGTGTCTTGGGTGCATCAGGGCTGTCCAAGAGCATAGGTCTTGAAGACTTTTAAGGCAGTCTCTTGCCTGAGACTTCTTAGTTTTCCACGTGTCTTGGTCTCAGTTTTGTCTCTTGCACAAAGATATTAAAATGAGATGTAGTCTTGGCTAGTCTCATGATTTGGGCAGGAGACTGCCCTGTGGGCTACTTCATGCAGCCTTTTTCCCTCTAGCAAGATAGAAGGGGTACAAGCTCCTTCAAGCTTTGCTTGAGGCAAAGTGCCTTTTGCCTTCATTTCCCCCGGTGGACGCGTTCTTTTCGGTTAACGTGACTGAGCTCCACAAATGTTGTTGTGGCAAGTGAGGGAGCTCTTTATTGGTGACTTCCTCCAATCTTTTAGTAGCTGGAACATTTCCAGTGTTGCACATCCGTGACATTATGCCAGTTACTCGGTCATGTCCTGCCCTAGGGTGCTTAGCCAGGCATGATGAAATGAGTCTGAGGAGAAGGACAGTGCTTAAAAGACAAAAAAATGAACTCTCTTTGAATTGCAGTGGTGATATTTTCTGGGAAATAGAGTCTCATGACTGTTTCTTTGCAGACTTTGCTGTTTATTGCAGACAAAAGAGGTCAAAAGAGTTCCAAGCGCAATACATCATTTTACCTTTTCTGACTTCTTTTTTTTTTTTTTAATGCTGCCTACAAACAATAGCAAGGAAAAGAGAGGCAGGACATAGTAATTCTCCTTAAAAAAACGATGAGAAAAACTAGCAAGGAAACGGCAGTGTACGAAGGAGAAAAACCAAGGCGGTGTTTGAGATGCAAAATCCCGTTTGAGTAGCGTGGGATAGTGTAAAAGACACTTTCATCTCTAACAACAGTCGGAGCGCGCTGTGCATCTTCTCTCCTGCTAGGTATCTGTGATCTGATCTAGCATGGCTTGAAAAATCCCTGGCCGTGCTTTTTTATGGCTTTATCATGGAAAAACAATATTTTTCCAATATTTGGAAGATTTTCTGGGAAAACAAATGACAAAACCAGGCAGAAGGTATCGAATGCAAAGTTCTGGCATAGGGGAGAAATGCCTCAGAACAGATCTCGCCAAAACTAACTAGTTTTATTATTTTGAGACAGGTTGCTGGGTATCTTCTTCTGTCCCTGCTTTGGAGAGGGGGAGGAGACCCATTTTGGGTCTTTTTGTTTTGCCAGGCTGCAAATGTTTCTTAAGCTCTCCAAAGTAATGCGCGAGGTTTTGCCAAATCTGTCCCCTGTCCGGTCCGAAATTCGCAGAGGAGGAAGCTACTTTTCCAGACGTTAGTCCTGCAAACCCTGCTGCAGAGCTGAAACTCAGCTTGGCCTCTCCTACACCAGCAAGGTAGTTGAGATCTGAAGAGGTGACGCTGTCGTGCTTGTGCGCCAGCTGTGCCTGGTGCTTGGAAAGCTCTGTGGCCATAAATTTATGTGTGCAATGCGTGTGTGTGTGTATATATACATATATATATATATATTTTAATGCAACAGATACCACTTATTGTCAGTTTTCCCCAAGTAGTTGCTGACTACAAAGTTAGTCCCTATTTTTACAAGTTGGGAACATGTTGCTTTAGGAAAGACTTCTATCTATAAAGTGTACTATAAAACATTTACTAATGTGAACATTAGCATTAAATGCACGCTTTGGCAGAGGATTAGTATAATTTAACAACTTGCTTTGTGTGTTTGTCTGAACTCCGGCTGTGAAAGAAATACCTGTATTACCATAAATACTTCTGACCAAGCTACATTTATGAAAATAAATGAAGCAAATTAAGCCTTGGATAGATTTCTTTTAATTTGGCTTCCAAAGGAAAGAAAGCGTACGTGTTTGTGTATGCAGGGGGGATACCGGGGAAATACTCATCCATTGAATTAATTCTAGAGTTCGTTACGCAATTTCTCTGTCCGTTTTCCCCGTCTGGCCCCAAACTGTGGCAATCCAGTAAATCCTAGACTGCCTTCCCCCGGGGACTATTTCTCTTCGTACGTGTGAAACGGCTTGTGTGCCTGGGGAGAAGTGGGTCCGTGGAGGAGACGCCCACAGTGGCTGTGGCATTTATGTCCCTTATACCTGGCCGAATCCAGTAACTTTATTGCAAGAACAAGTAAATCCTGGTCTGCACACAGCGTGCTTTTGCCATGCTGTAGGTTATTTCTTGTCAGAACTTGCTGAGTAAATAATGTGCATTTAGAAATACCTTCATATATACATAAGTATATTTAAATTCTAATGCATACTTTAAATACTTTAATTGTGAAATGTGGACCATAATATTTCTGAAAAATAGTTACTGGAATTAAGTTAGGTGCTATGAAAGGTTTCTTCATGAAATTGTTTTTTGAAGTTTTAGAGCTTTAATGCATCTTTTCATAACACGTATTAATGATCAGAAATACAATTTATGTGAATCCTAGTCTGTACTAGACTGTGTGAGGCCCTTTAGGGATGCTTGCAGGAAAGAAGATGGTTTGCTTTTCCGTGTACTTCACAGAGGAGCCATAATTGATTTAATATTGATAACCCCCTTTGCAAGAAGACACGTGCAACTGAATCAGCAAAATACAAGCTAAAATAAGCAATCAATGAATGCAGCATGATTAGGAAGTAGCATTATGAATAGCAGTCTGGAGCATTTGCTTCCTTTTAAGCCCGTTCATAATCTTTACAAAAGCCAAATGAAGATCAATTCATTTCCTGGTGAGGCTTTATTTTTGTGAGGGGAGAAATGAGTGAAGCTTGTTTGAAATCAATAGCTTTTAGTTTGTGGCATTGCTTGTGACTCGGAAGGTTTTGGCTTTTCTGCTGAGATTTAAAGGCAGGGAGCAGTACAGGTATTGCAATACATATGTAAGTAATAGCTGAGAGGTAATATATGTGACAGGATTAGGGTACCTCGAGCAAGCTTGAGCCTGCCTGCGTGTGCGCACTGTGTGTAGGCAGACAGCCGGGGACCGTAAGACCATAACGTGATTTGTAACGTATTGTGCTTCAGACACTCGGCAGCTCGGGCGCGAGTAAATCATTCAGTCCAATCAGGGCACCGCTGGTGTATACAAATTTACCCCCCAGGTTCTCTTCTGCATCAATACGAAGTACGTACAGGTTACCTGTGGGGAAATAGAGTATCTGTTGGGCCAGAAAAGGATCAGCAAATAACTAATGGCTGCATGCAGACAAAAACATCCAAACCTTGGATGTGTATTAATGTGTTTGTGTAAATGAGAGAAGATTTTACTTGTTAGCTCACGTGGGAAGTGGGTAAAAGTCAAACAGTATTGATGGCGAGGGGAGGGGGAAGAAGTCTCCTGATTTTTTTTTTTTTTCTCTTTTTTCCCCATGGTTTGTTCTTCAGGTTTTTGCTTATACTTTTGTTTTGGGTCTACTCATATCAAGTACGTTATAACCATTGCCTCGTAAAAATAAATCCACAGCAAGCTGTTCTGTATTTACGATCTGAAGTTGTGGTATATATTAATCTCTGTTGAGGGTTGTCGTAGGTGGCAGTGTGAGCAAGGGACTGCCTCCAAGTATGTCAGGCTTTGGGTGCTCCTGGTAGTGTCTCAGCTGTCGGAGCAGCAAATCTATAGCCTTAAATCATGTTCTCTGGGTTTAAGTGATAGTAAAAGTCCTTTCCGAAGTGCCTATGCTACGTAGCCCTGCCTCTGTCATTTGGATGTCTAGAGGCGTTGAATAGGCTGAGCAAGAAGGGTCTGGGTAGCCCGGCTCCTGGGGCACGTTGGGAATTGCCCACCGTGCCAGCACCAGCTCTTCAGCAGAACTTACAGAACTTTTCTTTGCTTCACCCCGTGGTGATTCAGCTCTTGCTCGACTGCGTTGGGCTGAACTCCTCTCTAACCTGCCTTTTACGGAGGTAGGTGCTGTTACTGTTTTGCGCTTGGGTGAAACGGGATGAACAGTCTCTTCCATGCTCAGACTGGTTTTTCTCCCAGCTTCTCTTCTGTATCCTCCCCTGCTTTGGCAGAGGAGGAGAGAACAACTCGTGACAGTGTAACGCTGTTGGAGGGGTGAATTTAGCCACAGAACAGCAGTGGTGCTGTGAGTCTTCATCCGTAAAATACGGGAAGATCTTGACCTAGTGAAGTTTTCTTTTCTTTCATTTTTTTTTCTTTTCTTTTTTATGGCAGTATGCTGATCTGTTGTATTTATTGCACTGGGTAAAACCAATGGGGCAAGTTGGACTCTCACTAAGTAGCTGTGTGGTCTTCAGGAAGTACTTAACCTCTCCATGCCCAATGTTCCCCACTGTTAAGAAAATGGAAGTATTTCTTACACTGTTAACTGCATTCAGCTACCTGGTACCTGAAATCAAAATACCAGAAATGCAAATCAAAATCAACTCCATTCTTTATTTTTGATCACTTTGATATTGTATCTGACTTGCTTTTTTTTTCCCTCTCTTCTCTAAGCAGCATGTATGTCATATCAAATGGTATGTTATCATGTTCTTAGTGATTTGCCCGTGCTGTGAGGTCGCGTGGGTGGGTTGCGGTGAGGTGGGCTCCAGCGAGCTGGGGTTGTGGAGTTCTCCCGGGTTGCTTGTCCCCATGCAAAAAAGGAAAGCTTGCCAGACAGGGCTGCGCAACAGCCCTCTGCTGCAGGTGATCTAATTTGGGCAGAACTTGTGTAAATGTGTACTGTGATTGCTGTAGATAGCAGAAAAGGCTTAAAAAAAATCTTAGTCTTGCCGGTCAGTAGAGTGGATCTCTTATTAGAAGAAGTAAGGGGGGGAAAAGAAAAGAAATAACTGATTTTAGAGAGAATTCTTTACATTTATCATTTTTATACTGCCTATCACAGCAATGGTGTTGTTCCACCTGGTGCTCCAGGGTGCACAGTGTTAGCCACTTTTCTTATTCACTTCCCCAAGTGTATATACAGAGTATGTCAAAATCTTGAATTCCCATTAGATTTGTTTTAATAAGAAACTCCTTAGGTAATGTTACAGACTAAGGGCTTCATTCCAAATTTGGCAGGTAAGGATTGCCAGCTTCTGGTTGATAAAGGTCTCCAGTGGAACTGCCACCCTGAAGCTGGTGACTGGAGGCCCTCTGACATGAGGGGTATGGGTTCCCTTAATCGGAAGTGCCCATTTATAAGTTTAGTCTAGGTCTCTCTGCGATCGAGAGAGAGAAAAGACAATTCTACCTACCCCAAAATAGCTGTATCGGTCCATTATACCAGGCAGCAGCTTTCTTATACTTTGGATAAGAGGGATGGAATAAATTGTTCTTTGGCAGTGCCAGGGTCTCTTCACTGACCTCGAAGGGAGTGTTGACATCTACTTTAGACTAGATGTCAGTTCATTAGGCCAGTCCTTCCTTGCTTCTACAAGATCTAATGAGTAGCTGTTGCCTCTAATAGAGGATGTCATAACATACATTGTTAATTTACAATTTTACATTGCTGCCTTTCATCCAGTGCTCTCTGAGCACTTACACGCTTGTAATGCGGAGGTCTTGGTTGCCTCTTTGTAGCAGAGTCAGCGTTGCTCCTGCTTTGGCGGCGTCGCCTGGCGGGCTGCCAGCCCTTCCTCGTGGAAGCACCGGCTCTGTTCAGCTGTTGGGCGGTGAAGTCGGGAGCAGATTTTGCATTGCAGCCTGATTGCTCAGGATGCTCACTGCATCGGAAGTCAGTTGGAGGTTAGCATGCTTCTTGCTTTGATGTGATGATATCTGTTTTTTTTTTGTTTTGTTTGTTTTTTTTTGAAAATGTTGTGGACAGCAGTTTTCAAAAGCCTGTTTAGTTGTTTCCTGCCTATTTCAACTTTATTCAGCATTCGGCTCTGTTTTGAGGTGACTGTTGAAAAACAAACAAACAAAAACCAGCTCCTAGATTTCCTCCCCGGCTGATGCCCTCTGTCTGGGGTTATGTGTGAGACAAAAGACTGACAGAGCCGTTGCAGTAGGACCTATGGGTTTTTTTTTTTTCCTGAGCCACCACTGATCTCCTGTGGCCTTGGGGTTTACCATTTAATTCCTGTGTTCTGTCATCTAGAGGAATGATGATGATGATTTTAACTTTCAATGACATCCTGTGGTACTTAAATAATTGATGCCTTCGGTTAAGAGATGAGCAGCCTCCTTCCCCTCAAGGCTCTTGCTGGACTGGGAACCCACTGCTCTGCTGCAGACTTCCAGGGTGACTGTATTTGGGTTTGGCCACGAGGGAGGCATGCTTGCCTTTCTTGCTGTGTGGCTATCCCGGGCAAAGGCCCTGCTCTGCACCGAGCTTGCCATGCCTTAGGTTGTCATTGTGGGGCTGATGAGTGAGTAAGCCAGGCAGGGACCCTTTCCTAGAAGCAGAGACTGTGGTTGTCATTGCTTGAGCTGTTGATAGGCACCCAAAGGCATGTGCCTGGTGATAGGCACCCAAAGACTGGCTGTGCGTATGATGAGACGGGGGCTATAGGCTATGCTGTGCATTAACCTGCTCTTTGACACCTTCTCCATCAGCAGAGTCCGAGTGCCCTGCCTCTGTAATGGGGTAAAATGCTTGGTACCTCCTGTCTGGGAGACGCTGTGAAAGTATGGTCGTGGGAACCAAAGGGACAGAGCTTCCTAGGCATTGAGAGAGATGCTGATAGCTCTTTCATTTGTAAGATGCTATTGTGTTTGCTCCAGGTTGGCTTTGTAGAAGAGCTTAGCAAGACAGTAGTCCATATGATAATACTTTCTGAGAGAATTTCACTTAATGTGCAGCAATTCTACACCAAATTGTCTCTTATGCACCCTTTACTTTACTATTGCAATTCCATATATCATTGTAGGAGAGGCATTTAAAAATGTATGAGCTTATTAAGTTGAACTCTGTGCTGCTGAACTATATTTTATAGAAAATCTACAAAGTCCTATAAAAGCTGTGCCCAAGCGTTTAAGCACTTTCACTAGGCTAACAACGTTTTTAAGGACAGTAAGTAACAAGATTCATTTATTCTACTAATCAAAAGAATATTTGCCTATTTAAATATTCCAAACTTCAAGCCTTATGCAAGAATAAAATGTCAGGAAAGGATAAGCTCCTGATAAGCACGTTAGCAAAATTTGTTTTATGTGATGACCAGCAAAGGGATGATTAATAACTAGACTTCAAGAGACAGATTTGGAAACTATTAGGTGCTCAGAATTAAGAAGAAAAAAATTTTTGCTGGTTAATTTATAGGCGAGGAGGAAGTCTTTCAAAACCTGTCACTGAGGTCTTATTTGATGAAGAAGTTTGGACTCTTCAAGAAGTTTAAATATTGGTAGAGTTATAGAAGACCCAAACTCTCAAAGTTCAGTTTATAGGATACGGGGGCAGCATAGAGCCCTGAAGCTTTGGAAGTTCACCCTTCTCCATGGCGGTTCCTTCTGTAGATATCTAAAAGGTAATCTGCAGAGGGGATATGCTTTCTGTCACCTTCATGCAGTGCAGGAGAGTTGTGCTGAACAGGCTGAAAGGGCATTTCTGCAAAGATGAGTAATAGCATAGTGTCAGAGCTAATGAAGATGTAGCTGTAAGGTAGATACACTGGTCATCAGTCAACCTGAGCCCACATGTCAAGGCTGCGACACCTGAATCCTGCTCCCAAGACTCTGCCTTGTGGCAGCAGAAACAGCCAGTTCAATGGCCACTTGTGGCCATTGATGTATGTGGGCTAACTTAACAGATTTAATGTAATGCTGTGTGCTTCCAAGCATCATCTTGCGTGATCCTGCTTAATCCATATCTGTGCCAGTCATTACAGTCAGGCCAATTAACTTGTTCCCGTGGCTGCAAAAAAACAGCCTACTGTTATTCTGTTGACCCTTTGCATTACTCTGCATCACTTCTTTGTCTGCCAGGTAGAGACAGTCCCTGCTGGGGTGGAAGTAGAACGCTTTAAGCTTGCACCATATTTTAAATCTTCAAATTTGGCATGCTAATTTTCTTGCAACATCAACAGAGATGAAACAGAGGTGCTTTCTTTACATATGAGTATGTTGTGTGCTCTTCTTGCTGTGGTGTGGGGCAGGAAGGTGTGTAAATGAGCTCCACCTCACATCTAAGGTTGTGTTCATGCAGTAAGTGCTTGCCTGGCAGTGTGCATAGATGGTCTTACAGATTTCAGCATGTGGTGAACCAGTTGCCTCATAACTCTCCTAACTCTTCCTGTGCATGCCTGCTATCCCCATTTAGGATGAGCTCGGCTCTTACTGTGGAGTTGTGGCTGGTTTGGGACTACTGAGTCAAAACAAATTCGAAAGGTGGCTTCCTGCAGCCGCAGTACCTGAGCCTGACCCGTGGTCAGCTTGATTTGTCTTTGCTGCCTTTTGACACTCCTGTTTGTCTATCCTGAAAACAGAGACATCAGTCCCGGAGCATTTTCATGAAGAAAGTGAGACTGCTTTGGGTTGGTTGCTGTCTGAAGGACAGATGATGGAATCCACAAGCAGAACCTCTGTGTGTGCTGCGAATCAGAGCAGAAGTGCTGGGGTAGCACTGGCCCGAAGGAAAAAAGCTCATGCCAGAGCAGTTGTGTCTGTGTGTTTTCAGGCAATGCAAGAAGGTTTTACCCTAGTCTTTAAGCCACAGTGTGTGTAAGGTCAGCTTTTTCTCTGCCTTGCTGAAAACGATGATTTAAAAACATCGGCAGGGTTCTCAGTCTGCTGCAGCAGGTACGTTTCCTTCAGTGGTGTTTTCTAATGCATATTTACCACCTGATGTGTCTTCCGGTTCATCTTTCTCCATATTTTGGTTGACATCTTCTGTATTTTGTTTCACCGCAGTCACTCAGATGGAGAGGTGACTTCAGATGGCTCCAGACAGGACAGTCTATGATGCTTTATAGTTGTCGGGGATGGTTCATTGGATATGTGTCAGTAGAAAATCAGGTTATTGATGGGTCACTTTCAGACAGTTATTGAAGTCTTCATTTTTTTTTAATCTAGGTTCAAGTAATGCCCTTAAACATTGGATGTGTTTGATAGCCAGAGCACATATGACCAAAACCTTTCAAGTTCGTGGAGTTCTGCTTTCTCAATAGAGATGAGAGCAGCTGTACAAGTGAAAATTTTTGCTTAATGGGTTTTAATCTCCAATTAAAATTTTGGTAGGAAGACTTATACTTGAATTTGGGGGATGGTCTCATGGATTTGAGCTTCTGTGAGAAATAAAAGCATGTGCTGTCAAGAGGAGATGGCTCAAGGGAGGCATATCCCAGAAGGTGGGAGGTAATTTCTACAATTGCTGCAAAGACTATATTCACCATCAATTGGGATTAGTGTTTACTGGCTCTCTTGGTATTAGCAGCATTTTTGTTTTTGTGATCTGAGGAGCAAGCCCTGTACCAGATCGTTCACAAGTTGCACTCACTGCCCAATACTGATAAACAGTTTGTGTCAAGAGTAGTGGAGAGTATCGGGAGTAGAAACCATCTGAGTTTGGTTGTCAGTTGTGTGGCTGATACCAGGCAGTGTGATTGCAGGTGCTTCTTGCAAGATGGAAGTGGCTTTCCATCCCAGAAGACAATTAGTATGTATTAGTTGAGAATTAAAATGGAACACGTTAAATAGTGGGCAAGGAGAAGTGTTTTAGAAATGTTACTTGACATTTTGTGGTCTCTTTATGCTTTAGGAGTACTTGCTGCGATTCTGGGTTATTTTTCTGCCACAGGATCACGAAGCAGTAAATGATAGGATATCCCTTTTCCACTACAGTCGATAAGCATCCTAATCTCAGCTGCTGCGCGGAAGATTAGATTTACAGCTGTGTGGCGAGCATAAAACAAATGATCGGAGGATTCGAAGGCAGGCTCCTACAGCAGACAAACATGTACAGCAGCAAAATTTGATCTTTTTTGTTCTGAAATTTGCTGACTTGATTAATATGACTTGATGGATACCAAGCTGTTCAGCATAAACTCGGCCCATATTTCCCCTTCCCCCACCTCCTTGTCTCATCTTTGATTTGTTTCTGAATGATTTCTTATGTAAAGCAGTAACTGCAAAAAAGTAACTGTAGGAAATGCCCCTCCTGTAAATTTATCTTATTTCTGCTCTTCCCAGTGCGTTCGCCTGATTGCAAACTTGAACTTCTCTAACCACCTGATTCCTGAGAGTTTTACTCTGTTGGCTGTGATTTAGTGGGACATAAAAGTATCTCTTGCTCTGATGTCCCTATTGATCTAAATGAGAGACAAAACTCTAAAGGATATGAAAGACGATGTTTCTTTTTGCTGTTGACTCACAGCATTTAGATATAAATCCTGCAAACAGGTGCCATCTTCCATTTAACTGAAAAGAGTGGGATTTAGTGGGGAAAATGTCATTATGTGACCTGTAGTAATTAGTTTACAAGTGTTGGCAAGTAGCAATGCCATGTGCTTTACCAATTGAATGCATTTTTTTCCCTTCCTTAATCTAGCAGAGAGGGGAATGTGAGGGACCAACTTAAGCGCGTTTGAGTTTTACCCAGTTTGAAGGACTTCGGGATGCAAAAGGCCCGGCACAAGTGTAGCGCCTCTGTCTTGGGTCTGCAGCCAGATGTAAACGGTGCTAAGTAGCACCCGATGCAGGGCAGGGAAGAAATTTCTGAAAAACCTTCTAGTAATGCGGGAAAACTGAAAGTAGGCAAATTTATGTTCAAAAGTGGTGCTGCTCTTTGTGCGTAACTAATTGGGGACCCAAGCAGGAGCCTGTTGTGTTGGTTTCTCTGTTGCTTAACATTTGAGTGAATTTTAAAAGTTTTCAGAATGCACGCAGGGGTCCCTTGGAAATCGTCCAGTTTTGTTGGACTGAGATGAGCTCGCGGGCAGACCACGAATGACTGGACCTGAGCATTAGAAATAAAACCTAATATTCCCCTGCTAGAAAACACGAGGAGCTGCAAAAGATTTCTAGCTCACCTAGGAAATGGATTCCTTGCCCACCCCCCTCCTCGATAATTCAAGTTCTATAAAGCTTGGCAAAGACCTCAGAAGAAGGGATTTATTCCTAGGGATTTTTGTACTCCTTTAGCTGGTTAGGCTCAATTTCCCCCGAGAACATTCTTGAATATCACATTTCTCTCATTAATTGCTGATCTCCCAAGTGGCAAACTCGTAGTCTAGGCTGAGGACCGCAGCTGTGCCAGAACTGAAGTTCTGGCTACCTTGTGCATGTGATACTTCAGGCTCAAATATATCCCTTGGGGTCAGGTCCCATTTGGATAATTAGCTAGATGTGAATCCAAGATTTGGAGGGATTTTGGACAGGGATCTGAATTTTAAGGATATTCTCTGGAAATTGGCCAATTTGCCTAAAGGAGACTACTATGGATGGAGGGGGAGGATGTAATCTTGGAGATTGTGTGCTAGGCTGAGTATTGCTGGAAGTCCTTCTGGCTTGCCTCTAACTCCTACGCAGTTGTCCCTGCTGGGATTTGTGCTTGTTGCTGGCCTTTGACGTCATTCCTCTTGATTAACCTGGAGCAGGCTGAAGGCAGGAGATACTTCACGCATCTTCCCAGCTTTTGCTGCTAGGAGAAAAGGCAGCCCCTTTGAGTTAAAAAAAAAAAAAAAAAAAAAAAAGAGAGAGAGAGAAAGAAAGAAAAGAAAAAAGGGGGGGGTGTTTTTGTTGTGCTTTAGGGTGTGGGCAGATAGGAATCTCCTCCTGTAAACAGACACCTGCGACAGGTTGTCACGCAGACTCTCCATCCCAGCTGCCAGGAGGAGCCAGGAGCTTGCGTAGGACATGGGTCCTCACTGCCTGACCTGGCAGGAGATGGCAGATCCTCCATTTCTTAGCTGCTGTCTCAAATGCCTCAGATGTGTGTTTTAGGAGGAAAACAACCAGCTTCTGTGCTTCAGCCTGAGCCACAAGGCTAAAGGACTGAGTCTGGGTCAGTTCCTTTTGTGCTTGAAATGCTCGGAAGAGAAGAAAACCCTTCCTATCGTCTCCTGCCATTGTTGTTCCTGCTTTTCTTAACAAGTCCTCCACTGACCCTTTTCATTACATCTGATCTCGAGCATTGTGGTTTTCTTTCCTTTTTTATTTTCCCCCTTCTTTGGCCTCATGAGGGAACAAAAGGTGCTTTCTGGGGTGAAGGCAGATCTGTTGATAGGGCCTCTTGGCCAGGACAAGCTGTTGTGGTGCCTGTAGAAGAAGCCACCTGAGAGCACTGTGCATGTGCTGAGCCTCAAAGAGTCACAGCATTGTGTGGGTTAACAGCATGAGGCTTCAGCGTGCCTACTCTTTCCTTCGACTTACCTGTTTTCCTCTGTATTTTGCTTTAACTTTACTCGGGCGAAGGAGAAGCATGGTAAGAGTGGTGCCAGGCAAATGTGGATGATAGATGAACCTCAAAGGGCTTTGTCTGGTTTTCTTCCAAAGCACTTTGATTGGGAAGGGAGCTCATTATACCCACAAAAATGTGCCTAGATGGAAGACTGTGCAGAGGTTACACTGTTTAAAGCAAACAAAAATATATATATATATATATATATTTTTCCTTTAGTGACCATCTTATCTTCATTTTAGTAGATATTGACATACATGAAAAGCAGATTTTTGGTTTTGGAGTTGCTTAAGTTTGACTGTTGTGCTAGGATTTCCAGGTCGGCCGTTGTTTTACCCCATCGCTACCATTAGTTCATTTTAAAGACAGCTCTTTCAAAATGCTGTTCAGCGTTTAGGAGAATGTGCTGCCTTTGGAGAGGGCTTGAATTGCTTCAGGGAAGGCAATAGTTAAATTGAGAAATACAGTTTTTTTTTCTAGCCAGCATACTACTTTAACTGGAGAAGATTTTCACAGAACCGTGTTTCTGTGCAAATTTTTATTTCCTTCGTCTCGTTGCGGAGTCTGAAGAATGCTTGCAGTTGCCTAAGAAACACCTAATACAATTAAATATAGAGTCATTGTTGGTTAGTCAATGGGCTTGAAGCTATGTCTGGAGATCGTTCTTGCGTTCCTCCTTTCTTTACTTATCTGGGCAGGATTTACTTGGCAAAGGCTCATTGTAACTCTGCGAACGCTGCTAATGTTCCATGTCTAATCTGTCACGAGCGGGGAAGGCTTGCTCGCTTTTGCTCCGTCTTCCCTCACCCTGTCTATTCGCCGGAAAGCTGGAGAGTGGGATTAAATTGTTTAAAGTAGTTAAAGACTCCTCCCGGGCGTACGTGATTGTGTGTATGAGCGCAGCGTTTTCATCTTTATTTTTCGGAACTGAGGAAAGAGGAACTGCAGCCCCCCAAAACGCAAGTAGCTCCTGCACAAGGCCAGCTCTTCAAAGGAGTTAAGAGGTGCCGTATTATCGTGGAGTTTAGTGGTCTTTTGTATGCTTGCCTGTTTGGCTTTCTGCAAGTATAATATTAAGATCAGGCTTCTGGTTAAGATAAAGTTGCATTAAAACATTATCTGTGTCTCATGGGCGGTAGGTGTGCTCCTTGAAGAGCTGTGGACTACCCGAAAGAGCGCTTCCACGTACAGCTACCTAAATCCTGCTCTGTGTGTGTCCTACGTCTTGATGTCTGATGTATTTATGCTATCTGAATCTTTTACTTGCCAGGATGGAGCTGGCTGGCAGGTGAACTGGGAACTTCTTCCACCTCTGTCCTGCTCCGTTATGCAGAAATGTGCTTAAGCAAACACCCAGCTGCAAAGACAAAGCCTGCTTTGAGTAATTAGTCCTGAAATCCAGAGAGATGATTGCTTGCTTTTTTTTTTCTTCTTTAAACTATATTGACTGTGAATTGCAAAGAGACCAGTTCATGGCAATGCTCCACTGAGATATTTTGGAGACAGAAATATATTTGCAAGAATCTGCAGAAAGAGCTAAAACATTTATTAGAACTATTTAACCGATAGGGTCATTTTGTATTCGTTCATTCAAAAGCAAATGGGAAGAAAATTCGCAAGTGCAGTTTAAGACCACAGCTCATTTCTTAGCATCTATTAATCTTAAAACAGCACAGGGAATGTGGGGTTTTGCTTTGAAAGGTGAAGTTGGAGACTTGTTGTTCTGCAGGCCTGCTTTTCGTATACACTTGCAGATGTGTGTATGTAGTCACGCATGAACACAACCTCAGTTAACTGAGCTCTAGCTTAGCACCCTCCCTTTCACGCTCTTGGAGCTGCTGGAAGGATATTCTGGGGCACCGCTAGCTCTTCCTAGGTAATGCTGCCAAAATTATGTGAGGGCAGCCAAAATAAGTGCTTGTGCAAAGCCGCGGGACATCAGCCATGGTCCTGGGCGGTGCATCAAATGTGTGCCCATCTGAGCATAGCCATGGTCCTGTGCATGCTCTGCTAACCTTGTGTCTCTCTCTGCCCGCTGGGCTACAGGTGCAAAGAGCTGAAATACGCCAAGGACCTACCCCAGATCTCCATTATCTTCATCTTTGTGAACGAGGCGCTGTCGGTTATTCTGCGATCGGTGCACAGTGCTGTGAATCATACGCCGGCTCACCTCCTCAAGGAGATAATCCTTGTGGACGACAACAGTGATGAAGGTAAGCAGTGGGGTGATCTGGGATCTCCCAGGCATCAGGGGTGTGCTTGGAGTGTCTTTCCAGGAGTGTAAAATTCCGTTGAGAAGTTGCTCTCCCTTTGGGAGTGGTGGTACTGCTGCGTGATGTGTGGTCAGATGTGGAGGGTGTGCTGGCCTGAGCACCAGTCCTCACCCTGCTCCTTTTCTCCAGCTTCTGTAGCATAAAAGTAACAGGATCATACTGAAGTTAAAATCTGGAATAACTGTTGATGGAAAGTGGAGTTAAGAACTAGAAGGCTAAAGGAAACCAGAACATGTTCTCACATTTCTCTTTTCTGTAGCGTCCAGAAGTTCTGGCTTCAGCTGTAGCTTTGGTTTTAATAATAACATTTTGGTGGTTGTAGAGATATGATGAACAAGACCCTGGAGTCTAGTGATTCCTGTTCTGGCCTGTTGCAGTGGCTCCAAGCAAGGTGTTTTCTCTGGGTGTGCCTCAGTTTCCCCATCTGAAAAATAAAGTCCTAAATTTTATAAATGGCTGGGTCTCTGTAGTAATAAAGAACAGACCCTCCTTACTCTAATATTATGCTTTCGATGTAAGAAAGAAATGCAAAGAGGAAGAGAAGGAAACAAACATACCTGGCCTGAACAAGTCAAGCTATGGCAAAATTTGGCACAGGGTGGAGGTTTTCCATGTTCCACACTCATGTCTTAAATTGAGCCTGTTTTTGACTGCTCTCGAACACCATCCTTTCTTTTGGTAATACACATCTGCGAGGGGCTTAAAACCCATGCATGTTTTCAGACTCGAGTTTTCTACAGCTTTTTTGTTTTTTCCCAACATATAGTTGGGTCGCACGATATAACATATGGCGTAGGTAAAATCTTCATGAAGACTAGCAAAAGGTTGAAGTACTTTGATTAATGCCTTGTTCGTTTGTATTGCACACTGTAATGATATTAAAAAGAATAATAGACTCGGGCTGTGTATCTCGTGATCAGCAGGGGAGAATAGAGAAGGCACAGGAAGAGGACAACTCCTTTCTTTTTCTGGCTATTCCAAAGCAAGCCTGAGCGGTTGCTCTTCTGATAGCAATGAGATGGAAAACAGTAAGCAACTCAAGCCTGTAAAAATAGGTACTCGAGTGCAATAATGAGCACCGCAGAAAGCTGATGAATTGTAATTACCGATAAAAGGAAGAGGAGGCCAGCTCCTCCACTGATGGAAGTCAGTGCAGCTCTAGGGAAGCTAACAAAAGCTGGGATGACGCACGCCAGTGAAGCCCCGGGATTTTAGAGCTGGAACTCTGTCTTGTGAAGGAAAAGTGCGGATGATCCATGTTTGCAGTTGTTGGTATTGCCCTCTGCTTAGATGGTTAGAAATAGCAATGTGAAATGCTGCTTCTCCAAGTTCAGTATCAATGGAGTGAAGAGGAGAACAGGCTTGTAGAGAAAAGCCACTGGTGGTAATTACTGAGCTTCTCTGCTCACTGCTGTCTACAAAGAAGTGTGTTTCTAAGCAGCCTGCACCAGCCATTCAAGATGCAGCACTGAGGCTAATATTGTATCAAGTACTTTGGAAACACTTAGGAAAGGCATAGGACAATGGGTGAAATCCTTTCAGAAAGCACCCCCCACACAGTCCTCAAATAAGCTGAGACTGCAGCTGGCAGGGAGGATGCAAAATAAAGCCTATTTCTTTATCTGCTGCCAGATGGCATGGCACCGTCATCCCTGGTGTTGACTGTGAGGAGAATGGTGCTGCTGGGCTTTGGTGGGGAGGCTGGGGGCTGGATGGCAACAGGGGCAGTGAGGAGAGGTGGCCAAAGCTTGGCAGCCTGCTTGGTAGCTTTGCGGGTTCAGGTTTTTTTTTTGTGCCTGTTTTGCCTGATCTGGACAAGCTCCCTGCTTCATGCCCAAGTGCCTTTTAGTAGGCGCCAAGAAGTGGTCCGGAGTTGAGCTAAGGGTCATATAAAACCTGAAGACCAAGGTGAGTCTTTCCTAGAAACCTTGTGCTGCAGAAGTAAAAGGAGAATGGATAAAGGGAACACTGCAAGGGAACAAGGAGATGCTATTAGCCAGTAGGGTTAGTTAATAATATGAGCACTACTGCTTTTGAGCCTTTGTAGGCATCATGACAGCTGAGATTATTAAGGAGGAATTTGAAGGGAGATAATGAAGTAAATTGGCAGATGTTACGGAGAGCTCCTCTGAAGCATGTAGCAGTCTGATTTTTTTCTCCTATAAAAGAAATGATACAAACCAATACGCATCCCTGGGACCTATGTGTTCACCCGCTGCATAGTCAAGGAGCCTCAGTGACGTGAACGAATTATTAATGGCAATAATGTTGTCTTATAGTTCACATTAACAGTAGGAAGTAATTGTGAGCAGCAATAGCAACATCTTACAGTTGATGCTCTGGATATTACAAACAAAGTAGTTGTAATAAATGGATTTGATTCCTACAGGAAAATAATTACAGGAAAATAGATTCTCCTGAGCTCTGAGATTTAAAGATGAATTCTGGAGACGCGCTGGTGCCGAGCAGAGGATGGAGCTGCGTGGGTGTGTGCCTTGGGCTGTGACTGAACACGATGAGGAATTAACATAGCTTGTTTGTGAGGGGCTGTGTGTATCTGTGAGATTATTGATTTGAGTGTATGGCTTGTAGCGGTACCCTAGTTCTTCAAAGCCTTCAGATGCTTGGTTTTGTACACCAGAAAGAAGATTGACCTTCAGCGAGCAGGGGCTCAAAAATTCCTCAAAACCAGTAGATGCGTTGAAGAAACCCTAGGTGGGTCCCCAGAAGCAGCATTAGGTGAAAACACTCTAGGTTAAAAAAAAATATGGTCCATGAAAAGTTATGGTCCTGAGCTTCACTCTGTGGAGTGTGCTGTTTCTACGTAGTTTCTGCCTGGGAGCACTCATGTACACGGACATGAAGTGGAAATACTGACTGGGAATATGTATCAGTTATTTAAGAGTAAAACATGTTCCCAAACAAGCATTTAGAGAACCCTGGAATTTCTGAATCAACTTTGTATTTTAAAATTCATTCCAGTAGTGCAGGTAGGAAAGAAATGTGTGCTCAGCACTGCTGGTTTGTCTGCCCTTCAGATGCTTCACCAGCTAGCCGCAGAGGTGGCATGAAAACCTTCTGGTGTTTTGTGGTTCTAGACTGGCACAAACTGCTTCTAAAGCCTCGGTAAGCTTTTCTCTGCCCCACAGAGCTCATGGTTTTCTCGCGATGTGATGCGCAAATCTGCAAAACGTAGAAATAAGCAATGAGGTATTAACGGTTAGTAAACATGGCCATTCTAATTCTTCATAGCTGAGCTGTAAATGGATGTAGACATGAATATATTGTAATGAAAAAAAAAATCCCTCCTTGAAGGGAGAAGCTTGGGGAGTTTTAGTTTGACCCCTTCTTCCCCCATGAGCTACGCATTATACTTTGTAAAGACTTCTTTGTAGTCTGCTTTTATTTGTGTTTGCTGTTGCAAGGGTATAATTACAAAGATGGTGTGCAGGTTGTGTTTCTGAGTGATAACATGTTGCCTAGGTTGTTGGAGGAATACAGCAGTGTGCCCCCGAGATGTTACGTTATCTTGCAGTCACACGCTTTGTCTGAGTCTGTTGCTTAATCATCACCTGCTTTTTTTGCCGTCTGTCTTTTAGTGTTTTTAATCTGGGATAATATCTCTTTGAAAAGAAAACCTCTTAGTATAAAAGAAAGCCTTCAGATAAAAGGCTACTTAAATTAGCTGGCTACATTCAGTGATACATGCTACTAGTTGTAATTTACCTCTGTGTGTCATATTAGCTGTGACTGGATGTGTCGCTTTCTTCTGCAGCTCGTCTGAGCAGCGACAGCAGTGGTTCTCGTGCCTTCTCTCGGGAGCTGACTCTCACGTTTTGTGTGTGCGTGTTTAGAGCAAGGTTTTAACAGACTTGCAAGATGCCGAGTCATATCTCGGCTCTTCTTAGGCATCCGTCCAACCCGAATGCCTTGTTATTCCGGTTCCTTGAACTAAAGATGAGTTGGTTAATTGGAGCTGACCTAGTGTGGCCCCGTTTGGGTTCAGGTCAGAGTTCTTCAGACCCGGCGAAATGCGGAGAACGGCAAACCTTGCTTGGTTGCCTCTATTACTTTGGGTTTGGCTCAAGCAGGTGAACCTAAGATTTGAAGCAGAATGCACCTAATGGGACCAACTTTGCCTGTAATCTTGTATTAGAGTGCATTTATGCACCTCTTCCCCTTTACACAGTTTCCTCCTAAATATTTGCGAGTAAACATCGAAAGCTTTCGGAGACCCACCTGGCTCTGAGTCTCACTGGAAAAATTCTCTAATTTATTTATTGCCCGTTGAAGTAGTTTCTTTGGGTTTTCTGCAGCAGTAACCCCCACCAGGATAAGTTTGGTGTTTCAGCCAGGCAAGAATGAAGGAAGAGATTCTAGACAGATGGGTGTGCTGGTGGCTCTAATGGCACTGGAGTGCTCACGGCCTCCTGATTGGTGTGTCCCACTCTAATTCTTTGTGGTCCCAATAACAGCCTCAAGGTCTGAAGGCTTTTTCCACCAGTTCCAACTGGCAAACACTACTGTGTTTTCTTTAGGGGTGCGGATGAGGTGTGGCCTGCTTCTAGAACCACCTTGACGTTGTTGTATGATAATATTTCAGCTGGTAGTCGTTGATGGTTCCTTGAGCTCCTCCAGTACTGTTGTTGTTTGTTCCTTTCTTTGAGTGGCACTGGCTAGTTCGCACCTTTAATTCTGAGGACTTAAACTACTGACAGGATTTGGGGAGATTTGGGCAGGATTTGCAGTGTGGAAGTTTGGACAATCAATGGTCTTGTGGTTGTTTCTGGGCTAACATGAATGTCACCTCTATTGTCACCAGGTAGTTCGTTGTCTCTGGCATGCCTGTTTCCCAAACATGCTCATGTAGGTGACAAAATGTAGTTTGCAATAGATAGCATAAGTCATTGCAGCTGACAGTTGGGTTTTGTTAATAGAGCAACAGATCTATCGGATTCTAGTTCCTTGGGCTCACCCTTCGCTGAAGATCAATAGGCAGACGGAGAGCAAGAGAGACTGTCAAAGCTGAACCTGCTGGCATTTTCAATAGGGTTTCTCTCTGTAAGTCTTCCCTGGAAGTGGCTTGTGGACTGGCAAATGCCACACATTTACAAATACCTCCATGCACAAATATTGATTACCTCCTTAATAAAGGTGATTTAGGAATGATGTGAGTTTGCTCTGAAGGATGTTCCAGCTAGGCCTGTTCAAAAGAGTGTGCTTATGTGTGTGAGGAAAAGGGCCATAGGTTGCAGAAGGAAAAAAGATTGTCTAAAATCCATTGCAGTGCTTAGTTTGGATCAAATGACCGGTCGTATAGGCCACATAGATCTGATAGATTCACGAGTGAATAGACCAGATATATTGTCCTTTGATTAAGAAAGCTGAAGGTAAGCTGGGAAGCCTTGGCTCTACTCCTGCCTTGGCTCCTGGCTTTTTGTTGTTGCCTTGCTTCAGGTATTTCATTTTATGGACTCTGGAATGGATATCATGCACCAATTGTCATCTACTCAGTGTCTGGTGGACCTCTTTGAATTCTTCTGATTTTCAGCCCTGAGCTGAAGGGGCAAAGTCATTGCTTTTACACTGTGCAAGAGAGCAGTGAGGAGAACGGCAGCAAGTTGTCCAAATTCCTTGGTGCTTTCTCCTCTGCTCTAGTATGCATGAATCCCTGAAAGCAGCGGATCCAGAGGCAAGGCTGCCAGTTTGTGAAAGCTGATGTCCTTAAGTGGGGGTATTTGCTTGTGTACCTTTGTGAAAGTCATTTAATTTCTGAAATGCTATTTCAGACATCCCAGCCTTCCTGAATAATACTACTTTGGGACATGTTGCAAAGATAGAACAGTTGTGGATGAAATCTTTCTTAAGTTTATATGACAGATGAAAAGGTTTGTTGCTACTGACCTTAATGCAACAGCTCTTCTCTCCGCAGCCTGCGGCTACCTCTTCTGACAGTGCCACGTCAGAGCAGTCAAGTTTTTCTGTTATGCTAATGGCACTCACTGAAGTGACTGCTGAGTAAAGGAAAACGCAGGGTAAAATTAGGAATCACTTCAAATGACTTGGATTAAGATTGGATTTGAGAGCACATTCTGATTTACCGTGTGCTGGAGTTCACGGGGAGGCAGAAGAGTGCTTCAGGTCCCGCAATGTCTGCGAGGATGGCACGGTGCCAGCGCCAGGCTGGAGGGCCACCACTGATGCTGTTGGACCCGGCCACGTCAGTCCCGCTGCTCAGGCAAGATTGTCGGCTGCAGAATGCAAACCCTGGTCCCCCCTCCTTACTCCTTCCGTGGTGTCATGAAGGGGAGGAGAGCAGGACCAAGGCTCATGCGATATTCAAGTGGGAATTTTGGAGCTGTTCCCAGCGACCAGGATTTTGCTTTTGATACTGCATACTGGTTTTTCTGGAAGGAGTAGACCCTAACTTCTGGCTAGGCTGAGAAATGAAATGCAAAGCCCACCCCATCGCCATTTCTGCTGGCTGAGCTCCAGATCGAGCGCTGAGCACGTGTCTCCTGACGCTGCTCGCCTCTTGCTCAGCCGTCCCTGTGCCTTCCTCCTGCTGAGCTTCAAACCTGATCAAAACCTTGGCTTTGAATACCCACGAATAGCCACGTGCAGGCATCCCCTCCGTTCGGGACTGCCCAGGCGCGTAACAAAAGGTAATTCCCACCCGCGCTCTGGCTTGACCCAGAGCGGCAGGGGAGCCAAGCACAGCAGTTTGTTAGCGGAGAGGACTTGGGACCACGTCTCCTGTGTCTGTTCAGTGCTTTTGTGTCTCGGACCATTTCTGTGCGCGCACCCCGCATGGTGCGCTCGTAGCGCGCGTTGCTGGCTGGGGAGGGGATACTTTTGCTTGTGCTGGTGAGTGGTAAGAGGAAGCCAGGGTAAAATGATGCTGATCTTAAGAAAATACAGCCCTCGTTTAGTCAGGCTAAGAGCAAAGGGGTGAGAGCTACCGCCATTCAGCTGAAGAGCCATCGTGGTGCAAGCCCTGCAATGGGGTGATTCGAACCGCACAAGAAACACAAGCGAAGTTGGGTCCTCTCCTCCACCTGGTCCCCAGGGACATTACGTCGGTCACTTTGTGCTCTTGGCAGAACAATTTTTTCCTTATTGGCATCCAGCCTCATTTTTCAAAAAAAGGAGGCTATGGTTGCGCTTCCCCTTGGATTTTGTGCCCGACTATTGCACGATCTGATTCGGATAGGATTTTGTCTCTCTAGAGCTTTACTCGTTGCTAAACTCGTGGAATTAGAGCTGTGCGCAAGCAATTCTCATGATCGTTTTTCCCATTCTCCTGTTTTTCTTCAACTATGAAGCTTAAAACTGCAATTTGAAAGTTGTTTTAATTGTTCAGTCTAGGCTGTAATTCCATGGTCTGCAGCATTAATGACTCGCCTCCTGACAAAAGCACATGAAACGCAAATACTGTACTTGTGGGGTTTTATCTGTCAAAAAATCTGTGTCTCTGTCTCCTTGAAAGCACCCAAGAGATGTTATCTCCATAAAATACTGGTTGTCTGTGAGTGGCTCAGCATGAAATGGAAGTTGCTGAGTTATATATGTATGCGATGCAGATGCTCTGAATTGAGGAAGGGGCTCATTTGCTTTATTCTTTTTATTCTCACTTCAAAATAAAAGAGAGATGAGACTTTTGGGAAATTGATATGTGAGAGGAACAATCCCGGAGAAGGCAGTCTGAAGAAAGCACGTTTTCTGTGTTTGGAAGAAGGCGTGAAAGGAGAGGGAATAGATAATCCCATTTCCTTTGATGATTTATCTGGCTAAGCCCAGCAGATGGGACTTGCTTTTTACTCTTTTGTTCTCCATTGCTATGTTTTGTCCAACTAGGAACTGACTTTCTTGCTTATAAGTCGTAATATAATTCACAGAGTAGAATACTTAATGGTGTGTGTATATATATTTTTTTTTCCTCTCTGGAGGGGGGGAGTATGTATGACAGGTAGTGGTTTTTCATGTGGGGGCATAGACCTTAGCAGACCACACTAGCAGTAGATCTAGGTTCGTTTAACTGAGATACCAGGAAGTAAAAGGACTAAGATTTCTGACAAAGTTATAGAATAGCTAGGCACAAAATGCTAGATTGCTAGTGGGAAATCAATGGCTTTTCCTACCAGGCTGTATAGCCTTTATGGCATTGCGCATTTAGTTAAAAGCAGAATTTTCTGTTAGCTTTTTGTGTGGTGCCTGGCATAGCGTTTCCAGCTGTTGAGCAGAAATTCAGTAGGCTGCACAGGATAGATGAATATATTTTGCCCCCCTCCCCACTCCTATGTGGCTTTCAACATTATTAACTCAGGCTGAACCCTTAGACAATGTAATTAAAGGATCTGCAGTTCCCAGTAAGTAGAAGATGCATGATATGAGGATCTTGTGCGTAATGCCCAAATCTCTTTCATATTATCATAAAAGCAGGGGGAATTTCAACTTTTCTTGGTGGCAGTGCTTGGAAAAGATGCAACAAATGCTAAGCCTGTAGTGGTCAGGCTGAGTAAAAAGGATCATGAAGCTGATATACACAGTTTGATGTAGCTTAAATTACTTCAGATGGCTTTTGCGGCATTTCTAGTAATCCATTCAATCCTGAGGGCATTAAAATGCCTGATCAGAAATGTAGCGTACTGGTTGAAATACCCACACCCACATATTTCAAGGGAACCTAGCTGGCCTCTTGCTTCCTCTCACTTCTGAAGATGACATTTGGGCTCCTTAGTCATGTAGAAGGTTACTGGCAAGCTTGAATTTCTTTTAAAAGGTCTATGGTCAGTGTGCCATCAGGTCTGTAAAACTGTTCTGCAAATTAGCATTGATTCAACCTAAACAACTTGCAAATGATTGTATCCCTCCCAGGGGTGTCCAGAGATGTGTGGTTCCGGTAAGTTATGTTAGTGTCCATCAATAAAATGTGCTGATTTTAGGTGAAAACTGTTGCTCCTTCTCAGTGGATTCTCTGATCCCTCTCTAGACGAACTGAAGGCGCCCCTGGAAGAGTATGTCAATAAACGATACCCGGGACTTGTGAAGGTAGTACGCAACCAGAAGAGGGAAGGCCTTATCCGAGCTCGTATCGAAGGCTGGAAAGCTGCCACTGGCCAGATCACTGGGTTCTTTGATGCCCACGTGGAGTTCACTGCTGGCTGGTAGGTGCTGAACCTCATCATGGTATTAGAGCGTGTTTGTGAGAAGCATGGGATAGTCCAAAGTTCTGTAAGGAGATCTCTGGAAGCAGATCCACTGGATTAGTAATCCGCACTCGTCTGGTACGGAAGGAAGACGGGAAGTGCTGTATCCAGTGAGATATGGTGGGGTGATATTGTCAGATATGAGGAGAATCCTTACTTGCCCTTCTTTTCTGTAATCATTCTACTCCCTCCTTTTATGCACCCCTGGGACACACACTGTTTGTTTGTTTGTGTTTTTGTGTTGATTTTCCACTTCATTAGCCCCAAGTAGTTTCTGGAAGTTAGAAAAAAACAGTTAGACAAGGAATAGAAAGAGAAAGTCTTTCCTGCTTTCTTGCCCTTTGCAGCTGGATCCCACTGGGGAGGGCTTGTGTTTCAGACTGATCTGTCTCTTCTGCAGCTAAGAATAAGTGCAAAGGTGCAGAAGCAGTGAAAGGCATTTCATAAGGACTTTTTCAGAGATTCAAAGCGTTTTAGTTTGTGTTCTGAGCTTCTGAGTCTTGATCATGAGAAGAGCCTGAGAATGCTTTTTTTTCTCTTTTTTTCCTCTAAACAAATGTGAAAAGGAAATGCTCCCTGTTTAGAAAACTGGAGGTAGAAGAAGCTATCCTGCATGTAATTTGAACAGTGAAAAAACATACTCAAGGAAGAATCCTGCAAAAGAAAAAGTCTGGGCAGTTACCGGATTCTTCATAACAATAATGCAGCTGACGGGTATATTTAGAAGGCTATTTTGAATGTTGATGTCTGTATTCCCAGCTAAATGTTCCTCTTTTCAGGTCATTAGGTCTTCACACCTGATTTTATTGATATGTCTACGAATGTAGACGATATGTCTACAGTTTACTGAGCTGTTGAGCTGTTGCAGTAGCTTTTCTAGAGATAGAAAGTGAGCTTTTCTGCAGCATGGGCTTGACTCACACTGTTATGTACCCTCTGCTTTCCCTGAAGGCATCAAGAGTGGAAATGGTTTCTTGTGTTGGCAGGCTGAGCCCTGGTTGATCAGTGGCTCCTGCCCTCATGAGATGAGGCTGACCTGCTGCTCTCTGAACACGTTTGACTGGGTCTGTACAGGAGTACTAGAGTTGAATTTTGGAGCTATAAAGTCCATACATGGATCCTTGAACTGTGTTTCAGGAAAGAAAAGATCCTTCAGATGGTAGTCCTGCTTTCAAGAATTTACCTATTTTGCTCAGGATTTTTTTTTCTGGACTCGAGAAAAGCTCAAGCTAGGTATATCAGAGTTCAAACAAAACAAAACACACTAGTTATGGCCTTCTTTGCGGAAGACAAGTCTTCAAGCCAGGCTTCCTATGTTCCCTCAGCAAAATGTGGATTGCATTTTCATGCAGGATGTCCTTCTGTGCAGGAAAGCGGTAACTTGCGTGCAGTTGCCATATAGATGCACATCCGAGTTTAGCAGAAGATCACTGTCCGTATGCAACAGAGGTACCTAAGAGCAGCCATGTTGTGGCAAACCAGGGGTATATCTAGCCTGCTGTTATATCACTAGCAACATCCAAAAGCCTAGGAAAAGGCATAAGAGCAGGACTGGCATGTATGGTACTTATTTGGAGTATTCTGCCAGCCTGCAACTATTTGCAGATGTGAGACAAACTTGTCTTCTATGTACTCAGCAACCCTTCTTGCATTCATTGTGAGCTTTTATCTCCTGTTGAGCTTGCATAAGCTTTTAGCATTCACAGCATCCTTTGAGGAGCTCCACTGCTTAACTACCTTCTGAGTAATGGGCTAACTCTTTTTGTTTGGCGTTGAACCTTGTACCTACCTGTTTTATTTGATGGTCCATAGCTGTTGTATGGAAGGAGTCACTAGGCACCTTCTTTATGCCTGACTGTGTAGTTGGTCTATGTTGCACAATTAGCCCTTAATTAATGTACTGTTGGATTTCTTGGTTGTCTTAGTAAAGATCTCAGGAAAGCTCATATTTAAAACATGGAAATTTTTTGAATTAAAAAATTAATAACATGGAATTAATATTTAGTGATGCTTTTAAAACTGGTATTCCAGTCAAAACATGATGTACTAGCTCTGCAGGAAAAGACAAGTTCCAGTTTCAGAGGCTTTCGTTCATTTCCATAGGTTAATGTCTGAGTTTGTGGAAAATAGTTCTTTACTTGCACTGATAGTCTCAGCTGGTCCATGAATTTTGCATAGGAAAAGTCAGATGTGCAGGAGAGCCCTAAAGCTCCCCAAATACATGGGGCTGACTGTTTAAGCTCTCTATATAGTGACCCTTCCTGTAGGCAAATTGATGGTAGTTCCATGCAATGATGTGTCCAAGGGGGAAATCCCGTGAAGCAGAAGCACTGAAACCTCTTGCTGCATCTCCGTGGTGGCTGGCCGATCTTTACAAGCCTCTGAGAAATGATTTTTTAAACTCAGCAATGTAAATTCTTTGTCCTTAAGTGCACTTTCCATGCTGATAAAAGCAGGGTCAGGTGGAGTGGTAAGAGCGAGGCCAATGTGTTGTAATCTAAAGTCCCTTGCTGAGTCTGAGGAGCCTCATGGTAGTCGCTTAGCTCCTCTGGGTGCATTTTGCCATTCTCAAGACAGTGATGCTGCTTGTGAATGAGAGTGCAGACGGGACCATGATATTCCCTTCTGTTACCAGCAGTGATGGTAACACTGCCTGCTTTCTTTGTTTCTTTTGTCCTCAATTAAATGCATGAGCTGTAGAAAACCTGCAGCATCTGTCTGTGTGTAACCGGAGAAATTAATGGTCTCTTCCTGCCCTCTGCTTCTTTTTGCCGCTTAGGGCTGAGCCAGTACTTTCGCGCATTCAGGAAAATCGCCGGAGGGTCATTCTTCCCTCGATAGACAACATCAAGCAGGACAACTTCGAGGTGCAGCGTTACGAGAACTCTGCCCACGGGTACAGCTGGGAGCTGTGGTGCATGTACATCAGCCCCCCCAAGGACTGGTGGGACGCCGGCGACCCCTCGCTGCCCATCAGGTAGGTCGCCGAGCCTGCGTTGCGAGGCAAGGGGCGGACAGATAAAGCGAGGAAGGTGCTTCGGAGCGGTCGGCTCTAGTGCGGTAACGTCAGGCTGCCCGTTGTGTTGTAACGCGAGCCGAGAGCGGGCGCTTTGGGCTTTACGATGGCAAAGAGATTCGGAGGGCTGTACGGTTCGGTAACGCTATGCCGAAACATTAGGGAGGAAGAAGAATTTTGTAGAATTGTGCTTTTGTATGTTTAACTGCATGTGACAAAGTCGCTTTGCTTTAGTTATGGCATTAAATTTTTGCAAATAGTCAGAAATGAGATGCTGATTCTTGTGCAATGAGCTGTGTATACTCACAAGGTATGCCGATGGGTTTTTTCAAGTAGAAATGTATTTCCTTTTAGGAGAAACTTGCCGTAAAAATGTATTTTTACTTTTTCTAACACTGAGGCTTACGTGGTCAATGAACTCTGCAACGTTGCCCACTCCCTCAAAGATTTTAGGCATGAGACAGGCTGGTTTGGACAGAGCATAAAAGAAGGAATATCACAGCGTAGATGGGGGACTGGAGTTGCTGTATGTGAGAAGTTCAGTTATGTTCTCTTGATAGCCCTAAGTGTCGGAAGTGATGCTCTGATCAGGAAAGCTTTTTCAGTCAGGTGAATGGAATATAACTTGGTTAATATGGGGAAAATTTGCTCCCAGACATGTAACAACCTGGGATAAATGCAGCTACACAAATGTATAGCTGATATAAATCAAAATATCTGTGCTTTTGTCAATGATTTAATCCATGGAAGCTGATACTAGATCTATTCCAATTTATACAGCAGCCTTTTTATTCCTCTGGGCTTTGCTTCCTTGCTCCAGGTGTCATACGGAGCTATTAGTGGAGGAACTGACGGAAGGGTTTACGCTGGACAGGCATCAAGCCTTTGAGGGATAGACAGTTATTTTTAACCAAATGCAAGTTGCTGGGGTTGTTAAAGGCGTGGATGAATGCCTGGGGTATACAAAGGTGAGGCTGAGGAGTTCAAAAGCATTTTAAAGCAATGTGTTAGTAATGCAGCTGCTGTAGCAACCCCTAAGGCAGTTTGACTTCCCAGTGGTCAAACTGGCAGCTGCGGAGGATCATGAAAGTGGACGATCTCTGAGAGAAGCCTTTCTTGGCCTGTCTAGATGTCTAAATCAGGGAATTATTGCAGGGAGAAGCAGTTTTATTAAGCTGAACTGATATAGTTGGGAGAAACAGGCAGGCTTTGGGCATACAGGATGCGCCCTATGACAGTGGAGACACTACTCCAGGGCCTTACTGTGGTCAAAAACTGGCAGGCAAGAAGCACTAATGAAACTGGACTCACTCAAATGTAACATTTAGATGTATGTCGTGACCTTCTGGTGTGCTTTCCTCTGTGAATCTGATTTTTGTTTTGATTTCAAAGTGTTAATAGGCTTTTTTGTGGGGGGAGCAGTTAAGGGAAGCAAGCGGTAGAGATGGATCTGGAAATGCAAACTTGTTTGTAGAAGAAACCAAGGTTTAATGGCAGAGCAGATGAGAAGGGGAAGAAAAAAGATGGGGAAAAAAGTGCGCAACTGAGGAGGAAAGAGGGAGAGCTATGGTAACCTGAAGAAAATGGAAGGGTTGAAGAGCCAGGAAGAGAGTGGATGGTGAATTCAAGATACAACCTGACTGTGCTTGCAGGCAACCCAAGATGGGAGTCCTTTGAACTGGCTTGGGTGGGCTGTAGTGCCTTGCCAGTGCCGGTGCAGGGAGGTGGAGAGAAGGCACCGAGCTGCTCCGTGCTCTTGTCTCACTGTAGCGCTTGCGTTCTCCGTGGGTTGGAAGTACAGACGTTCGCTTGCGCGTTGGCTGGAGCAGATGCTCCGCGGGGCTGCTCTGGGCATGCTGAACAGCTCTAGCACTGCTTCTAGAAACAGGCAAGATGAGAACAGACTTCTCTGTTCCAGCTTGATTTTTGGATTCTGTTTCTTTGAGATCCTACTGTTGCTTACAAGGGTGTTGTAGACCTGTATGATTTACAGAGGAGAAGCGTATGTGGTAGAGGGAATTTGTGTGGAGGCAGAACGGTCTAAGCTGCTAATAGCTTGGGCCTTAACAGAGAGATGCCGGTAAAAGCTTCCTCTTCGGCAATGCAGATACAGCGGGGAGGGTGGGGGGCAGACTGGAGGTCCTGACTTTGGCTCTGGCTCCCCAGATGTGGATCCTGTTACCAAAGGCAGCTGCTAAGACCAGGAATGTAAATGGAGTCGTACAACTGCTTTACACTTGCACAAGTATCCAGAACGAGCACCACTCTTTTTTGCTTGGTTTGACTTTGCCAGTGGATAGCATTCAGCTTTGAGCAGGTGCTTTATGTGCTTCTGATCTGCTGCTATAGAGATAATGTGTTAGCTGTGGAGGCATCACCTGAGGTTCTTTGGCGTCTGTTCAGCAGAAGGTCGTGTGATTGTTATGGTGCGCTTTTTTTTTTTTTTTAATCTATGCATGATGATAAAATATGAAGGGATGTTGAGTCATATTTCTGCATTAAACACACTGTTACTGATTTCAACAGCCGGGAGGTCAGAGAGGTTTGTCGGTCTGCTCTAGGATACCCATGGTGCCCCCATTGCTCCCTCTTTTGGAGGGGTGACGCTAGTGTGGCTGGTGTCCCTTGAGGCCCATCAGGTCTGGTGGACCCTGCCATCTCAGGAGTTTGCCTGCCTGTCTGCTGAGCTAAGTTTAACCAGCAGTGAAGCAGGGATTGGAGACCCTTGCCTGGCTTTAACATGGGATGTGCGTTGTGGTTATCTGCTCTGACTTCATCAGAGGTGCCGGTGATGTGGACACTGCTCCTCCAGGTCATGGTGTGTGGAAGTCGGGGCACAGGAGTGGAAGTGAGCGTGGATGGAAGGGCAATGCCTTTGGTAAACTCTGGGAAAGAGCTTCTGTAACAGGCACAGTAGCCTCACAGTGATGTTAAATAATTAAAGAACTTACTAAAATAACATTGTTAACATGCGCTAAGGGAAGGATTATGGGAAAGATAAATGGGTAGTGTCCACAACAAAAAGCTAATGAAAAATACTGTCTCTTTCCATTATGTTGTGTAACCGTATACAGACCAGAAATAAATGACTGCAGTTATTTTTTTTGTCATGTGAGGCTGTGAAACTATGCATTTCATGACAATATTTGCATGAAAGGAATACCAGTGCAGTACTCCATGTAATTATGCAAGGAATTAGAGGAAATTTCTTGAATTATAATATACAAAGGTACATTAGTGACCTTTTAGGATAAAAAATGGAGAGAGAAATAAAGGCAGTTTGCTCCTTATTTGGTTTTATACTGTTGGTACATTGGTTTTATACTGTTGGTGCATTGACAGCCCCAGGAAAAGTCCCCCTCGTGGATCAGAGAGATGTGTCTGTGTGGGGGATGCTCTAGCATGCTTACAAGCCTCTGTGCATCCGGACCTACCAAATATTCCGCTGCAGAGGCTGGAGACAGACAGCTGTGGGAATACGTTTGGAGACGATTTTTTTCTCATGGATAATTCACAAGATATAATTATCCAGGCAAAGAGAACTGATGGCTTGAAACTCATCTAAAATATGGCCCAGTCTCAAACTGGCTCTAGGCTCCCACTTTATCCAATAACATCCCCACAAGGGAAAGATCTCCCATAATGACTAGGAGGGATGCTGGTGTAATACATGGATTCCATAAAATGTTGTCTTTCATATTTCTTTCCATTAACATTTAAAAACCTGATGCACAAAGATCCCCTTGCTCTTAGCACTGAGTGATGCATGCAAGTGCTTCAGAAACTGGCTTTCCGTGCCAGACTTAGGACTTGCTCTGACTAGCTCTGCCTAGAAGATAAACTTGTGATTATAGTGCAACATATCATATCTAAATTAGATGTCCTAGAAGAGGAAGACAGTAAGTGACATAAGAAACATTCATCATAGATCCTTAACTTCATCAAATGAGCTCCCATGGAATTTTTCTGATTTCCTCCTCCAGATAGTGTAGATGAGTGTATGTAAGTGAATATGTGTGCTGAAATATCTCGACCTACTTTGTGCTAGCAGATGTAGGCAAGATTTATCCAGTCCTTTGCTATTAATCGTATAGAATTGATCAGTTTACTGAGTGCCCAGAAAACCTGGGTCTTGAAGAAAACCGGAACAAAGCTGATACTTTTTATGTTCTCTGGGAAGCACAAAAAAAAGGTCATTTGGAAATGCAGTGAAATTGCAGATTATCTGGAAAAAGAGTATTCCAGAGCCTGAATCTACCTTACCCCATGGTCTTGGGAATTATTAATTTCACACCTGAAAGAACATGATTTTTTTGGGGGGGGGGGGGGGGGGAGGGGTGCTTCTTAGTGTGTGGGTCCCCTCTGCTGCTGCAGCACGAGTGGGCTGCTGGTCCCAATGCTACCGGTTTTTTCTGGTTAACTCTTCAGGTTTGTGCTGCATCAAGTTTCATTGAAAAACAGCTTTAGAGAAACTGCTGATATCCGGAGGATTTATGGCCAGACATACTGATCACTTTTCCCTTGCAGGACTCATGTTTTATAATTATGTGTATATAAGACAATGACAGTTCCAGGGGTCTGATTCGTGAAACCAATTCACGGCACTCTTGAATCTGTGCCTCTTCAGGAAGCTAAGCAAGAGGATAGTGCATATTAA
Organism: Rhea pennata; assembly: GCF_028389875.1. Taxonomy (NCBI): domain Eukaryota; kingdom Metazoa; phylum Chordata; class Aves; order Rheiformes; family Rheidae; genus Rhea; species Rhea pennata. Next base: position 11,231,319 of record NC_084682.1, read on the forward strand.
GCAGCCTTGAGGAAGAGGGACACTTACCCGAGTGTGGAGCTTGGGGTCACTGTGCTTTCCTGGTCTCTGTGTAACCCTCCGGGGAGATGAGACACTTCGATCTTGGCTGCTTGCTTGGTGGGTCCATGGGCAGTGTTGTGACCCCACTGTTCCCAAATGGCTATAAATAGATTTCCTGGCCTCCTTTTGGTGTTTTCCACACTCAGCTGAGTGAATCAGTTCAGTCCAGTGGGCAAAAGCACCGCTGAGCAGCTTCAGTTAGTTGGTGAAATGCCCCTTAGTGTGGCATTTCACTGAAGGTGAAGGCCTAGGGTGACTTGGAGATGGTGAACAGGCCTTTTTCCAAGCATGCAATGTGCAGAGTGCCAGCTGTGCACCAACTGTGAAGCAACTAGCAGGTTAAATTGGTCTTCGGATGGGGCTTTGTTGCAGCTGTTTTATGTAGGGCTTAATCTTTATTGGTGTTGGAAGACAAAGGCTCATTTGATTAGTATTAAGTTCACTGTGAGTAGGAAAGCACTTTTGAGAGTTATGGTTTGTAAAAGAATAGAAAGTCTGGCGGATTTTTTTTTTCCTGAAGATTAAAATAATTTGAATTAACTCACCCAATTACCTGTTATCTCAGCCTCACAAATACTAATGAATTTGCTTTCACAACGTACTTATGAAAGAGAGAACTCTTATCCCTCTTATAAATGAGGCAGTGGTCAAGATGGAGAAAAAAGAGGAGTTTGAGGTTATTAAATGTAATATATGTGAGCGGTGAAAAGGTGCCTGATTCTACTGCTTAACAAAATTTTTGCAGTGTTTATAATGAACTATTCTCCGTTTGTAGACTGCAAATGGCAGTGAGGTCTCCCACCTTTCTTGCTGTCCATTTTACTCACAGTAAACCCATGAGGATTTACTTGTAGACTTCCCATTGTGTTATTTTTAATATTATTACTATTTCAGAAACTATCTCAGCAACATCGTGTCAGAACAAGGGAATAATCTTTTTGCCCTTGACATGGATGCATTTGCCTTGGGGGCAGGTTGAGCTGAGAGGAAAGGTAATCGTTTCGGAGATGCAACTGCTTGTTTGTTTTGTAGATTCAGGTATAAAATTATGAATGAAATCCCTCTGCTGGACTGGTATTTTGTTGGGTCAGGCTGTAAGATTCTGGATGGCCAGATCTTATTTTTTCTTAATGCTTCCAGCAGCCGTCATCATGTGACAGCTTTCAAAAACACCAAAATACTGCGTTTTCTTTATTTTCATTTCTTAGTGGGTCTCTGTCAGCCTAACCGTTGAGATTTCTTGCAGGCGATTGTTACAGCCCAGAATATGCACAAATCTTTAAGTGACCATAGGACTGAAAAAAAAAGTGCTCTGGAATAACCTTGAGCCTCCTGCAGTATTGATGCAAGTGAATTTTCAGGTGTAGGACAGTTTTCTTTCTCTTTGAATCCTCATTTTTGCAGGGATTAGCATGCTACGGCACTGTATCAAACCTTCAGTAGATAGCTGCACACAAGCCTGCTTAAACTATTACAGATATTTTCACCATCATTTGAGTATCCAGTGTGGAGTTCTGTCAGAAGGCATCCAGCAACTCTGAGGTGTTGTAGTCCATTAAACGTAGATAACATTGTGAAGACTGGGCAGAATTTCAAGGATTACTTACTGGGTTTTTTTGTTCATTTGTTTTGGAAAAAAAAAATCAAACTCCCTAGAAAACTGTTTATACGGACCCCAGAATATTTTTAAAATTAGTGCTTCCTGACTATGAACATCAGTAAGATTCTTGTTTCTGTATAAATAGTTTTAAAACGCTCTTGCTTTTCTGGCTGGGCTGCTTCTGAAGTCAAAGGAAAAGCTGATTTCCATAGGAGCCAGACATGGAGCAGCAATGGAAACCTCACCTGGTGTTTCTGAGGAGATGCTTCGTGCAGACGTTTGCTTATAGGGATTCTAAGTATGTGCATGTCATTACAGCGGCTGAACACTTACGGAGCTCTTCAATGGATTTGTATACAATTTTAATCAAAAATACACAAAGATGAGTTGATGATGATGACAATCCATTTCTGCCTCTAAAACCTCTAAAACCCCCTTTCATAAGCAGCTCAAAGAAAATGAAGTTCTGTGTTGGCCACCCAGATGCTTTGTTTCCCAAAGTTTCATTCCCTTGCAAACCCCATTTCTTTCAGCGTGCCCCGGAGGTTGGATCCCACTATCGCACGAACAGCAAAAATCCTGGCAGACTGGGCCAGATCTGGGAGCAATGTGGATGTACTGCCCCGAGCCTGATTTTGTTAGTGCTTATGGGAAGCAAACTGGCAAAAGCATCTTCTGCTGTAGACTTTGGAACAAATCAAGACCAAGCTATCCTCAGGGTGACTGGTGGAGACTGGTGCTTCCAAATACGTTGGTCTTAAAATTGAACCTTGGTCACTCTTGACTGCCGTAATCAGAACAGAGGCCTGTGAAACCAAGCTAACAAAACTAGTAATGAAGGGATTTTTTTTCTCCATCGTTACTGATATGGGGCAGCCTTATTTGGGTTCAGACTCTAGGAGAGGGAACCTTTGGGTCAATAAACTATGTCATCCAATTTGGGATTAAATTATGATCATTAGTGTTTTAGCAGCTTCAAAAGTACTTTGCAAGGAACCTTTTCAGTTCTCTTAATTTGGGTTTGCCTTTTAGGCAGAAGTTTTGCTAGGTAACAGGTCTAGGTGCAAAGGAAAAATATTTAATTGACTTTCCTTATTTTAATTTTAAATGTGATTTTGTATCAAGGAGAAGTCAACTCCAAGTAGCTATGCAAAGTGGCTTTTGCTCACTAGAGGGTTGCTTTTAAGCTCCTAAACTTCATAGAAATTCCCTTGATATAAGGAACTTGCTGTGGGCTTTGGACAGTTCAAGGCTTGAATCGCCTCTGTCATGCATTTTTATGATGAATGCTGTATCTGGTAATTTTAATGCTACTTAAATTAATGCAAAGCATGAGAGAAGTTTGTATACTGTCTGGTTTACAAGACTTGTGTCATTGCATGAAGGACTATGAAGCCTCTGCTTCGGGTGTATCTGAGATTTAAGCGTATGTAGGTTGTTAATGGTAGCCCAGGTGATGACTAGCTATGTCCATGATGTTTCATGCTGCATCTTGTTTCAAAAGATTTTCCATTTCCATAAAACTGTCCTTGTAATTGTGAATATTGGCTGCTTCTGAGAGCTCCGAGGCTCATCCAAAGCCCACTGAAACCAATGGAAGGATTCCCACCGATTACTAAGGCTTAGGAGCAGGGCCTACAGGCCATCTGTGGTGTGGATTTTTTTTGTTTGTTTTTGTTTTTTAAATCAGAGGGTCAGAGGAAAGCTTTGGGAAGAAGACTGACATTTCTGCAGCTTTGGCGCATCATGGAAATGTCATCTTAGACATCGAAATATCATGGTACAGGGACCAGAATGGGCTCACATGTGTCCAGTTTGGCCAAGTGCAAGTGACCTTCAAAAAGGCCGCTTTTTTTTTTTTTTTTTTTTTTTTTTTTTTGGTAGACAGCTAGACAGCTACAAGCACAGGCTTGTTTTCATTGAAACACTGCTCTTTGCTAAACTTCAGGCCTCTTGCAGGTAAATCTTCAAGTCCTCCTTTGAGGATCAAAGCCAGCAGAGACTTTTCCTAAAGAACCTTTCAAGCTGGGCCAGAGATGGTTAACCTTGGAGCTTGCCCCTTCACGAGGTGAACGGCGTGCAGAAAGCAAATCCACCTTCCTGAAGGGCATCATAATTTATTGGGATAAAATGTTTATGCGATTCCTTTCCGTAAAGAAGGAAGTCTGGGTCTGCTGAAAGAACTTGCCTCTGTGTTTTTAAAGCTTTACATAAGATGACCATATTGATTTAAAAAAAAAAAACAAAAAACAAAAAAGCTTCTCCTGATTAAAAACGACGACAAGACCTTGCACCGGCAGAACTTTTAATCTGATCCCTAGTCACAAAAACAGCCTTTATTGATGTCAAAGTTGCTTTAGAAAAGGAAAGAGTAAACAGGATTTGGCCTTTAATTTGTAAAGGGTTTTGCTTTTTCAGCGACATTAAATAGACAGAAAAGATGAGGATTGAATTATTTAACAATTGCTAGTAAAATTAAGCTTCAGTCAGCCTGCTTTCGCTGAAATAATCTTATGAATAAAAACAAAGCAATCTGGGGCAACACCAATAAGCAAAGCTCTCATCCTACTGCCTGGGTTGTTTCAAAGTGGCCCGTGAAGTGGTTTTGCAAGTCAAAGCCAAATGGAGCCTTTTCTGTGGTCTGTTCACACTTCCCTTAGGAGGAAGCTGCAGCTGATGGATTAGACAAATGGTTTTTATTTTCAAAACCTAAACTGAGGGGGAATTTTGCAAGAAGGAGTTGGGGGAATTTGAGTCTTTGAATTTCTCTTTTTTTTTTTTTTTTTTTGGCAATTGGGACCTAAGTGATGTATTGGCTAAAACCAATCTATTCCTGTTAAGAACTAAGTATTTAATGACTTTGGAGGTGGGTGTTCAAAACAAAGAAGTGATAATCGATTTGATTGCGCATGGTGACAAAATATAGCAGCACTTCATCAAACAGACTTAAAAGCGTGTTTGAGAGCTAGTGCTGAGGGCTGTGATTTTCTTTCATGTGCGCTTTAATTCGCTGTCCTTTTCAGTCAGTGGTGCATAAATAGGCATAATTTAAATTAAACGAAAAATAGATCCTTATTTTCATATCCATCAGTTGGAGCAATAAATATTTGATGCCTGAAAACTCCAAGCTGCCTCCTCTTGGGAACCTTGGAGGCTTTTATAAACTCTCCTACTCTAGCCTTGCCCAGGGCACTGAAATGCTGGTCTGTGTTGGGTAGTCTAAAGTAAATCTTCTTGAGGTTAAATCTCTAAATATTTCAGCTGTGCTTGCAAAGCCTGTACACCTGGGTGCAAGCAGAAGGCTAGCCTGTCATGTATTTAATAAGCAAAACATATCTTGGGGCTTGTCCACTAAACAGGCAGTTTGCAGGCACAGAGCCAAAGGCTGCAGTCTGGACTCAGTGTGCTCATTTAGTCCATCTGTGGCATTTGGAAGTGCCTGGTGTCCACACGGGTGGCAAGCAAGGTTCAGGAGTAGCCATTGTTCTTCTAAGTGGCTTCTGGGTTTCCATCACAATGTGCAGGGCTTGGAAATCCTCAGGTTTGAAAAGCTGTGGAAGGACAACTTTGCTAGTTCCTCATGTTTGTGCCAGTGTGGCCCATTTGGGTCACTGCGGAGCCTGTCTGTAGCCAGGTTTTAACCATTTGCTGAAAGTTTAGTGCCTTAGCGTTTTGTATTTGTGTCATTTCCATTTGACTTCTTTAGCTTCTCTGGGGAGGTCAAGGCTAACGTTGCTGGGTGGGTTGTGTGGTGGCACTTTGCTTTGCAGTGAGACTTGACCAAAACAGGTGACTCTGCTTAGGTAGGACAGCATTCCCTTGCCTACTTCTGTTCTTTCCAGACCTAGGGGCCTTGTGATTCTGACTTAAGCTCAGGAGCAACTGTCTGTGTGTCTGGCTCTGGCCTTTGTCCAGGGGCTCCTAAGCAAACCAGTAAGCCAACATTTTTTCCTCAGTTAGTACTTTTCCTTTCATTCATTGTTCTTATTTCACAGCCTTCACTTTTGGGAAGGATACCAGAGATTGCCTGCTGATGAAGAGCTGACAAACTGAGTGAAGCAACAGATCTAATCTGAGGCTTTAGCAGATCATATCCAAGTCTTTTGTTCCTTTGCTTAAGATTCAGATGGTCTCCAGCCTTTGACCTTTCTGAATTCCCCTGAGGAGTTCCTGCAGGTGTAAGGGTGAATCCAGGCTAGCTAGTGGGGTTGGGTCAACAGCTCAGGGAATGAGTGTGGTGGCATCTTGAGGGTCTAGGTGAGGTGGAAGGACTGCTGACGCTGTAGAAGTCTTTCTCCTGCAGAGTAACGGGAGTAGACCAGGCTGCAGAACTGAGCTGTGTCTGGGGAGTGAATTGGTGGTAGCTGTAGGGTGACTCCTCTGACAGGTCCAGAGTGCATGACTGATGTCCTCGCTGCCAGCCCTCTCCGATCAGTTGCCGCTTACTCTAAAGATGGGCTTTCCTGCAGGGAAATCACATCAGACAGAGGATTTGTCTTGTAAGACACTGAAGCCTGAGTGAAACGGGAGCTGTGAGAACTGCTATTAGTAAGGCGCGGGTTTGGTCTCTAGCAAGCACTGTGGCTCTTCACTGGTGGGCCACGCACACGTCTTGCAGACATAAGGCTTGTTGCTGGATACTGAGCTTTGAAAGAGATGATTTCCTTGTCTCTAAGGCAGCCATGTTCCCCTCGTTTGTCGCTGGATATGACACATCAGAGTAACTTGGACTTCCACCAGGCCACTGTGGATTTGAATCAAGAAAAGTATTTCAGGCTTTGGCAAGAGGTTGACTATTGTGTTCTTGAGGATGGCAGGAGAGAAGTAATTTTGTACCTCCCCATACTCGCACATGCTCGCTCCCCACCTCCTGGCCTTCCTAGAAGAGTAGTGGATAACCTGGTGTCTGCTGCCTTCAGTGCAGCCTGGCTGTGCCCTATAGGCAGCTTGATGGAGTTGCTATGCACATTAGGCTCCCTTAAAGAACAAGCTGAGGACTGGCAGGCAGTGTCTTTGCTGATGATTTACATTCATATGTAAATGGAAACACGTTCCCACAAATTTTGTTTGCCATTTTTGAGGCTTCAGGATGCATCTCTTCCTCATCAATGCCTCTAAATTATTACACGTAGTGACAGCCTGGAGTCTGCATTGGGCTGTAAATAGAAAGCACTGCTGAGTTGTGAAGGCCTTCCAAAAAGCTCTCCAATGGCAGCCTTGTAAGCTTTATGGAATAGCATCAGTTGGGCTGATCCTGAGGGCTTTGTTAAGGAGCCAACTCATCCCTGATCGAGTTCCCCCCAGCCCAGCATTCAGCCTGGCCCTCTGCTGCTCCCCGTGACTCCAGCTCCTGGATTTTGAAGCCCACATGGAGGGAGGTTGGGGGAGTCTGCACAACTTGTTAAGATTTGTAAGGAGCCCAGATTGGCAGAGGGCTTTGCTTCCCTTCCATAGGTGACCTGGGGAGACCAAAAGACTCTTTCAGGGAAATGAGGATGGGAGCAGAGTTTTTGCTCTGATTGGCTCCCTGACTGAATATCTCCCTTGACACTGACTGGTAAGGAAACCTATTTTTTCTGTGCTAGACAACTTAGCTGTTTAACGAATGCTTTTCTTAGATCCCCATTGCCTTGTAGTTGCTCTGTGCCTTAGAAGTCGCGCAGATACTTGCTAATGAGCAGTCAGGCTGCAGTTGTTCTTAGCTTGATCTAACCAACACTCGTTTTGCTCTGATTAATGTCTGAATGAACGCACCTCTCTTTTGGGGCGGGTTAGAGACTACTTCAAACCTGCTGTATTGAAGGGAAGAAATCACCCTGGGAAGTGATTTCATCCTGCGTGAGGATGGCCCTTGAGGCTGGGGCCAGACCAGCCTCACCTGCCCTAGGGCAGTGCTTCTGTGCCTACCTTATAGCCTGTCCCCAAAAGTGCCCAGGGGTCTACCTGCCCTGGGATGACTAGTGACTTAGTGTCCCTCTGCGAGGCTGTGGATCTTGCATGATTGCTTTAGCATCCTAGTTTCTTGCAAGTCAGCCTAACAGAGGTGAAGCCCTTGATGTACGTGCTCAAAGCGAGTGTGATGAGCAGGTCAGAGCTGTGCAGGGATGGACTTGCAAGTCTTTTTCCACGCCTGCCAAAATTGTGGGGTTTTATTTCTTCTTTTATTTGGGATTGTGTATTTCTGCTATGCATCCCTTCTTTTGATCTTGTCTTTACCTTGAGTGAGTGTAGTGGCGGTAATTTTGGTATGGTGTGACATCTCTTGAATGTTCCTTGTTCTTCCTGTCTCTCACTGTGGTTTCCCTTCAGGAAAAATCATTCAGTGATTAATCATAAGACTAAATATTTAAGCAAAGAGCTGTCAGTGGCTTTGCTTGGTGCTGCAAGACCTCAAAGTTTTGTATTTGCAGCTAACTGGGCTGTTTGAATGGGAGAACTGGACGGAACAGGAGGGTTTCTGATGCTGGGGGAAGCTGGGCTTCCCAGCAGCCACTGTTGTTGGGGGAAAGGAGTGGGGTCCCCCGTGGTCTTCATCTGAATCCTCTTCCAGAGAGGTTCGTTGCTCCCCATAGGCAGGAAGGAGTTTAGTCTTTGTAAATTCTTCACAAAGTCACTGCTTCTAGATGTTTTGCAAGAACTCTTTCTTCCACTAAGCATTAGACTGGTGTCAGAGAAGGTAATAGTCCATTCTATTACCTTCGCTGCCACCGCTTTATTTTTCTTTGCAATTAGAAAAGCCATCAATCATTTTCACAAATGTGCGCCTTATAATTGCCTGCCTTCTTTCTCCCTGTTTAGTGTAGATGTTCTTGTCAAGTCCAGCCCTGGGAGAAAAGGATGTCTGACAGGTTTCTGAGAGCTCTGCAGAGATTCTCTACAAATATATTTTCCACGTGGGATTTAATAACCATGTGATTTAATGTTTCTGGCTGCTTTTTAGAGGAAAGAAGTTATTTTTTTTTCCTATTATAATGACTCTTTAAGTGTGAGAAGTCTGCTAAGGCTGGGTGCCAGGAAGCAGTATGTTGAATTCCCCACAAAAAGAGCTTTGTGATGAGAAAAGCAGGAGCTGGAAGGCTGCAGATGCTAGGATTGCTGCCATTTATGGTTTTGAAGTCCACGGCATTCCCAAACAGAAATGCATTGAGAACTTTTGTGGCCGAAAAGAGGCAGAGGTAAAAGTTTACATTAAGAAAGGGCTTGGGGATATAGATCGTAACATTTTTCTCAGTGCTAGAGGGAATTGTGCAAGCTCCCTAGTACTCGTTTCAACAGGCTGCTTTGTGTTGGAAGACAGAACGAGACAGAATTTGATACGAGTTCGTAGGGAGAGAATGATACGTGCAGCAGAATGGACACGTCAAAGCTCATGCATAGCTGCACGGCTTTTAATTTTACAGAAAGATGAAATGGTTGGTCATGTAAGAGTGAGTGGCACCATTATAATCTTAATTATATTAGTGTGAAAAGTGGGCATTAATTTGGTTTAAAGTGAAGCATGAATATTCCCTGAATGTTCTTCTCTCTTCTCAGTGTAGCTGCAACTTTTTGTAAAGACTTGGGATGTTGTACTGCGTTTCCTTCTCTTTTTTCGGTGAAGGAAAGAGACATGAACACTTAAAAAACAATGTTCTATCAACCCAGTGTTTAATCTCATCTTTTTGGGTCAGTTGACAGCTGTGTGGATATCATCTCGGAAGTAGGCTGGAAATATAGAGAAGGAAAAAATTGCATCATCGTTGGGTTTTGTCCTTTTTACTTGTATGTACACGTTTGCTCTTGAGCAGTCATGAGTTTCAGGAGGAAAAACTCATTTGTTCTTTCCAATGAAAAGGTTTGCAGGTTTTTTCACCATTATCTGTTTGAATTTCATGGGCTAGGTCTGTCTATTCTAAATGATATTTTGTTTTCTTCATATTGTAACACTCTCTTTTGCCCGCTGGTCAACAGACTTAATGCTTCCGATATAATGTTGCTGCCGGAAGAAAATGCAGCTCTAAGGAGAGATAATATACATAAAATACATAATATGCAATATTACTTAATGAAGGGGAATAGAGCTCTGACTGAAGGGTGACCTAAAAATAAAATGGACAGTAGAGGGAAATGAGAGATTCCAGTTACTTTTGGAACAGAAATGATGAGATTGGGGAAGCAGATGGTTGGTTTGCTGCTAGCCAGAGCTGATTGTTCCAGCTGATTTTTGGGATGGGCACACTTAGTTATTGCCAAGGAAGATCACTTGGGCATTCACGAAGATAAGTATAATAAAGGATTAATAGTTTTGCTGGATTGTGGCACCAGGCTGATGCTCTCTGCACATCTGGGACCCCAAAACAGTGATCGGAAAGGACTCTGTGTTGCATGCAGTAGGATACTTTTTCATCCTAATTTCTAGGGAGATCTTGACCTAAACCAAGGAGTTTTGCAGAGCTATTAGTTCTCGGGGCTGTGCAATAGGGGCGTATTTTCCATCTTAGAAAGAAATAGCCTCACTGAAAGACAATGTAGTATGACTGTTTTTTTCCAATGAGCACTCCTTCCATCCCTGATTTATGATTAGCTTTGTCAAGAAAATCCTGTGTGTCTAGTAAAATGGGCTCATTTTTAACTACAGGGGAGCACTTTCTTTTTATACAGTAGTTTCTTTTTCTACTTTTGTGAGATGGACTTTACCATAGAAATAAATCACCAGAGCATTACTAAATTAAAAATAAGTACAAAACCAGGCAGTATGGCAAGCCAAGGTTAAACTTGGATCAGGAGATCAGATTATAATTCCATCAGTCTTTTCTCCCACTCGTAGCTTAATTTTGTATTTAAATGAGCTTAATAACCATTTCAAAGATATGTACACCCCACTGCTTTGGAGAACAGTCTCCTGATCCTCATGTTCTTATTTTGGGTCACGCGCATCGTTGCACTAATGTGCTATAACTGTGCTCCTAGGTGCCACAGTTTATTTGGATATAAAAGAATTATGCTTGCTTGGAGCAGAGATTAACATCAAGTTTACCTATTTTCTTTGTACAGAGAAAAAAAAAACACATTTTCAATCTGTGGTCTTTTTTTTGGTTGGTTCTGTCTGCATACGCTTCGAAGAGTGTTGAATGACAACACTGGGAGGAAGAAAACTTGCCGCTGCAAGTTGGCAACGTGTCCGTTTGTCTCTTTCTGATCGTTAAATGCCAGAGTTATATAGGTGCCTGATGACAGTGCCTAAGGGAATTTATAAAAATGTACATCCAGAATATGTCTGATGTCTCAAGATCAGTCAAGAGGCGTAATTTGGCATTTCTGACATTTTTACATTCAGGAACATCGTGTCCCTTTGAAAGGCTCATCTTTAATTACTCCACACCTCCATTCCCATCAGTAAAATGAACATGAAGATTTTTTTTCCCCCCTCTCACTTCCCTTTCATCTGCTGAAAGTGCAATGTGGCAAAGTACTTGAGCATACTCCAAACTAGAAGAACTTAAATAGGAGGATTTAAATGGTGCTAAATGTGAGATACGTGGCAAAGTACTTTGCTGAATCCTGGCCACTGTAATGGCTTCTGAACAGGTCTTTTTGTTATTTGTTTGCTGTAATCTTGATCAGTTGTCTGGATGCTAAACAAATGAGATGATAATTAACATAGCAACATCAGAGGAAGTTGATTTTTCCATCTGTAATGAGGATGATGATAATTAAACATGCATGACCTCACTAGATAGAATATGAATCAATTAAAATTAAAGCTGGTTGGGAATTCTTTTTCTCCTGTGAAAATTTTCAGAGAAAACAAGAATGATGTAACAGGTCTTAATGAAAAGAGTTTGAGGAGTTTGAGTTGATTTCTACCCTCCACCCCAAATATTAAAAAAAAAAAAAAAAAAAAAAAAAGTGCTGTGATTTTTCAGAGGTGGAATTTGTAATGGTACCTCCCTGCCCCTCATCCCAGCCTTCAAATCTCTCTCAAATAGGCCACCTCTTGTGCGCTTGTGTATTTAGATGAAGTTTTACATTGGGGAAAAACAAACAGAGAAAAAACTTTTCAGCTGATTCTAACACTGTTCAGCAAAACTCAGATCAAACACCTGCAAATGCTTTCCCAGTGCGTGTATAGAGAGGCTTATTCCACAGGCGCTGTGGCCAACAGGGTGCATGCATTAGTTTTATAATGCATCTTAATTTCCTATGCATGAGTGAACACCATGCTGGAGCAGGTTTTTTTTTAGGGGAAAATGATTTATTAAAGGCAAACTGCAATGATAAAGAAAAAATCGAGTAAAACCTCGAAACCCAACTTTGATGGCATAAAAAGGTGTATGTGTTAGCCTTACCCTCAGTCCATGAAGTAGTACCCAAGAAGATTCCTCTATAGCACAGACGATAAAATGTGTGAATTCTTTCTTCTTATCAGAAAATGTCGATTCTTCAAAAATGAAATTCTGATGGCATTATAGCAGTTCCAGCCAAACTTGCTTAGGACCATTTGTTTTGTTTTATTTTGTTTCTGAGCTGTGTGCAACCTTTAACTGACAGAAAGACACAGCCTCATTCAGTCCACTACTTTGAGCATTGACCAAATGTGAGACCAAAGCTTCTGTAGTCCCAGGTTGCTCTTGAGTGTTTTGGGATATGTTTCCAGGCCCTTTGGTTAGAGACCTTCTAGTCTGTGATTCCTCAAACATGATGAGATGAAAGCAAAATACAGCAGATCTCTAATGCCATGGTGTGGACATGCACCTTGGCCAGCAAAGCTCTGGATCCAGCTATGGTCTACTGGTTTCCCAGTGACCCTTCACTGGAGTTTTCACTGTCCTTGACGAATATCCAGAGTAGCAGCATATTCAGCATGCTTGTGCTTGTGTTTTTTGCTCCTCATTCTTCTCCCTAGCCAAAAAATAAAAATAAAAAAAACCTTTTTGTTCTCCTTTTCCAGAAGAGTTCTTTTCCATAGTAGCTGGTGTGCTAGAGAGGTTAAAATTTGAATGGGTTGCGGTTTGACCCTTGTCTGAGCTTGCAATGAGGACATTTGCTATTCAAAATCTTGGATGAGAAGTCACCTCGTGTCTGATAAATAATGTAACGTGACATCGTGCCCCCTCGGATCATAGTTCTAACCACTCTCAATGTAAGCCATGTTTTGTCTAACTGGAGCACCTGTGCCAAAATAGTGTCATGGATTTTTCCTGACTCTCATTGTAGCATCTTCCATGATCATAGAGGCAAAGTTTCTGAAGCGACATGTGAAGTGCATCTCAGAGTACCAAAGAAATAGGCGAAGCATCTTAGACTAGCACATCCTGACCTTATGTCATTTATTTTATTTAGGCTTCATTTCTGCAAAATGGACTACTTATAACTGAATGTGGTTTGTAGTTTTTGTTATCTTTATAAACTGAGCTAGAAGGGCAGAAGGTACTATCGGCAGGTCTCCAATAAAAGGGATTATTACAGATGCAGGAATGGCCACTAGCCAAGTTTAGATGAAGGCTGTGTGAGAGGTTAAATCATTTTGTTTCAAGCAATTATGTTATCTTACCATGTGGCAGCCCCCAACCACTATCATCTTTCATTTGGCCATTTTACTTAAGCTAGCTCTTTCCAATGGCTTTCTAAAGAGGAAAAATGCTTCAAAAATTCCTTTAGGAAATTACTGGCTGATGTTCTTATCACACACCATGTGGATTGTTGATTTAAATGCCTTGGATTCAAATCCAGCTCCTTCTAAGCAGCAGGGTTTGGTGTGTGCGTGCTCAGCACACAGGGATATGGGATTGCACTGTAGCATTTTATTTTCTGAGCTAATGCACAGTTTTAGGAGGAGGAAGGTCTAATGGGGAGTGAAGAGACTTGACTGTTTAACCCCATCTCTCAACTGTTCATCAGGTGGAGCTCTTGGCATCATCTGTGGAAGAGCATCTCCTGCGTGGGTCTCTGTGGACTGGGAAGCTCCTTGGTATCTGCCAGGTTGAGTGCTCCTGTTAAACACTTTAACTTCCATGTCTTCAACAGACTGTAGTAAAGATCCTACTTTGATTTTTGGCTAAAATTGCTGGGGGGAGTTTCTTCACTGTGAGAGTGATGGAGCACTGGAGCAGGTTGCCCAGAGAGGTTGTGGAGTCTCCTTCTCTGGAGATATTCAAGGCCCGCCTGGATGCAACCCTGTCTACCATGCTCTAGGTGACCCTGCTGAGCAGGGAGGTTGGACTAGATGATCTGCAGAGGTCCCTTCCAAGCTCACTGATTCTATGATTCTATTTGGTGCGTCTGCCTATGTTGCTTAATGTCATTCTGTATGCGTGGTGTAGGATGCCTCTTGCCTTGGTGCTTGGCTTCTGTGCGGGGACAGCTGTGCCAGAAGAACCCACCCAATGGGGTCAGTGCATTTTCCATCCAGATCTTTGTGTGATGGTAGAAAATAGCTTCCTTTAGTTACGTGCACACGCTTTACTGTCGCCTTATGATATCCTTAAGGGTATCCTGGGTTGGTGAGGTCCCCCGTGACCTGCAGAGTGTCTCTTCCCAGTGGTCTCCTGGATGAGAAAGACCAGAGCTGACTCAGCCAGCAAAAATTCCCAGTGCTAGTAGTCGGGAGAGAGAAGAATAGCACTTCTTGTTTAACTTGTTAACTTAACAGTTGTTTGCAGGAATTGCAGAGAGATGGGGAATATAGAGCCTTGCCAGGTGGATTTAAGGTCAAACTGTGTTTTAGTCTTGGAAGAGTAGGTTAAATCCCTGAATGCATGTATATTTGAAGTGGATAATTATAAAACATAATGAATTTCATTAGAGTTCAAGGCTGTGCTGGGCAGAAGGCAGCAGGCTATTACAAGGAAAGGGGGTTGAAATTGGGGCCTCTTGCTGTTCATTAGGATAAATCTGGGAAGCAAGTCCTCTCTTCTGCCTCTTAATTGCACTATGAAGGCCAGTATCAAAAAGGCAGGATGCAAGTGACTGCTGCTGCCCAAGATGCTATTATAATTAGAGTAGTCCCTGAACCTCATCCAAACTTACAATGTAGTATCAATTCAGGTTAAATTGGGAAACTGAGCAGAAAATTGCTGTCTGGTGTTTTGAGTGTTTTTTTGCATCTTAACATTATCTGATATGGGATCATTATGCACTAATGCAAAATGCCAACAAGTAATGGTGCAACGCTGTGAGTAATGACCCTGGGACGGAAGAGCAGGAAATGGTGAAATTTAATTTCTTATGCAGTATTGTGGAATAGAAGTCAACTCAGGTACGTGCTTGTTCAGCTTAAATATAATGATCTGTGCCTGGACCCGAACTCTGCAGGGAACCTGTATCTGTAAGTTGGGGAGAATGGAGTGGGGGGAGAGTTGCCATGGAAATTCAGCTGATGTCAGAGTTGCAGCGCATTGCAAGCAGCTCATGTCACAGCTCGTTTTCCAGAGTAAGTCGAGAAGACCACAAATTAAAGAAAAATCATCCTTAAATGTTTCCAGCAGCACCGTGCAGGGACATCTTAGTAGGCAAATGTTGCAAGTTGTAACTACTTTGTTGGGAGAAGGAAGCTGCAAGTGTTCATCTGCTACCTGATCCATCTCCTTCCTTCTCCTGATGGCTGCTCTTTGGGGCTCAGTGTGGTTTTTCCCTCTGCTGGGAGGCTGCATGAGTGGGGCTCACTGAGGCACCTATGAGGACCAGAGCCCGTGGAGATCCGTGATCACCTCTCTCAGTGGTGTCCTTCTGTGGCTCGCAGTGTCCTTCTCTGGCTGTCCCCACGTGGCAGGTGCTGTTTCACGCTGTCAAGCTGGCTGTTGTAGCACATGTGGCCATGAAAGCTTAAGATGTTGCTTGCAAATTGGGTGCCATGATGTCTATTTGTAAAGATGGGCTTTGGCTGGAATGATCTGTATTTTCAGCTGCTCTGAGGTCAGATGCTTTGACTTCGCTGCCTAGGTTTAGGGTTTTCTTTTCTTTATGTTCCTCCGTCCTCCTCCGTGAAGGACATCAAGGGTTTCCCTCAGTTGGGGCTTTTAAGCATATGGCAGCTCAATTGCTTTCTGCTTGTGTTTCTTCCATCAGTCTCAGTTGTTCTTGTTCAGCCTGTTAAGGAAACCCGAGATGTTGGCAGCAGGTTTGGGTACAGAAAGAGTTTCTTGTGGTTGCAGAAATGTGCTTATTTCTTTCCAAGTTACTTGCAGTAAGCCAAATGGTCCAGAGTTATTGTTTGATCTAATCCTTTAATTGAGAATTAAACTGCTCGCTGTTGTGTGACCTAACACATTACTTATTTTAAAATTGGATGAAACACTCAAGGGTATTTTTGTTATTTTTCTGATTTTTTTTTTTGAGGAGGGGAATAATTTCCTTGATGTGCAAGAATAAATGAGACTGCTAGACAAACAGCTTGGGTCTTTATAGCCTCTCTTCAGGTAATTATGGTGTAATTCAAGCTTCTCAAATAAGAAGCAAACAATAAATAAATGATTAACCTGTCTTTATAGTATTAAAATCTCTATGTATTTCAATGCAGTTCCATTTGTCATAGTAAGTGAATAGAAGCAAATTTATATTTGAAATAAAGTATTTTGGACTGAATGAAAATCAGGAAATTTGATGTCAGAATCCTTGAAATTTTATCACCTCTGTTTTTGGCCTGGTTCCCTGGGCTTGGGTTGGTTATCTTTCTTTTTGGTAACAAAATTTCTCTGTGTTATGGGTGTAACAACCCTGTTGTGGCTGGGGTTAATGTGTGTTTGCAATGTGGTGTGCATACAAAACTTGCACTAGCTAGAAGTTTTAAAAGACCAATCTGTTCTACAGAGTGATTTTGAAATTCTGAGAAATTAAAAAGCTGACCAATTTTTTATTGTGGTACAAGAGGAGTAGAAGGCAACAGCTTTGAAGTGTGCAGACATAGAATCACAGACAAGGGATAAATTGCTGCATTTTTCTTTAAATAATAGGATCAGCAGTCAAATAGTTGTTGCTTTGTCTTTGGAGATGTCTGTTTTGTGAAGCGTCAGTAACTTTCTGGCCGGGGAGAGACTCCGTATCGTATCACAGACTCCAAACAGCATCTCCAGGAAGCACATTTTAAAGAGGTGGACAAGCTCTGCCACTGATTTGAAATCAACGTAGTCAATGGGTTCAACTTTACTCTTGAGTTGAGGACCACATGCACTCCCATCACAAAAGTGGACGTGAGACAGAACCGAGCTTTTCTTCCTCTCCTCTGAGCAACTTGACAATGTCGGCCCCTTCAGGTGAGCTTCTGTGTCTTTCCTCTGCTTGGTGCCAGGAGGTCTCTGTTATCTCCGAGAAAGCTGTACAGCTACCAAGGGCAAGTTAAAGCCCCCTGTGTACATGAAGCACTCCTCCTAACGTTGTGTGAAAAGTGCCTAATCCCACCTGGATGTGAAATGCTGAGTAGATATTCCAGAGCTGGGGACTCTGAAGCCTAATTTACTTTCTAAAGCAAAGTGATGCTCCTTAAAAGTGAGTGTCATTTCTCTTTTCTTGATGATATATTTCCTTTAGTAGCAAAGAAAGCCTGCAGAAGAAAATTGAGTAGAATTGCTACTGAATTCAAAAGCTCTGTAGTGATAAATATGGTTCTGAATAAACCTCCTTGTAGTCACAAATCAATTAATCTTTTCTTTCCCATGCACTCTGTCCTAAGGATTTACTTTCTCATTGAGTTTTTCCTAGCTAGTGCAGTATACCTAATTCTTCACCTGGATAAATAACTAGTGGCATTTTTATTCTAGAGCAAATCGGCATTATCTTTCTTGCTTTATACAAGCAAAGGGAAAATAGCCTTCATTTTTTTTTTCTTTCCGGCACAACCTCTTGTTATTTGTACCTTTGAATAAAAAAAGAGAACAGGTCTTGGCTCTGAGGAGTGAGCAGGGCACTTGTCCTCTGAACTGGAGCTAGGGCAGCAGCACCCTGCTGAGCCCTTCAGTTTGGACTTGCTTGGTGGCTGACGATACGCTCCAGTTCATGACAAGGGTGGGCCTACTGGTTTGCGTAAGAGTGGCCAGTGTGTGGCAGGCAGAGGCAAGTTTGCTCTTAGTGCTTGGAGCCAGCTGAAAGCTCTGTGATGAACTTAGCATGGAGCCATGCCTCGCTCATCACCTCCGTGGAGAATGCCAGGGTGGGTGAACTTAGCCTAGAGCAGGGATGGAGCAAGTTCATGTGTCTCTGCCTTTTTTGCAGTGCTCTTGCTTTTCATGTAGTAAGCAAGGGAAAAGTGGAGACTAAAAAAGAGCTTTAGGCATGCAGAGCCAACGAGCAGCTTCCTGCGTGAGTCTCATCCATTACCTCAGTGATGTCTCAAGGTGGAGCGTGCCCTGAAGGGAGGTGATTGTTTGTGCTGCTTTTTAAATTGTGAGAAAATAATATTGTTAGGGAGTAAGATGACTTGCCTACCATGCTGATTCAAGTGTCTGGTGGAGGGAGTCTGTGCCCCAAGCTGAGGGGATGGAAAGTAGGGGAGAGCTTGCCTTAAAGTTAAGTGCAGTGAACTACGCTATTCAGTACAAAAAAACCCTATAGTTCCCTCTCTCTCCAAGTTTCCTCATTACAGCTATCTTCTCCTCCTCCTCCTTTTCTCCTTCCACATGTGTGTGTGTGTGTTATGAGCTGGACTCTTACTGATCCTCTTATTTCCTGCAAAACACAAGGGTGAAGTAATGACAAGCACTGTGTAGTGTCATATTTCAGGCTAAACTTCATAAACTAATTCCAAAGACCTTCTGTATGACTTGGTTAAATAATGCTAGCTGTAAATCTGTATTATTTTATGATTTCTTAAACAGGTTTTTCAGCTCATTTTTTCCTAGAGACTTAATATGGAGGAGGTGACTTCAACAAAACGATCAACATCATGCAGCCTAAAAATTGAATGGCCATTGAGTTCCTTTTTATCCAGGTGATCCATGGGGAATGACAGCATCCTTCACTTTTTTTACTGAGCTCAGAAAAGACAGCCAAGGAAAGTCAGTATGTCATCCTTTGTAAGAGCCAAAAGATTCAGTGTTAATAAAAGGTGATAGAGAACGTGGATCATGAATTACGACACAGCCCGCATTTTGCCACAGTCTTTGCCTTAAAAATAGGTTTTTTTTTAAAAAAAATACATAAGGATAGGATATGAGAGCAGGAGGCTGGATTCCAGAGCTCATGAGAGCTCTTCTTTCATTCCTTGTGGATGCAAAATGTTGTCTGAGTTCTGAAATCCTGAGAAATAAGGACATTAATACCTCTAAAGAACCCTCCTGTCCCAGAAGATTTTCTCTTATTAACATCCAACGTCAAGGGTGCTCCCTGAAAGGAACCTTCCCTGTCTGTAAGTACAGTGGCCCATTAACACGCTTGGTTTGCGTCCTGCCGTTTTAGAAGGAGAGATTTCTTTGCCTGGTTCTGAGTGGGAGAGGAAAAAAGGCAAGGGAATAGTAATTAAGTGAAAACCCTCTTTCAGAAGTCATGCAAAACGTTGGCCACTGTCAGTGATCTTTGTGGAAACCACAGCATGTTAGATCTCCAACTGGTGGAAAAGAGTTTTTCTCCACCCCAGGGTCGGGCTTATTAGGTTTTACCAGCAGATGGTAAAACCTGTTTACTTTCTGTTAGATGTGGAGAAGCACAAGGTGTAACTGGAAGCAGGCAGGAGGAGGCGAAAGGCTTGGCTGGGCT
Source organism: Rhea pennata (assembly GCF_028389875.1). Lineage (NCBI taxonomy): Eukaryota > Metazoa > Chordata > Aves > Rheiformes > Rheidae > Rhea > Rhea pennata. Next base: position 11,250,643 of record NC_084682.1, read on the forward strand.
ATCCTTTCTGTCTCAAAGAAGCAGCGTCTCGTTAACAGCAGTGTGAGTCATACGAGCTAAAATTAATTTATAACAACGTGAAACTGTCTTAAAATGACAAAGTTTAACAACTACAAACATTAGTTACATTTACCAGCAAATGTAAGCCCGTAACAGATGGTTTATAAAAGCTTCACGTCAGCCGTATAAATGGTTTCTGGTAAATTTGCTGATGGGAGTTGCAAGCCTTATTGTTAACTTGACCAACTGAATCTCATTCTGGTCAACAATATCTGTTTTTCTTTCTTTTTTTTTTTTTTTCTCCTTATTTTCTTTTTCTTCCCTTAGAGGAGGGAGAGGTTTTGAGCACTAACTCTTATTATACTCCCTCCTTGACCTGTTGACACTAGTGGTTTTTTCAATCTGTGTCACCGTATTTCCTATGTAGATCCCGAACAAGATAAAGCATTTGATAGGCATTGTTCCAATACGCAGTAGAAGCTATCCTTATTGCAAAGGCCTTGAAGTCTCAATAGCTGGATAAATGTATTTACAGGCGGAGTGACGCAAAAGAAAGCAGAAGTGTCCAGCCCAAGGCCACACATCAGGCTGCAAGGCAGGCAGAAATAGTCGTAGACCTGTACCCTGAGGCCAGAACACTAATTCATATCCTCTCAGCACGCTTATTTACCATTCCTGTCTCCTTTAAACTAAGCTCTTGTGCAAGGTATTGTTTGCACTGTCATGCACAGTATGAAGCAGAAAACATGGTTGAGTTGAGAGAAAAAAGTGCATTGGATTATGTGCACTGGGACCACTGGCAACTTTGGTGAACAAAGTTTTGGGCCGTATCGCTTGGCTTTCTTTCCAAGATGGGTATAACCTCAGCCAACGTCAGAGCCTTTCTCTGAGTGGTAGTGAATATTCAGGCATAGGATGCACAGCCTCTGTAACAAGAGAGGGGGAAATAAATTAGGCAATGAAGTTGAAAACACATCTTCACAAGAACAAGGAGAGCTAAACTCTCCCAGCAGTCCAACCGTTCACTAATGGACAAAAGGTACGGAGCATTTTCATGACCCATGAGCTTCAGCTGTATGCCTAGGTTTTGAAAAGGTTGTTGATGATCAGCACTTTGTGGGATTTGTCCCTTTTCACAGTAAAAAGAATCAGGCAAGAAGTGGCTTATTTATCTTCTTTCTGAGATTTCATCAGAAAAATTGATGGGTTTTGCATTATTCACCATATGTTTCACATTTGGCCATTGGGCTGGCGCTTTGCCTCCCTTGCCGTAGGGGATGTAGAATGATGGATTAAGGGTCTATCTCAAACCTGGCTGCCGCAGGCTTCCTCCTTTGCTCAGCAGCTTTGAAACGCTAATGTTTCATGCACTTCCCTCCCTTCTGCTGCTATTCCCTCTAGACTTTGCCACCCACTCAGGCAGTCAGCATGTTCTGCTGCCCCTCACATATGGTGTACGTAATTTCCCTTATATTAAAAACCAAAACTAGGAAATATTTGATGTTCCAAAAAACATAACAGTGAAATTAGATGCATCAAATATGAAGGCTCCTGAAAGGAAAGGGAATTCTACTCAGAAGAAAAATACAAAGAAATCTGCCTTTAACAAGTCCTGCTCCATTGCTAAGCAATGTCCAGATGAAGCTCTTCAAAGAGCAGCTCACTTGGTCTTAGTAACTCGGAAGGGCTGACTTCAGACCAGAGTGTAAAAGAGCCTGGCTCTGTCATTTCCGTGAACTCCTTGCAGGTTTTGAAGACTGCTGTCAAGCTCCCCCAAAGCCTTCTCCTTTCCAGGCTTGAAACCTGGTTTGTTTGTTTGTTTGTTTTCCTTGCAGGGCTTGTGCTCCTGCCCCAACCATCTCAGGGGCTCTCCGCTACTATTACTATTCCACAAACACATGCTCTCTATGCCAGTGTTTGGACACTCGTGGGCTCAAAACAGGATGCAGTATTCATGAAGTGACCTGGTGCATGCCGAGTGAGGAGAGGAGTCCCTCCCCTTCATGTCTTGGCTGTGCTCATGTTGCTACGGCCCATGTGCTGCTTGCTTTTATTCCTACCAGGACACGCTGCTGACACATTTAACCTGCTGTCCCCCAGGACACTTGGGTCCCTCTGAGCTGAGCTGCCTGCCCTGGCCAGCCCCAGACTGTCATGGCACGAAGGGTTAGTCTTCTCCAGGTGTGGGTCTTGGCGTTTGTCCATATTGAATTCCAGAGTCCTCTCTGCTAGGTCCCTCTGAATGGCAACCATGCCCTCAAACGTCTTGCTGCAGAAATTCCCTTGGCGTCCCCTTATTGTTTCTCATCATAACGAATGGTGTGCAGAGCCCCGATTCTTGGCTCGACTCAGGGGCCTCTGGGTCCGTGGTGTTTCCCACACTTGCCCTTCAGTCTGACCATTGTTACTGGAGATGCTCATTAGAAGGGGCAGAGGAACGTTCTTTAGAGGTTATTTCAGTTTCTAGCAAATAATGCCCCAAACCAAGAAGCTCCAAAGAATATTAGATCTGAGATCTGTTCAGTCCTATTATTATCATTACTGTTATTTGAAGGCTTTTCAGTTAAGCAAGTACATCTTACATGCTTCCAACATATGGCCTTAGTAAATGATTGCCCTATTTATATCCCTGGAGTTTTGTCAAGCATCTGTTCCAAGCACAGTGTGGCAAGCATGAAATTTGTGGTCACATGAATGCAGTGTGCTCTATGTATTTGTTAAGAAGGCAGATGTGATTTTTAGGTCAAATGTCTGGAGCATGCGGTTCTATGGAGCCATGTTGGCACTTGTCCGTACATAAAATAATGCTTTCTGCTAATCCTGGGACAGGAGTCTGGCTTGTCCTTGTTTGCCTCTGTGATGCCAAGAGGGATGGTGGAGACTGTTTTCCAAAGATGTAGTAAGTGCATTGACTCTATGGGGCATTGGGTACAACCTGTCTAGGATAGCAGGCTTCAAGCAAAGCTGTATTATTTTGAGATCTTTGCCTGGTTATGCTTGATTTCCGGAGCAGCATTGATCTTGCCCAACTTTTAACTAGTGCACAAGAGATATTGCTGCTGTGTTAATTCACATGTAATGGGAAATGATGTCAAAGCAAAGTAGCAATGATGTGTGGTGGAGGTAGCGTTACACTTGTGAATTAATCTCATGAGCATTACTGAAATGCCTCGTGAAGATTGCCAGTTCATCTGAAATGCACTTCCGTTTTAGTTCAGTCATGCGTGGAGCAGCACAGTGCTCTGGGGCTGGTTGGAAATGTCAGAAGTCAAAATTTGGATGCCAGCTTTATGCTGAAATGTTGCATTTCACTGGAAACGAAGGCAAGAAAATGGTATCAAAAAGCACCTCCCCCCCCCCCACACACAGTTTTTAACATTTTAGGATCTGACCTCCTGTTGAATGTATTCAGTAAAGGGCATTTAAAACAGTGCATGAAATCTAAAATGTAAAAAAATAAGAAAATGAGTTGCCTAAATTGTGAGGTGTTACAAGAACAGTCATGTTCAATGCAATGTAAACCAGTCCCGTGTAGGGTCCTGCCTTTGCCAGTGGGCAACAGCAGGTACCTCTGAAAAGCAAGAGGAAAATGGCAAGTCCAGAGCACTCTCTTCCTCCCACCTGATGCTACAAGTGACGAGGAACCGGGTGCCCATTTGTGCCTGGACCTGGCTGTTCAAAGTGCATTTTTGGACTGTGCGCCGGAAATGCTCTGAATGCTCTAACTTCTCCTGACAGTGCGGCAATGCATCTCCAATGTTAATTATATTTGTGCTAAAATGCTTTCTTTTTGTAAATCCCAGTTGTTGCATTCCTGCCTTCTAGTATCTTCCTGTAAGAAACAGCAGGTAAATCACTCCCTACTTAAACTTTCTCGCCTATGTTGGAGTTTTGCGCTTGACCTCTCGATTCTGGGGGAGGACTGAGCTGGAGTGACCTTAGTATGCCCTTTAGTGTTTGATCCCAAGTTATTTGTTTGCCTGTTTTATTTCCCTTCTTTTCTTTTTCATTTGGGACTGCAGAACTGAGGCAGTGGAGTAAATAATATGAAGAAGTGTTAACAGTTTGCTGGCAGTTCAAAAGTTCCATTAAAAAAATCCAAGTAATTTCACGTGCGCTTCCTGGGCACGGGAGGTATAGTACAGATGATGGACGGTGAAGTAGAGGGAGTGCACTCTCATGTGCTTTACAGGTTATTTTCTGAAAGCACGAGTGCCACTGTTACTGTTTGAAGCCTTAAAGATGCATCCTATACATGTTTTAATGGTAAAAAGTCTTCCGATATATGCTGGTATCATAAAACGTGTTCTGAGCTCCATTTTTTAATCCTCTCTGGTTGACGAGAACAACTCTTATACCACTAGTAATCTTACTTTTCTAAAGTACCATTTAAAAGTGTATTCCATGTTTATAGAAGTGAAAAGATCTTATTTTAGCAATTAAGTTGAGTGTCTGTATTAGTGTTCCAAAGTAGTATTTATGTGGTTGACGGTCCTTTTGGTTTGTTATTTTGGAGGGTTGAGCTAAAACCAAAGTTTTCATGTCAGTGGGAAACCAGTAACGCTAAGCGGGTTGTGGGTGCTGAAGTGGAAGCTGGCTGCCTGTCTCTGTCTGCTTCACATCATTTATGTGAGCTTTCAAGTCTGAGTCCTGTGACTTTCAGTGCAGTTAGCCTTTTAAAAAGGATCAAGGCTTAAGATGTCATTGAAAAATTTTTATTGGCTTTTTCTCATGGAGTAACATCCTATTTAAGCTGTGGACAATTTGCAGTGTCTTGCTGATTGTTTGTTTTGTCAAAGTGAGTGGCTGATAAAACTATACAAATTGTGAAGCAGCTGCTGTTTAATTAATGCATTCCTTATATAGCTGATTGGCCAAAAATCTGATCTCACTTTGGCTGGGATCAATCCAGAGTCATTCATCTGATTGTGGTGGAGTTTTTCTGGGTTTATGTAACTGAGAATATGAGTTAGAGTCGTATGTTTCTGCTTTAATTAAAACCTGTCACTGCTAGAAGAACAGCTTTTCTATCTGCAGTGACCTACCAAAGCCAAGCGAGCCAGCTCCGGTTTGGATGCTGGTGCCCTGGCCTGTGGCACCTTTGTCCGTGATCTTCTAGAACTAGATCTAGAAGATCTAGTTCTTCTGCCATTGGGGAGATGCCCCTAACAGTTGCACCTCACTGTCCATCTGCACCCTGCATAAACGTCCACCTGCATAAATGATAATCCCATCCTTGAGTATTTCTTTGCATATCCAGATGCAAAGAGTGGCTTAACCTTGTTTTCATCTGTGTGCACCAAAGTTACGACTCCTAGACTACTCCTCTGCTTCAGGCAATGGAGAAAGTCACCTTGTCCCATCCCTGGTTTGAAGTGGTGAGCTTCCAAAATCGCAGACTCCAAGTCTAGGCATGTTTCAGCTTGGCTGAGACTTCTGCAAAGAGAAAAAGGGGGTGTTTGGACCTTGGAAAAGTTTGTGCTCAGATATGCTTCTGAGAGGACAGAATGATTTGTGGTTGGACTGGACCCATTGCTGCTCTGTTCTGCAGGTGCAATCAACTGGTGTCAGCAACTGTTGTTTAAACTCATCTCACTGTTAAAACTAGGTCTAGGGGCAGCAAATGAGATGTTCTGCCTTGTGCACTGCCTATTGGAGTTTGTATGGCATAGCTGCCCCCACGTAAAAGTATTTGGGGAAATAATAAAAACGGAAGGATTTAAGAGCTCCTCTGTAAGAACACATGCAATGCTAAATTCATGCCGTTCTGACTACGGCGCCGGTGTTAACGTAATATTTTGCCGTTAAGGAATTGTTCACTGTTGTGCTTTTTTTCTGAAGCAGCATGATTAGAGGTTGCTCTTTCCGAACACTGGTTCGGCGGTGGAGCGGAGAAGCAGTCGGGTGGCAGGATGTGACTGTGCCATGACTCTCCTCCTGCAAAATCCATCCTGGTAGCTAACCCTGCTCTAAAAGTGCCCTTTTTTTTTTTTTTTTTGTTTGTTTTGTTTTTTTTTTCTTTTTTCCCAATCAAAATGAGCTAATCAAACATCAAGGGTAGGTAGAAACAGGTGAGTGATAAGCATGAAAATAGTCTCATTATAGCATGTGGAGGTTCAGGGAACTTGATGGGAAAAGGACGTGCCACTTGGTTAGGCAATGCAAAAAGCTGTTTGCTGTGGCGCAGGCATCCTCCTTTTGTGTTTTAGTTTCAGCTTCTTTTAAAAATCCCTATTGTTTATCCACTTTGCCCACCCGGGAGCCAGAAGCCTTCCTGCTATCTTCTGTCAAATTAAATTAACAAGGAGAAAAAAACCCATGCAGATCCTTTAAATGCCAGGTAAACACTGCTGAGTTTTGGCTCTTACGTCTTCCCAGCCTGACTCAAAAGCAGTTCTGGAGAAGCTGCTGCACTCAAAGGCAAAAGTATTGTGAAGCTGGGCTTTACCCCCGGTCCCAGAAAGCGAGACGTAGAGGCAGAGCCTGGATTTGCCTTCTTCCAGCAACTTTGTTCATTTGCAGATAGGACGAGGCTAATTGGCCTCAAAGAATTCCTCAAGGAATGCATGGGAGTTTTTTTTTTTTTTCTTGAACGCATTGTCCGATAAGCCTTTTGCTAAAATAATTGTGTTTTTAAAAGTTTATATTGTCAGGATGTTTGCATGAGCGTATGGGGAGCAATGTGGCTTGTTGTACCCTTGGTGGGGTCCCAGCTCACAGGTGCTCGCCGAGTGTCTTCCCTTCCCTGCCATCCCAGCTCCTCTGCCTGTGCCACCCCGTGTCCAGCGACCTGCTGGTGAGCAGCAGAGCTGGAATCTTGGCTCTTGACATCTCCCAGCCCTGTACCCGTTCCCAGATGGCATGGGAACTGGAGAGCTGTTCTGAATTGGATAGCCCCCAAGCCAATGCCCACTTTAACTCTGGCTATGAACACACAAACCTTTCTCCTATAAACTTCTGCTCTGAATTTAGTTGGGCTCTTCATATGCAGCTCAAACCTCCTGCCAGCATCGTTGCACCTCTCAGGTAGCCTGTACTCTTCTGCGATGACTTCTTTCTGCGCTATCTCAGCATCATTTGTCATAGGCTCCAAATCCAGGAATCTCCCAGATCCACTGTGTTTTTGCGTAGGACACATACATGCGTTTGCCTTTTCTCTCAAAATATATTGAGAACAGGCAGGGAGGTTTCACAGACCTTCAGGTGGAGGGAAGCGGTTTTATGAACATTAACAAGCTGTTTTGGCCTCCAGGAAAGCTGAGGCCCTGAACAAGGGTAGCAGTTAGACGCGTGCGTAACGGTGGGGGGGCGACATCGTCGGGGATGCTTGTGCAGCCAGTGCCAAGGACATGTTTGGAGTTTTGCTCTGTAGGAACCTATGGAAAGATTAGAAGTAAGCGCTGATCATGTTGAAAAGCATATTCTGGGCTTGCTTTGCTTTGTCATCTTTAAGTTGAAAACGTATTTTTAAAGGAGGTACTGCAAGATTAAGAACAAAATTTACCAAACTGTTTTTAACAACTTACATTTAGATACTTAGGAGAGCAAAGCTCAGGGTGTTTTATGTTTTATTTTTTCAGTTTGGGAGATGCTCTTCAAGCTGGCTACCAGTAGGACAGTTTGCTTGCCTGTGTTTTTTGCTGCACATCTAGAAGTAATTTTAAAAATGCAAATGCAAATTTTAAAAATGCAGCAATTTTAAAAATGCAAATGCTATATGATATCTTACATGACAATATTCTTTTACTTTTTGGAAATTTCTCGTCAAAAAATCTCTGAAATTTATCTCAAACCAATCAGAATGGGTTTAAAGGGTTTCCTTAATTCTAAGTGACTTCTTCATTGCACGCCTGCATTCCGTAGTTGGGTCTTTCGAATTTTAAAACACCAGATTCTTGATTTGCCCCTAAAGCAAGGATGGTGAAGTGAGACCTTAGCAGAAAGGCTCTTCAGCATAGGCGTTAATGTGGAAGTGTTTGAATGCTTTTTGTGTACAGATTATGAACCTTTTTGTTGCAGCACTTGTCCTGTTTAGGTTGCATACAGATTCCTCCGTGGCTTCAAAGGGTACGTGCTGGGTGTTCGCTCTCCATCTGCGGTTCGGTCCATCACATTGCCGCGTGATGTTACAAAGCAGCCTCCTCCTGCACCTACAGCTTCTCGGAAGGTCTGGCAGGCAGGGGTTAAATCTTTCCTCACTTCCTTTGTTTTATCTTACTCCTTACTCAGACCGCTAAAATCAGCGGATGTTATTTCTGATTAAAGGCGAAAATGGAGTAAGAGTGCTTTTGGCTGTTTTGGCATGCAGTGCGCTATATAAATAGAGGACATAATTGTTATTCTGTGTGATACAACTGGCAATGATTCCTAGCACATGCCTCTTTTTTTTTTTTTTTTTTATCTTTCCTTCCAACTGAGAGTTTTGCACAAGCAAAAAGCCTTTGCAGACAAAACTTAAAAAACACCATTTATATTAATGCATGTTATCCAAAGAATCAGAAAGCAGTTGGGATTAGAAGGTATGGAGCACGTGCTTACAGTGTAAACTCGTTGCAGCTCTGTGTTTGGTTAGCCTGTCTTCAGTTCATCTGGGATTTGCAGAACTCCTCGGACGATCCCGTGATGAAGGTTTCCCCTTCTTGTTGGCCAATTTTCTAAGAGTTCAGACACTGACATCCACTCCCTACAGACTTTTTTTTTTTCCAGACCATGGATTCAGTTACAAAGTCGTGATTTGTTTCAAGCCCGTAGCATGCTGGACGTTTACCAGGGTGAACTGCAAACTCTCTGCGCCAAGGAATCTGGTCCTGCTTAAGTTTTAAGAAAAATGCGAGTAAAAGAGTCAGGCTTTCTGTGGCAGATGTATTTGGGTGCGAACCAAAGGCTCTGTGAGCAAAACGCAAATGCAAAGCACTTCAAGATCTCTTCCCTTTAGAAAACAAGGACAACCACCACTATGCTTCTGGCTGCATTTCTCCATTTCGAGCTGCAAGGCTATTTTGTGTAATCAGTGAACAACGTATATTCCTTGTGATGTCAGTTTGAGGGGGGAAAATGGCCCATTTCCTCCATTTCCTTTGCTCCCTAAAGATGCCAACTTCTGATGAGCTTCCACACTGTTTGGAGTTATGTGCGCAAGTGAGATCCTGGCTCCTCATCAGGTCCAATGCTTTGTTAGCTGATTCTGGTGTCATGCGTGGGTAAGCCCATTCATCCCAACCCGTACATTTGCCTAATTATCGGAAGCCAGAGAGCACAAGCTTGCTGATAATGTATAGTAGCTGTTTGCATGAGCAACCCATAATTCAAGCACTTTTTATTTTCTCTTTTTTTTTTTATGTTAAAGGTGAACTCTTGCCACCAGGGAGCTGTTGAGAGTTTTGCCACGAGCTTCAAGATGGCCATGAACTCAACTTCTCCATTTAGAAAATCAATATATATATATATTTAAGATGCTTGAACTAGTTTTGAGTGGGTTCATGGTGAATGTGTCCCATCGCACCAGAATAAAAATCACGTGACAGTTTGACATGCTCAGGCTTTGTATGACTCTGTCATCAGATGTGAAAACCCCAACCAGAGGTCAGGTCATCTGCTGCTTTAACAGCCTCATTGCTTGTGCTGTGGTCAAGGTTGCTTCACACCACTGTCAGGCTCTTCCTAAAGAGCTCTTGCTTCCAAAGAAGCAGTTCCCAACTGTGAGCATCTATGGGATGACGCATAGAGGCTTACAATTTTCATGAATCTTTTGGTGTCATGAGTGCACCTGGGATGAGATGAGAATTCTACTTTTGTAGCCTCTGGCTCAAAGTTGGTTGACCCTTGAAAGAAACAGGACCATTTGATTAAATCCCTTTGTAAATCTCTGGGACAATATTTGATTTGCGATTAGGTAGATCTGTCTTATTCCAGATGGAGATGAATCAAACCTCTGAACTTCCTTACTGGTCAGTCATCTTCATGGACCTTGCTTTTGTATTTTGATATGTTTCTCCCCATATTTATTTTTCCTTTTTTTTCCTTCTGCTTTGCTCAATATTTAAAAGAAAATAAGTCCTCAACCCTGAGAAACAAGAATGACATTTGCTGTTAAATGCTGGAGGCAGAAAACATATCTGTTGTATTTCTCAGGAACTGTGCTTCCACGCTATGAACGCGTGAAGGGTAAGATAAACCTGAACATTACCCTTCCTACGAATGGGCTCATACCAAGTAGTTGTCAAAATAAATACATTACTTGACTCCTTTGAGGTGCTTACGGGGCTATTTCATTGCACTCTCGTTTACCCTCCGAGTGAAACTGCTCCATCTGTCAATAACCATTACTTACATTCCTGTTCTTAGCAACAGCCTATAGTGGATGTAAATACGTTGGTCTAAATCCTATCCTCGATTATGTCCATGAAATTCCCAATATCTTTAGCCTCTTGAATCTATAGCTTCAATCTCCATCACAGCAATATATCTGAAAGCAACTCAAGGTTGTGTGAAACTAATTAATAATGAAGAGCTCAATCCAATGCGAGCTTCAGACGGCACTTTGCATTTGGTATGGATTTGTTTAGGAAGTGCTCTGAATGTTTTAAGGAAACTATGCTGGTCACTGAATTATACCTGTACTAGAGGTTTCCAAGCGGCTGTGTGAAATACCTTTGCATGGAAGAGAGGTGGTTTTGACCACATGCAGAAGCATAGCTTTACGTAACGATGGTGTTAATCTTCCACTGCTCTTTTATTTGCATGACTTCTTTGGGACCACCAAAGCTGACAGATGCTCATTCTCTGTTTATAACTGTCAAGGGAATTACTTTTTAATTCTACTATGTGACAGCCCATCAAGAGCGGTTTTGTTGGTGTGTTTCTCCCTTTGGCTTGCAGCATCTTTGATATACATAGCAATTCATGGCAAGAGAAGTCTACCTCTCAAGTTCTAGGCCTTGGCTTGAGTGTTCAGAGTGAAAAATGAAACTTCTCTTTCAGTTATGAACTGGAAAGGGAATGATACTCACCTGCTGGGCCCAAAGTGCTCATCTTCATATTATCACATCTTTAAAGTCTATCTGTAAAATGCAGTTTCTTTCATTTTAGGACTGGTTGGAGGGATCTGCACGGGTGCATATGGATGCAGAAATGTTCTTCGTGTGCCAGATGAGGTGGCGGCACAACCACTTCTAGCTGTGTTTTTAGAAAGTAACAGTGGCTTTTGTGTTGAGGTCGTTCCTGCTGACGGCTACGTGTTCCTCTCAGCTCCCTGCATCACTCCCACCTCCTGCAAAGAGGGGCCCCGAAACCCCTGCATCTGGCAGAGTGCCACAGTCCAGATGTGAACAGCAGTTGCATGCCGAGCACCTGGGGAATGCACTTGCAAATCCATCAAAATAAATAGAGATGTTGATTTCTCTGTTCTTGAATATAGGCTGGGACATAAAATTGTGCCTAAGGCCCATTTTGGGTACCAAGATCCAGATCAGACCTGAGTGAAGGAGCAGAGTTGAACTATGATCCTTAAACTCTGGATCAGCATGTCAACCCAGGGGCACAACTTGTTGCTGAGTTCAGCTCATCTGCGAGTTGTGTGAGGCAGAGATGAAAAATGTGTTTACCTGTTATTTTTATACTAGGTGGAGGAACTTAAAGGCATTCCCTTAGGTATCCTTGAGGAAAAATATATTCACGTTAGAAAAAGAAAAGTAAATAACATGTTCCTGTTAAGTGCCTGTTAGTTATACATATTACATCTAAAAGTAATTATCATTTAATTAGCAGTCGAGCAATAATGTAAGGCAATGAAATTGCAATTGCATTGCACTCATTACCAATAGCAAGTGAACAGAAATACTTCTGACAAAATCATCCCAAGAGGGGCATTTTGGACCAGCCCTTCATTGAGAGCAAGGCAGCACAGACGCTGGTGGCTTTGGGGCTATGGCAAGTTGAATGGCGAATGGTCTGGGATGGTACCAAAATTTGCCCATTGGAAATTTGTTATAACTGATGTTTACTTTTTCCATGATGAATTAGATGGTCCCGGTTCAAAACCAGTGGGACTGGGATTAGAATTGGATTGGTAAGCATGAGCGTTCACACACAAAGCAGGCTTCCTTCCTGGGTATTTCTACGGATAAACCTTCACTTTTTTTTTTTTCCTCCTTTCCCTTCTGTTCCACCCAACCTTTTGTTACATTAAACGGGGGTGAGAAGTGCAGAAAGATCATTTATAAAGGAGCACTGGAGGAAATCAAGTACAAGAAATCTTTCCATTTTGCCGAGCTGTGTGTGTGCACCTTTCCCAGCTGTACTAGTGCCCCTGGGATCTTTGAAGCAATCCAAACACAAATCCTTATGTCCAGAGCTATCTAAATATGATGTCTTCTTGAGGACTTGGAAACTATTTTGGTGATGTTTGCTGACCAGCTCTTGGTATTGAATCCCAGGACCTGGGAGGCCTTCTGAAGGCACCTCCTTGTTTTGAACTGCCAGGCAAGGTGGATTTTGGTCATTGCCAATTATCAGAGGTGAGATTTTCATCTCACTTTTCAAACTCCCTGAAGTTGCCCTGGGGAGTTCTCTGTCTCTCTGTCTCTCTGTCTCTCTAACTTGGAATAAATGGGCCCGATTCACATATACAAACACTGTCCTTTTGATGAAAAGCTTGCATGAGACTCTGATCCCCTGAATTGACTGTTCAGGAGGACACGTCTTGCATGGAAGAGGTGACTGATGGTCACCGCTTGTCGACAGCAGTAAAAGGCTGTGACTTTCTGTCGATTAACCTTTATGGGTGTGCGTAGGTAACGGCTGCTTTCCGTGTGCGGCATGTCGATACGCAGTCTGCGTGGACTGTGATTTGCTCTCACTTCCCGACTCAGATTAAAATTTGAAGCTACTTTGTTTTTGCTAGGGATTTATCTCGGGTTAATTAACAGGTTTTAACTAACAGGATGTGAGAAAAACCTCTATTTTCCTAGTGCAGACAAGGTTTTGTGGCTTAACTCCTGGGTTGGATGGCAAGGTATACTTTGGCTGGATGTGTTTTATGCAAGTAAAATTTAAGAGCGATTTCCAAATCTGTTTGAATGTAAGATCTTTAGGGACTAGTCGTATAGGAAAAGTAGAAAAAGGTTAAGTAAATACTATGCCTTTCTAACTCTTTCTTTTTTTCTTTTCTTTTCTTCTTCTTTTTTTTTTTACATATGTCTTAGTGGCTTCAAATATGAGCTGCTGTATATATTAGATTGGTGTTCTCTCAATCTTAGGCTCCAGTTCCGAGACTTCTGTGCAACCTCTCCTATATGACTGTCCCTAATAAATCGCTTCTGTGGGTGTTATTTCTCCCAATTCTGTTTTTGTGAAAAAATAGGAGACTGCTCAGAGTCAAAGTCGCCCTGACATACTGATGTTTTCACACTTTCACTTGTGTTCTGATGACTTTTTGCAAGGAGCCTCTTTCCTGATGGTCTCTAGGGCAGGCTCCTGGCACCAAGAGGGGAAGTTCATGTTTTCCCCTCTCTGTGTGGTACCTCCAGGAGTAGCTCTGGAGTTGCTATTAAATTAGCTAAAATGAAGAACCACCTCTAAAGTTTATCCTAAGGAAGAGTCCTGTTGTTGCAACCATTTCCTCAAAGCCATTCCTGAATAGAGACTGAGTCCCGTTTGGAGGATAATTATCAAATTAACCTTCTGCAAGGTGATTTTTTTTCAGTGCAAGTCTGCTCCTGCCTGTACTCCAAGTTACCATTTTTAGACTCGCAACCATGCGCTTCAAATGCTGTGTTCCAGCGTTGCTCTCCCATATAGACAGGGAGCACAGGACTCGGAGTGTTGGAGTCAGTGTCTTGCCCAGTGAACATGTCTGCGGTTGGAGGCATAGTGGAGGACAACTCCAAATGTTCAGATGACTATTAGTGATGTCATGTATTATTCCTAATCATAAAATAACCAATCTATATGGGTTACAGTAACTGATTCAGGGTACCTCGTGCTGCTTGGAGACACCCAAAGTTAGCTTAGGAGAGCTGGTGCGCTTGTATGATATGACGTGGTGCTGTCTATCAGCGATAGCCTTCATCTCAGTAGTGGGCTAGCTTGACTAGTGCGGCAGTGTGTCCTGGCTACTTTGGAGAGGTGGTGCTGTTTTGCTATAGCTACCTCCCTGGCTGAAACTAGCTTGGTTGGCCACTGTTCCAAAGGGCTTGGGTAGTGTTTCTCCCATCAGCTTCCTGTACAAGGTCTCAACCCTCCAAGTCCCAGGTGGGGCGGTGGTCATGGGGTGCTGAGCACTCATGAGCCAAAGCACTGCTTGGACCTGCAGGGGTGTTTGCATATAATAATTCTCCTGAGCCTGTGCAGGTCTCACTCCCATCTTATGGTTATAGGTCTGGAAGGGTTTCTCGAGGTTGGAGCTGTGCTGCTGGCATCCCTACAAGCGCACTGGGAGAGGTGGTACCACATTACACCCTCTTCTATGTGAAGACGCTGCTTGTTGAAATTAGGAATCACCAGTGAGCAAAAGTGGCAGAAAATGCTCCCATGAAGCTACCAAACTTTTAAAGGAAAGGAACCGAACCTCTGCTGAGGTTCACTGAGCAGCACTGACCTCAGGCAGGGTTTACAGCAGGGACTTCATTAACTTGGCTGATGAAGTACTTAGAGCTGGAGACTTACACCCTGCACGTGAACACTTTGATTGCCTAGAATAGCAAGAATGTCTATGCTAAAATCCTTCCTAGAAGGGCTTGAGAAAACTGTAGCATGCAGGTAGGCTGCTCAGGCATCCTGTGATTTCAAACGCTGGGCCAACCTTATTTTTTGCAAAACACATAAAGAAGGACATTGCCAAGGCAGTGACTTTGGCAGCAGTTCTTCTCCTAAAGGGGAAATTTTAAACTTGAGTTGAACTCCTGGAGCTTGTGAGTGGAGTAGAAATCTGCTTTAGACTTGCCCGCTCTATCTTAACACGCTGTGGGCACAGCAACGCAATGCAGGTGGCTTTTGTTGCTCCTGATGACCTCAAGCAAGACCAGAAATGGCTTGTTTGGTGTGCGACTCCATGAGTATAAAGTTATTAACCACCATGGCTTTTCTCATCGTACGTGACTTAAATTTGGGAGTCTGACGTATGTAACATTATTGGTAGCTAATTCAGCACCTTGAGTCCAGAAGTTGTTAAAATGATTTATACAGGCTCATTCTCAAGACCAGTGAAGTATTATACTCATTTGACAGATGAGGAGACAGAGGTACAAAGAAGTAAAATGTTTTGCCTGAGGTCCCAGAGTGAGTCAGTTTTGATGTGGAAATAGGAACAGACATGCAACAGTAACAAAGTCAAGCATATTGCTAGCAAGGTCACATATACGGGTAGAAATAATAGATATTTGCAAAAATATGTGGTTTGCCCAGCTGTTGTGTCATTAAAAGTTTAAATCTTGCTAATCTTCAATAAGTGCAGAAAAGGAATTCAATCTAGCATCTCTTTCATGCGACATCTCTTTATTTTTAATTTGTTTCACGGATTCTGTTGTATTCAGCGACGGCAGGGAAGTAAACCCATTTGGGACAGACAATTAAACACAGTCAGTGGGGCAAGGAAGCTAGAACAGTTCAAGGAACAGCTATTGCAGATGCCATCCAGGGGATAATATTAAGCAAGGTACGCTGCTGTGGGCTAAAATGCCTTTCCCTCGCTATGCATTTTATTGCGTTCGTGGGGAAGAAATCCAAGCACTATCTGCCCAAGCCATTGCACGGGCAGTGAAGGGGAGCTGCAAGGGTGTTTCCTGTCTGACTGTGGCTCTGCAAGTGGATGCTTCTCTGCATGAGACAGAAATGATGTAATTTTCCTTTGGTGATGCGCTCCCGTGGCATTAGTTTGGGGATGAGCTGTGATGAGCATCTTGCTCTCACGCTTGTGTGCTCTTCTTCGGTGGCCTCCCACAGCTGCCCTGGCATTGAAAAAAAATCACTGAAAAAAATCTTGAATTAATGATCAATTTTGGATTGTATGGGCTCTACATAACGTACATAACGTACCATACATGCTTGCTTTTGGGACGATGCGGGAGGGAGGTCACGGGGCTGAGTGGAGGGATGGCTGGAGTGGAGCAGTGGTTGCACGGAGCTGAGATGGATGTGGATGGCCCCTCATCGGGATGCACAGGGCAGGGCCAGAGTCGCATCATACCGTTGGCTTGTTCTACTTGGCCCAACCAGGCTGTTTCCCCTGTCAAAAGGGGTATTTTATTATGGTGTGATCTTCCCACGCTCTGCGAAGCTGCTGGCTCGGGAGAGTGGTTCATCTTGTCATTTGCCTGCTCCGCGGTGGCCCTCACGAGGCAGAGGAGCCCCTGCAGCCCAGGGCGCCCAACTCCTTTGCAGTGAGACGAAGCAGTTGTCACTTTGCAGTAGGTAGCTAAGTGGCATTGCCACTTACTGAATAACCCTTAGCTGCCCCAAGTTTAACCTGCTTATGACCAGAAGGATCATTCTTTAACACTACATGTTGCATTTAATCCCCACAGTACAGCTGAAACCTGTATGCTACCCGTCCTGTTCTCGATTTACAGTATGGTCATCATGCCACAAATAAAGCACAGAGGCGTACGACACTGGCAAGGCATTACGGTTTGCAAATTAGGTCCTTAATTTCATCTGTGACCAGAAAAAAATTAAGTGCTTTATCATAAACAATCTGCGCATCTCTCTTGAGAAGCCAGAACGGCCCATACGTAGCGTGTGGAGTGGGCCAGGAGGGTCCCTCCCGGTCGCTGCAGGGCCAGTAAGTACGCCAACTTTTTGACTGAAAGCAAGTGAAGACCTGGCCCAAGACTGCCTTGTAAAAATAAGTAAAGGTGGTATTCTCCTTAACCATGGTATAGCTGGGGAAAGAATCGAAAGGCTGCCGTTTGAAGCCATGTTCTTAACTTAACCAACTTTGATAATTTACCTGAAATGAGGAGTCTGCATATACGTATGTATGCATATTACACGTCTGATTTTAGCTCTCATAAGCCAGATGTGATCCCTGGGTGCGGAGCGAGGGATCTACTTGTAAATGCAGTGTAAGCTTGGACATGAGATCTTACCCGTGCAGTTCAACTCTGTGCCTCGGTTGCTAAGTTTAGGCGAAAAAGCTCGTAAGGAGACATATGTATATGTGAGTCTCCGGGTGGTTCCTGCTAATATAGTGGTTGGTGACTTCCAGCTGCAATGCAGGGGTGCAGGAAAGCAGCAAAAGGGAGAAAGCAGGGCGTGTTTTTGACCGAGCTGACATCTCAAAACAAAATCAAATGTTTGAGTTTGGTGCATTAAATTAGGAATGGCAAGTTTGGAAGAGGGACAAATGAAGTCCTTGTAGATGGCTAAAAGATTGTCCCAGATAAATAGCGATGCCACGTCCACTAAAGCTGTGGCACTGGGCTGCTGAAAGTAGAGCCGCTCCATGATTGAAGTGTGTTGAGAACAGCAGCTCTTTAATGGAAGCTGGCCACTCCAGCAATTCTTAAAATACATTCTCAGGCGTCCTGCTCTCAGTAGTATGACCGCTAATTATTTTTGTTCTACGTATTTTATAACTTGTGCTTTAGTTTAAAATTGGAAGCAAAATCCAATTGTGTAGGAAAATTAATTTCCTTGAATTGAAGAGGCAATCTACTCGAGACTTTTTAATCATTTGGTGGTAACTGTGCGCTGAAGAAAGGAAGACTGTTAAAGTAACTTAATGGACGAGGATAAACGTTTTTCCCTGGACCTTCTTCATCTTTATTTAGAGATTCAGGCTGAGGATATTTCGTAAAAGCTGCACTTCTTGACCTTTTGTCACTTATTGTATAGAGGCGGATATATATAGAAGTGAAATAATGACAAGGAACTAACAAGCTGTGGAATTTGGGGCGCGCAACCCCTAATTCTGCTAAACATCTCCGTGCGTCCTTTCCGCCCAATTCCGCTTTTCCTTTCTCGTTAAAGTAAAAATAGCTGTTGGGATGAAGGCAAATGCACTGAGCTGAGCTAAACTGTGCAATGTTTAAAAACAAACTGTGTTAAAGCTTTTAATCAAGGGGTAGGGAAACAAGAAGCTTTATCAGCTCTCTGTCTCCAGGCTGCTATTACATTGCGGATGAGCTATCTGCTGTTGTAAACGTCCACCTTTCTGAAGGGTTTCCGAAAAAATCAAACGGTGTTTTTGTTTAAATTGAGCGCTACATGAGCCCTCATTTATTTAATATGGAGCTGTCATTACAAAGAAGGACGTGGCGCTTAATTTGTATTGCTCAAGGGACCTCGGTTCCGTTCAGGAATGCTACTTTGCATGCGTAGCGGAGTCATTGGCTGAAAACGGAATGTGCAGCAAAATAAAGAGGAGGAAAACATGAAGGCGAAGCTGCAAAATCCCCATCAGGCTATTTCTATGGGAATTTCGGACAGGCTCGGTGAGTCGGTGTTGTGCAAAGAGAACTCGCTGCAGAATAACGGTGAAAAACGTTCTCTCAGATGGCAGTCTAGGGAAGAAGCAGCAGCTTTGGGGAGCTGCTTTGTCACTTCTTTTTGTGTTGTGCTTTAAGAAGCCGCTTGTAGCATGACCAGCTGCTGGAACCAGCGACCTCTTCTTGGATCCGGTTTCCAAGGATTGATATTGGAGAATATCTTGAAGAAATAAGCCCTATTGAACTCCTTGTTCCAGAATGAGCAAAGCATGTTGTCTTCATGCATTGCAAGGATGTTAATGCCAGCGAAAAGGTTGTATTTTTATTATAAAAATCTCTCTGTGGCGCGTCTCTGGAGAGAAAGCATGGGGATCTCATTTCTTACCGACGTCGGGCTCCTGGGGGGGTGCCGACCTTGGGCTCCTTGGCACAGGTGCTGAGTGGCTCCCAGATTAGCAGCCTTGGCTTCTCCACGGATAAGTTGCCAGTGATCCAGCTTGTTTGGTCCAAAATGCAATTGAAGCTTTCACCTGGAAAATTTTCTGGCTTTAGCTGTTCTCTGGGTGCTTTTAGCAGATGCACAAACTTTGGCTGCAGAAGCCCAACGTTGCCATGCTCCCACACATCTGTTTCCCCATGGAGGAAATGAACTGGACTTTTTATCTTCCGCGTAAAAACAAAGCAACTTATCTTTTTATTTAACTCCATGTGATAGTCTGTGATAATGGAGCTATTAGATTTGGCATCCCTAACATGGTTGTCATTTCAGAAAGAATTGTTTCTGCTAATGGCAGTTAACTTCCTACAAATAAAGCAATAGAATTGAAATCTTAAGTACTAGAGCGGCAGCAAATCATGAACCATTATAATGCTTGTTGGAACGGAGGCCGAGCTGGCTGTCAGGGAAAAAAAATCTGTTGAAGAAAAAATTCTGATGGATTCTAATTCTAACTAATTTAATACGGCAGCAGCATTCAGCTACTCTACGAGTCTATTAAAAGTATTAAAATGTCTATAAATAATAATACTTGAGTGGATGGAACTCTTCATGCAAGGAACTCAAGTGTTTCTCAAAGATTAATTTGATCTCCTATCATCAGAGCCGAGTTGCAAGGCCATTGCCGTGGAGTGTGTTGCTTGAACACCACAGCTGCTCGGCATGAGTCAGGGTCCCGTAGGTGCTCCTTGGGTACATAGGTGCTTTACACCATATCCAACTTGTGCAAGCTCCCAGTGGAGCTTGCTCAAGAAGCCATATTGGCTTGGTTTAAGACCTCGTCTAAAATGCAGTGTACCTGGATCCTACATGTTTCTGCTTTGAGACCAAATTCCCTCTGGAGAACTTCTGTTTCTGGAGAAATGGAGGGAGATTTCCAGATATGTGGGCTAGGATAGGCCTTAAGCCCTGAAAGCCTTGAACTGCAGAGGTGAGGGCTGTTCCATCATGCAAGCTGGAACTTCTTCCTGCTCAGAGCAACATCACTTCATTTGGTCAGGGTGGGCAAAAGGGGTCTGAGAATAGCAGCCTATGGATTAGATGTGAAATACGTACAGCTTCTTCCCTGCTCGTCCCTGTAAGTGTATGCTTGTTTTTTCCTTTACCCTTTACAGCATAGATCCAAATGAAAGCAGATTGAAGGAAAGAATCATTTTTATCATTCTATTTTACTACAGAGAATATCCCAGCAGCTGAACTTCCCACATACTGTAGCCACAATAGATTAGTGTATCCCAGAGCAGCACAAGCATAATGATATGGTTTTGTCAAGTGCATGTTCAGCGGCACAGAGTGACTTTGCAGAAAGGGTTGCAAGGGTTTAATCACTCAAAAAAAAAAGAAAAAAAAAAAAGAAAAGAAGAAGACGTTCTCAGCTTGTGTGAATCAGAACAGCATAACAGTGTCCTTGGCTGGGGAGATCTGGTCCAACCTTCTCAAATGATGGGTTTGGTTATTTTGTGGTAACAGGGGAGGGACAGTGCATGTGCATGTAGTAAACACAACCATCTACTACAGCCTTAGAATTGCACAATTATCATAGATTAACCCCTGACACAGTGTTTTTCCTCGATCTTTCTGCTTTTTCTGCAGTGTTGGGATTGGTAGTTGTCCGTTGTTGTTTTTTCTGACCAGGCGCTTTGTGCTCCTCCACTCTTCCAGAGGTGGAGATGAACAAGGCGGTTAGCTCGAGGGCAAGACGCCCCATGGGCCCACTAACCCTGAAGCAGCATGGATATTGGTGCAACGGGGCAAATAACACAGCAGATGTTTCTAGTCTAAAGCTAGAATAAAGTAGTAGAAGGGAAAAATGATTACTATACTTTCTTTGCATGTGGGGAATGGTGACACAAAGAAATTGTGACCACAGACACACCAAGATGTTTATGACAGTGCCAGAAATTGCAAGTTTTTCAGTACTTTAATCTGAGGAGAATTCTTTCTCTGGTTTATGCGCAGTGTAATGAACTTGAATTTTGGAGAGCTTCATTGCACTGGTAAAATAATGTCCCTGAGCTTCCAGAGCTCAGTCACTGCTCTGAAGTTTCTGGGATAACCAGTGGCAGGAAGCACATGAAACCAGCAGGATTTTTACAGAAATAAGCCTTTGGTCCATTAAAAATTGGAAAATGACAATAATTGTGCACTTCTTTTCTCTTTGTACAGGACGCCAGCGATGATCGGTTGCTCGTTTGTTGTGCACAGGAAGTTCTTTGGAGAGATAGGTCTTCTTGATCCTGGAATGGACGTGTATGGAGGAGAGAACATAGAGCTGGGTATCAAGGTTTGTGACACACCCGCAAGAAAAATTGCACTTTAGAGTATTTAAGAAATCCAAAGCCACACTTTAACAAGTTAATGTAGACAGTTATTAGACTGCTTCATGAGAACTGAGGGTTGATTTGTTTTGTAACATTTTAATTGCTGTTTAGGTGAAGGAAACGACTTGTTTTTAGGGGTGAATGTGTTTTTTTTTTCCTTTCTTGGATGCTTCTCCATCTGACCTGATGCAAAGAGCTACTGATACCAAATGGCATGCTACTATAAACAGGTCCTGGTTGAGTTGTGACACTAGTTGCTGTAAGTTGTAGATATCTTAAATTTTAGAAAAAAAATACTGTGCTATTTCTGTCATGTGAACACTCCCAGGGAGGCTGGTGGGACTCTTGTGAATGCCTCAAGAAGACATGAAGCCTGAAAATATTTTACAGGCATTAAGGAGCTGCAAATGAAATACGTTCATAAACAGGCAAAGCCTACTTTGATAAACAAAACCTTAATAGCCGCATTTTCAGCGCTGCCTCAGTAAATCCACACAGACAAGCCTAGTTATAGACTCTGCCACGACAACATAACTCAATTACTATATATGATAGTAGCTGTGGTTTAGTGTTT
This sequence comes from Rhea pennata, assembly GCF_028389875.1. Classification (NCBI taxonomy): domain Eukaryota; kingdom Metazoa; phylum Chordata; class Aves; order Rheiformes; family Rheidae; genus Rhea; species Rhea pennata. Next base: position 11,272,459 of record NC_084682.1, read on the forward strand.
ACATACAGTAAAGTGATTCAAAAAAAATGAAGACAATGTTCAGAGAAACATGGGATGGTAAAGTCAATGGAGATTCTCCCAGGCATGTTTTAGAATAAAGCACTTGCACATTAACAAGCTGATAGGGAGAGACTTGAGACTTTTAACTGGAAAATTGAATTGACTGTGCCGTTGTAAAAATGAAAAATCATTGTTTAGTTCATAGATTTACCAGAGCTGGTATTTGCTTTGCTGGCAAATCAAAAGAAACTTAAAAAAAACTCACCATTGTTGTTGGCTACAGGGAGCAATAATCTCATTTAAACAAGGGAATAGAAATTAAAGGCTTTAAATATGCCACATAGCACCTCTCCATATGAAGTAATTATTGCACATCATCCTGCAACCCGCTTCCTCGGCCTTCAGAAATCTGAGTCTGCACTAAGCTTCTCTTGTGAATATCCAAATTTGTTTGTTTATAGGGTTTTGTTTTTAAGGTTATCATTGTTGAACTATTCTTCTCACAACTAATAATACAACCCATCTGTTAGGTTTTTGGGGGATTTCATGGAAGATTGGCTTCTTAACTGGAAAAATAAGATGGATGTCTCCGGGACAAATGATGAGACTATGTCCTGTTCTTTTTCATGCGCTGCAATTTTTGGAAAGACTTGCTAATAAACATCATCTTGGAAAAAAAAATAATCCCTCTTTTTCCCCAGTGGGGCTTGCAGACTTGCCTTTCCAATCCACGTGTTCCCCTGCTGTTCACACGCTCGTATGCTCTATGTTCTGGCCAACGCTTTAAATTTTTTTTTGGTTTGGATGGCCAAGATATTTAGGAAATCCACCCTGTACGACTGCTTAGAAAGCAGATTTTTTCAAAGGTGCTCTAAAAATCAGTCTCAGGGCGGGTGTTCCCATTGGAGCAACCAAGACCTTGTGGCAAATCAGTCGCATCTGATGTGTGCCAGCCTTCCTGTTTGAATGCCAGGTAACTAATAGAAAATTCATGTAAATAATGTAGCTGACCCCATTCTTTCAGCAACATCAGAAATTACGCCTGCTCTTGCCAAAGCAATCCCCTTTGCAGAAGGATTTCCGTTATAAATAGTTTATACAAGGCTAACCATGGGATGTGTAAGGAAACAGTCATTATAGAATTCAGGTCTGAGATAGGTGTATCTGTTTCTAATAAACCTGATCTGCAAACAGTCTCTTATAGCCAGGGTCTGTAATAGGCGTATCCCCCTGTCAGTAATGTAGGAATTTTTTTTAATAATCTTTTAAAGATTCAATCTTAATATAAAATATCGAGGCTTTGTGGATGTGTTTTTTTTTTTCTTTTTCCTCCTCCTTTTGACTGTTTAATAACTGGCTGTAGTCAGTGCAGTATTTCTGTGGTTCCTTGTTGACCATTTCACTGAGTCTTGGATGAAAAATATACAAAAGATATTTATTTTCTTTTTGATGACGATGCAAATTCCATCTTGTTTCTGCGAGTCTTGCGGCATTTCGTAAATGTAATATTCTTGTGTTAGCAAAAACACTCAAAGAACAAAAATGAGATGGTAGACTCGCTGAGGCTGTGAGGAGCTAGATAAATTAGTGTTTTAGGCAAAACCACAAGCTAACTGTATTGTGCTAAAAGCAGATGGTGGTAATCTGAAAAACAAAATGAAGTAAATAATTGAAGGGGATGTGCTGTCCTAATGCAGAAGGGTTAAGGTGCAAGCGTCTGGTTTTATTAACGCACTTGCACATATTTATATATTGCGGTTTTTATATATAATATATAAAAATATATAAGGACTGTTGCTTTCTTTCTTGAATTGTTGATTTCAGTTTGCTAAATGAGAACATTTCTGCATGAGTCACTTAAAAGATAAAAACCATTTGCTCACGTTCACAAAGTTAGCTCTAGGCTTGCTGCTATCCCTTACAATCTACCAAGCATCCTCGGCTTGCTCAAATAATAATAATAAAGCCATTAAGCACTTCGCTGCCCCAGGCAAATTCTTGTTCTGCTTGCGGGGTAACTTTGGCCCTGACAAGAGGAACGTGTTGTTCTCTGTATTACTGTATTTTTTTTCTTTATCACGCCAGAGAGTCTCCAGAAGGTTGTGCTTATTCCCTCCTCTTGTCCCCGATGTCCACTGCTTCACTTCCTGAGGCAGAATGAAGTCTAATTCCCGTTTTCTTGGCAGCAAGCGTGGAAGTTTTTCTAAGCAAGGGAGTTTAGGCTAATATTTCAACTGAGATGTTTTCAGCAGATTTTTCTTTTTCCTTTTTTTTTCCTTTTTTTTTTTTTTTTTTGCAAGTTTGCCTTGTAATCAAATGACAGCAGCGCTGGGTCTTTCTTATTGAGTTGACAGGCACAGGGACCAAACATTTGATCATCCTTTTTTCTGCAGCAGGTTGACAAAAATTTCATCCTTCCGATGAAAGACAACAGCCCAGCCGTTAATTAGGCATAGCTGACGAAGCTGTTGTAGCCAGGGTATGTGGCAACCACGCCTGTTAGTGTTTTCGTGGTGGCATTGGCTTGTAATTCTGGGAGGCTTTTAATTTCACTCTGGTGAGGACCTGGCGTGTGGAATGTGGTCTCCCATTTATGGTAAAGGAAGACTTAACTTTTATTTTCTGGTATCAAGCGCGAGTAGTTTTTGCATGGTCTTGCGAAGGAATAGAAACACGTACGTGTCTTGGAGACATTACCGCAGCCCTGGTAGTAGCTTATTTGTTGTCAGTCTTGCTGTAAAAATGTAGAAGGCAAATATTGCCCATGCCTACTTCGGGCTCCCATCACCCCTCAGGGAGCGTGTAGACTTTGGGGACCACCACCTAACCCAGGGGACATTCCCCAGATCCAGCTCCTGCCATTGCTCTCCCAGAAATAATATCCTGGTCTCTCTCTTTTGTTTTTTTTTCTTTATATCTTGGGGATTTGGGGGGGCAGGGAGATGGAAAGAGGGTAACTGATTTTACGAACCCAGTGTCCAGGTCTTATGATTTGAAGTATGTTGACACTGCTCTAGGTCCCCACCAACTTCACTTCTGTATTTTGGCGCAGAAGCTCCTCTTGTGACCTCTACTCTCTTCACTGAAAATTTCTGTTTTATTTTAAGGAAACCTGTTTGTGGATGTGAATTTTGGTGAGTGTTTGACTGGTGAGAAGTCTGTTTGCTTATGCTGTGTGTCTCTTGTGTCTCTTTTTTTTTTTTAATCTGGATGGAAAGTTAAATGGATTTTCGTGGTTAGTCATAGGCATTTACTAAGATGTTTCATGAAATCGTGCAGTCTTTATTTGAATAAAGATACAAAGGGCTATTCTGTAGCTGTTGCCATGATTTCAAAGTCTCGGATTGGTTGTGAGTCTCGAACAGGTTGTTTTCAGAGTATTTTGTGCTACTGTCATGCATCATTAATTAAACTCATTTGAGCTGCCTTTTAGAGATTAATTTAATCAATAAGGATATTATTACTCCTTTGATGGTATCATTTGTACGAATTGTTGCTTGAAGAAAGCAATTAACTAAGAAGCCTTATTAGCTGATCCATCCCACACCTTATTTGTGTAGTAAGAATTGATCATCAAATTCATTAAGAAAAGCACAATTCAGGGATCCCTTTGAGGTTTAATGGCTGTCTTGAGCTGTGTTTTACTATGAATGTTAAATTGTCTGAAGTTTGGGTTGGGTCTTCTAAAACTCTTTCCGGGGAGAAGAACAGTGTGTCCTGTTGTATTCCCAGATCATGTTTTCTAGATTTATCATTGAGTTTTAACAGGCCAAATTCAGCCTTATGCCAGCGAGCTGGCAGTTGCATCGCCAGAGCGAGCAGAGCTGCATCCATGCAGGTAACTATGAAGGCTGAGGAGCTGGAGCTTTGAAAAGCTGCTTTATGCCAGCAAATGGGTTCAATGAGGGCGTTGAACATATTGTTGTTGGCAGAGATTTTTTTAATAACCAGGCTCTTACTCTGCAGCTGCTTATGCACGTTAGTAACCTTGCTACGTTGGCATTGATCCTCTCGCAGAGGTACTATGCCTCTCTACCCTTTAGTCTTTCAGAGATCCTTAAAAATAGATAAAATAGCATTTTAATGGTACGTTTCATCCATGAAGAAGCATAGTTTTGTTTGTAAGAGTACAATTATTCATGTGCTGCAATGTCTTGAGAGGGGCAGGACCTCAGACACAAAAAAAAGGGGGGGAAAAAACATCGAATAGTATTTAGATTCCACAAAGGAGCTGGTTCCTTTCTTTATTCAGAAAATCGAATTGTTTGCTTTTCCCGCATACATTTTCCTTAAAGAAAGAATGCATTCTTCCTTAAGAAGAACGCAGGCGGGATTTTGGAGTGGGCAGCCCTTCTTCTGTTGGTCCAGGGGAGGTGTGCGGGAGACGGGTGGCAACTTGCTTCCAACCCTGTGGAGAGCAGAAAAGCGAAAGGTCCCACCGCAAAGCAGAGTGTAGGGGAACCAAGGATGTCAGGGCAGGGCTTTGACTCATGAGAAACCTGTATTTGATTTTTATATTTTTTAATCTTTTTTAAAAAAATATTCTAGCACAGGCTCACATGGATACTCCTAATCTTTCTATGACCTTGTCCACGTCTATAAATCGGAGAGTGCTAGATGTGAGTGTAACAGGGGCCACATAAATGCTTTTGCTCAATAGGTATTTCGCTAGGTTTTTAATTGAATGAACCTAAAATCTAAATGGTTCCACCTGTCATCGCAATGCAAGAATATCCTTGCTTAGATGGGGAGTTATTTTACAGCGCTACCCAAACGCACAGACACCTAATATAAAGTGTCACGTTTTGACTGTGTGATGCATGTTACCTGCTGTCATTCGAAACCTGCTTTGCCAGGGCTTTGCGTCTGATCATCTAGAAATGTCTCTTTCTTCCCGTTCTTCTGATTAATATATTAAAAGTCTAGGTGCAGACAGAGGTAACGGATGGTAGACAGTACCTGAAATTCTTTTTTAACCACTCTGTCCGTCAGCACGTCGGCGTGAATTACGGCGTTTCTCCTGCGACTGTCATGTCTGCTGATTTTACAAGACGTTCTGCAATGCGTGCGTCCGCTGAGGCATGTAGGATGCCGCGCTAAGTGGGAGACTGGGAGATCTGTAATGATACATTGTTACATTTTTTATCACGCTGAAAAATAGGAAGCCAAAAAGCGTATAATTTATTCATAAGACTTTATTAGGCTGGTGAGTGTTCACTGAGACGTAATGGTGAGGGTTGAATCACGTTTCCAATGACATGCAGTTTTTTCCCCAGCTGCACCTAGCTTTGCTGAAACAAAATTAGTCATGAAAGTCCACATGCGGCATCTTGCAAGATTTTGGGAAAGCATGGGGACAAATCAGCCAAAACTCCCGAGAGAAGTACTTAGAGGAGGACAGTTTGCTGCAAGATGTTCCCCAAAGTTTGTTTTATGGTTGGTTGCAGGCGGTGAGAACACATCGGCTAGCACGCTCTTCTAGCAGTTAGAAAAGGAAACTTTGACTGGTGGAAGGCTTTGGGGTAAAATTTTGAGATCTTACTTGCTTACTGTGTGAGTGTGTACTGACTCTTGAAGTTTCTGAGAATTTATACAGAGGAACAATGAATTTTACACTGTCATTCAAATGCAGATGATACAGGAAAAGGCAACCGTTAGCATCGGAGGTGCTGGATGCTTGAGTTGGGCTCTTGGTTGTAGAGGGTAAGAAACACTGGAGCTAGAGCAAGGCTCGGTTTTAAAAGCCGAAGACTGAGCAGTTGGGGACTGGAAGCACCTCAGCCAAGTTTTGTCAGGCAGAGTTGGGGATTGTAACTGGCCCAGTGTACTCAGCGGGAAGAAGCTGTGGGGACAGATTATGTCTCCTTCCGTGATTTCCAGGCACAGGAAAGTCCATCTGGAGCTCAGCAGAGCCACAGAAGCAGTGGATTTGATGCAAGTCATCATACATCTACACGTGGCTTGCCAAGACCCCAGGGACTCGGACAATTTAGGAAATACTAAAAAAAAAAAAAAAAAAAAAAAAGAAAGAAAACTATCTCTTGCTGCCAACCACCACCAATATAAACTGGTGACAAGCTTTTAAAAAGTGTTCATCGGTCAGGTACTGAAATCTACTTAGAAATTGGGGCTTAAGGCTCTTTCCAAATAAAAATCAAGTTAGCTTGGAACAAAGTAAGAGAGAGAGCAGGGCTGACCTTGAAAAGATCTTGGAAATACGGCTTTAGAAATAGTGATACACCAGTAATACCTGTACCATTGTGCGTGGCCACGGTCTGTTTGTATGTACCCGTATCCCTGCTATAGAAGTTTTTCTATTTATTTTGTTCTTCAGAGCGCTTATTGTGTGGTTGGAAGAAATATTTTCACCACTGAACAATATCCAATCACTGAGTGCATTTATTTTAACAGCAGAAATCAGTGCAAGAGTGAATCCCAACCCTCTGCTGGGCGTTTTGAGTTGTCAGCTCAATATTTACTGTAGATGCTTGAAGATGCTTTATAAGGCGCTCTAGCGTAGTTTCCCAAAATGATAAAATGCTTTTCGTCAAATCCATCTCCATGGAAATGGAGCAGTATTTTGATTATTTTTCTAAACGGGCTATAACCCGCTGCATCGGGAGGGATAGGTGCTCTGCTACTACCACCGCAGTGCTGGGGCGGTTTATAGCTCTCCCTCCTTGGGAAAGGAAATTGCAAGCGGGCAACGGCGCAGCTCCTGTCTCTCTTTTTCCTCGTGATAGAAAATGATTTGTCATCCATGCCTGTTATCCGCTGACAAACGTGGGAAGGTAGAGGTGGGGGAAGGGGTTGCTATTTTCACCCCGATTGATGCTAGAATTTTTACTGACAAGTTTATTTTTAGGCAGGAAAGACACTGATCATCTTTGCTGGGCAAGTTGATAGCTCTTCCAGCGCAGTAGGTCGTACGTTGTGATTGAGATTGACTGGGGGATGAAGAAATCCATTTGGAGGCTCAGCTATGCCTCATTTTCACTTGACTTACTGGCGGGTTTCCTGTCTTCTAACTGATTTTTGCATGGGATCGGTGTTTGCCTAGGGCAAGTGGTAGTTAGGGACCTGCCAAATGTTTAACACACTGGACCTGAGTTGGGGCTTGCTTACCCCACGGTTGGCCTGGGCTCAGGGCCTGGGTGAGGAGGGCCAACTGGTGCAGATAGCCTGGGTGTGCGGAGCAGCCACAACATCTCCGTAGCTAAAGGGCTATGGAGAACAGGAGCCTGAGGAGCACGAAGCCCTGGCTAGCACGGGAGCACAGCTAGGGCCAGGGACAGCACATCCTCCAGCAGGCTCCTCTAGCAAATTTCCTGTAAAGCGCTGGGCCAGAAAACAAAGCTTCTTACTGAAGAAAACTTGAGGTCTCTCCTTTTGCAGTTTCCCTGAGGCTCAGTAAAACGTGGTTGATTGAGGCTTTGCACGAATACATAATAAAATGGAGCTAAAATCTCAGGGAGACTCTGAAGCTTCGTCTTTGGCCTTACTCTGTTCCCACTGAAAAGAGCCATTCCCACATTTCTGTTTCCACTGTGTTTGCTGAAACAGGATTTGGGCCATGGTGAAGTGGTCCAGTGGGATGTCTCTGGGACTCCTCCAGTGAGGATGCTCATACCCTACCCACATCCACGCTCTAGGCATCAGGGGCACCTCCAGTATCCCCAGGATAAATTGGTTTTTGGGTAATGTGCTTTTGTTCTTGGGCATGAAACGCATCCCACAAGCCCTTAAAGCTCTCCTAGGCTTTCAGCTCTCACTCCTCCTCCATGGAGAAAGACGTGGCGGGGGGGGGGGGGAACTGGAGCCTCTGAATTTTCACCCTTTCCTTGCTTATAGACCTGAGTGCATTGGTAGCTTGCTGTGTTCCCTGAACACACGTTCCCTGAACATGTTCCCTGAACACATTGTCATGTTCAGGCACATGGGAATGCCTGAGTCTGCCTGGTCATGGAACTGGGAAAGGGGCTGAGTGTGCCTATGGACACCATCTATGCTATGTGTAATGACTATTGGGATAAAATGGTATAAAATGGTGCAGATATGTGGCACCACATGATCCGTCTGGTTAGACGTTTCTGCTATTCTGGACTCAGAAATAGATGTTTGCTCGGCAGATTTGGGTTGTTTGGTTGTCACCCTCCTTGGTTTTGCACATGTATAAATTCCCTCACCACTCTTAAAAATCAGTGATGGGTATGAGCACCTGCAAAAGGAATCTGTTCTTGTTTCAACCTACACACTCCTCTCTGTACTGCAAGGTATGTTAGCTTGCTTTTTTATTAGCCCCTTGGGCCCTGCTGAGTCAAAGCAGCCCCAGGACATCCCTTCCAGTCCACCCGTTGCCTCTGGAGTATTCACTTTTCCAGGACTGAATGCTCATTAGTGTGGAGGGTAATGTATAAGCCAGAGCAATATCTGTTCTCTGAGTGCCTGGTGGTTGCAGTTTGGTCAGGAATTGCTGAGATGCAGCCAAGTTACTTCCTCTGAATGCCTTTTTTTTTTTTTTTTTTTTTAATAGCATCACTCCCTGGAGCACAACCATCTCTTAAAATATTTCCAGGAGCTTGAAACCATAACTCTGAAATTTGTTTCCTCCTTTCGCTCCTTGCTATGCAAGATGAGCAGTTTGTGTACCTAGGATGTCTGGGGTATAAATTACCCTTTAAAACAAAAAGCAAGCTCATGTTTTCCTAAAAACCAAATCCAAGCCAAACTGAACTCTGTCTTCCTACAAATAGCACGCTTGGGAGATGCTAAGGGAAAACTTGATGTAAAATTACACACCAGAAAATGAGGCTCATATTAAACCGAGATGAGAAGTGTTTGTTTTGTCCCATTGTATTTGTAAAGCTTTCAGAAAGCTCCCGGTTCATCATCGGTGCAAAACCAAGCGGCTATTTTTTTTCCCCCCTCTCCTTTTCGTCTCTCAGGAGAAAGGCTGATTTGCTCTTCTCCGGTGAATCAGGGAGGGCTGTAGCGTCGAACCCCAGAGCAGTTCTGTCTCGCAGCTGCTGGGCTTTGTTTTTTGCAAGGACAGGGCTTCTCTTCATTGACTGCAGCTCTGTCCTAGGCTTGAGGAACATTCCTGGTGAAAATACAATCAGTGCTGTTCCACCTCTGTGATTTTCTTCAACCAAAAAGCTTGTAGTTAAACATTCCTAACCAGCTCCAGTGTGGTGGGTGTCTTTGTAAGGTTTTGCAGTCATCCTCTCTCAAGGACTTTCAGGTCAAAACTGTTCATTTTTACAAATGAAAACACTTGTCCCCAAAAGCTCCTGCTGCAGTCACAGCCTAGACTCTGAAAACTGTTCAAGCCTTGCTGCTTTTTCATCTGAACTCCTCACGTAGAGAGAGCAGTTAAAATGCAGCTGACAGCTCGATGGGTGATACCATGAGATGGGGACAATTCAGGTTTCCCTGTCCGGAGCAGGACTGTCTCAGTAGAGCTGGCAGGAGGAGGAGGACGGCTCTGGTGCAGCACCAGGAAGGGGCTTTGCCAAGGTGCCTAAGAGGCGAGGGGCTATAGGATGGGAAAGGCTTCAGGGAGGGAGGGCTTTGGAGCCCTCAAAGGGCTGGGATCAAGCTCTGAGAATAAGAGGTGAGAAGGGAAGGGGGCTGCAAGGCCTAGCTTCTCAGTTAGCCCCTCTAATGAGGTCTCCATTGCATGGGCACACACGACTTCTTCTCTCTGCATGGCACTCTGGAGTGTGTGTCTTGTGACCTTCCCCACTCCCCTGCCTCCTGCACGGGCCCTTGAAGTGGCTCAGTTTTACAGTGCCTCCCCTGGACTCTCCCTGGACTATCATAGCCCTTTTCAGGCTAGTGGTACTCGTGTCCCGCTCCTCTGGGACTACTTTATAGCACTTACTGTTCTGGCAGCTTTTGGCCAAGTTTGATGAATTGTTGCAGTTACCCTTTCCCTGGAGCAATTTGGGCCAGCATGTTCCTCTGCTGGTCACCTGCTTCCTGACCTTCTACTTTTCGCCCTTACTGGGCATGAATTTCCGTCGGGCTGTCACGGACCCTGGTGTGCAGCGAGTGCACAGCAGGTGTAAAGCACTTAATAAGGATGTTAATGCTTAGTACTCAATCATACCTGGCCATGAAGCTTTGCAGAAGGCCTTGGAGGGTCTGAGTGTCCGGCAGATTGCATTGCATCCAATTGATTTTTTACTTTGCTCAGGGCAGCTTAAACTTATTTTCTCATCTTGCTATACTTGGGTAGCTTTTCTATAGGCAAAGCTTGGCGAGGGGCAGGAGTTGTGTCATCTCATGTGTCTGGAAAAAGTGTGGTGTCTTTGGGCTCCAGCGGTGTTGATAGCAGCGGTAAGAAATGCTGGCTTGTTTGGTCATCTTCTTAAAGGAGTTGGCTCATTTTTTCTGCAGCTCTTCCAGTAGCTGCAGGCTGGAGTGAGCGCTTCAGTGCAACAGGAAGGACAAAGTTCCCAGCAAAATTCAGTGGGAGCTAGTCATTTATCTCCGTTAGCAGTCCTGGAAAATCTCTTCTTTCTTTCTGTGAGTAGCAAGAGCTGGTGGCTCTGAATGCCTGTCCCTTGATGTGATATCATTTGAGACTTGCCCTGTGCATCACTGAGAATAAAAGCAGAAACAACTAGACATGATTTATGTTTCCCAGTGCATTTATCCTTCAGTCTAGTGTGTCCTTGTGCTTGTGATATTCGGTGGAGACTGCCGAGGTGGAGCTCTGGGGGACTCATTTTGCGTGGTATTCACAGCCAGAGCTCCCGGTAACGCGGGTGCCGTTGCAGCAGTGAACCTGCTGGCTTCCCCGTGGTGCATTTATTATTCATAGCGAGACTATTGGTTCATACGCGTGCTAATCGGTATGATACACTGCTGCTGTAATGCATGAGAGGTAGTTAACCCCAATAACACGGCACACCGTTTGCATTTGTCTCGTTGACTTTGCTGTTTTCACGGGAGTCCCAGAGCAAGGGAAAATGTAGCAACTTGACCCCTGTGCTGTTGGTTGCCTCCACAGAAGCCTCCTTCCCCACGCTGGTATTAACCCACTAGCCAAATCCCACCCACAGATTTTTTAGGAGTTCAGGTGTTTGACCTAAGCTCCGTTGGCTTTGCCAAAAAACGAGATATTTTTACGTTTGCCTGAAAACAAGGCATTTGCCTAAAAATTAGATTAGATATTATACAATCTATGTATTTGTTTTTATTACTCTCAATATTCTAGTGATATTTTCAGCACCCAGTTTCTCCCTGAGCTGGTTGGAAGCAACCGGTACTGGAAACTCGTGAGCCAGATCAGAGAATAAAATAAAATTCCACCTTTGACTACGTCGGCTGTGATCCAGCAGAGTGCTTAATTTTTAAGCACCTGCACAGTCCTCTTAATTTTTGTGGGATTAGTGTACATGCTTAAATGTAAGTGCATTTTAAATGCATTTTTCGATTGAGGCCTTCTAGAACAGAACTTGGGCTATAAGCGTTAATATTTTCATAACAAAACATGCAACCTCATTTTATTAGAATAATGTGGTGTTTCCCATCCCTTTTTTCGTTTGTTTTTCCTCCTCCAAACAGTTCTTCCATTTTGTGAGCTAATTAACTCATCTAGCTTTAAAAAACAAGTGCATCGTTCTTCGATTTTGTCATGTGTCACCACCTTTTGGAGAATTATTACATCTTATTTGCACAGAAAATACTGGGAGAGAATTCTAGGAAGTAGACTAACTTGTGTGTTGAATAAATTTTTACCTAAATCTGCAGTAATAAAACTATTATTTCGTATGCATCTGCAGACACAAAAATATGTGTTAATTAACAAAAATACTGCTCGTGGGCACCTGCAAATGAAGTGGCATAAATCAAGCCAAGATCACTCTTTCTTCTGCATTTCTACTTTATTAAGAAATACTATTTTGTGCTGACTGCAGTTCCCCAGTATCCAATCCGTGCCTTGAAGCTCAGTGCTAGAACCAGTGAGAATCAGAATTTCCTGGATCTGCAGAAATTGCCATAAATAATGCCGCTTATTGTAAGGAAGCCATATGTGATCCCGTACCAGAGATAGCTGCCTAGATGTACTTCAGGCTTGAAGAACCCATGTTTCTTTTTGTACCAGGGGTTTTCACTCTGTCAAAGTTACAGGATTAAACAGAGGAGGACAATTAGACAAAAGTCCACGTTTGGACTAAAGATGTCTAATTACTCCTTTCAAGATTTATTATAACTCCTGTAAAATAAGAGTTTTAAATCCAGATCTCTGCTTTGCCAAGGCTGAAGGAGATACCCGAAGTAATAGATAAGAAGGGATTTCCCACGCTGGCCTGCCGTGCGTTTGCTTGAGTAGGAAGATGGTTCTCCGTGCTGTAACCCGTCACTGCTCGCCGGGCTGCCAGAAGCTGGGTGCCAGGCTCGCGTGGCACCTACCGGCTGCCTCGTCCTCGGCAAGGCGCTCTGCTGACATCGGCTCTCGAATGGCTTTGGGCCCGTTGCCGCATTTTCCGAGCTGGCTGGCTGGCTCCGTGTCCAAACCACAGCGGGGAGGTACCTCTGCAGGACGAGGAAGGGCCCATCGCTGACCCGTTCAGCACAACAGCCTGTGTCCCACGTTTTGTTTATTGTAGCTATTTGTTGCTTTAGCGTCGTTCTAGTATTGATAACGCAAACAGCCTATCAGTGTTTTTATAATTGCCTCTGAGGATGCAGTTTGTTTGCTTTCCAAATGAAGGAGCTAAGCTGTATTTTTAAATGCTGAGCCGAGACTACTGGTGGGTGCTCTCCTATAGTGCTTAAGAAGTGCTAACATTAACATTACTAGCACGGAAGTTGTGAGTAGTAATGAAACTGCTTGCTCTATGTTGTCTTTTCCATCTGGAGATGCCAAAGATGGACAGGTATCTATTAATATTTTCCTTTTTGCTTATGGGATGCTGTGGCACAGATGTGTCATGTGTTAACCTCATGTGCCAGATAGAAGCGCTTCAAGTGCCCCTCTGCCTGCCCATTTTATCTCTGGAGGTTTGGATGAACAGAAGAACTGGGCCAGATTTCTGTGCTGGTTCATCCTCCAGAGATTTTCTGTGGATCCTCTGTGCTAGCAGGACAAATCTCCCCTTCCTCGTCCCCTCCATGCAGGAAGGTAGATTTAAGCCAAACCTGAGGCTCAGCTGTCCCTCCTTGGTTAGGTCAGATGTAGGTGGCTTTGCAGTTTTAGAATTACAAGCAAACAAAAGAATGCAAATAAAGTTTGTATCCAGAACCAAAACGCTTTCTCTCTCCTTCCTGGGATTTTGAGTTTATAGAGTTACGAGTGTACCGAATTGCATCTGTTTTCCATTCCAAACTTTAACTTTGGCCATTTTTACTTGTAACTCCGTGCACATCTTAAAAAGAAGGAAAAAAAAAAAAAACCTCTCATATTCCTCACTGGATTTTTCCAGAATTTGGAGCCAGCTCCTGGGCTTCGGCTGCCCAAGGAAGAAACGTTGCCATAGCTTTGCTTTTCTGCTCGCCCAGCTCTAGTTCCTTTAACAAGTCACCATTCTGGCAAACCTCGATTTTGGCAAGCTTTCTTTCATCATCTGCGCTTGCTCCTATGGCATCTCCCGTGAGTGCTCAGAGATGGTGAGTCACAGGAGATGACATGTTGCTGCCTGCCTCAGGGGTTCTTCTCTTGCCTGCTTTAATGGCCATCACAGCTGTCTCCATTCAACACAGCTTGAAAAACCCTGAGTTGGAATAAAATGCAGAACTTTCTGGTCTGCCATCCAGCTCCTGCATCCAACTATTCTGACAGCCTCAAGACCTTCTCTTCACTTCCCAATATAAGGACTTACTCCTAGCTGTGCCAAAAGCCGCAGGCAAGGGGCAGCGTGTGCCTGCGGGGCCTGGAGACCAACCCATCTTTGCAGATAGTTTAGCCAGGGCAGCCCAAGAGGTTACCAGCCCAGCTCTCCTCCCTGGCCCCCACTCCCAGGTTGCCATGTGGCCCCTCCTGCTCCCCAAAGGGAGAGGCATCATTACCATTTTGGGGCTGTTGATTTGCTGTGGGGCTGGATCCTGGAAGGCTTTCTAGCTCCCAGTGCAGCATACTGTATGCATCTCCTGTGCTGTTTACTTGGGTAACCAGTGGTTTAGCCTGTCGTATTGGTGACAGTTGGTTTGCTTGAACTAGAGTTGTTGGCTGAGGGCTTGCTGAACCGCTGCATCTGCTTACATGGCCGTACCTCGATGTCATCCAATGATCTATCTCCATGTGCATCTAAGGCTGTATAGCAAAAGCTTCAAAACACCAAAGACTTGAAAATTAAGGAAGCAGACCTGTCTGATCGCTTCTTTAGTAGCTTCTCATTTACTCAGATTTCTAAAAGCTGACGTACTGACACACAGACTTTTTTAAGCAGGACATCTTAATGGTAATTTTTGCTGTCAGTTAAAATCAACCAGGTGAGCCATTTTAAAAGCTTTTCAGAATGTTTCATTTACATCATCTGCAGCTTTTGTCAAACAAGGAAGAATGTCTTGTCACGCCTTTTGTCTGATTTTTACAAGAGGTATGTTGTCTACTGAGGTTATGTTAGAGGAGCAGGTAGTTGTTCAGGGATTATCATTTGTATTATACAAGAAGTAGGTCTGAGAACGTTAACGAGGTGGTTACTTTCTCAGTTGGAAAAATGCCATTCAATATGTATGTATGTTTTTTTTTGCATGGAGGTATTTCCCTATGGAGGGCTTTGTAGCTGTTGTGGGCACAGTAGTGGCAGGTGGTAGCAGGAAGGACTGCCGGGGTGACTTTGTGGAAGAGGAGCAGCATGCCTTGAAAGAAGCAGCCAACTGTTTGGGCAGAATCCCATTTCCCTTGAGAGAAATGCTTCCGACGAAAATGCTAGTGTAGCAACAGGATAGAAAAGGGAATGGATGTACCCCTTCTGAGTAGTTTCATCTGTGGCTCCAGGAGCTGCTGTTCTTGGTAGATATTACCAAGGGAATTTAGCTGAATATTTTCTGTTGATTTTAGTTGGAAAGATGCCTCTAAAATCTCTGTTGTTTTGAAACACATTTATAGCAAATGTATTTTTATTTAGTGAGAGGGACAGTTAGACCCAGAATCCCTTCTTGGCTCCCTTCTTCCCATCATCCTTCTGAACAACAAAATTAGAAACTATCATATATGCTACGTTCAAACTGAACGGCAGCATGTCAGGTCATTTGCGCGGGGTGCTTTGATTTTAATTGATCCATGGGAGTGCCTCATTTGTTACATAGGAATCTTGGACAGTTAATGTATTTGCTTGGCTCTTTGCGACACTTATAAAGGGAAAAATGTGTTTATTGCTATCCACCAAAATTGTCTGTTTTGCTGTCTTTGCAAAAGTTCTCTCAGCTGTACTGACCAGGATTCTGTGATGTGGTTATAATCGAAGTCCTATAAAACTGAATGCATAATAAAATGCCTATGACATGTCATCATTTTCAGTTATATTACGGTAAGTGGTGTATCTCTACAGGCAATCATCACTACAGAGGAAGGAGGAAAATATAGAGAAGGTTTAAATTTCTTTAGACATTGAAACATCTGAAAGAGAAACTGTAATGGTAATACACGATAAACCTCATTTTCTTTTTGCTTCTCAAAATTATATCTTTATTCCTTTTTCTCCTAAAGTTGATCTGACTTCCTGTATGCAAGTTCAGGTATTCAAAACCTCCTTGTTTTATAGCAATGCTTAAGTAACCCATAGTGTGTGCATTTCAAGCAGATGTCCACACTTTAGATACATTTTTTGAATGATAGATTAAAAAAACGAGGCATATCTGGGTAGACCTTGTTTTAATTTTACTCATCCTGCTGGTGTAAATCAGTACAGGTTTATTGAGGTGGACGAACTATGTTCCTTTATAGCTGCAGGAAACCTGACCCAAGGCTGAAGATCTCTGGGCACTGTGCTGAGGGAATGATACTGCTTTCCCTGGCTCTTTCTGGCTTAAGAGCACATCTCAAGAAGTGCAAATGAGATTTTTTTTTTTTTTCTGAATTTCCATATTTCAGCTCTAGTTAAGGATAAGTCCCGGAGCATTTTGGGACCAGCTGCTTTCATTACTGGAAAGCATCACTTTAAAGGGAAAAGGAGGACTCTATTCCTAATGAGCAGTGTGTAGCAGATAATTCTCATTGAAAGCATTTAGCTCTTGGCAAATATGTATCACGTAAGTAGAGCAGACTCTAAAGAATATCTGATAATGTAAACTGAAGAGCATGAAAAGCCCATTGTATAAAAGCTCTTGATAATCACCTGGAAGGATCTATGCCTCTCCTCTACCAAAATAAACACGTGTGCAGGTTTCTGTATTGACATTACTGTAGAGACACATGCTACATGTGGAAGTAGTGTTATAGTTGACCCCCACACGTGATGTAGAGTCGAATATCCGCCACTGATTTCTCTGCTGATGCACTTTCTCTTCTTTATGGAGTACCTTGCTTTATGTGACAGGTTATGGACTGGTGTTACAGTGGCTTGTTGCTTCAGAAAATACCATTTCTATGCTGGCAGCAGCTGAAAAGGCAAAGAAAACGAACAGAGCAGGAGACCAGGGGACATCTCTGGGAATGAGCACAGGCCTCTTTGAAGCCAGCAGAAGGTGAATCTTTGCAGCGTGCATATGCGCTGCAGGCACCGATGCCCCTGAGATACTGAGGCTGCTAAAAGTTCAGTTGTTCAATAAATGCCCAATTTAATTAGTGGATGAAAAGTCCACTGAGGGCTGTTATATTTTGAGACGTTGCCTCTGGCTCTAAATGTCACCGACAGCAGCCAGAGGGGGAGCAAGCTCTGGAGCAGTAGCACTACATGTGGCTCCTGCTCTTTTCTTCACCCAGCATCTGCTGCTGGCTGGCCTGAGACGGGAAGAAGGGCTTGATGGCTTTCTGGTGTCATCCAGCTTGGCTTTTGTACTCTCCTCGAAAGGTTGGATTTGGCTCAAGGTTGAATTTTCTGCCTGCTCAGTTTTTTCAAATCTCTTCTACCACACCTACTTTCAGCTCATTTTATTTTGCATGCAAAGGCTGTGCCACTTCTGATGCAGCTGGCTGTGGCCATGCAGTGCTACCATTTGTGTTGCTGCTGAACTGGGCTTCTTTGTTGAAGGATGTCCTCTTGCATCTCTCTCCAAAACACCCTTAAGTGAGATGTGTGCCCTTTATAATGAGAAGAAAGAGATGGACACCTAGAGTGTGACTCATTCTGCTTAACCTCAAGTCCTACAGCAGGAGTTTGGACGAATGTCTTAGGCTATATGCCTAAATTTTAGCTAGCTGAGAAGGGATGCATGTTACCCTTGGAGTCAGTTGTCCTCCTTTTTTTGTGTGCCCTCACTTCGCAACTCGTGTGATGGGGCAGCTCTGGGAAAACCATAAAGCACAGACGATGCATGCAGGTTTATAGCAAGTAATTTCCAAGTTGCTTCTGTGCCCTGCCGCTGGCAAAATCATAATATATATTGGAGAAGCACACAGCAGCAAGGTAGGATTTCTTCTGACAAAGCAAATCATCTCAAAATCTCCTTGCAGGAGAGGTTAAGCACAGCAGACCCAGATCTGTCAAAGCTAAACTCATTTCATCATCAAGACAGAAAGTACCTTCTCTTCTGCTGTTGGAGAGTGGCATTTGTTAACCCTTTACCCTCTTGCTTTCCCAGTCTTTCTCCCCTAATAACTTGTTAATCAGATTGACATGCCTGACTCATCCTCTTCATAGCTGCAGCACCCGCTGGCCCATCTGAGCTAGTGAAAAATCAGCACTGGCAAATACTGCGCATTTTTCTACTTGCCTTTTCTCCCGCGATTGCTCCTCATTTGACCCTTCCCTGTACATCATGAGCAGAGATGCTTGAAGATTATATCCATTTCCTTTTGAAGGAATACCGCATTTGGCACTCCTGATCTGCAGTGGTGGCTGCTGCGTCAGCATTTTCACTTTAAACCTCTTTGGGAGGTTTAGATGTGCCATAAAAATGTGTGCTAACCTGGAGTTTGATGTATGAGTAGCGGAGACACGCACACCGGCATTGATGAGCTGTGGAGGTGCGGCTGACGAGAAGACACCTCAAATGCATTTTCTGGCATACTGTTTTTTTTTTCCAGAATTTGGTTTCTCACATGAGCAGTAGGTTAAAAAGAAAACGAACAGAAACAAAGCTTCAGTGGAGTGTAGATAAATGTCTCCTGCAGTGATTTCTTATTTTATACTCCCAACACAAACAGCTTTGAGAAAGTATCCCCACCTTAGAAAGAGATGTTTCTCTTCCAAGAGTGATTGGAACGTTACTTAAAAAAAGAAAAAAGTGTGGAGGGGGCAGATTGCAGATGCTTGAAGTGTAGAGAGAGAAACAGCGGATATCTAGCAGTCCTGGGTCAAGGAAAGACAGGGCTCGGCAGACTTACCACCAGCAATGTATGAAATGTCTGAAACCAGCAGACGTGATACCTTGAGCCTGAAGTATCAATGTGAAATGCTTCCTGCCTTCCAGGGAACAAGGTGACCGTCAATCCACTTCTCTTAAATACATAGAAGCACACTGTATGAAGCCAGGCACTTCGCGCCGAAGCAAACTGGCTGTCTGCTTCTTGCTTGTTTATTGTCGCAAATATTAATTTATCTTTCCAATGCTCATGCACAGATGGGAGGACCTGCCTGCAAAGGTCTCATGCACAGGCTGCCTGCTGTCACCTCCTGTTTTTTTTTTTTTTTCCCCGTATCGGCTTGCTTGAAAGGCAGAGTTATTTCAAAACAACAAATGCTTCTCCTAAGTAGCTAATTTGCAAAGATGAAACCTCTTCTATGAAGTTTTGCCTTGCAGTTTCTTCGTGTTTTGTAAGAATTGCTGTTTAAATTAAGATGTTGTCCTGGAAGTGGTGTAATCATGCCTTGATGAAGGAAACTGGCTTTCCTTCCTCTAAAAGTATATGTAGGGCAGTAAGTAGCTACTAAAGTTATGAGAAAATGCCTGTTTTCCTCTTTCTGAGTCGATCCACAACAACGTGCTGTGGACTAGAAATGGCGGCTTCTTGGTGTTAGCCAAGAGGAGCTCTTAATACATAAAATAGATTAAAATCATCCTGTGTTTTGAGTTCTGCAAGTGTAAAAAGGCAGTCTTTCTTCAGGCATTTTCCTATTTGTCTTCGTTATCATCACAGCGGGTAGAAATTTTCTGCTGAAATGGGATATGGTAGTGCTCGTGATATTCAGGTCTCTGGGATTTTTGCTGTTCTTATTAGCACATCTGGAGTGGAATATTGCTGAATTTAAGGAATGGAAGAACCCAAGTCTGTTGCAGAGACCCAGTTTGATGATAAAATAGCAGTGATGAAACCTAAGCAATGAAATGCAGGGCCTTGAACATGCTTTGAGCACTGCACAAGAAATCTCCTTTGGAGCATCACAAACTAGGTCACGGGCTCTCATCGTTTCCAGTGTAGGGTCCTGCATCCAAGAGCCTGCGTCTTCCGGTTGCTCTGCTCCTCTGCCTTCCAGAAGCCTTCAACTCAGAAGGCTGTAGAATGAGATATGGATAG
This sequence comes from Rhea pennata, assembly GCF_028389875.1. Classification (NCBI taxonomy): domain Eukaryota; kingdom Metazoa; phylum Chordata; class Aves; order Rheiformes; family Rheidae; genus Rhea; species Rhea pennata. The sequence goes on from NC_084682.1 coordinate 11,292,029, forward strand.
TTACATTAACTTCCTTTTATAACCTAGTTGCCGGGTCCTCGCAAGACCGTTGTACTGGCCCTCTGTTAGCTGTGGTACAAACGTTTCCAGTGAAACTGCGTCATGTGACATTAGCCCTGTTCTCTCAAGGTCTTGGGAAGATGTGCAAGCCTGCCCACTCATGACATGGAAAATAATCCCCTTGGGTGTATGATGATTTAATGGAGTATTTGAAGCTTTATTTTCCCTGAGTGTTTCATCAGTCTTCTGGCATCTGTTTTCATAATTGCTAGTCCTTTGAAATAATGTTTGTGAATGGTATCTGAGTCTAACCACCGCTCCCAGGGGAACTGACTGTTCCTTCTGATTGCAAGATTGATGCTGATGATAGTAATAATGCTTTGCACTTTACTAGGTCACATTGTCCATGAGAAGAGTCATGCAGTGCTTGACGAACTTGTGATCTGGTGAATGAACCGGGTCGGTTCTCGGGACTGACAGGTCTTCCTGCTGGCTTCAGTGAAGTTTGACTGGACCTGGTCTCCCAGCTTCGCATTTCGCAGGATCTGGGCCATGCAAAGGCACAGGGCTGCTCTCCATCCTGGTGCTTACTCAGGAATTGGCTGCCCGGACAGTCCTTCCTTTCTGGAGCTGTCATATAGCTAGAGCTTCTGTTCTCCATGCTGTGTCTCTAGGCTGCTTGTTGCAGCTTTCCCTGCCAGCGCTCTTGGTTATGTCAGCTTTTCCAAGTACCTAGAAGCTAGCAAGGATCTTTAGGCTGATTGGGAACCATGTGTGAAGGGACTAAATGCCCAGTGGGATGTCAGTCTTTGGGACTGCAGAGCGGTGAAGACAGACCTCAGCTGGTGCTGAGCAGACTAGCTCAGCTTTCTTGAAACTGCTCTGCAGCCCAGCGTGCCCTCTGCTCTTGTGGCTGTGGCTCTGCTGCCCTTCCTTTTTCTTGGGTTGTTGTTTTCTAAAACGCAGCCTGATTTTGTGATGTTACACAACTAGATGCTAAGAGCAGGAGAAGATGCAAGTTATTGCCGGAGGAGGGAAAAGGCTGGTGAGCTTCCAGTCCCAGCAGGGAGAGTTATCTCAGGGTATGCACCACAAATGGAAGCCATAGGGTTTATGTATTAGCCCCTCATTTTCAAGAGTAGTGTGCAGGTCCTAGTTTAGGCTTCAGGAGTTATTTTGCCTTATTCTATAGTAGAGAAGGTTAGCTGGTGCAATTTAATCGGGGTAGCCATGACTCCAGATCGTTGCATAAACTAGGCTCGCACCAGCACAGCTGTCATCATTTATGTCGGGTGTCCAGATAAAGTATGCTATGTTAACAAATATCCCTTGTTCATATGAAAATGCAATAAATAAAATCAAATCCTTCCCCAGCATTGTTCCCACCTGGAAAAGTACAACGTGCAAGGTGGACCTCTGCACCACGTCCATCATTTCAACCAAATGTCATCAAGAGCCATACTAGATGGTTTCATACTGGGGAAAGTGGCACTGCCACTTTACAAACTGCAGCTCCAGCAATGCTTTTTGCTGCAGATGAGTATTACAGGATCACACATCTGCGATCTGGGAGTATCCGGCCTGGATGGTCTATGAAACGTTGCGCAGTTGTGGGACAGGTGCGAAGGGACATGCAGCAAGCCTGGTGTCCTGCAGGGTGGCTGGCTGTAGCCTGTGCGATGAGCATGTGTAGCCTGGAGCAAGGCATTACTTAAACCTGTCACTGCTGTGGACACTGCTGCGGCTCCTGATGTTTTTCAGCAAACAGCCTGCTTAATCCACAGGGAAGGCAGGTTTCTAATTGAGGAGATGCGTGCTGTGTATTCACCCGGAGCTCTGATTTATGTGGGCTGCTATTGGAATACATATTCATGAAATTCTTTGCATAAAGTAAAGCAAATTATTGTTGTGGAGATATATAGGGCAGGAATCCATTAAATTTGTTACCTCCTGAAGTGTCTCTTGTGATTCGAATGAAGCTCACAGTGACAATTTTGGTTTTGTGTTATTCTAGTGGGGAGGGAGCAGTGATGAGTTACAGAGCTGTCCTTTCGCAAACGGGGACGGAAGGATTAATAACCTTGTCGACCGCATATGGTTGTGTTACCAGAGCACTCTATAGCTTATATCTATGTGTGACACCACTGTCGTACTCATCAGTTTTTATAATACTACTCATTCATGTGATGGGGTATAATATATATTAAAGTAGCTATGAATATATCTGGAGCCAGCCTTGCTGTCCCCCACTTTCCTTAAGAAAAACATAACCAGTTTCTGTAAATGTATTGGAACATGTTGCAGTGTTTGTGCAGTGCCTCTTGCTGGGAAATTCAGAGCTGGGGCTAGACTTTCAAGATGTTTGCATTAATGTGTTCATTGTACGCTATAAATATTTTATACACTCATGCAATATCAAAGTCTGGTAATTCATAAGCAGAGCAGGTCTGAGTAACGCTGCATAAATTGTTCCCGTGAGTAGTTCAGCCAGCCCTCGAACTAGCCACAGGGTCGTTTAAGAGGAGTTCATGTGTTTTGGGGAACTTGCGCTACGCGCCTGGACATAAAAGGGCCTTTTCCTTCATTGACACTGTTGAAATCAGTTATATCAAGGGAAGGAGGGAGAGGGGTGGTGTTTTGCAAGTGTGAGGCTGATTTCTGATTAAAGATGAGCTTTTCGCATACTATGTAGATGAGATCTACCATCAAATTAATAAATTGTGAGCTCAAAATAATTACCTGAAAGAATGAGGAGTTTGAAATGATGGATCACTTGCAGGCATGCCGATTGTATCCCAGGTGAAGGACAGGCTTCTGCTGTCTCTCTGCTGAAGAGAAAAATACTTTTTAAATACTGTTGACTGAGCCTGCCTATTGCAAATTCAACCCTCTTTCCATTTCTGTTGAAGTTGTAATTTTTTTTCTGTTTGTTTTATACAGCCATTCTGTTGGCTTTGTGGCTTTGAGAAGGAATATGAGGCTATTTACTAGGCTTTAGCCTTGGACTTTAATCTGTTTTTCAGTAGCAGAACAAATTAACTGCTTTCTCCATCACTAGAAAGCACGATCTGGTTCTGAGCCAGCTTAGCCTCAAAACAAAGGATGCTTTTAGTCACCGTATCTTTGCAAGCTCACATCTTTAGTGGATTACTTTATCATTATTCCTCTGATTTAGGATCAAAAGTGGATATGTGCAAAGCTATATATTTACAATATAGCAGGCATAAGCCTCCCGACAGTTAATGCAATCTATTTTTATGCAATTTAGGGCAGTGCACATTACTAGAGATCAAATGCTTTTCTAGAGTAAGCGTGTTTTGATGCAAATGAAATCCTTTTAAGTGGCGAATGCTGTACAGGCAACGAGATGCAACGGGTGCTTATTGGTACTGGGAATTAGTGTGCTGGAAAACTAGGAAGCTAAAGATAACTCTTGAAAGGGGGTCACCTGTTGGACATTGCATTTTGGTGAAAACAATCCTGCAAGCTCGTGGGGAATAAAAAAGCTGACCTTTCTGGGGATAGATGTAGTTGTATGCTCTTCACTTAAAATCATGGGGAAAGAAAATATCTGAAGGTAAAATGAAGATGATGATGATTGTGACCACTACAGAGAGGCATTATTTTGGAAGCACAACAGTTCAGGAGGCAACAGACCTCTGTTTATAAGGGTGAAGCTCCATCACCCTGATGTTACAGGGACAGTCATCATCCATGAAATCAGGGAAGGCCTTCTTGCTAGATCAGTGTAAGAAAATCTTATTTTGTCTTATTTTTGTTTCATTTATTTAATGAACTTGGAATCAAAGCGAAGGAGAACTTTGGAGTGTTGTAGTTGGTTGATTTTCGTGGAAGCTTTCTCAGCAGCTTCTGCTAAAAGGATTTTGTCCCATAGTAGTATTAAATTATTTGTCCTATAGAAATATTCTCTTTTCTGCGCCAGAAAGTGGCTTATCAAAACTTCGCCCAAACCTGATTATGTTCTGGTTCATTGGTAAGGATTTAAAGAAAGATGGTGCCTTATACATTAAATTTTTTTTTCACCTCTACCTTAACAGTGAAAGGCTAAAACCTCACATCAAATGTTTCGTTTTGGACTAACTTCAGTTACCAGACACTGAATTTCATGTGCTTTCCCACTTGCATTGTTGAAATATAGATTGCCCCATACATGAAAAGGCTTAATTATTTAAGGCTCAATGAGAACGAGAATGAAAGGCTCTTCAGTGAGGTTCTCTAGGCATTTCTGTCTTTATGCTGAAGATGTGCTGATTTTTGGGTGGAGATTCGAGGAAGCAGAAATCGTATCCTTCTGTCTGAAATGGTTGTCCGACCTTAATGAAATTTTTCAGAAGTTAGAGTAAGCATATTGCAAATTCATATTGCCATTTTAATTTGTACGCCAGATTTCCTTTTAAAGATTGTTGGGCAAAAGACAGATATAAAATTCCTCAAATAAAACTAGATGCTGTGGGAATTAGGTGAAATAATTTCACTGAAGAGACATGATGCTTGGAATATTATTTTCTTGACTATGAAGTGGAAACCATTTTTAGAAAATCAAAACGTTTTTCTTACCAAAAAAAAAAAAAAAAAGAGAGAGAGAGGGAGAAAGTGAAGAAAGGCATGATTATGTTTACTTGAAGAAAGGCTTATTTCTGTGCGAATTCCAGCATTTTTCAAGCTTTGCGTTTTTTACTGAGTTGGCTGCAAAGTTGCTCAGAAGAAAACAATGCAACTTTCTCTGTGTGGAAATGTTTTCTTTGGTTTCACACAGCTTCTTGAGTGAAGGAAAAACTGTGCCAGTAACAGACTTGTTGCCTCAAAAGAACACGTAGTTCAGATTTTCTAGGAGACTTTAGCCTCTATTTTACTTGAATATCGCCTGATATTTGGATAGCTCAGTGGGCACTGAGATTTCTTGGTGGCCCCTCTCTGCTTCCCACCAGCACTGGAGGTGGGAGCCTGATTCTTCTGCCTCAGCAGACCATGTCCCTTCCCTTTCAAGCAACAAATAGTTTCCAGCAGCTCTAAGTCTTACAAAACATAGTCTTTCTGTGGAAATTTGGGTTTTTTTGGAATGAGCTGTGTGTCGAACACCACTCGCGGACCCTTGTCCAAGCAGTTGGCACTCAGGTTGTCCCCTGCCTTTGGTAGCCATCAAGACAAGGGGGAGACTGGACCTAGATTTGTGGGAGCAATGTGCTTTGAATATTTATGGGAAGCTTCTCCCATGCATGAAAGAAAGCAAAAACTAGAATTCTTCTGCCTTTGAAGGCCTCCCGAATGCAGTGCTGAGGTAGGGATTGGCTTCTCGATCAGCCAACACAGATAATATGCCCTGTGCCCAAATCTCAAAGAAAACTGGGGACTTGGAAAATCACCCCGAGGAAATACTTTTGTAGAAATCGTTTTCCTAAAGTTTCATATAAACAAATCCCAACTTGGCGCAGTGCTAATCGCTATAAGCAGTTATTAGAATTAATTAAAATATAATACATGGTCTGGGAAATGAAATTCAATTTCCCGCTCAGTCTTTGGCTTAGTTATTCTGTTACAAACATGGTAATAAGTTTGGAATATGCAGGTGGATATCATGCAAATTAAAGGGAATATTAAGTATTTTCTAATTTTTATCTGGGAGAACACCTTAAGGACTGGAGCGGGTCGGCTGGTGTGTAATACTAATCACTTTACAACCCCTGTGCCTGGGCTTTTGGGGCACTTGAATGGCTGCCTGCTCCGTCAGGGAAAATAAAGGGAGTTCCAGGCATTTTGCCCAGCCAGAACGAGAGGATGCCTCGTTTTTCAAAGTTAGTTTTCCTGCAAATCTTCCATTGAGACTTTTTTCTTTTTCTCTGCTGTAAAATAATCACCGTGAAGAGCTATAATGTTTGTGCAGTGAAATTACTCCTCATTATCCTTATGAAGCTGAAACTAGCAGAGACTAATATTGACCTCTTATGCTGAGCTAGCTAAAGGTGTTTTCTTTCCTACTACATCGCAGCCAAAAAGTAAGCTTTGTGGCTCTTTCCGTTACAATTTTTCCGTTGTTTTGTTAAGGGTATGAGCTCCCATTGACTTTGAGGCTTCGTTTTTTGCCAGCAGAACAGCCATGTCCTGTTGAGCTCTGCAAGCAGAAGATCGCACCACGTTAGTGTGCAAGCTGAGCATCAAAAGAGGGATAGAAGGAGCGGGAATCCCATCGTGACCAGTCCTCTGGCCTCTCGTCTCCTCTAAAATGGCAGGAAGGCTTTGCTGTGCTGGAGATGTGCCAGGGGACAATGTTGCGGTGATGGTTTCGGACACGAGTCTCAGATTTAGAAGATCTAGTTCCTGCGTTTCCCCGGGGTCACCTAAGTCCCCAAGGTGCTCGCTTCACATCAGGCTGCAGGGGCTGCTAACCTGAATGCTGGTGCTCCTCTGTTTCTCTGGCCCGCCTTTTGGTCAGTGGAATGGAGTCAGAGTGCTTCCTTCATCCTCCGCCTCTTCCTCCCTCTTTGCATCGGTGCGTCCCAAAGCAGGAATCAGGCCGTAGTCCTCACAAATCATTCCTTAGAAAGAGTGAGTAAAAAGTGGGGCCAGCACTTTGGCCTCTGGTTGACTCTTGTCTTCCTCAAGCCAACATGCCTGAGAGGTTTCCTCACGCTGGATGAAATCACAGCTGAATGCAGCATCTCTTCTTATGGCTGACTCCTGCTGAGAAGTGGAGGGGAGCAGCTAATACGCTGTATTTTATTTTAGTATTTAAATATTTTAATTTTTGATATTTTTGCATAGACATAATGTTATTGTATCTGTCTTACAAGCTGTGACTCTAAAGACTTCCCCACATTCTTGCCACCTTCAGCGTTCTGCCTGCCCTTCTGATTGCTGTTGGCAGGTCCCCTGACCGTATCCTCATCCCTTCCTCCCATCCAGGAAACGCCTGGAATTACTGCTTAAAGGAGCAAGGTTGTTGAATGGATGATATCTGTTTCAGCATGTGTTTCATCACATCACTCTGACAGCAAAGCTGCTCTATCTCTAAAACAGCTCTTTCAGGTAAATCAAAATCATTACTGTTTTTTATTTTATTTTTATTTTATTCTATTTTTTTTGTGCAAAGTGGCCAACAGACAAGACTAAATTATTCTCTGTTATGTTGAAGACGCAGCTTAAGGACACAAGAGAGTCCTAGGAAAATCTTTTCTGTAGCAGATTTTGTGTTATAAAGTATTAACTTGAAAAATTTTGGACAGTTCAGAATTTAACTTTCACTTGAATTGTGTTAGGTTTTATGTTTTTACTTTTATAACTTCTGTATGGTCGTGAATTGTAGTCATAAGCAGCCACTTACTGAAGCAAATACTGCAGTACTGCATAATAGTTAAATTCTACTGTGTTCCTGAATTCTTTTTGATTTATATTGTGTTTTATTCTACAGTTAGTGATCAAAATACCTTCTTGTACAAAGCAGACTTTCTCTTACTTATGTTTCAATAAACCATTTAAACACTATAATTTATAGGAAAATCATAGACAAATGAAAAATATAGATTTTTTTTCTGATGTTAAGATCCTGATAGGGAAATGAGTTTTCTCATAGAAGATTTTATAAAAATCTTTCAGGAACAAAAACTGTTTTTTTGTTTCTGAATTCAAACAGTTTAGAACATTTTAAAAAGTTAAAAATTTGGTAAAAACAGGAACAGCATATTCTGATGTGTCTTGGGCAGCATAATTCATCAGTGGTGAAGTTCATTTCTGGACTATTTGAGCTGGTCAGTTATCAGCAAATACTGATAACAGGAAGGAGGCGGACACAAAATTATTGGACTTGTTGGAACCACTGCATAAAATTAGTTTTATGATTTGAGTTAAATCTTTAATGAACAATCCACATTTTTAAAAAAAGAAAGCTGCCACACATCTAAAGGGACATTTTGATTAGCAGTCTTGGCTCTGGTGATGTCTCAGAAGTGAAGCAGCAAGAAAAATAAATGATGTCTTGCTTCACCTTTTCTCCAAATATTAAACTCGGTAAGATTTAAGTACTAGCAGTTAAAAAAGGAAAGAAAAAGAGAAAGGAATGTGTTTGTCACAGAAGCATCAGCTTAGCAATGAGGACCATGGCCCTCTCAGTTTCACCGTTTGTGTGTTCCCCGTGTTTATATCCAAGTCAGGATGATTGGATAAAAAAAAAATCCACTGGAAAAATAAAATAATAAAGAGAATGTTTATAACTGAAGAGAAATTAAAATATATAAACATATATATAAGGAAACAAATTGAAGGTGTAGCCCATCACAAAGTCGACTTTGTGTGTTGGAGGTTCTTTAGATAATCCTATTTTTCCTCTGCGGTTGTGCAACCTCCTGTCACTCTGCTTCCCTGCAATCCTTTTATTTTTTCCCCCTTGTCACTTTGAAGTTTTCACTGGTTTGAACACCAGGTTCAGTGTTTCATACTTTTGACGCGTATTCAGAGTGGTTTGGACAAAGCCGATGGATTGACAGTGGCCTTTCTCTGAAAGCAGAGTATGAATTTTGCTCAATAGGGAATGAGATTTGCTCTCCGCTTTCATTATGGGTTTTTTTCAGCTGGGTTAATTGTGGGCAGAAATTGATGTGCCGGGCTGGACAAAGCTGGATGAGAGGAGGCCTTTCAGTGCTCTAATTGAATTCTTGCGTGCAAGGAAACTTTCTGGACTGTTGTGAATTCACAGGCCGATCGCGTCGGGCGCGAAGGATCGGGCGGCCCCGGCGAGCGGGAGCAGCCGGGCTCCGAGTCTGCTCGCGACGCGCTTGGCAGCTGTCTCGGGGATTGCCAGCAGCAAAAAGTCGTGTTTGCTTCGGTTGGGGGAAAGGGAAATTGGGGGAGCATCGCTCAGTAAATGCCTTGCTTTTTTGAAGGAGGGTGATTGCAGGGATGGTGGCGTGCACCGTGAGATGGTGCGCGACTGTTGGGAGTTGGGAGTTGTCGTTGAAGCCCCTAACTCTGAACTAGTACGGCAAAAATAGTTTCTCTGCTTTCTCTACTCACAGCTGTAACATATTCAGAGGTTACATTGAAAGTACAGGTCTTCCTCCCTCCCGAGCCTACTCAGCACAGTTTAACAGCCTGGCCAGACCCAGGCTTGCGTCTCGTTCTAGGAGCATCCTGAATTCTGCCGTAGCTTGCTGCAAAGCACCGGTCAAAACGGAAGAATGACTTGTCCACAGTAAGTCAAACAGTGTCAGTCTGAGCCTCCTGATCAGGCGAAAAGGACCATTTCCGTGTCCCTTGTGTGCCTTTTGCAGGGCACTTACCTCTCTGGCTGCACTACTTTGCGAGCCAGCCCCTGCAATACAGAGAGGGGCTGTAAATATCCATCAAGCAACACTTTTTTTTTTCTTTAGTTTCTCCCATCTTTGCTTACTCTGTGGAGTAGCTGTGAGTTCACACATTTCCAGCACATCAGAAAGGTCAGTCCTTTGCACAAAACTGGCGCTTGAGACATGGTTCAGTTTCCAGCTCTGTTTCAGGCTCCTTGTGTAATTTTGGGCAACTTGATTATTTTTTTGTTCTTCATCTCCCCATCTTGAAAACGGGGGAAAAACTTTATTCTATCATGGCTTTTTTTTCTTTTCTTTCTTTCTTTTTTTTTTTCTTTTTTTTTTTTTTTTTTTATGGTGCATGTGAGCAGCTGAGGAGAAGAGCTAGCTTTGAATGTGTTTGGATGCAGTGCTGAGCAAATTGGCGATCCAATTAGTTGTCATTATGGTAATTCAAAAAAAGTAAAAACAAGCACTTGTTACTCCAAAATGCCCAGCTTCCTGCAGCACTTTCAGATCATCGTACACAAGGTTATCATAGCACTCTAATTGTTACAGGCTTATTAGTGTTACAGATACTGTCAGCACAGAGGATCCTCTGGGCTTCCCACCCAGATACCCTGGCTGGAGGCCAGCACGGGTATCTGTTGCGCTTTTGCCAAGCTAAACCTTGTTCCTGGCTTCAAACTCTTTAATTCTCCTTTTGCTTCTCAGTTAATTAGGTTTCCTTAAAACAGACAGCTTCAAGAGGTGGAACGTTGATGAAAGCTTGGTGTTGTCATGGGGTGCTCAGCGCCGTGCACGTACCTGACCAGCTCCTGTGAACCATGTGGCCCATCCTATTCCAAGGGGCTGAGGGTGCTGGAGAGATATTAAGCTCAAAATATACTAGAGCAAATAAGTGACATATATTTCATGGGGGCCTTCAATATATTTACATGAGGCTAAGCTTTTGGGTAGATTCAAAAGAGGATTTTTGGAGCAGCTCTGCCTGTAGCCAAATGCTTGTCATTGGCCATCATGGCGCTGGCTGTACGGTGATGGTAGGACATGGGTCTTGCTGTGTGTGCAGTACGCTGCGTGTTCTGGGCTGTTTGTGACCTACTTTTGAATGTTCACGCTTTTACCAGAGTGCTGTTAAAGGAAGCAAGGCAATGTAACCACCGATGCTTTGTCTAGAAGCTTGGTTTTGTCCTATTGCTCGTGTGGCTTTCCAGCGGTGGTGGTCAGCCAGCTGGAAGGCCAGTCCAGACCTGTAGCAATGCATCAGACTTGGAGAAAAAATGAAACATGGCTCCATGTATGTTTGGACTGAGCTTTTCGAACGTGTCTAGGGGGTTTAGGGCATGATGGAAAAACTGACTGTGGAGGGCAGGAATGAGAAGGGCTTTGCTGCGATACCGGAGGTGTCATGCCTGGTCCCGGGCTGCTGCTGCCCGCCTCTTCCTTGCCGCCCTGCTCTCAAGCTGCTGCTGGAGCTGCCCTCACCCCCCTGTCAGGGCAGAGAACCCTTTAGAAAGCAGAAAGCAAGGAAAGAAATCAATCCCAGGAAGACCTTCTGCTTCATTCGGGCTTATTTTGCCACCACCTTTGTTTTGCTAAGCGTGCAGGCTGGTGTCTGAGCCTGTGTGCACATCCGTGCCGCGGACCCCTTTACTGAGCTAGGCAGCAGCCCAGGGCTGATTCAGGGGCTCTCTCGTGCCCACAGTCTTGCTTCTTATTAATATGTGCAGTAATTCATCATGGACTAATTAAGCAGCTCGATTTGTAAAAGAGGCGTAAGGGAATTGGGTACAGGGCATTTGTTTAACCAGTACAGCGCAGCATTTCGTTTTGGGCAGCGGACCGTTGTGAATCCCGCTTTCCCTTTGATGCTAGCAGCGAATCTCGTGAACGGGGCCGTCGGCAGCGCGGATGCTCCTTGGTGTTACTCTGTCACTGCATTTCAGATAACAGACTTTGAACTAATCTGGAGATTTGCCGTTCAGAGCAATGGAAAACGCTTTATTTTCAAGGTGACACAGTGCCGCTGAGCTTCGCCAGCTACTCTCCAGCCTGGGAACTGCCAGCTTTAAGCTCTGAGATTCCCCATGCCAATCATGCTGCCTGCCTCAATAAATAAAGCAGCCCATCTCCGTTTTGAATGGCTTGTCTCTTAAGCAGCTTTAGTAATCCTGCAACTTTGCCCAAGTGAACTGAACTCGTGCAGAGTGCCTGGCTTCAGATGAATTTGTGTGTGGCTGAGATACCAAGAGATGACATCTCATTTCATCTAAAACCTGTCCTGGAGATTGAAGTGGTCACAAATGGTCATAAACTTCCTCTAAAACCTTCTCCAAAATGTAAAAGCCCAAACCTCCAAACCTTTAGAGGATGTAAAATAGTCACTAATTTACAAGAGTGTGGCTGGTTTATCGGGGGGAAAAAAAAGCAAAAACCCACTCTTCCAGTTGTTTTAATCCATTTATCTGATAGTGTTTGGGAGTGAAATGGCAGGAGAGAGCCTAATGTGGAACTAGCCTGGAAGAAGGGACAGATGATGATGAAGCGGAGAGTCTCTAGTGCTGCTTCTCGTAAAACTGCACTCAGCTCTTGTGAAAATAGCTGAGATGGTGAGAAAAGGAGCAGCACAGCTGGCAGTACTCACAGGAGGAAAGGGCCCCAGTTACTGTTATATACAGCAAATTTTTGGTTGAAAAGGGATATCAGCAAATATCCCAAAGCTGTCCTAATACCTGGAGCTCTGCTTAGAAGCCATACTCCTAATGGTGTGTTTATCCAAATTCTTTTGGTAGCTTCTGTCAAAGCAGCAATCTTGATTGATTTGTCTGCTGTGTAGTGTCTTGCTTACATCATGTGGGCGTCCATTGAAAATTACATTTTGTTCACTTGCATTTAAGAGACAATCTGTTTCCACAAAACAGATGTAAAAAAAAAAGTTAGCAAGTAAGAAAGTAAAATTCTCTTTACCAGGGTAGACATGTGGAATAACTGGCAATCGTAAGCGTGTACCTGCACTGCACGTGGAAAATATTTTGACAATTCAAACGAAAAAGCAGACTGTGGAGGCTGTTTTTTCTTTCTTTCTTCTTCTTCTTTTTTTAAGAACTAATTTCTAATGAACCATGATGTGCAAGTTGGCTTTGATTGTTGGCTTAATGGAATCAAGAGAACTCAATAATATGTCTCAGGTTTGGATAAGAGAGAGGAAAATTGCTCCCAGCACTTCTATGCTTAAGAAAAAAACCAAAAATCATCTCTCTGTGATGTCTTATGTATAATATATTGTCAGTCTACTATTTAAGTGTAGTTTTGGTAGAGCTGATTGAGACTTCTTAGCTCAGAATGGAGATTCAGGAAGACTGGAACAAATTCTTTTATATTGTAATTTCCTTAAAAATAAAAGAACAAAAACACAAGAGGGAATCTGGCTGATTTTGAAGGATCGCCCGCAGTGATCTGTGCTGACATGCAGGGAGTCGAGCAAAGGAGGCAGGTTGCCTGCATGGATGAACAAGGAGCTCCTGACAAAACTCAGACATAAAAGCAGGAAGTACAAATGGTGGAGGCAGAGTCAGGACACTCAGGAGTAGTACAGAGACTGTCTGAGTAGGCAGAGACAGGAAAGCCAATGCTCACGTGGAGTTGAATCTGGTGACAGATGTGGAGGGCAACCAGAGGAGCTCATACAGGTAGATCATCAGCCTAGATGATCAGCCTAGACAAGAGAAGGCTCAGGGAGATCCTATCCATGTGCATAAATACCTGATGGGAGGCAATAAAGTAGACAGAACCAGTCTCCTATCAGTTACAGGACAAGAGGCAATGGACACAAATTGCAATACAGAAAATTCCATTTAAACACAAGAAAAAAGTGGGATTTTTTTAACTGGGTGGGTGGCCAGACACTAGAACAAGTTGCTCAGAGAGGTTGTGGAGCCTCCATCTTTGGAGATGCCCAAAAGCCATCTGAGTATGGTCCTGAGCAATCTGTTTTAGCTGACCTTGTTTTGGGCACTGGAGTTGGACTCCAGAGGACCCTTCCAACCTCAAAGATTCTGTAATTCTGCGAAAAACAAAGGCAAAGAAAGCCAACCAAAGAAAGCCTATGGGCTTGGGTTTTTTCAACATTTGAAAAAAACAAACTTTTCCTGTTTACAATGCATTTTCATTTTGTAGTTTTGAGTAGTATGAGGCAAAGGAAGATGCTCATAGTTGATACAAGCATTTATCAGCTTTCTGATGCCTTTTTTGTATACATATGTGTATATATTTTATATATATATATATATTTATGAATATGTATTTTTTCAATGCTGTACCTTCTAGAAGAGGCGAACAGTGAGACATACTACAAATAAAAATTTGGGAAGTCTCTACAGTCCTCTCCTAGGCTGCCTCTCTTCCATGGGACATCTGTGTTCACCAGCAACTTTCAGATTTACTAAGGGTACCTAGAAAAGGAGAAGCTGGCGGTGCTCCTTTGCTCAGCTGGATTGAGTCAAGACAAAAAAAAACTTCCAAACAGTGTACCAGTACACTAGGGGATAAACATTTATGGAGCAACTGAGAATTAATCTTCAAGCTCCCTCATTTGCTTTAGATGCTGATAATTCTCTCCCATGCGATTTTCAGCACGAAGGCCTATTAGCTCAAACAGTCTACAGTGCCTTCATAAAATTGAACAACAGAAGTTAATCTTTTCCCTTTCATCTCTGTTTCCGTACTGGTTCAGAGCAATAGCTTTGTAGGTTTCCACCCTTTTTAACGTGCCAAGCATTTCCCTATCTCTTTATCTTCTATTTTCCTTTATGTCGTTATCCTCCTTCTTGAGAGAGCCTCATTTGCAGAACCACTGTGCTGTAGATGCAGAACAGCTAGTCTGAGAAGTTTTAGCAAAGTAGTTATCTGCAGATTAAGTAGAGATAATAAACTACTCTAGTTTTATCTGCTTTTGCTGCTTGTTAATTGGTGTGGCAGAGAAAAAGGGGTTTTATGTTTTCAGTGACCGGGGAGCTGGTAACTTGCTTAATCTTACAATCTTAGTTGTTCCAGTCTTATGACTCACAGTGGAAAGGAAAAAGAATATCTAAAAGATCACAAAGAGATAGCAGCCGAACAGCTTCTCCCCCTCCTTCCCAGGATAAAATCAAGCCAAAGATGCAAGTTGTCACGCCAGCCCCAAGCACTGCAGCACACGGGCTGTGGGTGGGGGGCAGGCATCCTTGGAGGCAGTTGCTTGCTGGCTCTTTCATCTGCAGAACAGGGCTGTGCAAGGCTCTGCTGCAAGGCACCCACTCCCACCTTACCTGCCTTGTCAGGGTGGCAAGCAAGCAATTCCCAGTTTCACCCTGTACTGGATTCTGGGATGACTTGTTACCCCCTTGTATGCAGAGTCATACTTAAAGCAGATCACTGGAATGATTTGTATCAAAATACTCAAAAATATTCACGTGCCTTATTCTTGGGTTCAGAAGGTGTCTTCAAAGCTGCATTCTTCCTGGTGACTGCACTGTGTGTGTGCATTTGGTGCTTTGGGAGCATACTGGGTTGGTTGCGTGCAGGCAGCTGCTTGCAGCAAGGTGCAGGAAGCATACGCTCTCGTTTTCCCTCTGCTCGAGATGTGTCCTGCTGAAAGGATATGTTGATGGTTGCTGCACCCAGCTCTTTTCTCCTCCTTTTAGGCCTCTTGTAAAAATCCTGTTGGAAGGAGTTAAGGAATTTCTTCCTCCTCCCTTGTAGCCATTTGCACTTAATTATTTTTATGGAAAAGCAGTAATGTTTTGCAGATGGCAATGGAAGAACCCTCCAGGAATGTGCCTTTCATTTTGGATGGGCTGCTTTACCGTAGTTTGAAGCCAATAGAGTTAAGAGTTGGAATGAAAACACGTGAGGCTGAGCAGGGACTGCTGAGCCTGATCTGCTCAGCTTCAGATTGTCGTGTCCTTCTTTGCCTTGGTGGGTTCTTGTCTCAAAGTGCCTGGAGTAAGGGAGTTCCTAGCCTGTCTCTGAATTTGCCCATCTCAGCTGCAAAATTCAGCAAAGGGGCTTCAGTGAGTGCAAAAGGGAGGGTGCCCGTTAACAAGGATTAACAGTTCAGCCCTTAAGATTCAAGGTTCATTGCTTAAGGTGTTTTGTTCACCAATTATCCAGTTCCTACCATTTCTTGCAGTCCTCAGATGAGTCACAGCCTCAGTTTTGAAAGATATTTTCTTCAAATGTTAGCCTGCACATTTCCTGCTGTTTTATAGATTTTTGCCACTTTTTTTTTTTTTTTTTTTTAATGTTGTAACAATTGTGCAGAGGAGCACCGAAGCCTATAATCACTTGGCCAGCTATTGCCACGGCAGTGTGAATCTCGGTCCTCTCTCTCACAGCCACTGTGAGAAGTCTTTTCTATCATGCAGCATCACTGTGAGGGAGATTCCTCTGCAACAGAGCCACAGAGAAGTTGGTATTTCATCCTGGTTAGTTGTCCAGCCGACTAGCACTAGCGGAGAGCCTGGCACCTCTTGCGGATGTGGCATCAGGGAGGGACTCTTCTGTCAGTGCCCATCTCTCTCCATCGATGGTGAAGGAAGCCCAGGTGGCCAGCTGAGACTAGATGCTTCTCTTCTGAGCGGCTAAACAAAATAAGCTGTAGCTTATAATATAACTTATATAAAACTTTTGTGCAATGAATCTCTGCTTTTGGAAGTAATTTGAAAAAAAAGAGGTTTGATTGTAGGCTTCCAAGGAGCAAGGAGTTCTAGGCAGGGTGTTGTTTCCTCCAGGGGTGCCAGTGTGGTGTGTTGCTTCTGTGCACATCTGGCACACGTGTGGTATCCCAGGAGAATGACCGCAGTCTCCTTCTTTGTGTCATGGCTACAGCCACCCTTGAGAGGTGAAGTCAAGCGTTAACCTCACTCAGATCTACCTCCAGATCTTCCTTTTTGCATCCATGTTCTTGCTTCCTTTAAATTAGTTGCTGCTGTCCTTTTCGTCTACCTCAGCTACAATGGCAACAATAATATCTTTTGTGTGATGGGCCAGTATGTTTCTAAGTCTTTTATTTGGAGGAAAATTTTAGATTTTGACAGGTTTCAGAAGAATTTTCTTTTCTAAGTTAATCTACTTATTCTGTGTAATGAGGTCCTAAGAACAGCTTGAGCTTCTTCCTCGCGGACTAGATGCTTTAGTCCTTATTCAGCGTCTGGTGAGGTTAACAGGAATTTTTTCATTGATTTAAGTGGGCATTGCCTTAGGCCCAAAATGTGTCGTTGCAAAGAGGCACACGGCAGAGCGTGCTCTGCTCCGGAGAGCCAAGAACGTGGGGCATGCCAACCTTGAACAAAGTGCTTCCTAAATAGCGCCGTGTGGGGATGAGCTGTGTGCAGTTCATCTTGCCTATCTGGAAGTGCCTGTCAGTATCTAGCCAAATGTCTGGGCTATTGCTGCCCAGTGGAGGGAGACCAGTGCCTTTGAAGGATGATTCATCCTGCCCTGACATTGATGGGGTGAAGCTCCTTGCGGAAACACGTTTCTACGTGAGCTAGAAAAAGCATAGGTGATGAGCCTGGGCTGGAGATCTAGCTATTAAAAGCCTGTGTGTGGGAGGGAGAGATGTTCCCTCATAAAAACTCTTTTTTTCCTGCTTTAATTTAATGCAGACTCAAACAGAGAGTGAATGACTGGAGTTATATTAGGAATAGCTCAGAACTGGCCATGAGTTTTAGGGAAGATTGATGAGCACGTGCAAATTAAGGTGGTGGCTTGACGATCGCTTCATGCTTTGCAAACCAACACTTTCAGGATTAAAGCTTTGAGTTTAGGTTAAGTCGAATTCAGGTCTACATTAAATGCTTCCCCCCCAGTTGCGGCCCCCACTACAACCGTGGTTGAATGGCGTTCACGTGGCAGCTGCTGCGCTTCACAGCTTGCGTGCTGAGATAATCTGTCCCGGACTTGGGTGATAGCTCTGGCCAAGGGGCAGGCACAGCTGCAGCCAAATCTCAATTGCTTCCCCATCTCCCAGCCTGCAAGGATGAACAATGTTAGTCTTATGGATGCCAAAAAACACTGTAAGCTGGTCATGAAAATACTTCACGTCAAAAAACTTTCAGTGCTTTCTTTTTGGAGGGAGGGAGAAAAAGCAGCAGAGGAATGGGTTGCAGCTTTATTTTCTTTGTTTGGTGCATGAAAACTTGGATTTTCTTTGTTTGGATTTGGGAAATTTCACACGCTACCGGCGTGAAAATGAAATACAGCAACGTTTTGATCAAAGGCTGTGCGCTACGAATCCCCTAAAAGAAAGACTACGATCTCATTGTCTTAAACAATTGTTCTGCCTTTTGGAAGGGCATAAATACTGCTTAACTGCTGATCTGCAGAGTGTGGGGTGCAACCCTTGGCAACTCATAAATTAATTACTACCTTTAAACCATGCATTTGCTTAACAGTTGCTATTAATTCATTTTAAGAGATTTTACAGACCTGGGAAGAAAACCAAGTTGCTCTGCCCTCGTCACTAGATTCCACTGGCAGCACCAAGGCATAAGATACGTTTTGATCGGCACATGTGTGTGACCTAGTAATACATGGTCTCACCAACGATGGATGAAATCCCATCCCTCTCCTCTGCGTGTGAAGCTTAAGAGAAGTAAAAAGCAGCTGTTGTTAGAGTGCCTTGACACTGACCCCGCTGGCTAAGTAGTTAATTGCTGGCTTGGTCAGACGGGTTTGGCTGCTGAGCATCCATCGGAAGACGTGGCGTGCCTGTGCTCCCAGTGTGCCAGCAAAATCCGTGCAATAGCAGGCCAAGCCAGAGAGACTCCAAAGGAGCAGGATCGGTGTTTCTGTCTGTTGTCCTTATCAGAGAATAAAAGGAGATTTCCCACCTTCAGTATTTTTCACGATCTGTTGAGTTCCTGGTATCTGGCCACCTCAGGGCTCTGGCTCCTCGGCAGGGTGCCTGCCGTGGACATCTGTGCCTGCCCGGTTCCTTACTGACGCCAAGGTGGGCCTGAGCGGCCGGCCGGCCCAAAGCTCAGGGCAAGCATGAGTTTTTAGGCAGCGGTTTGCCCTAACCATCGTCGCCCTTCCTCCAGGTTTTCCTATAGCAAGCGGGTGTCAGAGAAACACAGAGCATGAGGGTCTCTGGGAGAACCGAGTTGAATCCTCCCGCTCTGGTGCAGGAGTCTATCTCCAAGTAATTACTCAGAGATCAAAACAGCCAGTGGCAAGCTTTGCAGTTCGAGTTCAGGTTCTCATTGCAGGCTGCGGGAGGATGCATAACTCTAAACACCTCTAAAGACATTTAAAAGCACCCAAACCGCAACAGGTAGACTATAGCACAGGAGAAGAAGGTAAGTTATTATACACTTTGCAGATGCACACCAAACCCTATTATCCTTGTGGTATCATGTAATATTAATAACAGCAAGCAGCGTGTGTTTGTAGTTGCAATGTGTGTCTGCGGTGCGGAGACCTATCTGGTGGCAGTTAGCCTGATCGTTTCTTCCCTGGCGATGCTAAAGGCTTAGGTGGCCACATTGACCCTGAGCTGGGGCAGATAGGAATGAAAATAGATGCTCCACGGTGGTGCTTTCAGCAAGGAGCTGATTATTCAAAAATAGATGGGAACCACTAGATTATGGAAGGACAATCTCTCTGTGCTCAGACAGAAAGGTAAAAATCCATAGAAATGCCAAGGAGTCGAGGAGACCATCAGCCTTTCTTGATCTAGAGTATCCAAAGTAATAGCAAGGACGTGAGCAGCCAGGCAGACCTTTGCTCTTTCTCCAGCACGATGTACGTAACTGGGCTTGACGTGCACCAGCACTTGCTTGCTTACAGGAAAGAGCCATGAGGAGCTTCTAGTTAAACTAGTGGACCAGAGCTCAGAGATCTTCCACAGACCCATAGCTGTGGGCCTCTGAGGAGCAGATCCTTTTGCACCTGAATGAATCTGTTTATCTGAAAGTTTTGTGATCGCATTCTGGTTGAGATGTCTGCCCTGGTCTGCGACGGTGGTGTTGCACCTCTCGAATGACCTGCAACTGAGTTCTACGCGTGGGACCACCGTGCTTGCAGTTGATATAAGGCTGTTGAAGTGGATGTAAGCGCTTCCATTTGCTCTTAGGGTTTGGCTCATACTTTACAAAGGTGCTTTGAAGCTGAGCCAGAATGTGGCCCTGTCTTCATTTTGTAGGGAGCCTGTATTTTGTTCAGACAAATAATTGTATTTTCATCGCTTTCAGATCTGAAGGGGCAGCCCAGTGACTTTCAGTTAAAAACAAATCCCCTGACATGCTGCTTTGACTTGCAAAACTTGCAGAAAGACCAGCTCTTCTCCTGCATGCCCTGGCTGCAGCAGAGGGAGGCAGAAGAAGGACCCACTGCTCAGCCTCTGGGTCTGCAGCAACTGGCAGGTTTTTTCAGGCCTGTGGTTCAGAAAATTTGGAGACAGCACTGTGGGAGACATCAAGATGGAAAATTTTGGTTTTGGGGGTTTTTTTCAATCTCTTGTGGTTTTGTGTATTTACAGAAAAAAATACAGAAATTGTGGCATTTGTCATTTTAAACTCTTAACAAAACTGGGAATGCTGATGAATCAGTTGATTAATAACAATTGGTGTTGATATCTAAACAAATGAATGTGTGAAAAGGAACTGAATCATCATGTCATTGTGACCTGAAAACGTAGCATTGCTTATTGTCTAATTTTTTTCTAATTGTTCTCTTTATAAATTCCAGTTTCCAAGACTCATTATTTCCATTTGGTGTTTGAAATGCACTTAAAAAAAAAATCAAATTCTTTCCAGAAGTGAGGTTAAAAATATTTTAGTTGATGAGAACGTTTTAGTTTGCTAAATCTGAAATTTTGTTCCAATTGCAGCTTTCATGCTATAATTTTTTATGAGTTTTGGACTTAGTGCAAAAGAAGAAATAGAAATACTCCATTCTGATGATGTTTAAGTGGAACTTAATCTATTATCTTGAAATGCTTTGTTTCCTTTTTGGCTGAATCTTGTTAAAAACACCATATTCCAAAGTTTAGGGGGGGAAAAAGTTTTAAATACTCTTGGCATATCTCTGTTTTCAGATATAACCAGACCTTTATAGGCTGAATTCACAGCAAATGCCTATAAGCTATAAGCATTGGAATAAAACAATGCACTTTACCTGTGTGTCATTCGTATTCATTGTGTAATAGAGTTTTCTGGAGCGAAGCTTAGTGCACACATGCCATAGCTCTGTTATTGAAAATGTGTCCTCTGCTCTTCATACTGGTTTTGTAGCCCCTATAATTTAAAATTAATAAAGTAGAAGTAACTGCTTAAGGATGAATGTTATTAGTACTGGTGCACCCTTCAATAGGAGACTTCGTATTAGGAAGCAGAAGTTGAAATGAGACATTTTCTGTTCCATTTGTCTGTGGAGGATTTCTTTTTAATCTTGGTTTAATGAAATCTAGCTCACGGTGTGTAAGTGGCTGTCAGTGTCTGGAAGAGACAGAAGTAAAACTTGAGCTGTGCTCCAGAATGGCACTCATCTTTTCCAGTCTCTCAAACCCAAACAACTGAGTAGTCTGGCCTGGCCAGTTGTTCAGACTTGCTCCTGTCCTTCTCTTCACAGCCGAGCGGAGCTCCACAAGCCACCAGAAGGCCCTACAGAAAAGGTCCCCTTGCCTTTCGCATCCATGGTTTGTCAGCACCACAGGTAACAGGTGATGTTCAACAGATTTAGGCCACCTGAGATGCTGTACCATCCCACCTGCACCTTCACCACTTAGTTTTCTGGTCCATCTATGCCCTTCCCACACAGCCTGACTTTGTACAAGGGTGCCTCTGCGTGGTCTCCAGACTCTTGGTAACTCTCACTCTTCATCTTGTTTCCCTGAAACCATGCTCCCCATCTCTCCTCAGCTGCTCTCCCCAGAGAGCTGACTTAGAGGAGCTGTAGTAGCACTGAGCAGCAACCCAGCTGTGCCAGCCAGCCTATGTAAGATTTCCTATCTTCTTATATGAAGCTGCTTGTATGAAGAACTCTAGGCCTTCCCAGGACTCTCTGCTGTCTAGCTGTAGCTGAGGGACAGGAGTGCAATTCGCTCCTCTTTAGGAGCCTGGCTTTCTTCCCTGGCTCCTCCATCCAACCCACTCCAAACTTGGGGCAGCTGGAAGGAGAAGGGACGGAGGAAATGGCTTTACCACAGGGCACTGAGTCCACAGCACAGATGTGTAATGGTGTCACAGATATTACTCTGCAATGCTGGGACCATAAAAGCCTGCAGAGGCCCTGAGCAGTCCTGTTTATAAAGATGTCTCTAGAGTTTTTGGTGAAGGCATTTGCAAAGGGAAAGTCGGAGAAAGTGTGATCAGGCTGTGTGGCGTGGTGGTCGCACTCTGTGTGTCACACTGGACATGGATGGTACTGCTTGTGCTGCCAGTTCTCCTCTCGCAAAAGGCTTCACTGGAGTTGGGCTTTCATGATGTTCCTGAGAGCAGTCCAAAGCTGGACAGCTGTGGACCGTGCAAGGATCTGCCTGGGAGGGGGGTGGTGGTGGTTACCGCTGCATGGGCAGCCTGAAGGCAGCTCAATTATGGCAGAGATGGAAAACAGCAATTTTGACTTGAAGACAAATTTCTACAGAAAGCAACGTTTTCTGTGCTGTTCCAGGCTTCAGCTGAAAAAGTATAAATATTCTCTGTGGAAATGTCTGATGAGAATATAATCACCATTTTCATACTTCATACTTCTGGTGCTTTTTGAAGCTCTCAGTTGCAGAAAATGATAATTGGTTTCTTCGTGTTAGAATAAAATATCTGAGTATGTGTATACATAAGTATGGATACACATAAATAAAAACATTCTTTGTTTTCACCTACATGCTTCATTGGGGGAAAAAAAATTGTTATGAGCTCTCGTTATTGCTCTCTAATAGCTATTCAGGTGACAGTCTGTCTGAAACTAGCATTGTGGAATTGTATCACTTCCACTGCAGTTATTTCTAATTGGCAAATCAAGGACAAGGGAAGTCAGGGGAAGAATGGGTAAGGACAGTGCTCTCATTATTAAAATGCAGTCTTAAAATTGCGCCGTGTGGAACGAAATGTACTGCCACTGGCCAGGCTTACCGCACCTTCTCATGGGATTGAGGGCATTGTTCTACAGAGGTGAGTTCTTCTTTCTGTGTTTTTGAGAAGTTGAGTAGTGATTTTAGACAGGGATGTAATATAAAAATAGGAACCAATGGGTATTAGAAGTTCTTAAACAATGTTTATGCTTCTGGAGACCTAAAATAGAGATCCTTAAAATCTATTATATGTTTACCAGGACCTTAAGGATAACAGCATCAGGGAGAGCACAGAACTGTGGTAGCCACACATGAATAAATACTATACTAGCAGGTTAAAGCATATAAAGGTGTTAGCGTTTGTTATTACTGCTGTTTATGTTCTGCACATTTCATGTAAAGTAAATAATATTAGCACTTAAACTTTATAAATAAATTGATGAACTAAGTCTAGCATCCTTTCAGAGGTTCTTTGGCTTATTTTGCTCCAAAGACTTCGCATAAAGCTCTTGCAACTAAGTGGTATAGGACTTTGGGGA
Source organism: Rhea pennata (assembly GCF_028389875.1). Taxonomy (NCBI): domain Eukaryota; kingdom Metazoa; phylum Chordata; class Aves; order Rheiformes; family Rheidae; genus Rhea; species Rhea pennata. Next base: position 11,314,918 of record NC_084682.1, read on the forward strand.
ATGACACTTCTTACAAACTTCCAGCACAGCTTAATTCATCTCAAAAATTTGGCTGTGCAGAAAAACACTAATTTTGCTCCATATCTGATTTCCTTAAGGTTTATTTTTGGTATTTGGCAATACGCCTTTGTTGCACAACTCTCTTCTCATGATCCAGCTTCTCTGCTGTTATAACTTTACTGTAGGTCTTTGATCAGTTGAAGCAGAGAAATAGTTGACCTTTAAAAGACTCCTAGCCCGTGTTTTGCTTGTCCACCAAACTGTTGTGCTTATAGACCCTAGCCACAAGTAAGATCCTCATGTGCTATTTGTGACATGCAGAAAGAAGAATATGTGTCCTGATCCGTCTCATCCATGTTTAGCTGTTTAAAAGCTAGATGTGTAGTCTAACCTACTCAGTTGCCTGCCTTAAGTTGAATCACATGGTGGATGCTCCTGTCTCCTCCTTGGTCTGAGGAACCTAGAATACACCTTAGACTAGACTGGTGCTTTTCAACCTGGGATCTATGGGCCTTGACTGTCCAGAAACTATTTTAAAATATCTGTCAACGGTATAAGAAAAATAAATTCTCATATACTGAATGGTAATCTAATTTTGAGAAATATGTGAAGAGGGCTTCACCTCAACTGGAAAATTTCAAAGCACTCAAATACAAGAAAAGCTTGAAGAACACAATAGTAGATATTTAAGTTTTAGGTGGCTCCAAGTGTCCTACTGTACAAAATTATGATTTCTTATATTCCAGTATCTTTAAGGGGCTCTAGCTGAGATTAGACTGCTATGACAACAGGAGCCACCCACAAGTGTAATACCTCTCTTTTCATAAGATTATATCTCAGTTAGACTGCACAAGTCATAGAAGGGGAGAACAACAGGTTTAGCTCAGTTAGAGCGTGGTGCTGCTGATGCTAAGGTTGTGGGTTCAGTCCCCGTATGGGCTATGCTGAGGGTTGGACTAGATGATCTCCAGAGGTCCCTTCCAACATTATGATTCTACGATGATAGCACAGAAATACCCTGTCAAGCTGGTCAGTAAAAGAATCAAGACAATATTTCATGTTTTCTCTAACCTAGCCTCATGATATGCTCACTGTGACCTCCGTACATCTGACTGAAGCACCTCAATACAGAAGCTGTAGAATAATTTAGACTGGAAGGAATCTTGAAGTGCTGTAGTGCTATGTTGTGCTCAAGGCCTAGCTTCAAAGTTGGATCAGGTTTCTCAGGATCATGCCCAGCTGGGGATGGAGGCTCCACAACCTCTTGTGGGTCCTGTTCCAGTGCTGAATTCTCCCGTCCTCCTGCATCGTGACTGCATAGGATGAGTCTAAGGGTATGTTTTGCTCTTCACAATAGTGCAGATAGTTTGAAATCAAAAGACTGTTACAGAGCTACAGCTTGCTGTGTGCTGTTTTGTAGGGTGCATGCAGGAGGGAAGAAGACAGCTCAGTGGGAGCTGCACAGCTTGCAGCCATGCACTCAGCCAGCTGGTACCATAGGGGCTGGCAGGGTACAGCTCACCTTCTCACTCCTCTGCTCCCTGACATAATGCCAGAATTGCTTTGTATGTATTTCTGCAGGGGAAAATTAAGGAACTTGGGTTATTACAGTTTTATTCATAAGCATAAACAAAAATATGAGTACCTTGTTGGCTGTGTGTCCATGTGTTTTATGTTTTGCATAAAGCTCCCACATGGAGCCATCAAGAGCAGCTTACTGAGTCACAGCAAACTTTTTCTTTGGTGAAGCTTAACCTTCAGCCAGCGCTCCAAGCAATGGCCAGATGCTGTAACGGCACGAAGACCCAAGTAGCAGTCTCTTCTGGGAAAGATGATCAAAGTGGCATCCTAATATAGCAGCTTGTGCTGCCTTTTCTGCACCTAGGCAGCCAAGTTGTGCCCAAGTCATCCAGGGAGAGCGCTGAGTTAACGTTTCATTTGAGTCTTGCTGCTGTTAAACTCCACTGAATGAGCACTGCAGCAAGCCAGCGTTTGCTACATGAAAAATCATTAGCTGTGATGCTCAGCAAAGCAGCGTCCATGCTGTGACCAGACCCCAAAGTAAACAGAAATAAATGAAGCGGGCTCCTTGTGGCTCAGGTTTTGGAAGTGGGAGAGCATTGCAGCCTGCTGCTAATGGAGTCTGCAAGCGGCAAAGGTAATATTTCAAAACCATTTTGATTGCTACTCTGGCAGTTTGATCCTGCAGATCGAGGGAGCAATTTGCAATGTGGGTTATAAGTGAGCTTAACGTGAAGAAACATATTTTTGTGCGGCTGCAGAAGACGGTTTCCTGGCCCGGTGGGGGGACACAAGGACTCGCTATGGCAGCAACAGAGCAGTGACCAAAAGTGCTTTTGTTCAGAGGAGCCAGGTAACTGAAAGTAACGTGATAGTAAATAGGTGCTGCCCTTGCTATTTTTGGTTGAAGCAGGTTTACAAATTGCTTAGGCTAGCAGCTTTGTCAGAAGATCAGGAGGATTTTTTTCAGGTACCCTGTGAATCTTTAATTATTATAAATAATCCAAACCTCTAAGTTGACCATTGATAGAGAAAAGAAGCTTTTGGTAAAGAAGATCCAGCTGGGAAACTCTTGGCTGTATTTCCCTCTTTCATGCCACCAACACAAGACCCTTTGTAACATGGAAGGTGTAATGCATAGCATGCAAATCTGTCCGTGATACTTCTACCCAAGGCCATGTGAATGGTCTTAAAAGACGGACTTTAAAGAAAAAAAAAAAAGGAACGAGAGAAAAAGAGAAAAACTACGCCTTTGGCAAAAAGCTACTGCTGTGGCTGCTTGCAGAGACAGGCTGAAATCCTGGCTCTGATAAAGAAGATGCGAGTTGCGCTGTTATGTCAGGGAGGGATGGCTTCATGTTTGAAAGCCAAACAAGCCTTAAATTGGGATTAGATTGTACAGGAGCAGTGTTAATTAACATTAATGCTCATAAAAATAAAGTGCAGCTCTTGTTTGTAGGCTGTGGTGGGTACAGTAGGAAGTAAATACCACTCTGCCAACTCTACTTTCCTGCGTCAGGCGTGTTTTTATTTCCATCCCTTTCCGATCTGTCACCACTGACCCTGCAGCCTCCATCGTCTTGCCCGTTGCTTTGGCATGAGAGTTGAGGGGTTGAATTCCTGGCTTCCGCGAGTGCGTTCAAGTCCTCTGGAGTCATTCGGTGTATATCCGCATCAAGGAAAATCAGTGGTCTCCGTCAATCTAAAATCTAACAGTGAATACCAGCCCTGGACGTGTGCTTAGGAAGCTTTGGAAGTTGAAAGCAAGGGTCCAGAAGGAGAGCCACCAAGGTATCTTGATGGTCTTGGAGAATTTCATGGACAAATCCAGCAGCTGCGCCACAGTTGCCACCCTAAACACTGCTCCCAAAGACAAGGCGTCCAAAGTTAAAATCATAGCTCCAGCTCAGCTGATTTTCCTATCCTGAAGGGAAATGTTTCATGAATTGGCTAGACTTGAAGGAGTGGTGTTCAACAGATGACAGTGGCTACTGCTATTCAGAGGAGCAGCTGTTAGAAGGTAATTAATCTTGAAGAGCCTTCAGACAGTGCTTTATCTCCCCACGTATCAGAATTTTAAAATAGTTTTTTAACTGAGGTTGAATTCTGTCTGTAACAACCAGTTACCAACAGTTTTGTTGATGATAGCTTCAGAGCCACAGTGATTGCTCGGGCTTTAAACCTTTGCACTTGCTTTGAGTTGCAAAGTGTTCATTATTTTAAAGTATAAGCTGGCTCCACTGAAGAGGGGATTTTAACACTGCCATGGAAAATAAGCAGATGGTAGTGTGAGTGGCAAAAATATGACAGAGCTGCCCTGGTCCCTAACCATCTGCTTTGGACCTTTTTCAATGTTTTAAACTTGCTCACGTTGAGTCTGTCTCTAGCAGCCTTGGTGCTGCAAGGGAGAACGTGTTGGGCAGTGCCATGCTGCAGCCCAGCAGACTAGGAGTTCTTGCCTTGGACACTCCCTCTTGTCTAACCTTAGATCCACTGAAACATAGCCATGAAGTCCAAAATAGAGTATTTTTCCCAGGAATGGAAATACATAAGGAGACGTTGCCCTGCGGGGTTTGGGATCCTCCTGGCAGAGGGACGTCCCTCTGCCTCGGTGGCAGCGGGGCGAGATGACCAGCTCTGTGCGACGGGACAGCCAGGCCCTTTTCCAGGGGAAAATCTCAAACTGAGGTAGAGCTCCTTAGGGAAACCTGACAGTTTGTTGAAACACTATTGTTCAAACTCCTTTCCAAGCCTAATAAATGAGAAAGATTGCAGTGAAAACATCTGAGGGCTTTGAAAACATTGTCAGTTTGGTTTAGAGCAGTAACAAGGCATAAAATACCTTGTGTGTGTGTGTGCGCGTGCATGTGTCTGCACACAGTTATAAGCATTCGCGTTAAATAATAGACACCCCCTCCCATGCATTTACTTGCTATCTATTTGCATATTCTAGTTTTAAGCTCATTAGCTGTTCTTTTTGATGAGTTGAGCAGTTTGCCCAAAGAGGCCAGACTGAGTCGCATTAAATTGTATCTGTCTATGAGAGTCTATGAAAGAGTGCAGCTTCCTTCCATCACATTCTGCATCAGCATTTGATGAGAAGGTATCTATAATTACAGCTAACGAAAGCCACAGTCATGATGCGCTGGAGTTAAGATGCCTGGAAACAGCTCAGTGCTGTCAGTCGGAAATTGCTCTATCACGCTCCTGCCTTTCTCTGCATAAATAATTCTGTTTCAGAACTGCCACTTTTGGTTAAAATGATAGCTGTTGCTTTCCCCCCACCCCTGCCTTTCCCAAAGCAGAACGGTGTTAGTCTGCAGAGCAGTCTGGGGATAATTTTCTCTGAAGAGTTTTTGCATGAAAAATGGATCAAAATCCTGTTGAACTATTTCCATTTTTTTATTTTTTTGACTTTGAGAGAGACGGTAATAGGGAAATAAGATCGGGATGATTTTGGTATGTTACTGGCAATAAAAAAACTCGACCAACCTCCAAGCACTTTCGGGTCAAATCGTGCCAGTAATTTCTGTATTATTGGGGTATAAAGCTCAGCATGTTCTTCCCGTTCCAGAAGGGCTAGCGCTTACTGTTGCTGTTGTTTTTAGGCGCTGTCCTTTTACGAGTCTGTAATAATCTTTGCATTACGCTATTACAGCATGATCGGGTCCTTGTCGTGCTGCCGAGGCAGATCAGATAGAGTTAGCGTGGTGAGGAATATTAGTACTAAACTTATTATGGTGGATCTAGATTTACAGCCCAGGAGCTGCAAAGCACTGCAGCTTTGTGCCTCTGCAGGTGCGCAGTCCTCGAGCATGTGAGAGCTGATGATGCACATCTTTGGCTACAGCTCTGACCAAGGCTGAGAGTTCAGGTGTGAGAGCTTCTCTCTCGTTTTAATAAGCATTTGCAAGATGTGGTTCTAAATCCATATGCTATTCCTCTTTTTATTATTATTATTATTAACTTTGGAAACATTAAGATGGCAAGGATATAGCCCCTTATGCGGTCGCTCTGGTTGCTCCAGTTTAATTTTGCAGCAATTAAAGCAGCAGTCCCAGTACATTTAGAAGCGGAAATTTCCATTTTAGAAGTGTTTCCGAACTAAGAGTACCCGGACACTTGTCATTACAGCTAGTTCTCCCTGTGTTGTCCTTGGTGTTTTACATACAGCCTCCTGCCAAACCCCTTCTTTAATATTTAATCTTTGATTGGTGATAAAATCAAATCAATATCTATTGTAGCCAGGAATGATACACTATTTAAAACAGTTTGTGTTGGGATTGCTGCAGAAGCGCAGCATAAATTTTTCATTGGAAAAGCCTCAAGTTTGTGCAAATGCAATTACAGAGTGTACGTATCGTTCTCCTTGAACTGTGGCAGCACAGAGGAATCACTGCTTTGCATTGACATGAAGCTTGCCTTATTCTAACATCTCCAGTATGTCAAATGTTAAACTGTTTGTGCTCCTTGCACAGTGAGAGACTGAAAACTTTTAACTGTTTCTTTGTATTTCTGTAGTTTTTGCGGTGTAGGATGTGTACCTCTTATTTGGTTTTGGTTTTGTTTTTTTAAGTGGCCACTAGCAATGGAATGAGTTTAGTAGTAGCAGCATAAAAGCTAATAGTAACGTATTACTGGTACGACACAACGTAGGAACTTGCCAAGAGTCATATCATCCACAAGGATGAAACGAGGCAGAATAAATTACAAAACAAAAAATACCTTAATGTTTTAAATGTGTGGTTTTAAATTATCCCCTTCTCCCACCATCTTGAGTCATGGTCTATTCAGGAGGGAATATCATATATTTAAGGGATGATACGTAAATACCACAGCCCAGATGTTCACAGGCAGCATTTCCGTGGCCTCATTAGAGAGAAAACAAATCTACAGATGTAGCGATGAAAATCCTTTCCCTGTTTCTGCTGCAGGATCTCTTCATAGAGGGTTCTAAGATAACTTACTAGTTGATCAGGATGAAGTTGTGTCAGGGTTTCTGGTTTTTGCTGAGCTCCATCAGTGTCAGATCTGCCATGTCCCAAGGCCGACGTACTGACGGGCATTTCCCTCCTCGTGTACTCAGAAGTGTATCCTCAACCGACTGGTCTGCTTGCAAGGTTGGTTGTAAATACAGCATTGCACCTTTGCTAGTTGCACGTATCCAAACGGCCCCAAAGACAGCATGCTTGCTGCTTTTAGATAAATTCTCCAGCCCTCCAGTCATCTCGCGATGTGACCTGTGAAAAATTCAGGTATCCAAGCTAAAATGCAAAAATGCAATCCTCTTCAAGGAGTGTTTGTGAACAGGTGTGGAGATTATAAATACCATATTCCACTGCAGTGGAAATAAAAAGTTCCCAAACAGAACTGTTTTTTTTTCCTTTTTTTCTCTCTATATGTCCTTTCTAACCGACTTCCACGTAATCTAACTCTGCTGCTCAATTCTTGCTGTCGTGGTTCCTATCAGATAACGGCCTTCCCGGTTGCTCGTATCGGCACTTAGAAACAACGATGTAACATAGAGCATATAATATAGATCATAGATATAATGCCTAATGCAGCCCACCTTGCCGTCTGCGAGAGCTGTGCAGCTCTTGACTGTAACCTGTAAACAGGCATCAGGTAACGACAGGGAAAAGTATATTTACCAGAACGGACTTAACAGGCTCGCAGCGACGTCTCTCTCTTTCTCACTGCTGCGTTGCTGGAAACCACTTCAGATGTGGGACCAGAAGCGCGTATGTGTATAAAAGCATCGTTTGTTCCGAGAAAAGGAAAAATTTGGAAAGATGCCGTATCTTGGAGCCGTAAGAGGGAGCATATGGAGAAACGATTACTGCTTTGCCTTTTTTAGCGCTTCTCAATTGTTTTATTTGGGTCTTTGTTCTGATCCGTTCCTTATTATTTTAGCTGCCCCGGGTAATTGTGTTTTTCCCTTAGCTATGAAGTTGTAAAAGAAAGGAGAGGGGGAGGAAAGATAAGGCAAAGCTGTTAAATGAGAAATCTATTGCTAATTAAGGTACATTTTTGCTAATCACCTTAGAAATGAAGTTACCAGCTGAAAAAGCCTGGAGTTTGTGTAATGAAAGTTCGGCGCATTTCCCCCCCTCCCCGTTCCTTTCTGTCACAATGCATCCGGAAATTAAAAGTTTACCTTGCAGACTCATCTTGACACCGTTAGACATTGTGTCGCTTTGCATTAACTGCAGGCAGGCTGTGGCTGTTCTGGGATATATTTCGGTCCAAATAGTTACAATTTGGCCAAGTTAGAAGCAACTAAAGTCAGGAGCTTTTAATGGGAGCTGGCAGCGTTCAGTGCTGGTGTCACTCCGGTCCCCAGCTAGAACACAGTGTTCAGGACCCAAAATAGTCGCTGTCCCTTTTTACTTTATTATCATTAGCGATAGGAAGCGCAGCATTATATAAAGGCAGGGGAGGCAGTAGGGTGGTTTTTTTTTCCCATATGGAGATGCTCGTTCTTCGCAGAGGAAGATGCAGGACACGGGCCTGGGACTTGGCGGGCTGGAAGGGGAGGAAGGACAAGTCTTGCTTTTGCCACTGAGCTAACCAAAGTCCTTTTTCTGACACAGCTTTGCTTCGGGCAAAAAAGCAGATGGCAAGCCCGAACTAAAACTTGGGGCCACCAGAGGAGAAATGCTACGGAAGAGTTGGTTATTGTACCTTATTCTAACGTCCCAGGGGAAAACACCCCTTTCCTAGCATTTCTGGATGAACATACACTAATAATTAGTATACTAGTAATAATTAATCATTTTATCTCATGCTTCACTGCTGGAGAGGAAGAGGTGGGAAACTGCAGCACACCCGGGGCTCGGGAGCGGGAGGACGCATGATCCCCCGAGCCCGGTGCTGCCCAGGACGGGGCCGCGCGGTTACCTCTTGCTGCCTGCCTGGCTCCTTTGAAGTCAGGCAGATTGTCAAAAATCATTCTGCTTAGGGCTTCTCGAGGGTAATTGGTGCTTTTGTCAGCCAGGAGCAGAGCAAATTGGTAGTTGCAGTGTATTTTTGAGGGCAAAGGAGATGGTGGTAGGTAGTTGCTCTGAGCTGCTTAACGCTTTGCAAACGGTTTCTGTGGCTCCTGGAACGAGCTGGTCGGGCTAAACTGGCATCTTTTCGGCTCTCTTTATTGCGTGCACAAAAGAACATCTGTACGCTGCGCTCTGAAAGCAGCTTCCGTTCCGTCCCCGCTGCCGCGAGCGAGGACGCGGCCCTCCCCGCGGCGAAGGCCGGGCCGCGCGCGGGCAGGTTCAGCCTGGTGGGGCAGACGTTACTTCGTCACGGTGTCTTAGTGGAGGGGAGCGCTCCTGATTTTGGGTCCGTGTCCCGGTACGGGTGCGCGGATGGCAAGCCGAGAGCCGTGTTGCGATTTGATTCGTTCTGTCAGGAAACAACCAGGAAACTTGTGACTTCGTTTTCAGTCCGCTCTCTGACATGCACTATCTCGAGGCCTGAAGCAGGCACTTACGCTCTATCCGTGCATATTTTAGAGAGTGATTTAATCTTTTGTAACAAATAGTAGTAACAGGGAAAACTTGCGTACATTTGAAAATACCTTGTTTTTCTCATTGGTTTCAACGTTGTGCTGCTCTTGATTACCTGTCTTCTGAGAAATGGAGACAGTTCTCCCAGGAATTATTTAAAGGCCGTGCTGCACTGATTATGCGGGTAACATAACTAGTTACAGTAAATAGGTGTCTTAAGGGATTGTAGGTTTGTTTGCCATATGACTTTTTTTCTTTTTTTTTTCTTTTTTTTTTTCTTCACAATTAATGAAGAAAATCGTATCAGGAACCTTATTTATTATTCAAGATTTTTTGTTGGACAGAAGGCCACTCCAAAGGGACATAAATTAAGATTGCTTCCCAAAGAAATTCTCAGCAACTCGAACAAATCTGCCCTAAAGGGCTGAGCACCCAAACAGCGCTGCTATTGCAGTGCAGGAAATTATTAGCAGACAGCTCAGTGACTGCTGCCGTGTGCATGGGGGAGCACCCGAGTGTGATCTCTGGCTATGGTGTGTGAACAAAAATGATTGAGGTGCTGAGGTTGATGGGTGACACCGCTTTGGCAGCCGAGGTGCAACTGCTGACCTTGGTATTGGAGGTGTGCCTCTGTCTGGCAGTACTTCAAATGCATGTTCAGGGCATCAGGAAAGCAGTGACTTCCAGCCTAGTTGGAAAAAATACATATATAGTCTCCTGAACCTTTGCAGTGTGGCTTCTTCCTTGGGTCCTGCTTTACTCATCTGTGCAAGAAGGATAGCAACATCAGGCACGACTTGACTGTTTCCCATATAATAGTTTTCTTTGCACCCGTTGTTGGCAGTAGAATGTAAATGCCTTGTAAAACAGCCAGTTTCTTTATAATGGCATTTTAGAATTTGTTTAGGAGGTAGAAATATGTTCTTTCCTAGCATAGTTACCTTTTTTTAAAATTAAATTTATATTGATCTCTCTGGACCTGGTTTGTAGATAAGTATATAATCAATACTTTTGCACAGAACTCAACGTGCTTTCTCCCTCAGTTTATCACAATTTGTGTATTTGTAGATACTTTGTACAGATACTCAAAAAATCTAAGGTGTCTAGTATAAAACCATAGAAATTATTTAAATAAAACATGGAAAGGCAATGACCTAGCCTTACTAATACAGGGAAGCTTCCTAGGAAATAACATGTTAACTAAGTGAAGACTTTCAAGGTTGTAGAAGTAATTAGGATCAAATCAGGACAAATTTCCCCCAAACAGAGTAAAATTCTCTCCAGATCCCTGCAAAACTGAGATGGTGGTAAGGAGCTTTCAGGATGGCACCACCTGTAATTTTGGAGGATGATGAGCCAGCCAGGCACCCAACAGCTACGGGAGCACCCACTGGCAAATAGTCCTTATTTCGTTGAGACATTAAGAAACTAAAGAACTGATTGGGCAAGAAACATGGGTGTTTGCTGTCAAAATATTGCCTTGGGGGGATACCCCTTCCAAAAAATCTGGGTTTTTAGAACTACCTTATCTACTCATTGTTTGCTCTGGCTATGTGTAGCCTACTTTCAGGCTAATCTCTTGCAATAAGCTAGCTAGATGCATGCCGGATTGAGGCTCAGCAGGAAGGACGGACATGCCCGTGAGTTAACTCCAGCTTCTTTGTGGAGGTACAACATTATATCCAAAGTGTTCAGAAAGATCTAACGGCAGAACGGGGATAAGACTGGATTTTTTAGTTGTGTTTATGCAGCATCTAATAAAATGGGACCTTGATTTTAGGAGGCGGGTTCCTATAAACTACAGTAATGCAAATGGTAAAAGTATGAATATCACGATTACAACAAGGAGAGACTTTTGCTTGCTATACCACCTATTATTTGTTATAGCTATGCTTTGAAAATGCGTGTACAAGCGTGTTGTGTGCTAAATCGATCATTTTATAGAAAAAGACGGGCAGCTGTTACAGAGCTTACAAGTGGGTTACCTGTCACTGATATCTTTTCAACGATGACTTATTTAAAGCGTCTCGTCCACGGGATTTGGGCATTATTCACACAGGAAGGAGGATAGGTGGTTTCTGAATGGTGTTTCTCCCCCGTCGCTAGACATGGCATGTTCTCAGGTTGCCCTTCTTCTACAGTGAGGTGAACGGGGAACAAGTTGGGGTTTTTTTGCACTGTAACAGGGACCAGAATCTGATCCAAGCAGTCGGGCATGGAGAGTCTGACTCATGCTGGTGCTGGGAGAGCCTATTGAGCAGGGTCAATAAAATTCAGGGAACACAGATGGGATAAAAGGTGGTGGGCCTGGAAGAGCTCCCGGAAACTATGGGTGTTATAACAACTTAGCAAAATGATAATGTAACAGCAGACTGCAAAATAGGCAAAACTGGGATTATTAGGCTTGCTTGGCATATGTATTTATAACAGTTGCCTGGCGTCCTGCATACAGGCCTGTATTAATTTAAGATAAGTAATTTCTTGGTGAAGGCAAACAGGGAGTGAAGAACTCAGGTAACGTGTCTGTCTTTATGTGAATTCCATTTCCGTGAGATAACAAGAAGATCTGAAAATATTTTATTAACTTGTAAACTGTGATTTAAAGGAATTTTAAACAGCACGTGAAAGAAAAAATAATGAACAAATGTTTTCAAGTGGGAGAAATCTGTCCCTGCCATATGTTTCACTGAGTCATCCCTTATGCAGAGCAAGATCTTGCAATTGTTTCAAGTATTCCAGCCGAAAATCCTTTTCATTTAATAGAAACATCCCTGTAAACTCGGCACCCACTCCTGCAAAACATTAATACCGGGTGCCGGATGGAGTTCTGATCCTGTTGAAGTCTGTATGTGTTTTGCTGTGAGCACTAGTTAAATTTTCCTTGCATGTGACTTGCCATCATGTGTGGCCAGAGTAAAGGCAATCTGGTGGTTCTGTGCTGGCCACCGACAGTGCTACCCATTTCCATGTTAGGTGCTTGTCAGCGTATTACAGAAACCTCGGACCCCACCGATTCCTTCTCTTTAATTTGTACGTGGACTCTCTCTACTCATGGCAGAGCCTTAGTCTGGTGCATGATGCTCAGGCTCTCCTGTTGCCTTCCAGGTGTGGCTGTGCGGGGGCAGTATGGAGGTCCTGCCGTGTTCGAGAGTGGCTCACATCGAGCGCAAGAAAAAGCCCTACAACAACAACATTGGTTTCTACACAAAGCGCAACGCCCTGCGAGTTGCTGAGGTCTGGATGGATGATTACAAATCGCACGTCTACATCGCGTGGAACCTGCCACTGGAGGTACAGCCCTTGCACCCTTCTCCTGGTCTTCACTTCTTTGGATTGAGAGCTTAAATTGTAAGGTGTTTAGTGCCCCCGTGTGAAAGACACTGTGAAATATCAGTCAGATGGTCAGACACTCAGCTGGGGAAGTGAGCCCAGCTCCCTCAGCTTTGATGAAGATGCTGCCAAAGACTACAGACTTGGGTGGAATTCCTAGCGTTTACATCAACTGATGTCTGTTGTGCAATTTCTAAAAATCCAACCTGTATTGCAGAGTGTTTATCTCCCCATTCACTGTTTACACAGCGTGAGTTTGTGTTGTTACGCTGCTCTGCAGGTGGAGTCTTTCTGTAAAAATCCATTGACAGAAAATTGCTAACAATAATGATATTAATAAATGAGCTTTCTTTTTTTTTTTTTTTTTCCTGCAGCTCTGGTAGGTACATGTCATGTGCAGGCCCACAGCCAAAGCAAACTGTGTTTTTGTGGCTAGCACGACATTGCTCTCCAGAACTCATTGCGGACAGAGCGTCCTACGAAAAGGCATGGCCTGGCTTCCCAGGCCGTTGGCATCCCAGAGCTCAGAGTCGAGTCTCTGCCCTGCGGCAGTTCGGCACAGAGGCCAGCAGCGCTTAGGAACCGTCTTTGGAAGTAAAGGGAGAGGAGCACAGTGGTTCACAAAATGAGATGCTGTTCCAAAAGATGTTGCTCTAAAAACACCATAATTGGGTAGCTTTGGTGCTTGCATTTATTTCTGTACAGAAACTTGTAGATTTTCTTAGATTTGACACCTCATTTCTCACATAAATCCTGCCTTGTAGCAATGTGGCGCATCTTCTCTGGAAAACTGCAGGTTCCTGCTGGCAAGGCAGGCTGACTTTGCCCAAGAACTAGATCCTGCAGCTGGATCTCTAAGCGATCTCCTGGGCTTCTGTGTAAAGCTCGCTAAGCTCCAGGAGGAGTTCATGCAGATCCAAGGACTTTGGTCTTTGCATGGGCTACATCCAAATACTGAAGCCCAAGAGCGTGTCTCGACTTCCTGGGGGACGGAGCTAAGGGCCCTGCAGAGCTACCTGATTGCAGAAAAAGCTATTGACATCCGTCGCCCGACCCCTCACGAGCAGTTATTTCCATCTGCCCTTTTGGAGGCAAAAAGCAAACCTGAAGTGTTCACCCCTCGCAGGTGACACCCTGGTGAAGAGCTTCCACTGGTAAGGGCAGCATCTGATCCCGTCGCAGAGCTGCCTGGGAGCGCTCTTCCTGGGGGCTAGGCATTTTGAGAAACCTTAAATATGAACTGCTGCTGCTTTCTGGGGACAGATTTCCTCTGCGGAGATGTACTGGCATTTAGAGCCACGGTAGCAGCAACTTTGTGCTGCATTAGAGAGCAACTGGTAGCCAGGAAGGGTCGATGAGCTGCTCGAGTTCTTGATTTGATGTGCAGCGGGTGGTGGAGCATCCTGGATTAGTTTATTATCGAGAAATAAGTGAATAGAGGCTGAAAGCAACGCTGTTTGCCTGGCAAGCTGCAGGCGGGCGCTGCCTATGATCAGCAGTGCTCTATGAATTTGAAAAGGGAAAGAAAGTGACCTGTAGGACTGAGTAATTTCGAATCTCCCGTAAAAAATAGGTTGCAAGATGCAAACTGCATGGGAAGGGATCGTAAGTGATAGCCGGTACAGAGCCAGTCCCTAAACTGATCTGGTGTTGGAGGTGAGGCACCGCAGTTCTGCTGAGGAAAGGCTTTGGAGGGCAGCACAAAGGGATTAAAACCAAATGTGAAGCCACAGGTCCTGTTGCATCCTGAAAAGGAAGCGTCACGTGGAATCCACACCGGAGGTGGGTCTGGAGAAGCAGATCTGAGTTACCTGAAAAAAGACATGGGATTTTTATACAGCTCTATCAGTAAAATTGTGAGGATTTAATTTTAGAGAAGCCTTGTTTGACGGGTGGTTTTGTGCAGTGAGATACGAAGGTACATTGAATTATTTTGCGATGCTGCTGTATACAAAACGAAGCAAATGCCATGCGCAGCATATTTCAGCCTCTGACTGCTTTGTGGGGCTGCTTGGCTCAGCATCCCATTTCGCCTGTTCGGATTTGAGACCGTCCTGCCTGTCGACACTGAATCATATTTACTTTTACCTATGAGCTACCAGTAGCGCATTAAAGTGGTGTCTTCTCTAAAGCGGAGTGAATTATTCATTAGAAGATTATTGCAAGTGTTGTAATGGAAAATTGCTTTCCCAGCTCTATTTAAGATCCCTGGAGAAGACAAGAGCATGAGCTAAAAAAGCACAGGAGCCCAGACACCTGTAGAAAGGAATAAAAGTGGTTGCATTGCGCCTTTAATTTCTTCCACTGGCTGGTGCATTGATTCCCCAGATGCTGTAATGGAATAAGAGGTTGAAGTGGGGCTGCGCTCCTCAGTCACTGCTCCTGGCTCCTGCGAGATTATTCCCACCGGGATGGATGTTGTAGCTTTGTCTGTTTTTAAATCAACGCGAGCGGTGGGGTTCCACTCTATCTCCACGGAGACTGTTTTGTGGCAAAATTGTCCAGATTGTCAAGAGGTTTTTCTGAGGATCAGCCTAAACTTTTATTCTCCTGTAATTTTATCCTCTATTCTTAGCTATCTGCTTCCTTTATTATATTTGAACCTTAAACCATTCCTTCTTCTTCGCCCCCGCTCCCTGTTCTATAACTTTCTAATCATGCTGTCCTCTCAGCTGCCCCTAAGTAGAGTCACACACGTAAGGGGAAGATGTTTTAGCGTTCAGTGCACAGAAAGGAGTTTGTTTTTCAAGGACTCAGCCCATGGCCACCCTTTAAATCTTAATTTGCATTTGCTTTTAAACTCTTTTGGAAATGCAGTATGTTAGTTCCTAAATGAGAGATGAGATCTTTTAAAGATATTGTGGCATTGCGCCCTTTGGAAAAATCTCTCTTTTTGAAGGTTTTCTTTTCTAAATCACCTCCCACAGCTCAAATGTGCCCAGCATCAGTCTGGTGGCCACTAGGAGAACGCCTTCAAAACATACCAAAGGAGGACGCTTGTCCTCGTGACCATGACTGTGAAATGCAGGTCTTCCATTTGATGTCCTGCGATGATGATTTGCACATTGGAAGCACGCCTCAAAATGCCCTGGCGTGGCCTCTGCACAGAGCTGCTCAACATTTGGCAGCTTCCAAGCTGCTTGGAAGTAATAGTGAACATCGGTGACATGCAATCTTTTTTTTCTTTTTTTTTTTTATAAGAATAACTGTTCAGTGAAATGCTGTGTCTTTATTTTTCAGAATCCAGGTATTGACATTGGGGATATCTCTGAGAGAAAAGCTTTAAGGAAGAGCTTAAAGTGTAAAAATTTCCAGTGGTATCTGGACCACGTTTATCCAGAAATGAGAAGATACAACAACACCGTTGCTTATGGCGAGGTAATTAAGGCCAACCAGTTCCTTAGATCAAACTGATAATATTTGTAACTGGTGAGGCTTTGATGAGAAATAGCCTCGAAGGAGATAAGATGAATCAAAACCCACTGTATAATTATATAAATATATATAAATGTGTTAGCAGTTTCTTGCAAAAGCCTATTGGGGATTTATTTCTGATCTTGGAGATCCATTTACAGTAGAATATTATAATACCTTATTTACTGCATTGTCACAAAATTATTTATGTTACCCACTGACTCCAGGGATTAAGCAGCTGAATATATAGTTTTAATACATAGTCTTTATATAAAAGCTTTTGACATAACCTTAGCCTCGTTCCTTACGTGCTCTCAGTAGGAGACAGCACATTGTCGCAACAGCTTAAGGCTGAGATAAAGTAAGGAGACCTGATTCAGTATGTATTGGCTTTGAGACAGTAGTAGAAATATAAAGACAGGCATTTGTGGGAACTAATAATAATTGCAATAGATCTCTTGTGGCGTAGTGACAGTTTGAGGAGGCCTGTTGAAGCACGGACCAGGCACCCCAGACGGGCATTAACTCTAAAAAAAGTTACTTAATGCCCTCCAGCTAAAGCCTCCCCGAAAGCAATCTTTTGAAAGGCAGTGCTTCATTTCAGTTACTCCGTGTGGGGACACCGGAGAGAAGACATCTGTGCATAAACTAGACTCGGTAACTCGGTTTCAGTCGTTATTTCACTTTGCAGCATGAATTCAGCAGTGTTTTGTGCTCCTTCCTAAGGGTGTCCTTGAATACCTGGCCGCTGGTTTGCAAGCTCTGTGTCTTCTGCACCTGTACAGTGATTCAAATGGATCCCTTGTGCTAGTTAATTTTTTTTCTGGCCTGTTGAGCACTTCAGGATTTTCATTTTGATGAAATATAAGCAATTCTGCCTTGATTCCAGGCTCCTGGCAATATACGGTCGGCAATCTAAAAATACACATGAACAAAGAAATCTGTGTTTAAGAAGGTTGGTTGAAGTGGTGATCATTGTATAAAAAAAGCATTATATGGACCACTAATCTATGCCTGATTATGTCCAATGATGTAGTAATATATATTCTTTCCTTATCAAGCAAGATCAGAGACGTTACTGCAGCTCATCTCCACTAAGACAGGACCGTGTAACCTCTTATTTCTTTCCGCAGCTACGAAACAACAAGGCGAAAGATGTGTGTCTTGACCAGGGCCCCCAAGAGAACCACACAGCGATACTGTATCCGTGCCACGGCTGGGGACCTCAGGTAAGGATTTACTGTGCACGGGCTGCTTGGGAAAGTACCAAACCAGAGCTGGCAGAGGCTGCTCCGGGATGGAGCATGGATGCCCAGTCCCTGTGTTAGCTGCATGATCAAATTATAAGTTCCAGCTGCTTGTTTAAAAAATGAATAATAATAATAAAAAAAAAAAAAAACTCATGTAGAAAGAAGTGTTTTTTCCAGCTACTATAAGAGCTGTTTGCTGGATTAAATTACCAGATTTGTGCGGGAGCTGTGAGTAAAAGCATCATTAAAAAAACAAAAAAAATCCAGGCTAGAGTAAGCAATGCTGAAAGCAAGCAGCCAACCAGCAGAGCAACAAGCAAAGGCATTTTTAAGGCATTTCCTTTCTTTTTCTACCCACTGAGTAAAAGGTGCAAACTTGGAAAACAAACCAGAGTGCTTTCTGATGGGATGATAATTAGCCATTTCAACACGGCAGTGATTTAGCTGTAGTTTTCTACCAGCCCTTTCGCCTTTCCAAAACCTTAGGAGCAACCTATAAGCTCCTTATCTTAATTTAAGCTCATTCTAAACTAACAGTCGTGATTTCAAGATTTTCTCTGGATCTCTTAACTTTTACAGGAATAGTGACATCAAATAACTGAAAGTTGGTGGTAATGAACTAATTTGGCCTTTTATGTAATTTTGTCTTGCATTATGTTTTGAAGGGAAAACAACATCCCTGCAGAGCTGGAATGCTGCTGACTTGGTAGCTATAGGGATGAAATGCCAATCTGTAGTGAAAACTGGATGCCATGCTAGCTGTGTAAATGCAATCATCCTTAAGACTAGTGGTGCAGACTCTGAGCAGTGTTTTCAGGATCTGCAGGCTCCAGGGATAATTTAACAATTTCCTGGCTAGCTTTTCTGTCCATTTTTCTCCTCTCTCTGCTTATACGCCCACATTAGTCTTTTACCTAAATCCTGTAATCACCTTGCTGTTCTTGTATGCCTGATGGCCATCTTCCCATCATGCAAATCCCGTATCAGAATGTCCTTCTCCCCTATAATCTTTTAGGAGAAAATATAACAAGCTTGCTTTTAGGTCTAAAGTAGAATGGCCATCTTAAGACACAGATATTTTATGAATTATGGCGTGATCTTGATGTTTTCCTCCCTTGCCAAAACCAGGCCAGGCCTCCCTAAAACTACAGAGTGGTGGCACTTGTTCTAGAAATTTTTGCTTCCTCCAGCGATGCTCTGGTTGGTTGTCACCAGGTTTTTATGCATGTACCTGGCTTTTTTTTTTTTGCATCAGTGCTGCAGCTCTGAATATATGAAATCTAGATGAGGTGGGCAGGTAGTGGATGTCCAAAAGCTAAATTTCTAGGCTTAAGTTGTCACACTGATTCTCTCCAAAGAAAGAGAGAGGCACCCCAGAAGGAGACCTGTCAGACCTCTCACACGTGGGATAGCTCCTGCCCATTGCTCTCTACTAATGAGAGGAAGAGTCTTACACGTAGCAACTTAACTTTGATTTGGATGAGATGAATCCATCTCAGTTGTGCCAGAATGCTTTATTAAGTTCTTTTAGGCCAGTCCTAGCTCTTCGCTCCGCAGTTTTCTGTCCTGGCATCAAGATGTTTATTACTCAGGAGTTGACAATACCTTCCAACAGTCTATTTTAAAATCACTACACGACACTAAAGCTGTCTGTGCTTGCACATGACATGAGCACTGTTGGTCAGGCTGGGCCACATGTCTAAAGACCTGTAAGTGCCTAAATCTTCTTGCAATCACTGCATGACAGCAAACTGCTCAGATATCATTGAGATGAAGGAGCACAGAAGGTCATGTAGCAACAAGTAAAGACTCAGATTGGTGCAACCTGATACACTGCTGCTGTTTGGCTGGTTTGCTATACCGGCAAAGGCAAGTCACTGTATCAGACCTTCATCTCATTGCAGAAGTGCAAACACTTCATAGAAATGCTTAACATAAGCGCTTTAATTCTTGGTCCCACATGCCCTCTAAGGCTATCGTCCAGCAGCCCTCCAGGGTCACTGTGTTCACATTGCAGATACGAGAAGCGAAACCTCTGAAGTTTGCTCTGTAGTTTTGATCAGTGTTACTAAAGAAAGCTCAGCACTGCAGGTGCATTCATTAAGGTCAAAACTGTGAAATATAGCACAATAAAAAACATAACATTAAGTGCTCGCAGGTATTTACATAACAAAAAGCCTGCCTGTGAAAACTGTTTTCTCCTGTGAATCAAAAAAAAGGAGCCTAGGGAGCAGAAGAAAACTTCAACATCAGACAGTATGATTTCTCAAATTATTTGGGGTGATGTATTTATTGAGTGGATTTCTGATTTTTTAAGCATTGGAGTTTTCCTGGCTGAAACAAAGGCTTCTCTGACTTACGGCTACCTTGGAACCCATCTCAGAGCCATACCAGAGATATTTGGTAAACTCAATCTTGAAAACAAAGCTTTGTTTCTTTAATCCAGTGGACATAATTGTTTAGCTCCTACACACTGCTTATCCAGTCCATACATGGGAGAAGTTTTTTTATGAGGGAGGTAATGCAGTTGCTGCTTTTCAGGTGAGAAACACATATTAGGGTTCACAGCAAAATCATATAGCTGCTGCCTTGGTCTTGGGAACGTGCGATCCCATTCCTGGTAGTCTTCCCAAGACAGGATCTGATTTTTGTCAGATCTTAAGGATTAGCTCATCAAATCTGGCTCAAAGCCTAGAGCATCAATAAGGGTTTAAGTCAACAGGGTGTCAGACTTAAACATATTTCTTAGCTTTTCTATGTTTTTAATTCTCCAACTGCAGAATGAGTTTAGCAGTATCCTGCTGCTAACGAGGCATGAGGGGAAGCAAGTGGGAGGTGGAGATGGAGCCAAGTGGGTACTTAAAGGTGCAGGATGCTTCAGCTGTGGCAGCCTTATTGCATATCTGAGGGTCTAGCATGCTCAAGGAGGGTCATTCTCTGCTAGAAGGTGTATAGTTTGAGTGATGAGAATGTGCATAAAGAGCCTGTTCTCACAATATGGTCACCCTGCTCTTCCCAGCCTCACCTCAACTCAGTAGTCCCAAAGCTCATCACAGCCTGAACTGCCAACTTGGTGAGCCACCATGCCTTGGAACCAGCAGTGAGGGTCATTACAGATAAAAACTGTGGTTTAGTTTATCCTTGCCTTTAAACAAAGATCAGGCAACTGTGGCTGATTCGCTCATGGCTAAACATCACCTAGCTGTTAGGTGGTGCCTTGCTTAAATGTACACAGGTTGGTCCTAAATGGCACCAACTGCCCATTGCGCTTTCTGGATAGAAACGAAAACCTCTGAGTACATTATGATATGAGAAACTGAATTAGTCTGGCAATGTCGACTAGCCCTAGGCTTTCAGATGAATGGCTAAAAGCAAATTCTTTTTTTTCCTTCAGCTGTTTTTGTGATTAAACTTAATGATGTTTTCTTTTCCTACGTGATGTTTTCAAGTAAAATGTTTTATTGCTGCTGGTTCCCTTCATCTTGTATGTCTCACAAGCATAACTCAGATTTTTCTTTCTGTTCTTCTCTCTCTACGTTATCCCTTTCCTTTCCAAATAAGAGCCAGTTCTTGGCAGTTCTTTTGTTTCAGAGTGCATGCAGTTAGTTTAACTCCTTGAGAAAGCTTTTTTAAGTAGTTAGTGGTGAACGCAGAGGCTTTGAAATAAGCCTTTCCCAAAAATAAGGGTGCAGCACAGACAAAATTGGACTTTCAGTATTACTGTTTAATTAATGGGCTGAATGCTCTGATTTATTATTGGAAATATAATTAGAAGTGGTGTAAACATTCTGTTTAATTAGGTCTCTTGCTCTATAGTTACAAAACACAGGCAGTGACGATTCCTATTTGCTCTTTCAGCACCCGAAAGCCCTCAGGGTGGTGCCTCTGTTAGTGTTAACGTAGTCGCCTAAAATCTCCACTTCTCTTTTTGATATTATGACTCATCCACCTACACCTATAAAACCATTTCACAGTTAGAGGACTCTGGGTGTTCTGACGGCGTTTGGGCAACACGAGGCCAGCAGCATGCCGTGGTTCCTGGTGCCTGCCCCCCCATGTAACTTTGGGGGGTTGTTAGGAGTTCTTGCTGTTTCTAAGCAGTCGATCACCTGTGCGTTATTGCTGTTGCATCTCAAGTGTTGCATATCATGCACTCCTCTGCAGAGTGCTCCAGGGCAGAGAGAGTAGTGAGCAACCTCCTCTAATACGAATTGAGAGCACTGTGGAGGTGGAACAGGTTCCAAAAATTAGAAATAATGAGCTCAGCCTGAATCTGGGGGTTTTTGGCAGCCTGTCAAATCCTGACTGCAGACATTTAACAAAAAAACAACGTTTGTATTTGCAAACTGTGCAGCCAGTTGCTGTGAGTGCTTTTGATGACCTGGTGCTTTTGAGGTTGCTTGATCTATTATGACTTGGGAGCCAGACTTTCAGGCAGTTTCCCCTAAAATTTTATCACCTAATCAGCCAGAATCTGTCCACCTTAAGTTACTTTCTTAAGCTCCTTCTGCAGTTGATGAATCTCTCTGGAGAGAAATTTGTCCCATTCAAGGCACGGTGACATGTATCAGATCTTGACGTTTTGGTCTCTCTCCACTGATGACTGATAAGTGATTTAAGCTGAGCATGTAGCGTTGAGATGGATGGCGCTAAGTGAGATGGATCCCATGCCTGATGCTGAATGTGGATTAAATCTTTGCTTTTGTGCATAGTAACTTTGCTGTAGCATCCATCACTGGGAGAATTTTTGTTTGTTTTTCTCATCTGTTTATTTTCCCCTTAGCTTTCCATTTACTTCCAGGTTAAATCATTATCAGATTTCATGATGAAGTATCCCTTTATCCTGTAATTAAATTGAATCTGCTCTTGAGTTCTTTTTTTTTTCTCTCTTTTCTGATGGCTTCATCTTTTAAGTGATACATCACGAAAATACCTTACCGTAATGATGTATTACACTAATAATATAGTAATACCTCACTGGAGTGACAGAACTATAGTGATATATTAACATGATAGAAAGCACCATAATACAATAAAACTTAAGATAATGTTCACTCGGCAGAACATTTCATTTAATTACAGGATAAAATACGTTTTACCCATTTGAGCACCAGAACTTGGGGACAAAGCCATAAATACTGAGATCATCCAGGACACTACAGTGTCAAGGGTAACAAAATAGCACCTCAGATTAAATTGTATTAAAGAGAAAATACTGTACTCTTTACTTATAGTTACTAATTGATGATCTTCTCACTGCAGAAGCTAAACAACCCTAAATTATTTTCCGATAGAGTCCACGAAGGTCATCAAGCGCCGGCGTACCGGTGGGAGAGCAGCCCGAGCAGCCGTGCACCGGCACGGGCAGGGGCTGCAGGTCACCGTGGGGCAGAGCAGCCCCCAACATTGGCAGCTGGTGGTGGGGAACTTAGGTCCCGGGTGCAATTTTATTTGGGATGCAGTTTTACTTGGAGAGGTGTTTGTAAGAGTGAGTAGGTGTTAACCTGGGACTTAGCTCTGAAGGGCTTTTCTCTGATTTTCGGTGGTCCCAGGCCACTTATGCCGCTTAAGGGGTTTAAGATCTCATCAGCATTAATATTTTTAAATGGTGAGTTCAGTAAAACCTTTAAAACTCTTTTTAGAGTTTCTCTGGTCCTTCCCCTTGCTCGTGACAACTTCTATCTTGTCCTCCGTTAGGTCTGATAATTCCTTTAGGCATTTCCTCAGGGCAGTACCTTTGTGTTTGGTTTGTTTTCTGCTGAATTATTCATATCCTTCACCATCCATTCAGCTCCTTCCTTCCTTGGTCTGTTTTCTGGACGCTAAGAATCTTGTTTAACAGGTAACAAGATGCAGAACACATTACTGTAAAGGGAAGAGTTTAAGATTTCAGTGACCGGCCTTTTCACAAAGCCAAGAAAACATGCTTTTATTACGTGAAATACCACTAGTTATAACTGATTGTACTACGTAGTCTGTCATTAACTTCCTGTGCCTGGGCTACACTTAAGTAAAATTTCCTCCTCTGTCAGCGTAATCATTTCCTTCAAAAATTGCAAACTTTTATTATCTTCAAGCACCGTGATGACAGTATGAGGAAATTGTCGGTGACTAGAAAATAGCTCTTGAATCTCCAAGACAGTAACCTTGCTCAGATACTTGCTGACGTAGGGGGGCATTTTCAGGGTGACTGGCATGCTCGACAATGAGAGAATCCAGATCAGTCCCTCTTGTTCTTACAAAATGTTTGAGAGGAGAAAACGGATGTGGTCCAGCAGGAAAACATCTGATTGAGGAGCTTTCTCAGAGCATACAAGAACAGTTCTCCTGGGTGGCTTGTGCTGGGGCTCTTCAGATAAACAGAACCAGGGCAAAGGAAAGATTTATTTCGCTGGTGCAGAGCAAATCAGTTATATTCCTGGGGAGGAGGGCAGGGCTTACACGTTTACAGCAACGAGACTCGGAGCAGAGTGCTCGAAGACCTGGAAAGACCCTACTGAAATCCTACCAAAAGGAGGATCTACCAAAAAGAGGATCTGCTGAAAGCTCAGCACTTCCTAGAAGCTGTTCCTTGTAAATACAACATCCCCTTTATGTCTACTCATTGTCCCTCCAAAAGTCTCCTGAGAAGGGGCCAGGCTTTCAGTGCCACACTCAGTTAGCTGGCTGCTCATTGCATTCCCTTCTTGTACTCCCTTCAGCAAAGAAGCTCTGTTATTCCTCGGATATTTTGCATTGATACTAAATATCCCCATGAGCACCGTCAGTATTGATCAGCCAGAAACCTCTCACTATCAGTTCTTGTTCTTTTAGCTTTCATATGTACCCAAAGGATAAAATCTCTTCGATCACTTTTTCTCGTTGATCAGGATCGGGGCTGTTCCAAGCAGGTTTAAGAGGGCAACTCTATTGGAAATGATGAGTTGTTGAGATGGTGAATTGCTACAGTTGTTCAGAGTGTTTTAGTAACAATGGAGTGTGTAATTTATTAGTATTATAAAATATTTTTATGGTACCTTCAGTTTCTAAATAAGGCTACGGTCTTATGTGAACCCAATGAGATGAGCTGTTGCAGTAACAGAGGAAATTTGATCTGGGCATATGGCGGGTGTGGTCTGAGGCGTAAATAAGCTGTATTAAGGAAAGCTTCCTTTTCCTCCAAGGAAGTGTGAGCTCACTGAAGAATTATTGGTTTTCTGCTTCCAAAATTGGCCTGAAGATGATCTCGCAGGCTGCTCTCCCAGGACTCCTGAGGGTGCCTCTGCCTCTCTTGTGCCTTTGAGCACAGGTGGTTGTGCCTGCTGTAAGGCATGCAATCACTTGTCGAGCGTAGTGCCTTTCTTCTGCCCTGCTTCTAGAGCTGCTCCTTAACATGTTGGTCAAGCCAGGACCTGGCCGTGTGACAGAGATGCTTCCCAGGTGCCACCTGGCAAATTCAAAACCCAATCCTAATGGACAACTCCTAGTAGAAAGTGCTCCCAATAGCCACCTGCAGGGCTGTCTTGAACAGGGGCCTCTGCTCTGTATTTTCTTCCCCTGTATCATTCAAGAAGGACCAAGGTAGCAGAACCAGTGCTTCACTACCAGACTCTCTTTTGCCTAAAGGCTTGACCTCCTGCTTTTACCTTGTAATTGAAACTGCCAGCTGTCATGGTGGGCTTGCTGCAGAACAGAACAAATACTGAACAAAGGATTAAGATATCAAAGGCAGTATTTTCCAAAATGATTATGAGACTTGTAAGTCAACCGAGCTTTTTGGGGATAATCACTCTCAGTATTGAAATGCTTAGAAGGAAGAGGCTTGGAAGCCTGCAACAGTTATCACTGCAAGCTCTGTTTTGGTTGACAGAGAAGTAGATCAAGTGTTATGCAGTCTGCTAGATCCAGAAGCATGTCCTGGGCTTTGTCTGGTTATTGTACATAGTAGATGACACATCTAATAGATGCACTTAATGCATTTTTCATAATATCCATGTTTGTTTTTCAGCTCATTTCATTTCCCTGCAGCTTCCTCTCCCCTCCCTATCCCCCTGCTCCCTTCCTCAGGAAAGGTTTGATTTTTGCTCTACTTATTTTTCCCACCACATTAGGCGATAACATGTAACAGCAGAAAGCATGTTGCCTTGTGGGCATTAGGCCAACTGTCTAAAGACACACTGCCAAACATAATAAAAAAAGAAAGTATTTAGCACACTGATTTATGAACATGGTAACAAACATTTCAGAAACAGGATAGAGTAACTTGTATTGCCCATTTGGGACCCCTAGCTGGCTTTCTTCTTGGTCCCTTAAGCAAGTCTTGTTTCTTTTGTCTTTTTCTTTCCATTCCTCTTTCTTTTAGTAAGATAGGTGGCCTCATTCCCTCTGATGCTCAAATACTAATTCAGATGAGTTGCATGATTAAAAACATGCTGTCACTCTGTGAGAACTGCCTTCCTCAAGGCTTGACTCATCAAAACTTCAAACCGCCCAAACAAGAAAATCTGGAATTTGAGCCTTTCAGCTATCACAGAGATGCCCATGGAACGAGTCTTACGTTGCACCCACCTTGCACGTGGGGCAGCTGCCTCTGCAGGAACCAGGCACCAGCCCTGCCCCATGCTAGCATGGCCATATGGGGCAATCGGCCATGTTGCGAGAAGAGCCCGCTCATGCATGCTCCCCAGTGCGTTTGTCGAGCTGAATCCACGCCTGGAAGGACGATACTACGACAAGTGGACCTCTGTAAGATGTAAAGTGGCTAAGGCCTCACTTTGATACACACCACCTTGGGCAAAAGCAAAGCTCTGCCAGCAGCAGGGAACGATGTGCTTTAGACGCCCATCTTGAGGAAGAGGGACAGGCGTACCTACAACCAACAGAGTGAAGGAAGAGCAAAATTAGATTCAAGTATCATAACTGTATCTGCTGTTACTAACTCAAGTTGGACCGTTTGACATTGTTTTAACTTGATTTTCAGTGTTTAATTATTTTAACAGAGATAACCTGAACTCCCAGTGTGATTTACTGCCTCTTTTTAAACATCTGGGTCACAGATATGCTCAGTTAATTAACGTACTGAATACTGCTCATTTGTCTGCTTGATAATAGATTGATTCATAATTTAAATAAGCAGCTGTGTATATCTTTCCCCTGAACTATAAAAGGCAGGCTGCTGTCACTCATCTCTTTTCACTCCTGCATTTAAATATGTTTAGGGAAATATTTTGGTGGGATTCCTTAAACACTGCAAATATCTGGGCCTTTTGTCTAGAGCAGCCACAGAGGCAGTGGAGCTGTCTGCGAGCCAGCTGTGCGAGCTGCCGGCAGAGCGCCCTCGGGAGCGTCCGAGCTCTCTGCTACTCTGTGCCTCCCTCTTCCTGGCAGCAGAGGTGGCTCCGCAAGAGTACTCCTGCACACAGGAGTTTGACAGCAGTCAGATGCCGGTGATGTTGTGAGTGTAAAGATGAGATCCTGCGCTTGAGCCTTCCCTCCACGGTGGAACTGTGCGGAGCTTTGGGATTGCATCCCTGAGGAACAGGGCCAGTGACGCATCAGATTGCTCTGGCCAACGTTGCTACCTGGCTGCTGTTTCAATTGCTGGAGGGTTGCTCCAAACATACCATCAACATCGTGTACAGGCCAAAGCAAAACTGGCTGGCCAAGCGCAGGAAAAGCAACGGAACAGACCAACACGCCCAACCTAGCCAGCTGGCTGCAGGCTAAACCGTGGGGGAAGTCATCAGTCACCTCAACCTACAGAGTCTTTAGGCTCAAAGGAGACTGGAGGCGTCAGTCTCGTGATGGTATTAAGGCTCAGAGTTATTCTCATCCCTTCCCTGTGCCCCTGCTCTTCATCTGCATCTGCAAAAAACCCACAAAAATAACAAGGAAAGAAAGCCAGAAATTTTTTTTCCTTTTGTCAGTTCTACTTTCTCTATGTATCATCCTCACATGTTTTTCCTGGGGCTCTTCATAGCTGTCATTTTCTATATGGCTTTTTAATGGCACTCAAAAGCTACTGATAGTTGTCTTCTTCTTCTTCCCTGCCTGCAGCTTGCACGCTACACCAAGGAGGGATTCCTTCATCTTGGTGCCCTTGGGACCACGACTCTTCTACCCGATACTCGCTGTCTGGTGGATAATGTGAAAAGTCATTTCCCTCAGCTCCTTGATTGCGAAAAGGTCAAGAGCAGCCTCCATAAGCGCTGGAATTTCATACAGGTTTGTTACAGGTCCACCATTGGCTGTTTCTCCTCTCCCTTGCCTACATGTGGCCTGTGTCACACTATGTTCGGTGTGGGACCTGTTCATCACTGGGGAGGGGGACAAAGACAAAATGGTCCTATGCAATACCAGGTGCCAGAGGCTCTGAGGGCAAAGGAAAAAGGTTAAGAGCAGTCAGAGGTGGGACAGTATTGTAGGAGAGGTTCCAGGATGAGTTTCCATTTCTGTTGGAATGTTCTCAGCAGTATTACACTATCGTTGACTTTCAGATTTGTTTCTTACAGATAACCCAAGGTTAGATGCAAAAACCCACAGTACCTTTGCCCCGAAGCATACAGCAAATAATACACAGACTCGTGTTATTAGTGTTGAAGGTTCCTCTGTTCACTTCTCATTAATTTTTTGAGAAATTATTTTATTATTTTAGTGCGTTACTGCTCAAGTAAATACTATCGGCTTTCCAGCAAAACGTGAGGTTCTGTCCTGGGCAGTGTTTAGTCCTGGCTTGCTTCACAGACAACATATTTATCTGTGTCTTTAATTTTAGAATGGTGCCATCTTGAACAAGGGGACCGGACGTTGCTTGGAAGTGGAGAACAGAGGAATGGCCGGCATTGATCTGATTCTTCGCAGCTGCACAGGACAAAGATGGACAATTAAAAATTTCATCAAGTAAAAGGAGGAAGATTCCGAAGAGTTTCACTTGAAACACAGCTGACTTGGACTGATGAGACTGGACTCCTTTGGAAAGGAAGAAGTATCAAAACAGAGCTTTATTCATGTTATTAGGAGAGGACATGGGGAAAATGGGCATTTGTGTCTTTTTATTTTTATTCTATGTTTGTCTCCCACAGCTGATTCTGACTGAGTGAAATTGGGTCAGAACTGCTATTTTCTTCTAGCAAGCGCTCTAAAAGGTATCAGTTATTTCTGCTGGAATGACTGTAATAAGCTCATGCAGTCTTGTGATCATTTTACTGACAGGGAATGGTTGCATTCCTGGATGACTTTGAGCTCTTATAAAGGGCTGGGTAGGTTTACAATATGATCGGAGTAACAGACTTTGGATATACCTGCCTGGCAAGTGAGACCACTTGTGTGCTTGAGGAAGGGGAAATGTCACCAAGCCCCAAATGAGCTGTATTCAAATGACTTGGTGTTCTGCTAAGTCCTCGCTCTCTTTTCCCTGTCTCACCCCTGCTTCCACCAGCCTGTTTCTTGACTCTTGGAGAGGCCTGCATTAAAGCAAAGCTCTCAGAGACCCGCTGTAGCTCCTATAGGTCTTTCCCATCTACCCTTAATCATAGACATTGTTACACAAAATCGTACAGAATAAAAATACTGGTCTTGTATTTGTCCCTTCCCCACACACATGCACTGCTGTTGGCCAATCCAGTCCCACACAATGTGGGTCCCACTCCCACATGAAGTGTCCTGAAGAGGTTCCTCTTGGAAAAGGCCTTGGATGTTTTCCCACAGGCTGCTGCCCTCCGGCTCAGGTAAGGGTTGACTGCCCATTTTGGGATTGGTCTTCCACAATGCTGCTGAGGAGAGGTAGCATGATGCTTCCTGCCCTGTTGGTGACCCAGCAGTTGGACAGCAAGATGTTGCCCATCTGGGAGCATGGTGAACTGACCCACCTTGCTCTCCCAGCTGAGCAGCTAGCCTAGGAATGGCCCTTTAGTGGCCCACCTTTATGCTTTTACTGCTCTTCTAAAAGTGAGGAAGGATTCACTAGTGTGTGGAACATGCTGAGAAGAGGTAACACGAAAGGTTCAGGCTTCCCTCCCATGGAGGCTTTAGAATTTGTTTTCAAAGAATCCTTGCTCTGAATCAAGACAGTAATAATAATAGTCTCCTTGCCTTTGTGGTGACTTAATTCTCTTCCTGAGGCTTAAGCACACCTATCCTGCCTGGTCAGTGTATGACTGTGGTCAAGGCCCACTCCAAACAGCGCTTGCATCTGCAGTCTTTCCTGAGTAATGGTGAAATAAGTGAAGGGGGAGAGAGAAAGAGAGAGACTAATAGATAGCAGTTTGGTGGAAACTCTTGACTTTGCAGTTGCCTGAGGCTTAATAATACATCACCACAGTGGTGATAGCCTCGCTTGCTTTTCCTGGCCCATAAGAATCTACTCAGCTGTCATGGGAGACCATTGATTTGGGGTCCTGATATCAGGCTGACTGAGAAAAGGAAACATGGTCATGCAAGTTGGTGTTATACATGGATGCTAGACTAGTCCACAGCAGGCTTCATTCTTTGGAGAGGAGAAGCTAGCCCATCTCCTGTCCTTCTCATGGAATAATACTTTTTCTGGTTGCCCTCTGGCTAGGGTGTACTAAAATATGTTAATATATGAGATGTATGTGTAAATATGTTTCCCAAAGACGGGATGTGCACAGTGTTGTTTGCTGCAGAGCACTCATGCCTGTCTTCCATTTGCATCAGGATGAAGCTACCTTGATGTTTAATGAGTTTAATTTTCAATGCCATGAAGCTGATTTATAACTGATGTTTTAGTAATTTATTGAACAGAAGCAGATATATTTCATCGTTCCTTCTACAGCAACGAGCATCACATAGGACTAATTGTTCACTTATGCTTGACAGGACTTCCTCATTCATCAGGGTGGTTTCTGATTTTTTTTTTCTCTTGCCTACCTTAATGAAGTAAAACTTCTTAGTTGTCCTGGATTGCAAAGTAGGGAGTCAATGTAGAATTTTGCTCTCTTATTCGCTGTTGCATCATCTCTTGTGTAATAAATTTTAGCACTTAAAAAAACAACATGATCACAGTGTCTTTAGATGCATGATGTATTTTCCCTTGCATATGTTGCTGCCTTTTAAGAAAAGCAATTTGCTGATGAAGTGGGCTCTCGAGAAGTTCTGGGGGATTTGAGACTTCACAGTTAACGGTATAAATAATAAAATGCTCTGTAGTCAAGAATGAATTTGCTGTCAGACATCAGTGGAGTCACGTATTGTTTGATGCTGGGAAAAGCTTGAACGTTTTGGATAAACAACCAAGAAGCCTTTGGATGTTGCCTAGGACATAATTCACAATTCCAAGTTGAGTCCTACCAGTGCTGAGGGTGCCAGCAGATGGGTTTTGTCAGATTTAATTGTGATGGTGGAAGGTGTTACCACCTCCAGCTTTCCATCTGGTTCATCTGCCGGAGGTTTCTGTCCCCATCACAGTCAGCAGAGATGAATGTGTGGCTGCACCTTCACTACCGTAATTCACAGTATGTGCTTCAGCCACCAGGAAAGGGGGATTTGCTCTATTTAACATATTTAACATGCTGAATTGTCAGCTGAAGTCACTTAGGAAGGGCCACATGGCTCTGCTATGGCAACCATAGCCTCTGGTAGGAGTGAGTTGGACTGCCCTGCCAGGGAGTGTCTTCACTTTCCCCATGGGATTGATGCTGCCTGTCAGAGGTGACGTTGTATTTGAGTTTGCGAGCTTGCTTGAGGTAACGGGGGAGATGCAAGACAAGCTGATTATGGGAATCCCATTGGTGACAGGCACTGTAAGTCTTTTAAAAATTTGTAAGGTTCAGAGATACGTTTACTGTGCAACCCATAAAGAAAACAAATGTCTGAGCACCCAGCTGGAAGGGGATGATGGAAATGAAGTTTGTTCCAGGACCCTCAGTTGGTACACAAACTCTCGTGAGGTGGCTTGCCCATTTTCACTGGCATACCCAGAAGGCTTTAAAATGACTGAAGAGAACCAGTGCTAATAAAATCAGGAGTAAAAGCCGGAATTTTATCTGCCATGTCCATGTAACAGGTTCTGTTCTTACCTTAGACTGTGACATGCAGAGATGCTTGGTGAGGCCAAGACTTGAGAGCCGTACCCTCCTACACCTTAGAAATCTGCTTTAGGAATCCAGATCTAAATGTTGCATCTCATGCTTATCTCTAATAATATGTTAATTGCTTTAAAAAGTGATATCAAAGTGGTTCTTATTAAATATATGATTTGAGTCTTGCCTCTTGAGTGATTTTAAAAAGATTTACTGCTGATGAGATAGAGGCAGTCATTCTTCTCTAGTTACATATTTAATAGAAAAGTGTTGCTGTTTTAATGAAACTTCCATTTTAAAAAGAAATAGAAATGAAGGAGAAATCAAGAGAGATGGCCGATGCAGATTAAATTCCAATTTCATCCATCCATGCAGGCCGTCAGTCACCAAGATAATGCAATTACATTCAAGAAGCTGAGAAGAGACGTTACATGGTAAAAAGCATTGCTTGCAAATGAATTATTATAACTAGGCTGGATGTTCCTAACCATAGCTTGAAGCCTGGGGCAACCCTTAGACCAGGTCTCTTACATCCGTATTCTCCTAGATGCAAGTTGGCTGGTTATGTGATATTCCTGTAAGGACAGCAAAGGTAAGTTGCTATGAGGAGATGCACAGATACACCCACAGAGTAGGGAAGGGTGTCTGTGTGTGCACCCAACCCTCAAGGGCACCCTTGGAGTTTTCATTTTAGGAGCAGCAGCAGTCTTACCTCGAACTGAGACACTGCAGGCCGTTAACGTGATCCAGATAAACGTAACCTTGGACCGACCTTTGGGGCTGTTCCTGCAGAGCATGGTAAATAAGATTCCATCACTGAGCGTCCCACTAGCACCCATGGATCCTTTTAACGATGACAAAAGATGGATGAAAGCAAACCTTTGTTCTTTTTGTTGCATGCATTTTGTAAGCTCAAGACTTTCTAAGGGGAAGGAGGTTGGGTTAGAGAGAGCTGTACAATCCAGTAGGCTTTACGGAAGGTTGAAGTTAACAACAGGCTCTTATTCTTTCGATCCCCTTAGTGAGATTTTTTGCTGCTGCCCTGGGCAAATAGCCAAACTTTCAGAAAGTTCACTCTAAGCCCTCAAATGAAGTTAAACTGCTTTCATTTCAAAGTCAAAGGTTTAACTCATGGACTTCCAATAGAAAAGCCTCTCTGCTTGACCACTAAGCAATTTAGGCACTCATCCACTGCTAATGGATATAGAGTTAAGCACTCCACTATGCAGTATGAAACTGGGCATTTTGAAATCTCTGCAGCTAGCTTTTGCAGATGAGAAGCTGTCTTCCTTTAGTTCAGGGAGGGAGAAAGCACATGTGACCATTAGGAATCTCAGCTGGATTTCCAAGGACATCTGGATAAAGTGTAAGGGTCCTTTCCTGTTGCTGTTGAATCAAATTGATTTGCGGATGGTCCTCTAAGCATTGGGAAAAATATTTTGTAAGATTTAGGGATGTAAACCTTCCAGCCCTGTCAGCCTAGGACAGAAAGGGGAGATACTGAAAGGCCAAAGCCTAGTAGCTGGGGGTTGATCTTGTGTTTTTGGAGGTGGTAGTTTCTGAAATCAAAGTGCTCATATGTCAAAAAAAATCATTAATCACTTTAACTATTCTTAGAGGCAGGAGACACATGACATGCTGCAGCCAGGGAAGTTGCTTGGTTCAGTCAGGTTTGCAGCTGTGTCAGTGTTGGTAGGACCAGGATCTTAGATGGAAGAGGACATGTGTTTTGTTTAGAAGCAAAATGACTGCATGCTTCTAGCAATAGATTTGAATAAAACAACATAGCAGGAATGACAAGCTTGCAATCCCAGCTCTACACTTACCCAGGATATCTTGTCAAGTGCAGGTGGGTTAAATGCACCTCCCCCGGGGGACTTTCATTGTAACTCACCGTTGTCTCAGCTGGGTGCAGCAGCTGGTATCATCCATGCTTCTGTGTCTCCTCTCCCCAGGGAATTTTCACTTATGGGCTGAGGCAGAATTTATAGCCGAAAAGTGGGTCAGTTCCTATTTATAGGACTACTAGCTCAGACTATCTGCTTGTCGTGAATCCTGGGTGAGAATCTGGCTCGAGTGCTTTGGGTCACCCTCTGAGCTGAGAAACCCGGGTAGTAGTTGTGCTCAGCATAAGGCTGTGCTGTTTGTCAGTAAACTAATAACCTAGGCATTAGCTCCAGTTTCTCCTAAAGAGCTAAATATTTATTTAGAAGGCACACAGGAATTGCTACCTAGAGCAGATATCCTGGTCCTCTGTGTCAAGTGTTGTTCATCTGACAGAAGGCAAAATACCAGGAAGAAAGATTATATAACCTGGAGAGCTTTCCAGAGGAGGAATTATTTATTTTGTTCCCATCTGGTGGCTCTGAGACGTGATGGGTAATAGCTCTCAAAATGTCTTTCCTGGCTATTGTAATTCTAGGTTTTATTGTTATAGGCAAGTATTTCATAGTTAGGCAAGAACCCGTTCAGGAACTAATTTCTTACTGTGCTCTTCAGAAATCACAGCCATGAGGAAAATAACAGCAGAGTGGGGACAAGGTGATTTGCTGTGCGGAGACTTAAAATTGGCACCCGGCAGTAAACGGGTAACAACTTCTGGCATTTTGAGAGCAGAACAGCTACTGTGAGGATCCTTTAAGCCTTCCAAGTGTCATCTGAGGAGGCAGGGTTATCTCCTGCTGTGCTTCTGAGCCCTGATAATGTGCTGGGAATCCTTATCCTGGGAACACTGGCCCAGCCACGTTCCTCTATCACCTAGTGCCATAGACCTGACACAAGCCAGCTGCCATTAAAGGCAGCTACAGACTGACTGAGCGTAGGTGTCCAAATGGCCCTGCAGAGCAACATTTTGCACCTTGCGTGTCAGATTGAGTATTCCTTCAGTGCGCGCCCGTGGCACATGCTGGAGCTTCCCAAGTCTGCAAAGACGGTGAGAAGTGAGATGTTATTTATATCTGGGAAGTGATCTTTTCCCTGAGACTGATGGTAGGAGACACTTGCTTCCTCCCCATTACTTTATGGTTCTGTTGCCTGGGTTTTGTTTGTTTGTTTTTGGCTTTTTTTTTTCTGTTTTTATGAAAGAGGCAAATGGCAAGCACAAGTCCATCACATGAGCTGAGGCAAAGTGCTTCTAAATTTAGGGCAGCAATCAGCTGTCAGTTGCAAAGAAGGTAGGGGAACAGTTTACCTTCAGTCACTTAAAGCAGAGCTGGAGCTGTGAAGATAAGAAAAGTCCTGTTTCTTTGAACATGAATGGTTTTTGGTGGAAGGGGGCATTACTCTATTGCTGTTAGTGGTTCTGTAGGGACATAGCGCATCCAAAGAGCTGTTATACCTTTGGAGGAGTTTCTTTGTGCAGAGCTGACCCCAGGCCTCCTGGAAACATGGCAACATTTGCCCTGGTGTGGAAAGGATTGGCAAAAATTGGAAAACAAGGGGTTTAATGGTGTTGGAGATTGAAAGGAGCTGAGGTGGAGATGGGGAAAAGGTGATTAGGTGAGCTTGCTTCTGGGTGAGAGTCTCTCCCTGGCGATCCTGCCTGTCCCAATGCATCAGAGCTTGCTGGTGGGCTGGGACCTCTTTCCAAAGGACTCAACCCATGATGTAGCACTCTGGACTACTGGCTCAAGACCTCTCAAACTGAGACCAGGCTCTCCTGAGCAACGCATTGTCCTCCAAGCTGGCTGTGTCTAGAGATTCTTTACTGCATGGTGTAGGACCAATTTCTGTAGCTCAAGTGCTGCCTTAGGTTGACCCTCTGTCTCCACTGCTTTCCCCACGGTCTGCTCCCCTTGCCCACCCCTCTTAGGTGCCCCCTTTGTCATGCACAAGAGTTGACTGGAGAGAAGAAAAGCAATTAAAGCAGCAGGCAGCTGCCCCAGCTTTGCCCTCCTTCTTAAGCAGGCAAAGGTAGAGAAGGGTCCCATGGAGACAGGTCCAGGAAGGCTCCACCACTATGTGCAGCCCTGCCCTGCCTCCACCAACAGCTGGCTGCCTTCAGGCTCTGCTCTTTGAGTTCTGCTTTTTGCCTTGACTCCAGTGTCATCTCACTGGTACCTTCATTCCCTTCATGCTTTCTACTTAGGTGCTATTTTTGTTCCACTTCCCCTTTGTCTTTCGTGCCGTCTTGTTTAGTTTTTGTGGCTGGGCCTGAGTTACGTTCCTCTCTTTGTTCCCAGCATGAATTTGCTCCATCTCTGCCCTCTTCGGTTCCTTTATTCTCTGTGCATTTTCTTTTGTTTGCTCTCTTTCAATTGCTACTTCTTTTGATTGCTTATTTCCACTTCTAGCTTTTTTTTCACTCTTTCCTATTCTTCCCTGTCTCAGCTCTCTTCTTTTTTCTGCTTGCTTTGTTTTCACTATATTCTTGTTCTCTCTTTGAGTTGTTTTGTTCATTATCTATCATCGTTTTGCTGTTTAGATTTCCCTATATCCACTGTTTCTATCTGAGCGTTTTTTATTCCTTTAAATTTTAATCATAGTACCTATAATCCAAATGCAATTTTTTATCATAATAAATAGGCTGCATAATAAATACAACTATATTTACAGCAGCTGGTTTCCATCCTGCCTCTGTCAGCTCTACAGTGCTTTTACACAGATGAGGTGGCAGTGAGTGTATGTCTAAAACAGTGCTGCTTGCAACCTCTGAGGCCTCCCTGTCATGAAATGGTGCAGGCAGCGGGTAGATCCTGCTTGCAAGCAGCAAAAAGCAGCGGTATTTGGGGACAAGTCTCTCCAAGGCAGTAGGGTGAGCCTGTGATGTTTCTTTGAAAGCATCCAGATCACTCGTGGAAAGGGATTAATGGTAGGTGAGGGGGATGTAGAGCTCAGGCAGGCAGGGTTTGCTTTAGACTGATCTTCTCCTTTAAAAACCAAGACACACACACAAGCACCTTCCACTGCCCTTATACTGTTCCAAGGGAGCTGATGCTGATTGACTGCAGAAGAAGTGCCCAAAGTCTCCTGTCCAGATGCCCTGTGCTGTGATAGACCTCTGTAAGATGCAAGCATGTGGCATGCTAAGGGGAAAAATTACGAGCCAGATGTGAGGGGAAAAAAAATCAGGAAAGGGAAAGTGAGACTGAAGAGATTAGGGCCAGATTTGGAGAGCTGGGAAACAGCGAGATAAGGAGACCTTTTCCTCTGGGGACAGAGCTCTCTTCAGCCATGGGGAAGGTGTCCGACCCAACGTGGATCTCCCTTGGTGAACACTCAGCCGAATCAGCTCTCCTGTGTGCAACCCATGCCTGGTGGTCCCCTGTGGGGACCTCGGGGTCTGTCGAGCCTTTTGTCAGCCCCCAGCCAGGCTACTATATCCAGACCTCTTCCCACCAGATGTTTGTCCCATCTGTTCTTGAAAACCTCTGCTGACAGTTAATCAGCGCTTCCTCAGGTGTCGCCACACACACTGTCAAAAATAGTTTTCATATGTCTAACCTGAATTTACCTGCTTGAACGGTAAGCCTGATCTGTTCTGTCTTCACCCTGCGAGCCGGAGGATGGATGCACTCCTTCCTCTCTGATTAGCCTCCCAAACGTCTGCGGCTCCCTGCATGTTTCTTTTGGTCCTGCTCTCCCTGAAAAGAAAGATCTGTGGCTCATGCTTTCCAGTGCAAAAGAGGCAGCCTGTAACCTGCCTGCTGTGGGCTTGGTGCATCCAAAGCTCTGGACAGGAGATGACAGTAAGGAACTGCCCAGCTGATGAGCAGGTGATGAAGAGCTTTGCTGAGCGAGTGGGATGTGGAAGAAAGTTGGAGTTGGAGTATATTGGCCATAGGCA
The DNA here is from genome assembly GCF_028389875.1 of Rhea pennata. Lineage (NCBI taxonomy): Eukaryota > Metazoa > Chordata > Aves > Rheiformes > Rheidae > Rhea > Rhea pennata. Next base: position 11,351,741 of record NC_084682.1, read on the forward strand.
TTGCATGTCAGGTGTTGTGGATGAGACCTTCTTGGAGAGCAGTGCAGTGCTGAGGATGGTCTGTCCCAGCCGCACGGTGGGATGCAAGCAAGATCACTCCCTTCACCCCTTCTACCACCACCCCAAAATCCCCAGGTTGTGCTTTCCCATCGTGGCCTACAGCTGCATTTGTAGGACTGGGGCCCTGCTGGGTGCACCCTGCCCTGGGGCTACCGTTGCCCCGGTATAAAATGAAAAAGCCAATTAATTATAAATAATATATAGAGCAAGGTCATGGGCTCACACTGAGTTTCCCACTGGAATAATTTAAGTCACCTCCTCTGTTTAAGCATAACTGCTCCTGCTGAGCTGCTTTTGTTGCATTTGATAGCAAGATAATTATAATCCCATCAGTGGTTAAACTGTTTCAATAGGCAAAAGACACACTCTTCAGGCCTTTGATGGATATCTAACAGCTCCCAGAGATTTGATATTAATCAGCTGCTATCTCTTGACTGCTGGGAGGCAAGTGATCACTGACAATAGCAGTCAAGGGAAAACATGGTTTTTCTGAGATGCACACTTTAAGAGAGTAACACTTTGAAAGGAGGGTGGTTTAGGGCTGAATCCCAGAGCTGGCTGTTAACTCCTCCAGGCTGGTTCAGGGCAGAAGAAACTTTGGAGCTGGAGATACACTGTCTTGCTCCTAGCCCTTGCTGATCCCAGTTAGCACCAATTTTCTTTTACTGCAGGTGAGAGGATGTGAATTAGAGCGCCTGCCCATTCTAATCAGAAGAGATGGGATTTTGTCCTTATCCTCGCATGAATTATTTAACGGCTGGAGTGGCAAGGTGAGGAGTGAAAAATGCCAGTTAAAATGTTACTTAATATTTAACTGCATGCAAAATCAAGGTCCCATCGTATTTGATTCCTACCTAGAAATCAGCCTTTACATCTGAGTCCTTAAATCCTTAAAATTGAGCAAGCTCCTCTTTATGTTTTAATGAACAATTTCTCCTAATACTGCAAATTTGTGCGTGAAATTACTAAAAGTAATAAGCTCATCCATTTCTCTGCAATTTTGCTATTAAGCTGCAATAAGACAGACAATCTAGTCAATAATGCTAATATTATTCTTTGCAAGAAGTCAGCTGTACAGAGGGGCTTTGAGAATGAAACTTCCTGCTATCATCCTATGTAGCAAGAAAATAGAGTTTTTGCACAAACACTTGGGATTTTAACCTATGTATCTTGTTAAAACCCTGGGCTCCTTTGAGACTCCAAATAGCTAAACAGTGCAGAAAAGGAATCATTATTTGCTGAGGAGTGATTTTTTTTTTTTTAATCTGTGTAGGAGTGCATGGAGTTCTGTTGTTTTTTTCTGTAATTATTATTATTTGTGTGTAAACATATAGAGAGACTGTTGTAACCATTGGCCTGGAAAACTATCTAGGAGGTATTTGCTCCTCGCTGCAGTGTTTAACGTTTCATGACTGTTATTTTTCAGCTTCGCTGTATGTAACATTCTCCAATCATTTATCAGGAGAAGCTCTGTATATCCCATACAGTGTCAGTGTCCCCCCAGACTGGGAGCTGCGCAAAACATGGCCAAGGAGACAGCACCTGCAGAGACTCAGGATGCAGACAAGGAAGAATATTTGACCACGCTACTGTGAAAGGTCAGGGCAGAGCCACTTCTGTTCTGAAGACCAAGAGAGGCGATGTGCAATGGGTCAGGCAATGGGCTGTGCAACTCCTGCCTGTCCAGGGGGTGAGATGCCCATCACGATTTAGGCAGTGCATTTATTTGCTAGCTTTGATTTTCTCTCTCGACGCCTCCTTGATGCAGAGGGTTCCCTGAGTTGCACCCTCTCTCTGGGGCACCATCTGCTGCAGCAGCCTTGTGGTGGCACCTCAGTGCACGTCAGCTCATGCACTCCGGTGGCATCAGGAGATATTGCAGAGCGGCTCCTCTCTCTTAAGAGATCCCCAGAAAGGTGCTGGTGCCTCAACCTTTACCAGCAGCTCCCTGTCCCCCAGGCTGATATCCAGATGCTTATAGCAGATCTCCACCCTCCCTCGTACTTGCATCTATACCCTCGAAGAGCCTTACGCTGTGATTCAGCCAGTGGGCAGGAGTGCCGCTGCTTGACTCCCTATGAGCAGTAACTTTCCAAGGGCTGCCGAAGCGAGGGCTGCTTTCCTTCCCCAGCCTCCCCCCCACCCTTGCTTCAGCCCAAAGCTCAGACCATGTGTGGCTGGGCAGTGAACCATCCTGGAGGGAAACAATCCCCTTTTAATCTCTTCCTTTGACAGTGGAAGTCATGAAGTCATAAAGTTTAACCGTGAAACACATCCCTTCTGTAGGAGGCCTGAATTCACTCCAGATGGAGACACAGATCCATTGGAGATGTTATAGGGAGGGATAGGAGGGACTGCAGAAAAGAAAAAGACCCACCCCCCCAAAAAAATCTTTGGGAGGTAAACAAGATGGTCCTGGGTGGCCTTGCTGGGTAGGAGACACAGTCATAGCAAGATTTAATGAGAGTGAGGGGCTCATGGTGCAGGGAAATGCTAGTTGCATGGGGGATGAGGCTGTGGGTTAGTGCTTTGTAGTGTTTTCTGCATCCTTTTAACCCCCCAGCGCTCCCACGTTGGGCAGCACGGGAGCTAATGAGCTGCAGCGGGGCTGTGGAGGGAAAAGTCCTTTCCGTGGGGCTCTGCACTTCTGTGCAAAGAGATAAGGGAATGAAAACTGCTTCCTCAGTGCCACCTTGTGACTGAAAGTCAAACAGCCTGGCTGTTCTGCCGGATTAAAAAGCATATGATGATAGCAAGACTGCTAGTTGTTTGCCAGGGAGGGCTTTCACAAAAGCAGGTGAAAAATGCACAGTTTTGGAATAACGCAGTGCATAACTTCTCACTGTTGAGCAAGTTCCCCTGTGATGATGTGACCTGTAGGAAGGTTTTGCCGGGAAAGCTAGGGCCCATCTTCCAAAACATGTGTTCAGAAACAGCATAAAGCTTGAAGTATTTGCGCATCTTCCTCTGAAGACAGGACCAAGTGCTCTAGAGAGTGAAGCCCAACATGCACCCTCAGGACATGGCTCCTGGGCTGGAGACAGCAGCACTGGCAAGTACTCTGTAAATATGACAGTAATTACCAACACCACTTTTAAGCTCCATGGGTCTAGCATACCTTTATTTCTGTTGTTAAAGGGGTAATTTTAAAGACCAGCCATTATCTGTTGATAGTAATGCTTTAGAAAGCTCTCTTAAGCCACAGAAACTTGGCTTCCTTGCCAGGGTGGCCTCTTATGGAAGTGCTCTCCTGAAATAATCAACAAGTATCTTGGCCATTGATCTCTCAAGCTGGGCAAATACAGCTCTTGAAAGGCCCAGTCATAGGAGGAGAAGGAAAAGGAAAAGAAATAGAGTTTTGCCTGAAGATAGCTGAGCCCCAATATTGGTAGTGCCCAGCGAAAAGGTGGAGATGCAGGTTCAAATCCTATTCTGCCCAGTTCTCTCCTTGACCTGGAAAACTTCCTTGATATTTTAGTGAAAGATTTTGGCAAGTGAACTCTTCCCAACAAGCAGCAAATGTGGTTCAGAAACTTCAGAGCCACTCTCCTTCCTAGTGATGAAACACTAGCCACAGATGTGGGGTAAAATGTAACCACCATGTATCCAGGAACAAAGTTATGAGCAGAATTTTAAAAACATGATGTTGACACCTGACAGCAGCTCCTTAATAAGAGTCACAGTGCAGTGGGAGGAGTATGCACTTCCCTGGAGCCTTGGTCTGGTGTCTCACCTGCAGAGGAAGGCTGGCAAATACGGATGTTAAAGCTATGCAAAGTACCGAAAGTATCTAGGTTGAGCAAGTCACTTGGTGTCTATGTCCATGTGGTTCCCTCACCAATGTGAGACAGCTATGCCCCTTTCCTTGGTAAGGAGTGATAGAGCGAAGGTGGGATTGTGTATCTCACAAGGAACAAGCACCATGTGTCTCAGAAAGCTTCCACATTTTAGTTACCAAACCCACCATGCTAGCAGTGGTGGGCTTGAGATGAGTGGTAGATGGGGCTTTTTCTTCTTTCCCCTTTTTTGCAGCATGGCCATAAAGCTTCTCTGTCTTGACAAGGCTCAGCTCCAACCTCAGTGTTGTACTGTTGCCAAGGCAAGCTTTGAAAGCTCTGGTGGTGCATTTGCTCTCTGTCTTCCTGTGGAAGCAAAGGTGTGGGAATCATGAGGCATCCACTTTAAAGAAATTAAAATCAATCCTCCAGACCTGCAGTAACTAAAATCCTTTTCGTCTACATCTCTTTCAACCTTTCCCCATTAAAACACAGCATCTCTACTTCTTCAAACTGCACAGAAATTATACCATTTCTTGCTATTGATGTACCTCCTAAGAAAGAGTAAGTAGCACAAGGGGTTCATGAACATTTTTCCTAGAAATAGTAGGCTGCCAACTTAAAAGGTTGAGAAGAAACTGGCACTTAGGTCTGATGGTTGCTTTTGCTTGTGCTCTTTGCGTCTGGGTGCAATTTCGAGTTCCTAGCAGACCCCATAGCAGCAAAGAAATTGTCAGAGCTTACAGGGAGTATGATTGCGTCTCACAAAAGAAGAATGAATTGAACGCCTCAAACTTCTCCCTGTCAAGAGCCACAGTACTAAACATTGGCTGTTCAATTACTGACTTTGTCAGGCTTCAAATGCAAAGCTAACTCTAAGCCCTCACTTACAATTACTTTTCCTATCTCTTTTCGGATGGCATTTGACAGTGGCTTGACCAAGAGTGTATGAACCAGGCAGCACAGGCGTCTGCTGCCGTCTGCAGCGCTCTGCAAGTTTTGAGTCTGTGGCTCATTTTTCGTTCCAGTAAACATTCTCCGTGTGTAACACAGCTTTTGAGCACCATGATTTCTACTCTATTATTAAGAGATGGTGCTTCCACATCTTCAAATCATGGCTCAGGTCGGCCACTCTGTGCTTGCAGCAGGGTGAAAAGCAAGCAAAAAGGCTGCCTCCTTTTGTGCCCAGTTTCTCTGTTAGCTGTACCTGGACTGTCCACAGTGAAGGCCCTTTGAAGTCAAGTCAAAAGGACAGGGAGGCTCCATCTAACTGCTGAATGGGGGTACTTAGTGATGGTCTAAAAATCTCTAGTATTTACGGCAACAGCCTCCAAGAATGCCTTAGGTGTTTGTCTATAAATGGGGCAAAGGGGACCTGTGATATGGAAGAACCTGGTTGCAGGATCATGACCTTCCTTGAAGGAAGGTCACTTCCTTGTGTCCTCCAATATGTTTCTTCTATCCACATCCATGCTGTGAAGTATGTGGGGTGGACACTGAATAAAAGTGCCAGAAGAGACATGCGAAAAAGAGAGCCTTCTCACGTGGCATCCCATCATCTATTGCTATTATGCTGTATTTTCCTTCTTTGCCTGGTTCTGCTAGCACAGTCTCTAGGGGGAAACCCGAGAACCGCAGAGCTCCCTAGGCCTTTACTTTCTCTGTTAAACTACTGGGGTGTAGTTTAAACACATAATAATAATAATAATTTAATTATTACAATAATAATACTAGTCTTTTTTACAGAGAAATGAAAACTCCAGCTCCTGCTCACAGCCAATATGCAGCATACAATCAGACTCTCGGGTCCAATGTGTGAAAGAGAGGCAGAAAGGCCTGAGAGGCGTGACACGAGATGATGCTAAAGAAAACATAGCTCCAGCTGGCAGTGTGGAGGAGTGGTGATCCTGAAGAAAATGCCGTTTTTCTTTGCTTCCCAGGTGAGTTTCTATCTTAGGTGTCCAGTTACTTCTGCTGGCTTCCACGCTTCTCTTTCTCTCTCTACATAGCATACTGTAAGGTATGGCCAACGTCTAGGCTCCATTAGCTATGTAATACTACCTTACATGGTGTAGGACTTGAAGAAGGCACGTATATATTACCCGAAGAACTGATAGTACTGTTTTGTACCAGGTCTTCTCTGCGGGAGAAGGGCATTAAGGATAGCTCGCTGTTTCATAAAGAAATGACATTAACGGGGTTAAAGTGTCCCAATGCAGAGAAAAGCCAGACAGTAAAGTGAAGTGATTGTCACTGGCAATGAGTATGAAAAGGAAGTGGATAAGGAGTTGGAATTGGGTCAGATTTACAGTGATTTACTCTTCCATGAGTTTGAAAGGAGCACGAACAAAGTCAGAGCAATAAAAAAAGATTCAAAGGATAACAAGAAAACACTTCTGAAGTAGCCGAAGACAAGAGAGGCATGTGTTTGTGCATTTTTCAGAAAGGAAAAAACAATGCTACAAAGACTGAAATAATTAATGTGTTGGGTTTTTTTTCTTTTGCTGCTTTTTTTTAAAAAATCTATTTTTAAATAAAGATGGAAACAATTAACAACAGCTCCCACGGATTAAGGCTTCGGCTACTAGGAAGGAGGAATAAAGTAGAGCAGTTATACCATGTTTTCTTTTTTTTTTCCTTTTTTTTTTTTTTAAAGTAAGTTCATTGCTGCACCAAAAATTGGCAGTGCTCTGTGCCTTCCTGGGTCCTGCTCTGCTCCCTGGGCACCTGCTTCAGGAAGGTGAAATGTGCCAGCTTGGTGAGATGCCTGCCAGGTACTCGCACCTCTCCAGGATGGGGCATGTGGTTTTTGTTGGGAACTGTTGGGTCTGGAGTCTTCTTGGCTTTTCCCCACAGATTATTTAGGCCTAACAAACTCCATCTCTGAATAATAAATAGGACAGGATGGATCTAGAGACTAGAAAAATGCTCTGTAGTCCCTATCCTGGAAAACAGAGGCAGAAAAAGCATGAGAAGAGAAACAAAGTGAAGTTAAGCAAAAGTGAGTTAAGCATTATACATCTGCCATGTGAATGGTAGCATCTGGGGAAAAAGCTGGATTAAATAATCAAACTATTTATAAAACACTCAGAAGCACCAAGGGGATGTCTAGCAAATCATGTCAAAAGAAATATATTTCCTCTACTGACAAGTCAGCAGGAAAGCATAAGGTTTCTGTTAATAGGGAGAGCTAGAGACATCTGTCTGCTCAGTGGTCCTGCCTCGAGGCAAGGGAAGAGGCTGGCTGGCATCATCAGTCCCAGCTGCAGTGATCCTGGAGAGGACTTGTCCACAGATGGGGGATGGATGAGTCTGCTCAGCCCAGATTACTAAACTGATAGATTGTTGTGTGTGAAGCAGAGCTTGGGTGACTTAATTTTTCCAGGTGTTTCTCATGTGATGAGCTCAAGTCACAGTGAGGAACTCCACAAGAGAAAAAGCCTTTGAAAGTCGCACTGGATTTTTTTTATAGTAAGATCAAAGCCCTCATAGATAAGCAAGCCGAGTGGACTATCTTCTCCAAAGGCTTTCCAATTCCTACTAGCTTTGAGTCTTGTGCTTTGTGGTTTCCTTCAACAGCATATCTTATAGAGAGGAAGGCTGAGAAGGGACCCAACTTGAGCATTTTGTGCGGTGTCTTTCTAGGCAGAACGGATCTTGCCAGCAGACAGAAGAGGACTTCAGAATCTTCAGAGAGACTAGATCATTCATTGTTCCTTAGCAGCTCTCAAGGGTTTTGTGGAGAAATTGTATAGCTTCAGCTATTTTGGCTTTTCCTTCTTTGCTTCCACCATAGGACCCTTGGTCAGTGTAATCTTACAACAAATAATTCAATGATGAGATGCGCAGACTAGTATGGCAAATGTCACACTTCCCTCCTATGTGCCTGTGGTGGACACTACAGTCCCATCCATCAAACAGAGGAACACTTTTTGCATAACCCCAGGTTAGCATCACTCCTCCGGGTTCCTGCAAGCGAGTGCTGAGTGAAGCAGTGAAGTCTGATTCCCAATGACTTAAGGGTTTCTCGCGGGAAGGAACAAATCCCCAGCATCACTGCAGCTCCTCAGTTTTTGGGTGAGTAGTCTGTGCTGTAAAGCCAGGAGTCATTCACTCTACTGCAGGGCTGTGGGGATCTTCCCTAGCACAGCTGTTCATTTGGAGGGTTTTGAAGGAGAAGGTTAATTGCTTGTGTTTGGAAACTTCTCTTCTCTTTTCTCTGCATGTCTTCAGAGAAGCTACAGAGCTTGCCACCTCTGAAAGGACATCAGTCCTTTCTTACTCTTCTCAAACACACACATCTTACTTTCCACCACAAGAGGTCCCCAGGATCCTAAGGTAAAAAAATGTATGTAGGAAAAAGGGTTTGGAGAACAGGAGTGTTTTGTTTTTAAAGGGAAAATACAACTAGTATTGCTAAATTGGTGGTGGAGAGGAAAGATTGCTCCTTCTCCTGAACATGAGACTTGGAATACATATTTTGCTGTTTGGTTTTGCATTAGTGGAGTGAGATTTCAAACTTTTTTTGCAAGAATGGAGGTTTTTGGAGAGTTGAAGCACTCCCAGCATGGTCTGGGAGCTTCTACTCCAAGAGGAGCCAAACTGGGAGAAAGGAATAAGTCTCCAGCAATGGGAAAAACCAAGAAAATACAACAGAAGGGCTGGCAACTGTGACAAATTCATTGGCTTTTGGTCAAAACTATGAAGATAAGTTTTTTCTTATCACTCTTTTCTCTAGCATGGCCCTTCTGAAGACCATGGGTGATCTGTAGCTGTCAGGTCCATGGTATAATATAATAACAAATATAATACAAGTTTATTTGCCCTCCTTCATCTATGGCTCACAAGAAACAAAATTCTGTTTAAATATGTTCCAGTGCTGAAATGATCGGAGGTGAACTATAGGACACCTAAGGCTGGAATGGAAAGTGTTACTTGAATAAATGTAGGGTTCAGACTGGCACACCAGCAGGGCACATCAAATAACGCAGTCTGTCAAGAAAGTCCCAATGCCCTGGCAGTGTGCTCTCGTTTCCCCTGCGTAAGGAGGGGAAGAGGGCAGCAATGATGGAGACACCTTCCGGTACGCTTATGAGGTTTGGTTTGAAGACAGATAAATGGCTCATGCAAGCTAATGTTGCAAACTACGTGAGGCTGGAGGCCACAAGAAGGCACAGTGCCGTAATAAGAAGCCTGACTTTGTGCTGTGGTGTTAAACGAACAGCAGCAGAAGAGGGCAAGGCAGGGGACTGGGGTTATTGTGGAGACTGCTCATTTGAACTCTCCTCTGAAATGCTGCAATGGTGATTAGAGAAACAGGGTGCAAGTATTTCATGGTGAACAAAGCTAGCAGCTCCTCTGGCACGTGGCTGCTGCAGGCAGCGGTGGAGGCGGGCGAGTCAGTGCTCCTCCAGTGTTGGACCTCCATCTTCTCTGCTGGTAGCTGTATTTCCATGAACTCGTACAGTCCTTGCTGCCTGTGAGACAGTTTTTGGGCTCGCCTCTCAGGAGGGGGGAAATAAGATCCTGCAAGGGTCAGTAAGGGAAGGAACCTGCAGTGCTTGTTGCAGGCAAGAAGCCAAGAGGTACCAGTGCTGGTGGCTGTGACATATAGGACTGAGGGCAGGCTGCTGGCCTTGGGGATGGGAGAGAGAATGGAGGTCACTTAAGTGACCATGCAAGATTGCCTGTGCTCTGTAGGACTCTGTTACGTAGCACTTGCTCAAGTCTGACACCCTGCAGTGACCCTTCTGGCAATGAAGGCTGGGCTTCTTTTCTTCCCAAGTCCATTGGTTTCACTGGGGATGCAGCTGTGGCTGTGGATGGTTCAGCTCTGATGGTTGCCTTGCAGAGACTAGTCTTGCTTTATTAAGTGCCCCTGTCTTGGGAATGAGATTATACACTGGAATGGATGTGGAAAGGAGCCTGGACAATACAAAATAATGTTTTCCGGTCCATCTTGATCATTCTAAAGCTGTTTGAATGATTTAATTTGGTGGAGCTTAGGTTATTATAAGCATCTGCATTTTCAGGGCTTTGGCTGTAGAAGGAATAATTCTCATACACAAACAACTGCAGAGGAGGCAGAGGTGCAAACAAAGTTTCAGGAGGGGAACTGTAAACTCCAGCATTCTTTCAGAGGTGGCATTTCTCAAGTGCTTGAAGTGAAAATTCTCTTGACTAAATCAATAAGCTTGAAGTTAGAGCTCGCCTGCAAGAAAAAAGTAGTTTAAATAGAGGGAAGAAGCTTTAGCTCAGTAAGAGTTACCTAGGGAAAAGAAAACAGTTACGCTCTTGCTGGGACTTGGCTGTGAAATGTGATGCCAAAGGCTTCCAAACATCAGCTGTGCAGCAACTCAGCACATTACCAAAAATACTTCTTTTTTCCTTCCTGAGCTACCATCTCTCCATGATCTTTGCCCTCTCATTTTAATGAGGCACCAAATGTTCAAAAAGCGTTTCGGCTTTTTATCAGATGAGTAGCTCTCTTTCCGCTTCCTAAGGAAAAATGAGAAAAGCTGGTGAGGCTTCTTCTCCCTGTCATTTGTGATTTTGATTCTTAGATGTGGTCTTTGAATTGCGGAAGGCAGAAAAAAGCCTTTCACTGTTGTTTCATGATTTCTTGAGAGCTGAGCAGACCCTATTCTTCACGCTTCTCTGAGGAGGATGGAAAAGCTTCCGGCGCACCCCGTTGTTCATGCTGTAAGTGGTGGTTTGCAAGTTTCTCTAGACAAACGTTATTCCCCTCTTCTTCCCACCTCACACCCTGGACAATGTAACGTGCTTTGTGAAGAAGGAGGTTGTCAAAATAATGCACAATCTTACAAGTCCTTGTGGGGTTGCTTTTGATGTTGAATTAAAAAAAATAATATTTTTAAAAATCTCTAAACAGACTGATTTCATGGAAGGTGTCCTCCTACAAGAGGGTGAACCATCTCTGAGCCCACTCGGTTAACTGAGCTGTTTCTTCGCAAAACTTTGCAGGATCTGGTGTTGAAAGCATGCAAGCTTTGAAGCATCCCTTGAAAGTAGGTAGGCAGCTCTGAGGATGTGGCTTTTAAATTTGCTCAGACTCCTGCTGATGACAGTGAGAGTTGTGTTTGATAAAAATGAGTTCAAACAGCTTTTGGCCCAAAGCTCATGTCGACAAGCCATCTGACTAATGTTGCTATCTGAAGGATTCCTAGCAGGAAGTGTGTGGGAATTAATATCAAGCTGAAAGCAAGCATGGTTCCAGCATGGCCAGTGGGAAAGGGGGAAGCTAGAGATACCAATGCTTGCGTCATCCCTTCTAACTTAGATGCTTAGCAGGGCGTCTGGGTAAAAGATGTGTTAAAGGTCCTATCTGATGACACTTCTCCAGAGACCCACAATAAATTATGCAAAAAATCGTCTTTGAAGGAGACCTCTCCAGAAAATACTGGAACAAGTAACAATTTGCACATTAATACAGGCGAAAAGGCTAATGAAGATTAATTTTGCTGGGGAGAGGTGCCCTAAATGGTTAGAAACTGATTTTTTCTTGGCAGTTAAAATCTTATATTTATTTTTCTTTAGTTGTATTATTTAAATGGAAATTTATATGAGTTCTGTGGTCAAATTTGCCTGTTATTCTTTATGGATGCAGCCCTAGCCTGCTCTTACAGATCTCTAGAAACAAAGCCTCGCCAAGCTCTTTCAGCACATCATCACCTATGCTCTCAGGGCTTTCTCTCTTTTCAGGTGATTTTATTCCAAGATGTTCTTTACTCCACATCCGTCCTATTGCTCTGGTCCTTTCTGCCATGCATAAGGAGAGAAAAATCTCACTCAACCGCACACATTTCTTTGCAGCACTGAAAAAAAAGAAATGAGAAAGAAAGAGGCTTTTAGTATGTCTTCTATTCTCTAGATTAACCAGCCCCAGTTCCTCCAATACTTCCCTGCAGGTGATATTTTGTAGACTTCCACTTCTTTGCAGATGGTCTTTCCAAAGGGTCCTTGCTGTTCTTTGAGTGTGATGGGCATGTTAATTTAAATTTGCCCTCCACTGAGCATCCTGTTTGTTAGTGAGGAAGGACAAATGTATATGTTGTGCCAGCTATGCGCCAGCTTGTCCCTCCCTAAATGCTACTGCAAAACAGCATGATGCTGGTGACTCATATTCAGGTTGGGACCCTCTAGACGATGGCTCCAGGTTTGATCCCAAGTGCAAGGGACATAAGGAAGAGCAAAGAGGGGCTGCCGAAAGACACTCATGAACCACCTCTGTCCTATGATGCTTCTGTTCTTCATGTTGCTGTAGATTTTGGTCAGGGAGGAAGGACAGAGGAAGTCCAGAACCACATTCTAGCTGTTTTCCTCTATTTTTTTTAACCCTTAATGTGAGCCCAAAGAGCCCTTCCTAGAGCTGTGCAGGAGGCAGAATGCAGCTGGCATGTGGAGAGCTCTCCCTGATGGCGTTAGCTGCAGCCTTTGTTTTTTTTTTTTTTTTCTTTTTTCTTTCTTTTTTCTGTTTGGGAATAGGTCTCTAACCCAGGACTGAATAAGGCTCGGTCCTGTCAGGGGCCTTCATGAACAGTGGATCTGCCAGCCCAAGCTGTGGGGAGGCACAGAGGTGTCCCTGTAGCAACCAGAGTGAAGGGATCAGCTTTGACTTGACTTGCAGTGATTCCCTGGCCATTTGTGCCTTCTGTCCCTCTCCACTCAGGGTCGAGCAATGTTTGGGCATGGACTATAGGCAGAGGAGCTCTTTGGATGATATCCTCCTTGCCCAACTCCAATAAGCTTTCTGTGACTGTGCTTTAAATGCAAATTTAAACTCACGTGCCCAGTCAGCGAGGCTGCAGTGTGCAAAGGAAGGGTGCGTGTACTGCATGAAGAGCCCGAAAGCTGTTAACCTCACAGACTCTGCTGTTAGTGAACACAGCAAAATTCAAGGCCTGATCTCTCTAATTAAATCTTGATGCAGAGTTGCATCCTGAGAAGGAGGCAGGAGCTCCTGAGGGGAGATACAAGAAAGAAGGATTAGCCACACGTTGCTTGCAGCTGCCTCCATTGAAAGACTTGCAATATAAAGAAAAAAGCCACACTAGCAAAGTAATTCTGCCTTCTCTACCACTTGTCCTTCATTGGGAGGGCTTGATCTTCTGTAATTTGTAGAAATGGTAGAAACACAGAAGAATCTCTGCTTTTTATCTGGTTTGGCTTGTTTTACTCAGCTCTGTCCCCTGCCAGCATTTTACATAACACTGAGGTCCTAATGAGCAGTGTTAGCAAAGTATCCATTACTGTGTCATTTTATTAAAGTCCCTGTATGCCAAGTGCTCTGGATTAGTCTTCTTGTCCTTTCTCTGGCATCTAGACTGTCTTCTGGACTTTTTGAAAAAAAAAGAAAGAAAGAAAGAAAAAAGAAAAAAGGAACCTACAGCAGTAATTGTAGTTCTTTTAGTTCTTTGCTGATCTTTGAGTAAGGCAACTCTTTAGACAAAGGGTTTCTAGCAATAAACAGGCAGGTATTTCAGGCTTTTTTAATGGATACTTTTTATAGTCTAAAGAATCATTTTAGAAGCCAGACAGGGACATGGATTCTTCTATGTAAACGTTAATATTCTTCTAAATTGATCCTGGTTAATTCACTGTGAACAAATCTTAATTCAATGTTTTTTTTTTTTTTTTTGTGTTCAGTTATTAAGTAGAGCAGCGTGCATTTTAGCAGCGCTATCAAGTTGTGCAGGTGCTAGACATATGCTGCAGTATTTACTTTCCCATCTTCAAAAGGCATTTTCACTCTTCCCCTCTCCTCTCCCCACCACCACTTTGCTTTTTTCAGAGTCTTTCCTTGAGTTCAAGGGACCCCCTCACGCCACATTCCCTCAGGGGGAGGGACAAGCCAGACTGTCACTGGCTTGTCTTTTCAATGAGGATGGCAGAGATGTGAAGTGATGCCACAGCAGAGGCATCCCTACACAGATAGGCCATCAGAGTCTGCAAAATTTCTTCCACCCATAATCTTCTGCAGGACTGGGGCAGTTCTTCCATAGTGGAGGGGTGTACTGAGTGACCTAGAGGTGATGAGCTTTTCCTTCACCCTAAGGCAGCAATTTGTTATATTCACAGTATGTTTTCTGAAGGTACCTAGAAAGAACGCCAATAATAGCCACTTGGACAAAGCCGTGGCCATAAAGGCACAGTACTACCCTTCCAAAGGCCATAAAGGAGATGTTTTTGTACAAGGGTGCCATCTCTTACCACTGCAAGAAAAGAAAAGCACAACTACGTCAGAAACTTTTCCTGCTTTGGGATGTTGTGTTATCTCTGTTCTGCTCTCCCAGTTATCTGAGTAGTGACTGACTTACCCATTTCAGGAGATCTGGAATACAGCTTCAGTGCAGTTTTTCCTCTCATTCTTGTCTGGAGATTTTTAGAACAAATGAATGAAAGATGCGGGCAGTCATCATCTATGAGAAACCAGCTACGGCTTTTATAATAAGACCTAGACATAGATTTGGTTTTGAGCTGAAGTTAGCCTTCTATCGTCAGTGCTATATCTGCCTATACAAAGGGTCTGGTTTTTGGTGTACAGCATGGCTGGTGGTGGAATTGCAAGCTCTCATCCATTACATGTAGCACATATTGACTTTTGACAGAACTGCAAAGAAAGAGTTACAGTATGCATGCAGGATACTTGTCAAGAGGAGCAGATGCAAGTTCTGTGAGCTAGCTGCACAAAACATGATTGGAATTCAGGTGTGTTTTTCCATAGGACTTCATGCAGTTGTAGGGCATGGGTGCACATCTTCTTTCACCACTAGATGTCATTAAATCGAGTGGTCTTGTCTTTTCTTTCTTTCTTTCTTTTTTTTTTTTTTTTAAACCCCCACTTTTAGAAGCATCTTTCAGTACGTGAGAAATAGCTTGATGGAGACAGTCATGTTGATAATCTCTGAATAAGCTTTCTGGTTTGGGGGAGAGTTTTTTTGTTTTGACTCTACCTAAGGCCAGCTTATTACATTTAATATTCTTAAAAAAAAAAAAAAAATCTCACAAGGATTCCAAAACATTATTTCTGTCATGCTACAAATGACATATTTGCCAGAATCTCAAAGATCATCTGAGCTTTGATTCGTACTTTTACCTTGACCAAACTGCTTCGATGTCCTTCCTGAAAACAGTGAAAGTATTAACATACTATTGTTCGTTTGCAGTCTCTATCTCAGCAAAAAAATGGCAATAGAGTCTCAGCTTTTCTTAGTTCAGCTCCAGCTCAGAGCTTACTGTGTATCCCTACTGCAGAGAGGCTGAGAGGTTAAAAAAAAAGAAAAAAGAAAAGAAAAACTCTCTTTTTGGAGGCTGGTTAATATTCTTTGTCCAGCAGTGATGCCTCCTGACAGGTGATTTGGAAAATGTCTCAATAGGTGAACCAACCTTTCTGGAGCTTACATTTACAAATCTGAAAAAATAGCAACTTTTCAAACTTTGTATTACCATCTTTAGAAGATAAGCATGGGAATATCTCTATTTTGCTCTGTGCAGCCACTTCAAACATGGAGAATGGACCCATACTGCATTTGCATGGTATTAGATCCTTGATTGCCCCTTGATTTCCTCAAGAGATCTCAAGACACCTTACTGACGAAAACATGTATTTGTGTGCAGGGTAAGTTTTACTTCAGGAGTTGCTGGCATAGCCTGTGAGTAAGCAGAGAGTAAGTTGCATACTTGGGAGAGATCAGATGTTCCTGCAGATCCAATTAAGGATCCAATGCAAATGCTATGCAAAAGCAGTGCTAGAAAATCTACTTCTCCTCTCTCCTTTCATCTGTGCTTCTTTGGTGCTTGCTTCATAGCTATTTTGTTTCCCTGGATAAAAAGAACTGGAATACATCATAGGGGAAAAAAAGGCAAATGAGGCTGTGCTACTTCTTCACAGCAAACAGTCTGCAAGAATTGGAAATCCAACCTTGTTTCTTCCAGAAACATCCATGTATTTTGTAAACAGCTTCTCAGCTGGTGCTGGAAAGCATTTAAAAATGTCATGACAACCTCAAGAATGAGCTTGTTTTCTTCACCCTACACAGCGTCAGGGAGAGACTGGGAGCATGGCCTCCTTTGGGCTTTTTTGATGTTCACAAATGTCCCTTGAGGTGTTAATGATCTGTGCTGGGGAGAGCACGGAAATTGCCAGGATGACAGTGACACTGCTTCAGCCAGCTCTTCCAGGAAAGGAGCATTGCCACAGTCCTTGGCATGAAGGGAAATACACGGAAATGCCTTCAGCAGCGTGCTAGAGGGACTCTGGCCAGTGATGTAGTTGTTTGAGCTTTCTCTTGCTTCCGACTTGTGGGACAGTGTCTGCAAAGTTATGCTGGAAAAGACTTTGCAAGGGAGCAGCCTGGGACCTCCAGTGCTGTTGTCTGCTCAGAGCAATGAGGGGGAAGGGGGATGGTGGTTAAAAGATGCCTGGGAGCTCCTGCTGTGTGACAGCTAGCTGTTGTGTCCTCCCGGGCTGAGCCCAGTCTCTCAGGCTGTGTCCACCTGGCAAGCCCTCCTCTTTGAGAAAGCTGCCAGCTGTCAAGTAGGTGGCTGATAAATGTGCTTGTGCTGGGCACATTTTCTCAGAGAGCTCAGCTGGGGTCTTTAACAGACAGAGAAACTGTGGAACTGATTAGGAGGCCAATATGAATGCTAAGGAGCTGCCTCTGGGCCTTGGAATAGCTTGACCTGATCGGGAAGCAGCAAGCATGAACAACAAGGTGGCGAGCAGCTGGGAGAAGAGGGGAGGAGAAGCAGCTGAGAGTGGACAAGTGAGGCTGAGGAGTGCAAAACCTGAGTTTACTCCGAGGACCGGATTTTTTTCTGTTCGCTGAGAGGGAAGAGGGGGAGATAGCCAACCTGGTTTGACTGAGCGAAGTTGCTTTTTCCTTTCTTTCAGCACACCTCCTCCTCTTTCCTCCCTTCAGAAGGGTTCTTCGTGTACAGTGGAAAGAGGTTTGAATTGCATTACTTAATGCTGAATATGGCAGTATAGGTTGCATTTGCATCTCTCTCATGCTCTCTGCCTTTACTAGACCTTTTCAAGGTCAGTATTTACTAGAGAGGAAGTCTTCTTATTCCTTCTTGGGAGCTTGGTGTGCTTTGAATCGTGATTCACTCAATGCTAGAGCTGAATCTAAAGAGGTGGCCTCCCCATGTGTTATAAGGAGTTGAAGATTGCTTTGGATGTTGTAGCTATGTTTCCCTAGATTGATGGGACAGGAGGGAGGGCAAATTTCTTCACTAAACATCAGAGTGACCTTCGATAAATGTGCCAAGGCTATTGATTTGACGTAGCTGCCAAGTTCATTAACAAAGTTGTAACAGGGGCTATTTGAATTAGATATTATTTTTTATAGACATGATAGATTTCTAAAGTTAATTTTCAAAGAGAAACACAATTAGCAGAGCTCTTCATTATCCATAAATTATCTTCATGGAGAATTGTTCCCTAGCATGGAAGATCTGCTCTGTCTGAAGTTTAAGAAACAGCAAAACAAACAAACAAGCAGACTCTAGAGTACCACAAAGAAAAAGAAACTGGCATAATTAGGTCCCAAGAGATGCTTATTCCCAGCTCGGTGTAAAAATTAAGTCAATACAATTGAATGGTTAAATATTGACTGAATTGTAATATTAATCAAGTGGTATTCATATTGCTCTCCATTCAAAAGAGGTTTAGCTGGTTGTTTTATTAGCTTTTTAATCAATACTTTAATTATATTGGTGCTTTAATTTCATTGTAAATTTGCATTAATTAAAGTAGCTTTTCTATATGTAGAGAGTAACAGGAAAACGAAACCAAACAAAAGAATACGCTTTTCCCATTTTCCGGAAGAGATGTACACTGTGGTGTTTACACTCACTTAGTCTTGCAAAGGAAAAAGATACCAGGAATTTATACTGCTTTATTTATACTGACCATGAATTTTTTATTCTCTATTTGGGTTAGCTCTGCCTTTGATTTTGTTGCAAGAGCTGTGAAAACTAGAACTTAGGTCAACAGTGTCTCATCAGGTTATCGATCATATTCTGACAAATAAAAGGTTTGGATATATTGGAAGATAAATGGGCATCAATAAACAGAGAAATGCCTAAGCTTGGTCCAGTCTCTGTCTCATCCTATATTGTTCACCAGTGATAGTATCAGTACTGAAGGGACCAGGCAGGGTGGTCCTGGCTGGTCTTAGTGCTTTGGACATTCACAGCTTCATAGAGGCTGGGCAGATCAAATAGATTTTACCTATTGTTTTTTCCATCAATATCTAAAGAAATATGAACAAGCTTTGTCTGGTTAAATGTAAATAGCTAAGATTTAGATGTCACTATCGGAGCTAGTCATCCTTTATGAGCAGCTATGAGCTATTGACAGAGTCTAGGGCGCAATCAGGATGAACCATTGTCATTGTAATTTCCCTTAATAGTAAGCAGTGGACTTCTACAGTGTAAAATGGCCAGCAGTGGTCGAGATGAACATTGCTTAGATAAAGATGTTTTATGCTGTGGTTGAGATAAATCAGGGATGTTGTTTTCCAGGCTGACAGGCCTATGTGTTTTGATAAATCCATCTCCCTGGCTCTGTAGCTTTTTGGGACTGGGGAAAATGTGATGCTTGTCACAGCATCCATGGCACTCTTGGCAGGAGGCTTCTGGTGTTTCTCTGCGGAGTAGTGTACATATTGCCCCTGAGCAGACGTGGGGATGTGCAGCCTAATCTTCTGCTGCAAAAGCCAATCAAAAAGTAATTCCCAGACCTATTTTTCAGAGAGATAGCAAGAAGCCAGGCTACTACTACTAGGCATTCTTTTGCAGTTGCTCAGTAAATACAAGCTATTGCTCCTGGTTTGGATTAGAGCAGAGGTGTGAGTAACAAGCTGTGCTGAGAGGTGAGGCTGACAGGAAACCCTACCTTAGCATGCCAGAAAAGTGAACAACTTCCTTTTGATACAGAAGAAGCCATTGTTTTAGTAAGAGGCAATAAAGCCTCGTGGTGAGGTCATGTCTTGGACTAGAGCGTGTTTGGAAGGCCGTGAGGATGTTGTTATACCAAGACTTCTTTGTCAGGCAGTAAGTCTTTAACAAAACTGGACTGTTCAGATATAAAGGATTTTCATTAATGAGATCACTGTGACTGGAAAGATTCGGATATCACCAGGGTCACAATAACTTTAATAATGCATTGTTTCAAGCATAGAAGTGATGCAAACACAAATGAATTTGTTTGGCCAATGAGATAAGGTGTCCCATATGTATTAAGAAATGTCTATGAACAAATAAATCAGATTATTTGGACTGTAAAAGGATGTGTTTAAGCAACAGGTTTTGGGAGGTGTCCCCTCAATGATTCTTTTACATCTGTTGATCATAATCTGTCAGACCAAGAAAACTGTGAGCTATAAAGGGATAATAGTTTGCCTTGTAAGAATGCTTCATTAATTTTTATTAACATTGGCTGTTAACTCTACCTGCTAGTATCTGCTTAGCTCAGCCTGGGGCACTCTGTAACAATTTCCATGCAAGCGTTCAGAGCCGAACCTAGTGAAAGGGATAAGTAACTAAACATCACTGAGCTCACGCTGCATGTGTTATAGAAGATGTGTTTATTGTGAAGGCACCAGCATGTCAATTTTTCATAAACCAAATTTAGAAAGAATTAAATGTTAATCCCTCTTTGGGAGTGCGGTGTTGGCATGATTGCAGCAATAACACAACCTTTGTGCAGGATTTTCTGATAGATCGGGTTAGTGATTCAGCTAGCCTGTTAAAGAAACTCTATATTTACGTAGGGTGTTAGAGGTTGGTTTGGATTTCTGGAAAGCCAGTAATGATTTTTAACTTGTCATCTTCTACGTAAAGGAGCCTTTTTGTTTGTGCAAGTTCACTCCTTGATTTGGATAAAGACAGATACTGAAATAACTACTATTGTGATCTGAACTCCAACTTCCCATCTGACAAATGTCAGCTGTACGTACCCTGAATTCTCAGAAGCAATTTATCACAGCAGCACTGCCTTCCCAAGAAATAAAAATGATTCGTAGTTCCCCTAATATGCTACCTACATCTTTCTATGGGCCTTTTACAGACACCAGCATAAGCAAATCCATATGCTCGGCATTCCCACAATTTTGGCACGGTGTTGTCCTTCTTGAGTTTCTTCTCTTCTGTCCTCCAACTGATGCTTGGTTTTGCTCTTCATAAGCAACAAACATTTAAAAATAATTCCTAGTTTAATTTGTCAAAGGGGCATTAAAAGTCTCCAAAGGAACAGGACAGTAGCTAACTGATCTAAATGTGTTCTCTCAAATTCAGAGTTTTAATAATCACAAATATTCAGAGAAGATGGTTGAAGGTCTTTAAAATGTGGGTTATACACTCTCCAATACATCGAATTTCACCAGGACTGAGTGGGCAGAACCTAGTCTGGAGCCTGTTTCCAGCACTTGGAACTGTCTTTCACTGTGAGAAATAATTCCCAGCTTTTTCAGTATTTTTTTAAGCTCTTAGATTCTTTCTAGATTGAAATGAAGGAAGACACTAAAATTGGCACCAGTACAGTAGGCGTTGGCACAACACAGTAAGAAGCAATTTACCTTCCCCCCCGATCTAATAGCTTTGGTCATTATCTTCTTCATGCATCTTTCCTGGTCTGGCTATTCACAAAATCTCCAGTCTCCTATTTATACAGAAAAGTCTCCTTTGAAGATAGGGATGGTTTTCTTCAGCCCAGGGTCACCAAACCCTTTTCTATGGAGGCAGGAGACTAAAACTGCGGGTCTTCTAAACACACCTCAGTTGCAGGTTGCTGAGTTAGTCTTGCCCCTTCACCACCATGGAGGTATGTACTGGTCCCTGCTGCGGTTCTGTTAGCTAGAGCTTATGCCAGTTCCTAGGTCTCCATTTGGATGTTATTTCAAATGTATAAATAAGTCTCTCTCCCCATATTACTGTGGGAAGAGTTTTTCCCTTCTTAATCATAGCCACAATGCTTGAGGATGCAGAATCTAACCCCAATCGCTAATGGTCTGTCTGGTTACTTAATGACAGGACACAGAGTGCTAAATGTACTGCTAGCAGCCTGACCCAGGCATGCAAGACAAGGAGTTTAAGCAGGCTGAATGAAATGAAGACAAACAGCAGCAAGTAGCAATGCGGCAGTAGAAACACAAAAGCTGCATTCTTTCTCCACGAACAACATGGCTAATGAATTGCTTGTTCATACTCTATCTGAAATCATCTTTATGTACGTGAACATGACTTGTTTAATTTTGATAATATGCAGATGCCAGGGTTTCTGGTATTGGCCTGTGTGTGGACATGGTAGGTCATGAGATGAGCTCCCCAAATGCCCAGCAGCGTTCAGTGATGCTTTTGCAATTCAGTTCACATACCTTGCTGAACATGCAGATGAGTTTAATTTATATTTAATCAGCCTCTGCAAACAGTAATCACTTGAGAAGGTTTCCATATAACATGCAGTGATTACCCTTATTATAGCAGTACTATTCGTTGGTGTAGGGGTCTCTCAGCCCCTCTATCTGAAATCCTTCACTTCAGGATGTTTTAAAGCTTTAATGCTTTTCAGCCTGCAACTTATGCTGGGAAGGAGGAGGATGAGCTATAGACATATCAGGAAATGACTTTGTAGCAATCATACTGTTGTCATGGTCTCTGCGGGCTTCACTGTCTATGCTGAGCACTCTGCTGGCCAGGCCTAGATCTGTCAAGAAATTGTTGGGTTTTTCACTCCTGGAGTTCAATCTCACACTAACAAATTAAAACTTTGGAGGCCTTTCTCTGTAAGAGTTGTGTAGACAAAGGCAGAGTTTTGAGTGGGATGCATCTCCGTTAACTATAGCAACTGAGGGGAGATGCATGAAGTCTGAGCTGATTATGCTGGGATCCCTTTACATTAAGCGCAAGGAAAAATGTGTTGGGACTGAGTGAATCGAGACCTCTGAGCGTGCTGCTTCATCGTGGCCAGCTGTAACGGGAACGGAGACACCAGCTGAGCTGCTGCTGTCTGCCTCACCAGTAGCAACAGGTATGTGAACCTGCCTGTACAAAGGACCTTGAAGGCCAGGTGTTTGCAGTACTCGTGGTTTTACCCCAGGATTTGTGTGTTTAACAATTCAGCCTGCTAATCTTACGAAAAGCAGCTTTTGCTTACCAAGAAGTGATGTACTTTGGCCATTAGCTGACATGTCAAAGCCAGGCATGTAGTGCTTATTTTTATGCCTGCAGAGCATTATGTTGGCATCTCCAGTGGAGCAGGACGTTGCTAGAAGATCAGACTTGATGACTTCAGAAGAACAGAGGCTGAAAAATCAATGAACTGAGGCAAAGACCTGATTTTTTGGTGAAACTTACTTGAGACACAGACAAAGTAGAGCTGGAGCTTTTACACATCTTCAAATAGCGCTTTTCCATCACGGAGCTTTATTTATCTGTCTATGTTTGCATTTGAGCTCAGACCTAAAAGTACTCTACCATCAGCAAACACTGAAGGGAGCAGTGCTATTTTTCTTGCCCAAAGTGGAGGTATCTTCAGCCAGAGGTGGGAGGACCTGGCTTTACAAAGAAGTTCCCAGGCCTGTCTCTGCACAGCAACAGGAAATTTGCTTGCCTGCACCATCGGCATCATGCCACAGGTTGCTGACCCTGAGTTTATCCTGATGCATTGAATTTCTGTCTCTAGTTACATTTTTAATCATCCTGTGATTATCTCAGATTTCTCCTGTCATACAGAGAACTATTTTTGACAGCTTAGTCTGAATTCCAGCTTATTACAGACAAATAAAAATCTAAATGGAAATAGGGGTTAAAAGACGTGGGTGCACTTGGCTTCTTCAGTCTGTGATACTTGCATATTGTTATAACGTGACATGTCCTGGGTGGCAGCATTAGTGGATTTATCACCTTGCCTTTGAAGGGAGGTGGGGGAGGGGGGACAGGACCTTTATTCATTGCAAATGTTATTATAGTCACAATGAAATGGTTGTTCCCTTTTAGCCGGTCACAAGAGGCATAGGTGGCATTGGGAACACCAGCTTTCAGCTCTTCCTACTCTTCCTTGCTCAAACACCTACAGCTCTGGCAGTTCCTTAACTTTGTCTTCTCCTTTCCTCTCTCATTTCTCCTCGAAATCTTCCCTAGCCTTAACACTGGGCATGAAAGCATTCCAGCTCCTAACAGACAGCCTCCTTTCTGAGCAAAAACTAAGAGTGGAAATTGCTAATGCAAACTGTGCCTGTTTCAGAAAGTTGCAAAAAAGTGGAAGTGCGGAGGCTGGTGTGCAGCATTCAGCAACCTCGCTGCTAGCAGCAGTGATCAACATCTGCTATAATTACTTTCTTTAGAACTTTACAAATGTGCTGATAATTTTAGTGGAAAGACTAATAAATGGGAAAAGATATGGAAGATACTCTTGGTGAATTTTTTAATTAAAATGTTTTTGATTTTTAAGAAACTCTTTAAGAAGCAATTAGAACAAGATGATATTAGTCTATACTTACACAGGAAAGCCTTGCCAGTATTAACTAGCTTTTACCAAATAAATTGCTGCTTCTGGATTTACATTAGCAAATAATTTCTGTAGATGTTAATCAGGAAAAAGTGTATATTGAGGGAATGAGATCCTAGCTGCAAAACTAGCCTGTGGGTGAAGGGTGGAGTGTGTGTAATGGTAGGGAAGTGTTCTGTCTAACTGAAGACTCTGTCGGCTGGGAGTTTTGAGCTTTGGGAGCCCGTTGATGACAAGAGATTTTAGACCAGACCATGCCTGAACTTTATTTAGACTAAGAATCTTAAATCAGGAAAGCCTTAGTTCTTCAGCATTTGTATTTTAATAATTAAATTTGAGGTCTTGGCCAGACTATCTTTAAACAAAGCAACAGAGCCAGGGTGTGAAATAATGTGCTATATGATGACCTAATCCAAGTCCCACTAAGCCTGGGAATGTTTCCACCAGCTCCCTGGGATCTGGATTGGACCCATGCAGTCATTCCTGCCCATTGCCAGTGCCTGTTCCAGTGACAGCAGGCTCCCGAAACCTCCTGGTGGGGCAGAGCTGAAGGATCAGGCTTCTGAGTGGTATTTTTTTTTTCTCTGCTGAATGGGTAGCATTAGAACAACATGTGAGCTAAATAGGCTTTGGAAGACTTGGAACAGTGGTTATGTTTGTGGGCTCTTTTAATGGTGGGATAAAGCAGTTTGATCTCAGTTCAAATGCCATATTTTTTTTCTTTTAAAGTGTGCTTTTCTCCCTCTGTCAGTGAAGATTTCCTGGTGGTATCATACTAAACCGTTAGGCACAGTGCTTTCCCTCACTGAAGGCTGATGGGAAGAGATGACGTAGTAGCAATGATGCTCGTTGCAATGGAGAGCTGAGTGGTGTAGAGCTGGTGTCTCCTTCCAGTGGTGAAATTCTTCAGCTACTCATTTGTTCTTCAATTACTCATTTGTTCCTACAAAAAATGTATAAGAATTCCTACAATAAATTTGATTCATTTCTATAATGAATTCAAGCTCATGCCTTCCATGTACACTTACAATGTTTGTCCATGCAATTGCATATTTTAAGAAGCCAACCTAAGTATACAGTAATTTTTTTTAACTATCAGATCACAAGTTTTGTAAACATTTTTCCCACATCATTTGCTTTTCAGAGGTTATCCATGCATAGATAATTGCTCATAATAAAATTTGTGATGGTTCCAGGAACAAAGAACGCTACCTGAGCTACCAGGCTGTTGTCCAAATTGTTTATGATTAATAAATAACGTGAGTCCATGAACCCAAGCACGATCCATTTTGTTGTCTGGGGAAAACCACTCATACTTTCAGAGTTTAAATGAAGGAAACAGAAATGCTATTTTTGTAAAATTGGTGAGGGTTAGAGGAAGCGTTACAGCTCTGTTCCGAGCCCATAGCAGATATGATAGAAAACTGGAAGACGGTGATCCCTTCCCTCGAGGCCTCGCGAGAGCTTTCCTGATTGTACTGTTTCTCCCAGTAGCCCTGCCCACTGTGGCTACGCCTGCGGGAAGACTGGTTACCTACATTAAGTTTTTCCTTTTAAGGTTTAATTTGGGCATTTCTACAAACAATTTGGGGGAGAATCATTAACCTCATTCTTATCTCCTCCAGTCAAATGACTTCACATACAGAAACAGTAGCTGTGGAGGCTGGTCTGCACTGAAATGAAGAGAGCTGGACTTGCTAGCACAGCAGCTGCTCTTCAGTGGGACTAGTGTGTCCAGACATGTGAGCGTGGTTTAGCCACACAGAGCAGCTTTTATGATACGAGGTCTTGGCAGCAGCAGAGATGGGAATAAACTCTATGATCAGTGTACTCTCCAAGCAGCAAAGAGCTGGACCCGGCTCCTCTGAGCTCAGGGAAACAGGCCCACGATGTTCCAGCAGCTGTAAGAAGAGGTTTTCTAGCCTTTAAGCAACGGACATACTACAGCACGTGGCACAGTCTGATCCTTCTCCTTGAGATCTGCGTGTGGTGCCCGCCAGTCGCGCAGGTTGAGGTTTTGACTTCCACCACTTCCAGAGGAGAAGTGAAATTCCTCTCTCTGGCATGCTGATGAGTCCTGTGTTGTTCTCCAAATGGTGATCCTAGCAGTGAGCAGGCAAAGCATCTATTCAGCCAGGAGCTCTTTTTGTAATAACAGGCTTTAAAATATGTAAATCTATTTTCAAAGCAAATACCCCCAAATGTTCATGTGTCTGTCAGAAGGAAGAACGGGTCTCTGTCCTAATATTTTATGCAAATCTAGCTTTTGCTCTTGTACTTGGGCATAAATAAATATCAATGACTGCTTTAAAATGAGGAAAAAAGAAACTTCATACCTCATCAAAAGAAAAAAAAAACCTTTATTTCTATTGCATAAATAATGGTAAAATTAAAATCTTTTTATACAGATTATATATTTACAGTGGTGTTTGGTTAGAGGAAACAGCCGATACATATGGCATTAGGTTTTCCTTTATACACATCTTTATACACTTGGGTAACTTGCAATAACATAGGATTTATTTAAGTTGCATGCCAAGTTAATTTATATTAATATTTACAGTGTTTTGTACAAAGTGTTTTTTTTTACCATTATGTTGCTGACTTTATGAGTTGTTGTCTTTAATTAAAATGCCATGACTTATGTCAACAAGCAAAAAATAGTCAGTTTTTAACAATGAATGGTAAATGGCTTGAAAATGGTGAGGGATGAAATGATGACAAAAAGGAGATCCCTATATTAGTGATGAAATTCCTAGAGATGAACCAGGAGGCACTGATTACAATCCTACTATGGATTAAATGGCAACAGGCTGGATTCTGGGCTCCTTCCAGTTTAAACCAATTAATTCTCATGCGTTACTTCACTTTTACTCTGAAAAATGAGAGCAGCTTTAGCTCTCATCTTCTCCGCCACCTCAATTAAAATTTGAGAGAACAAGAGTGGCTGAAAGAAGCTGAGATAACTGGCTCCTCTGATAGAGATGGTAGGAAATATAATATCATTCTTGAGTTGGTGCAATATGAAAATAGATGCATGTGTTTACAGATTACTGTTAAATGGAAATGCTAGGGGCCTGATGCTGCAAACATGTCAGCAGTACCTTTGGGTTGGGTGGGACTGCTCACAGGAGTGACAAGACCTGCCTTAGTGCTGGCAAGACTGGAGGGGATAGTAACTAGAGCATGCTCACCAGCTTCAGATGGGATGGTCACATGGTAACTTCTTGTCTAAGACAGAAGACCAGCTGATATGGGAAAATAGAAGGGTGGAGCTCACCTAAAGCGCAATAAAACTAGCAGTGTTTGAAGCTGCTTATACATGACCCATTCATGACAGCTGTAGAAAACAACTGGTTGGAAAATGGTAACTTCATTTACTAATGCTCTTCCAGGCTATGAAGTATTTTGGTCTGTCTTGAAATAAAATAAAATAAAAAAAAATCCACAAGGATCAAACTGTCAGCTACCAGTTTTTAGATTCAGAGGATTTTATTTTTCTCCTTTCTCTCTCTTCTCCTCCCTTTGGAGCTGAAATTCTTCCCTGGTGAAGAATGTGATATTCAGGCAGTTCTTCAGCCTTTTGCCACTGAAGAGGTAGGAATAGAGCACTCTTCCAAATAAAATGTTGTTGTCAAATCTTCTGTCCATCCTGTTCTCATTGAAGCATCTAAGGCTCTTACAGCTGCCTAAATCATCCTACTTGAACTATAGAAAAACAAGATTTAGCCCTGATAATAACAGACAACATAGAGAGATGAAAACGTTTGAAGCCTTTTCTTCTGCATTAAATTCCTTAGTTCCTGGGAAAGTAATCGGTTTTAAGTGATGCCAGGGAAATGTAATTGCACTGTCAGAACACACTACAGTAAAATAATAGATGGAAAACCAGCAAGTTCTGTACATCTTCATCTGTGGAGTGTGACCATGATTCAGAGCCAAGAAAAAAGAGACTTTATCATAATCTTATATTAGGAGAATTAGTTTTTCTTCCTTCAAATAGTCATCTATAAAGCAGAAGCTAAATAATTTATTACACGGGTGGATAAAATAGGGAACTTCATCCTTAGTGATCTTAATGTATTCCTCCTACTGCTTCTCTTCTCGCAGATCTAAGTCTGACTCGGGACTGTGAACCTTTTGCTTTTGTGCGATGACAGCCCTTCGCAGCACTATTTGCTCTGTGCATGCGCACATTACACGTGAGGCTAGAGAGTTTTACGTGGAAAAAGCTGCCAGTCTCTCTATACTGGGCACCTTGCAAAGGAAGG
The DNA here is from genome assembly GCF_028389875.1 of Rhea pennata. NCBI lineage: Eukaryota > Metazoa > Chordata > Aves > Rheiformes > Rheidae > Rhea > Rhea pennata. Next base: position 11,379,382 of record NC_084682.1, read on the forward strand.
TGTCATCTTGAGCAGAGCCAGCACCAGACATGGGCGACTATCAGTCCTCTGGCATGTCCCAGGAGATGTTCTGCTCTTCTGTGGCAGGCAGAAACATGCAGATTTTGCAGAAGAGTAATCTTAGGCTTTGCACAGAATGAAGCACATGTCAGTAGGTACTTTGCTCATTGAACTGTGTCACATGAACTTCATCCACCCATAGTAACATCTTTGGGAATGCGACCATCTTTTTGATTTGACTCCTCAATATCTAATGTTATATGGGAGAGGACCAAAAAATTTTGTTTACTTGGCCTCAGCTTATAAGAGAGGTGCATATATGTCTGTATATCTTTTCTTATACAAAGATGCTGGAAATCTTCTATTTTAAGCAACTAACACCCAGCCCCACCAACTCACAATCCCTGCTATACAACATACAGGCTCCTGATCTGTATGCAACATCTCTGCATCATCAGATGATAACCAAATACTGAGTTCTAGCTCATCTGTGAGCAGCAGGCAGGTAGCCAGGTCTCTTACCACCTGTTCTGCTCACAGGTGCCCTTTACTCTGAGGGGTCCATGAGCACCTTCACAGGATGGAGTGTCTTCTAACAGTTACCAGCTCATGTAGGTACCCATTGAACATGAAGGAGAATTATTTTTTCCTTATCATCAGCTGCATTTTTTATCCTATTTGATCTCCTCAAGCGTAAGGACCAAAGTCTCCCTAACAGAAGAGAACATTCCCAGTTGCACAGGGAATCCTCCTTGTGATTTTTAATATGCCTTTGAATTTCTGCTGATACTTCAGCTGATCCGCAATGCCTCTGTTAGTGGCTGAGTTAAACTCAGCAAGGGACTTGGACCTGAGGCTCTGATGAAGTCCTTGGGTTGCACTGTCCGTCATGTGCAGGCGCCTGCTCATCCAGGGCTGCTGCTGGCACCAGGCTGCTCTCATCCCACCAGGGAACTCCTCAGCTGTGGCTTTTTTCACTGCTGACCTTACTGTATGGCTTTATCCTGAGCTGTGCCTCTCATCAGTGATGCACACCTGTGCCTCATATGAGCCATAATCCAAATCCTTCCCATCAATTGATCGATCCCGCTATTAAAAACCTGCTTGCACTGGTTCAAACCAAAGGGCCTCAATGAGCCTAGGAGAGGCACTCACCTGTGTCGTGCAGTGGCTTACATTGCATTGATTTAACTTGTTCCCAGACTAAAGAAAACTCAAACAAAGCCTCTCTCAAGCTAAAATAACCATGTCCATCCCAAAGCTTTCCCTGTGTCTCAATCATCTCTTTAATTTTCTACTTTTTCCTGCTCCCAAGCCAATACAGGCATCTTTGGGGTGCTCAGAATTTGCTAATAATCCGTGAGCTGAGAGACTGTCCAAAGCTGTTTAAGAGCTGGTTGTCCAGCCTTGGTTTGACTGGTGAGCATGTTTTAAATTGCTGCGTGTCTCTACGACACTGTGGCACACATGTCACGAACAGTGAGGGTTGCCATAGCAATATTCTTTTCGTACAGAATTACAGTGCTGAAAAGACACTTAAATTCTCATGTAACTGGCAAGAGCATAAGTTTAGTGCTTTTTCTGACAGCTCTACCTAGCACCACTGCAGTCTGGGTATTTTTTAAAGTATGTTAATTAGCACTTAAATAGCTTTTTTTTTTTTTTTTTTTTTTTTTGTTAGGTATGGAATGTGGGTTTTTTATTTTTATTTCTTTGATTCTTCTACTTTCTTCCCCCTAAGCCTTTGCCACTGGGTTCCAATCAAAATTTTACTGCTCTATTTTTATCTACTGCCTGTAAAAGCAACAAAAAGCCCATTTTTTTCCTCTTCTGTAGAAGCAAAAAAGAAACAAAAAAAGATAAATGGATGTTATATAAATGGAGCCAGGGAGGTAGATAGGAGACATGGGTCCAATATTGGAAGGAGTTGGTTAGGAAGGATGGAAAGAGGTTACTGGGAGAGGAAGGTTTGCAATGGCTTGGCCTGATCCCGCCTCGCACTGCCACTAGCTACTGGAAGAGCTTGACTGATTACAAAAACAAATTCTGCAAGATGTGTTTAAGTAAAGGAAAGCAACTCTAGGAACAAAAGGGACACTCTGGCAAGACATGACACTGATTCAAAATAAATATATTGGGTTTCCTCCAAAAAAGAAAAAAAAAAACAAAACAACAAACCACCCAGTCCTGTACCCAGTAAAATCAGTGGGGAGTTTTTTGATAAACTCTACTGACCCCAGGCTATGGCTTTTACCAATATATTAATTATAGGTTTGGTTTGACAAGTGGAGTTTGAAGATGAAGAATTATACCGAAAAATGACTGTATTCACAAAGCTTTCTATGCAGCATGCATGTAGAAATTATGGAGGCTTCCAGAAAGCATAAAGGAATGAAAAAGATTATGCTGTCCATAAGGTAGCTCTGTAATAATTGGAGTCTGGCTGGTTTTAGCCTGATCTATGTGTATTAGCTTGCATTTCTGGAGGAAGCAGAGAGCCACCACTCTGCCCTTGGGGGCTGCAACTACTGACTGGGCTGGCAGGACAGTGCCTACGTCTCCAGCACTCCTTGTCAGTGCTACTCTGCCTGTTGGTGCTGGACATGCACACTAGCTGGTGCTGGTTCTAGCACAGCTCCGAGGGATGGCTGAGGAATTCCCTAGTTAGCCCCATGGGTCTGCTCCAGCCCTGCATGAAACCAGCAGGGAGTGGGACAGGTCCCAGACCAGCCCCAACGGCCCAGTTCGGTGCTCGTGTCTAAACCCAAAGGCTGGTTCCAGTCCATGAAGTGGAACAGGATACAAAAACCATGGGAACATCCTGGAGATAACTGCAAAAATCTTAATAAGCATCACTCAGTAGCAAGTAACATGTAGGCTGTTTTCTGCTGAGGCCAGCTTTTCATATGCTCTGAAATCTGGAAATGTGGCTGTCAAGTTCCCTCATAAAGATCTCAAGGCTTGTTGTCTGCCATGTCCAGTGAAGAAAGCACTGCGAATATACCTTGGTTCCCCAGCGGTATGAATCATGCACTCAAAGCTTGCTTAAGATTTTCTGTTGTTGGTTTGAAGTCTGCTGCTGCCCTATAGCAAATACAAAACTCTCCATTTTCTGGGAGATGTAACAATTTTTGCAGAATATTTTGCAGTCGAACTCTATTAGTCACAGTAGAACAGAAATAAAGAAGTGTATGTTTGTGTGTGAGACACAGGGAGAACTTCAAATCAGATGGAAAAATAGCTCATCTGCTTTGAAAAAGGCAGCTGTCATCTTCAACTATGGAGAGGGGGCACCAGGAAAACAGTAATGTAGTGGAGGTAGGCAGCTAAAACAAGTACACACGTAAAGGCAAAAAAAAGCAGTGAGATGATTTTAAAGGGATGATGGGAGACAGAACAGCAAGAAGTAGATTTTCAAATCAGGCTACTAAAAAGTGCAGGTTAAATTTAACAGATCAAGCTAGTAACCAAACAAAAAAGACCTGGAACCAATCTTTGGGACAGATCCAGGCTTAAGAAGATGGCTGCTGCGTGTAGGACGAGGGAAGCCGGTTTACAGCCCCTTGGGAGCCCTCCTGCCCCAACTCGTGACATAAAAAAAAACAGTCATCCACACTTACAAGAGCAAGATCTCCCTGTTCCTTGAAACTTCTGGAGCTACCCCAGCTGGCAACATGAAGCTGCCACAACTCTTAGGTCTGGGTGCTTTCGCGGGCCTCCGAGGGAATGCTCCCCACGCCGTCTCTGCAGAGCGGTTGTCGGAAAACCTCTCCCACGAGAGCAATGGAGGTGGATCTCTCCCACAGGTGACACGCAGACGCACACTCCATTCACAGGAAAATGTAAGGGTTGTGTCAAGTCTAAAAGGAAAACAAATTCAAACGTAATCCTGGCTTCAGGATTCAGGTGCACGTAGTCCTTGGGCTTTCCACGGGACTTGTGTCTCCTGTCTGTATCGCTCCATCTTTTCCTTGCTGCTCATTGAAATCTTTTCCAGGAAAAATAACTAACACTTGCAGGATCTGAAAGTCTGACACGCTACATAACATATAGTGGTATACTCCAGTTTGATTCCTTCTTCTCTTGCCGCAGGCTGCTTTTCAGCTTACCCTCTTTTGAGCCTATCCATGGGACAAGTGAAGAGGTGGGTGGTGGTGGTGGAACAGCTCCTGGGAGGGAACAGAGCAGCTGGGCGGTCAAAACCACACACCACCACAAAGGCAAAAGCATAACTTCTCCTGTGAGAAGGTGCCTGACATGGAGGCTTCACTGCAGGTTAAAAAATAGGGCATGTAAAATTAAAGAAATAAAAACTGAGTGGACAAGGAGGAGGGAAAAGCTCAGAAAGAGATTTCCTTGTGGTTTTTGATCTCCGATAAGGTTATTCAAGACCAATACAGAGGAAGGGCAAAACTCTTGGAAACCAAATGTTGAATATGCAGATGGGACCAAATACAGGGAATTTTAAATGATGCTGGTAGTTGCAGAGTCGGTTGGAAGACTGTGCACAAATTTCAGAAATGCCCATGTGTGAAAGCAGATGATGTGTTTATAAGCCCTGATTCAAGGTGGAAAAAAAATGGCAAATAGACTCATGCTACCCCACAGTCTTCTGTGTCAAAGGCAGCGTTTTTAGACCAAAAATAGAAAATTTGTATGATACTGGCAAGTTCTTTTTTTTTTTTTTTTTTTTTTTTTTTAATTTAAAATACTGTACAAGAATGCTCTAGCTCCCCTCTAATGCCATAAACTCAAAGGCATGGTCATAAGGGAAAACAAAGTGAAGCTGAAGAACATGAGATAAAACAAACAGGACTTGCTTGTGGCAATGCTACGATCAGCCTCCTGGGAAGGTGGGCCCAGCGGAGAGCTACGTGAAAGAGATTGTCGGCCCCTTGGTTAAAAGACAGCCACACTGCAATAAGTTGTGAGGCTGTGCCTCCTTAAAACTGTAGAACGGACCGCTGGATGAAAGTGTCTTCCGAGATACCATTGCTGTTTTGAAGCAGTAGTTAGGGACTCCTGTATATTTTTTTATTGCATTAGGAAACAAAACCTTTAAAGCATTAAGACAGCCCTTTTACGTCCCTGCCAAAAGGATGTAGTTGATTCACAAGACACATTACGCTGCTGGCCTCAGGCTCCTGTCGAATGTTGCTTTATCTGCCTGCCTCTGTTTCTTTCCCTTGTGAGAGTCAGATCAGGAAAAGCTCACCCGGTGGCATGCGCATGCATGGTCAGTTTGGTTCACAGTGTCATGGTGAGAGGCTATTCCATGCCGCTCCGGAGGATCTGGTTGGCCGCAATCAACATCACGCTTATTATAAAGGCCATGGCAAATGCACAGATAAGGCTCTTCCGTACGCAGGTCTGTCTGTTCTGCTTCTGCGCGTGCACTACAGCAAGGAGAAGGAGGAGAAAAAGGGAAAGATGAGCTACTTGGCCCAAGAAACATTTTTGCTTTCCTATGTTTCCTTTATATTGTCTGAACTCGGATGTCCTTTCTTTGCCTCAAAGTGTACCCGGAATCTAACCTTCTCTCCACCCCTTAAAGATGCCCCCATGCTGACCAAGTCTTACCTTTCCTTGGAGACTATTATCAGGTGAGTTCTGCGGGGACATTTCCAAATTATCTGCCTTACTGTTTTTTACTGCCGAACGAATTTTATTAGATTCTCCACTCCCTTCATACTGCAGGAAGTCCTCTCATTCTCACCTTGACTTCTAAGCCATTCAAATGCTTGTAGATATATAAGAGTTTCAGTTCAGCTTTTGAGTTCTTTATGAAGTTTTCTCTGCAGTTATTTAATCAGACATATTGGTCTTCTGTAAATCCCCTTAGGCTCGTCTAGGCAGTTACGGGTCAACTGGGAATGAGCAGAGATTGAAGACATGCTCTGTGTCAACACTTTAAGAAACACTGTGATAGTTCCCATGAGTATGCACAGTGTGTTGATCATTTTTCTGAACTGTCTTTAGGTTTTCTGTGCTTAGGCAAAATCAGATTAATTAAGAACCTTTTTCAAATGAAAGCTTGCAGAATAATTGGCAAATCACTGTCAAAAGCGGTGAGAGGAATTTTCAGTACTTAAAATGCAGACAAATTGAGACTTTAAGGGTTTGAGAGTATTTTATTTATTTATAAGTTCAGCGTGATGTGGCCTGCTCAAGCCAGCTCATGCCTTTCTCCCAATCATCTCCCTACATATGAATATCAGAATAATAGGTGTTATTGGGGAGTACTGAGAAGATTAATCTGTTTGCAAAGGCTCAGAATATCCTCCGAGAGAAACGCACATAAATTCAGAAGATCCTCATGTGCAGGGTGGAAAGCTCTGCCCTGCCCATGTGGCGGTAATGCATGGTCTTGTTTTAACGTGAGAAAGGTGGATCCGAAGTGAAAATCTTATTTTTTTTTCATGGAGAATACTAACAGCAGTGTATCTCCTTTCTCATCATACCGGTGATGACAGGAAACCTTCAGATAGTTGAGAACAGGCTCAGAATGAGAATAAACCTAAAAGTCAAATAGGAAAAGGCTTCCTGAGAGCCCAAGCCTGGAAAAATCCAGGAGGATGTTTTGAGAGTATATGGTAAAAACTCTTATTCTGATCCAGGCTTGAACCTTACAGCGCAAAGAGGGGGCAGCACTGGATGCTGCATTTTGAACACTTCCATTTCATTCCCCCTCACCTTCCTTGGTCAGGATTTAGCAGTGGATGTGTCCTAATCCCAGCTCCCACGCGTTCCCCAAGCATTAGCTCGGCGCCAGAGGCACAATAACCCCTTGTCAGGCAGCACTTTGACTGAAACCACCTAGGGCAGGGAAGTGCTGAGCAACCAATACTCCAAGGGGACTCGCTAAGTGCTGCATGGATAATGAAATCCCCTTATGGCAGCTCTCCTACATATTACTTGTTTTCTGCTTGCACTGCTCTACTCCCTGATTCCTTCATTTGCTTTTATAATGAATGCAGAATCAATACTGTGATTCCTTGGATTCACACATGATGCCCCAGCAGTTCGAGAAAGATTCTAAAATATATGGCTTTGCTTACTGCTATTTCTTTACTTTGAAAACCTCCTCAGCCAGTGGAGAAAATGGTTCTGCAGAGCTGTTCAATGTGGGGTTCTGAGGTGAACTGTTGTGGCTAGGAGCAAAAATTGCCCACGGTTCAGTTTTCTGTGATGGCAGCTCTCTCCTCTTTAAAGCAAGAAGGATAATGCACCTTCAATGTTTCTTGTAGAAATAGCAGTATTCCTGAATTCAACAATTTCCTTAGACTGCTGTTTCATCGTCAAGTAAAAATAGAGCTTTAAAGTTTCAGGATCCAGGGTAAGTCATCATTTTTGTCCTTTATCTACTAGAAGGTATATCAAATATCCAAATGACCTGCCTCTCAAGAAAGGGGAAAAGTCTGCACTGAAATGTAAAGGTGTTGCAGACCCAGAAAGCCTCTCTTGCTGTTGGCTGGGCTCTGCAGGAATTACAGCAGTGAAGATGAGGATGCTGAAATGATTCCCTTACCTCTTGCTATCCACAGGGAACAAAGAAGCTAAAATTGCTGTCCTCTTAAAATAGGAAAGAAGTCTGTCCAGGACTGCAGAAGCTCACATCCATGTTATCTAGATCTGAAAAGAGGAGGCCTTGAAGCCACTCCCTCTGCTGATATGGACTCTTGCAGGCCTGTGCCATTCAAGAGCAAACTTTCAGAACTGGCTTCTGGGGTTCTTCTTTTTTTTCCAGGGTGAAAGACTGCTGCTGTCCTAAGAGGGGATATATGTTAAGGTGGAGCTACCTCCATCCTGGAAGGATGAGTGGGGATCAAGGACTAGTTTAGCTAACTGGAAATAAAAATAGGCCAAGGTAGAAGGCAGCCTGAGCTCTGCTATGAAGTGTATGGGCCTGCTGCCTAATATGAGGAAAGCAAGCTTTGTCAGATGCATTTGCCCTCATTACAAACTGATGGGTCTTTGTTCTTGATTCTCTCATTTCTCCGAACGCCTAGAGCTTTTGAGCATGGCACCTGTGCTTTCCCCTGCCAGTTTCCACAGCGGGCATTACCTTGGGAGCCGGCCACTTGGTCTCTTTTACATTTCGTTGCCAGCAGAAGTTACTACTACACGTGGGATATGCTGGTGGTTTGGACGTGAGCTGGTTCCTCAAACCTGATCAGAGTGGGGAATTCCTCTGGAGATGTCCCAGTCTGCTGTTAGCAGGGTAGAGCAACTCCCCAGACTGACCGACATAAAGGAAATCTCAGGAAGCAAAGGCATGTTGATGCAGAGGTATCTTTCCTCTCTCAATATACAGGGGATGCACTGGATGGAAGGCGGACTCTGTTGCGGTGTTACCTGGTGGCAGAGACAGGGTACCACTGCTGAGTGGCCCAGCAGCTGCATGCACCTAGTGACATGAGCAATATTTTGGGGCCTGCATCTGGCTAACTGCTGCCTGGCAAGCTGTGGCCTGAGGGCTTTGCCAGATCTTCACAGTGGAATACCTGCTGGAGGAGACTGGCTGCAACTTCTCTGCTGGGATATGGGGCAGATCGGTCCAGCCCATTTCAGGGTGCGTGAATCCACCCGCTGTGGCAGCAAGGATGGTTATGATGCAGACGGTGTGTTTGAAATCCCCAGGGTAAGAGCTAAGAACCTTCTGCAGAAAAATGCCTGCTAATGTGAACTGTTACAGTGTGTTTACAGTGACTTTTGTCATAAACTTGCCAAAGGTGAGTGATATTTGCTTTCTCTGGCTGGCTAGAGATTTATTTTCATCTTAAGAGGTCAATTTTACATTCCCACTGGCCTTAGCAGAGGAGAAGATGCTCTTAATAGTTGTTTGGGGTAGAGATGTGGGGAAGCTGTGGCAGGTCTTGAATATCCAGTTAATATGAATGTCAGGGCTGAGGACGAAGTACCTGTGGTAGGCACCACGGGTCACCGCAGCCTTACAGCATCCTTGTTTGCCATGAATTTAACATTGTGAGCATTTTTATAAACGGAACTGCCAGACAAATGACTCTCGTGCTACAGATCTTTGTTTGTACAACATTAATGCAAACTGTTGTCCTTTCCTTGTGTGTCTTCCCACAAAATACATACACTCTTCTTGGCTCTCAGCTTCATTGTCCTGCCCTAAGCCTTAATTAAAAATCATGAGATAGGCTAAAGATAAAACCATGCATTCCTTTTGGTTGTATTCTTTATCACCTGGGCTGGTGTGGGCTGCTTGTACTGAGGAACTGGCATCGTCATTCCTTTGCTCTTCCTCAAGTAGAAGGCAAATTGACCCCCATCCCTTCCTAGAAACAGTATAGGGCGAAAGCTGTAACGTAAGTGTAGCTCTGATTTCTTGGGGATGTCCAGAGTGAATTGACCAAAATCCTGGACTTGTCCATGGCTATAATGTGAATTTTGTATTTGGTTTAAAGTGCGTATGTGTGTGTGTGAGAGAGAATTAATGTTTCGTGTTGACAAAGGAAGAACGTTATAAAGCTCGGATCTGAAGGCCACTTCATGACAAGATGCCGTGATGTCAGAATTGAGAGAATGACACAAATTTACAGTTGTATATATTTGTACCAGAGTTGGTGTTATCTGTACAATGCTGGCTGGTGTCTGGCTGTTTTTTACCAGTACTGCCAATTTTTGTGGATAGTTATACTGGCATAAATTTGACTTATAAATTGTCTTATCAGAGAGAAAAAATCTTTCCTTGATCTTTGCAGGAGCAAACTAGATTGATGCAAGTGCTTTTTAATAGGAGGCAGACACCATCCACTGCCGATATAGCAATACTTTTCCTGGAGTGGTGCAGAGGGGAGTACGTTTATCCACATACCAACCCCCAAGTTCTCTGCAGACCTGACTTTCCAGATATCTCCAGACTTTTTGATGCTGAACATTTCTCTAATTAAGAATTTGGCAGAGCTGAGCTGAGGCAGGTACCACCACCTGTGTGTGGGACAGGGAAGGCAGGGGTTTGGGGGCTTCATTTTGGAGGGAAGAAATTATCCCGTGCTGACAGTGAGTGTAGATTTTCCTTTAGAGCACAGTAGTGAACGTACCTGCCATCTCTCTTTCCTTAGGAGCTGTTTCCAAATCTCAGTGAAAACCACTGGGATCCTAGCTTCATTCCTACTCACAATTAAAGGCACTTTGAATATGGTGGATCAAATGTACATTAAATGCAGATGCAAACTGCTAAGCTAGTCCTTTTAGGCTATGCTTACAGTTGAAGATAGGTGCAGTTCATCCCATCCGAATATAGTGCTTAAAATAAATCAGAGGCATTGCACCCAGAAAGCATCTGCTTCATTCTACTAATTAAGATGTGAGTAAAGGGTGACTAAGTTACATGGGGATGCTTCTGTACAGCCATCTAAAGCTGAGCTGCTGTCTAATCTTCATGACAGCTCTCCTTACTGCCATCAATCTGCTTCACACCCCACACTTGCTGCACTGGAGCCCTGCAGGGAGGTTAGCGTATGGGAAATGGGAATGCTGAGTGCAGCCGCATCTCCTCTGGCACAAGTAGGTCATTCAGATACCGGCTGCGTCCAGCCTGGAGAGCTGAAGTGACAATACTGGCTCTCAGCCTGCTTTTCCTGAGAAAAATGCTCATGTCAGAAAGGCCACAGACCGGAGCCACCCCCTTCTTCTGGGACGTGAAGCAAAATTTTGCATTTTGGTTGACAGTGTTCAGTTGATCTTCACTCTCTGGGGACTTGTGCGTGCGTGTGTGTATTTCTAACAACATCTAAAAAAGGGTCTGTTTTGCTTCTAGGTTCTGCCTAGCACCACTAATGCCAACATCCCACGAGAAAAGCTGTTTTTGCTGTACTTTTGGAAGCTAGGACTTCCAGAATGAGATGCTGAGCATTCAGTTTATTGGACCCATCTTTTGTGACTGGGGCAGTTCACTAAGCAGAAATAAGTCCTGTCTGCATGCATCTTGCAGCAGTGACAGCTGCAGGCTGGCGCATGTCTCCGCTGAATCAGCAGGTCACTGGGGACCAACAACTCCATTCATGTAAGCAAGCATCCCTTCCTGCTTCTCTCCAGAAAGACAGAAAATGTTGCTTGACTTGTTTTGAAAAGTGTCACTGCTTACCTCCCTCTTGCAGGCTTTTTAAAATTCAGCTATGCTCTTCCACATCTTTTCCGCAGTGTTTAGCAGAGGTTGAGCATGCTGGATACATTTTCTGAATCCTGTTAATTAGCTAGGCAAAGAATTGCACTAGTGTATCTCTCCGTTGCTTTGTTTTAGAGATGCATCAGCATCTCTGCATTGTGGTCTCCTGCTTGGTGCCTTTTCAGGGATGGTGCTGAGCAAGTGGTATAAGTGCACGGGAAGGTACGGTGCAGATGCACCAGCTCTGCTCATTGCTATTGGTATAATGTGGAGCTGTGCTAAAACCAGCCCTATCTCTTTGGCTTGGCCCATCCCTGAGCTGATACGGGTGTACTGCTGGTGGGCTAGGAGCTAATTTATTTGCCAGGAGTTCAAGGATTTCTGTAATGTCAATAAACAGGATTTGGGCAATGTAGATAAAATTGTGTGTGCCCTGATACGATGTTACACTGAGAGCAAAAAAAGACAAGATTGAATGTTTAACACAAATCTTCCTTCTCATTTCCTAACAGACACCGAACTGACTTTCACAGTGGTTCCAAAGTGGAAAATCTGCCCAGGCACCACCTCATGACTCTGTGACTAAGTTGTTTTATTAATCTTTGTGTGGTACAACAATGGTTTTTAAGATAGCAGTAATAAGCAGTTATTCTATGTAGAATGAGATATTTATGACTCTAACACAGTGCTGTAGTGCAGAGAAAGAAAGGTGTGGTGTGATAGCATAGGCCTTGAGAAGTGCATACACAGGATTCGGCGTGGAGGAGAGCAGGCGTGGGATGCTGAGAGACGGGGTACAGGCTGCCACTGAACACCCCACGGCTTTAAAGAATCCACCACTGGTCAGTTAAAAAAAAAAAGGCAGATTTGGAGCTGGATAAACAAAGATATAGTATCTAACACACATAAATGGCACTATATATAGTAAAGGTGGATGTAACCTGGAGCTGCAGACTAATGAAAAAAAAAAAAAAAAAAAAAGAGAAAGGAGTGAAAGTATGTTATCAGCATAAAAAAGGTCCCCAAGTGGATCATATCCCTCCCAGCAAAGGACTCAAGAGGCTGACGACTTGCCATAACACCCTCCCCTGCCAAGACCAGCATGAAACCTCCGACCTTAGGATCCACAAGAGCAGTGGAAGTGAGCGTGTAACACCAGGGCAAGGGGCAGAGACTATGAAGTGTGTGTGTTACAATTTTAAACTATTGCTGTGGCTTTTTTTCTCTATATATGTTCTCTAACTGCAGTATTAGTCTTTCTTTTTCTGTAACAATTAGTTCTGGACTAATAGTGATCAGATCTTAGGATTTCAATTATACTAACAATAAATTCTTGGCTTTACTTATTTACTTACTCTTTGCCCATAAACAAGATTTTAAACATAGCAATGCCTACACCATTGAATACCACAAGCCTAACAGCTTGCTGCAGTAGGAGCTGGGTGCCCATAAAATCTCTCTAGTTAAGTAGAGAGATGCATATTTTTGTAGGGGAATTCAATCTATCTTAGACACTTACCTTAGCGTGGGCTGCATGGCCCTCTGCATGACTCCCGCCAAGGAGAGAAAGGCCAGGAGCACTTCAAAGCACTAGTCCATACCTCTGCCTGAGGACAGGATTGACTTCAATCACATGGAAGAAGGCTAAAGGCCAGTTCCTGAGCTTTTTAAGTGTGTAATTGCTACTTACTGTAAATAGGCTAGCTCCCTTGTATCCTTGTTGGTTAGCTGACCAGACTCAGACTTCCACAAAGGAAGCAGAAAAAGAATCATTTTATTGAAACACAGGAACTTTCTCACCTTCAAACTCTGTTTGGCAGTTGCCAGAGTTTTCATTTAAACTCTCCTCTTCATTGATAATGATGTTTTCAATGTCCTTCATCGTTAGGTGGTCCCGGAACGCATGGTAGAGGATGTGTTTCAGCTCCTCCAGCGTTATCCTCTGCATGTCAAACTGTGGGAAGAGACCGAGTTAGACTTGGCCAGTGGTTACAAGCACGGTACTCAAAGGAACAGAGACATGCTGGCACATCACAGCTCCCTGCTCATGTTTGCTTTCAATCTCCTTTCAACACCTCAATGTAACCTCACAAATTTTGCTCCTCCAGGTTCATTTAGCACCAACAGTACAGAACATTACAAATGGACATTGTCAGAGCTCTTGCCGTGTTACTTACTGCCAGTAGAGCAGTAGACAGAAGTATAGCCTTGTGCAGAGGTGGCTTTCCAGGCTGGAGATGTACCAATTCACCATTGATCCCTGCCATCCCAGCACAGGTAACTCCCCAAGATGTTCACCTGACACCTCCTACTCTTCCTTGCCATGAGCCACAACCTTTGCCCTGACCTCAGGCATCTGTGTAGGGAGCAGAGAACTTTTCCTTTGTAGCTGATTCTGCTGTAGATTCCGTAGGTAAGTTTTGCTCCTATACATACCAGACACCTGCTTTAAAACCAGTGGATTCCTGCAGAATATGTAGAAGCAAGCATTTTGCAGCAGAAGAATGATGCATATGTGTATGCTTCATGGTATTAATGTCTGCTCGTGGTACACAGAGAGGGCATTCACAGCAGCTGATTCTCATAGCCAGCGGAGGAGGCCAGTCTCTGAACCGCTTGTGCAGTCAACAAAGAAGGATACTCTGCAGTCTCTCCCCATGCTGCTGACTAGAGGCAAGTGGTCATTACATATAGTACCTTAATAACAGCCCTTATGGTGCAAAACACTGGTGTGCCTTAGGCAGTGAACACCAGGACTTCTACACTCTTCTCTAGCCAAACATGCAAGAAACTTCAGAAAGGCCAAACAACGTCTCTGAATTAACACTGTGGTGGAGGAAAAGAGATGTGATCTTGCGCCTACCACTACAGTTAAAGTGTGTTGATAGCATGCGATCAGACTGCATATCCAGCGTTTCAGAAATGGAATAGCAAGAATCACCCCCCCCCCCCCAGCCTGATAAGAGCAGGAGCAATCTTACTGGTTCCTTGTTGCTCAGTGTGTTATCTAAGGTCGTTTTCCCTGACCACTGCTGCACACCTCATTGCACAGATGAAAAATCATTAATCCTCAGAGTGATTACTGGAGGAAAACAAGTGCACTTTCATTAAATAGACCTCTGAAATACGTAAGTCTGCGTATGCGTGTGTGTTTGTATGTGTGTATTGACAGATTTGCACACATTCATATATATTTGTTTGTCTGCACTTAGAAGCATTGACCTCTACAATTTTTTTTTTTATTATTCTTTTTGGGGGAGGTGGGCAATGATTAAAAGCCTGGTGCATAAAATCTGTGGAAAATTGTAGCAGATAGCACCAACAAGAGCTAAAGTTCCCATCTTTGTCCCAGATGAATTCTCTGAAAAGCTTGTCTGTTGGGTTTGGTAGCTGTGCTCCTGCCATGTTCCTCAAGGAAAACAGTGTTCATGCTGCCCAACTAAAAATAGTGAGCACATAATTGTCACCAGTGGTCCCTTGTCTCACAGTTCAAAGTTGGCATTGCAAATCCCCCTGGTATTTAGTCACAAATTTCCAGCCTGCTTTGTTGTGCATGAAGAAATTTGTCCTGCCATATTCTGCTTTAAAAGAACAAGTAGAATTGAGCAACTCTGTACTTCACAGTCGGCCTGATTACGAAAAGTATTTCTTCTGGCAGCTAGGGGTGTGGGAATGGGGGCTATCATGTGCAGTTGTCTTAGAACAGTGGCAGGTGGCATCGTTAGGGGAGGTTTGCAAAATGCCTTGAGGCTGTCTCCCTTCCACCCCTGGAAGGCAGTTGACCCCCAGTGCTACAAGTAATCAGTCAAGTCTGCTTGTCTAACTGCGCTGAAAATGCACCAGTGCCATAGAGAAGAATCTGATCCGTCTTCAGTGGAAGGGATGATTGAGGTGTAAATGTCTAGGGAGTGAGTTGAGCCCTCTGGGTGGGAGATCAATTCTGGGGTAAAAGCAGTGCTTTCTCACCTGCTGCCCAGCTTTCTGCTTTCCCTTACGGTCTTTGTCCATAGGGAACTCAGAACCAAACTGGAGCCCTGGCATCTTCCTGAGTTCATCAATTTGCCAAAATCCATAATTTCATCCTGGTGGTCACTTCATATCAATCTGAGCAGCCTGTCTTTGTGTGGTTTATTCCATCTCATCGGGATGTAATGTGCAATCCCTGTTAGAGGCTTTTTCCATGTTCTTGGTGCTAAGAACGTTTTCTGAGATCAATGCAGACTTATTTACTTTTTTTTTTCTTTTCTCCCTTTCAGGGAATGGTCTTTCTACAAGTCATCTAAGACCTCTGTTCACCCACTACTGGATGACTGCTTACCCCTGAGAGTTCTAGGTCTGCAGAAGTGTCTCTGCAATCTGCTCTTCACTGTATACTTTAATTTTAGGTTTCCTCATATGTCCTTTTCTCAGGGTGTCTGCAGGGACACATGAGCCTCCTTTGAACATGCTGGAGGTTCTCACAGACTTCACATGGGAAAGATGATACTTACAGAACAGGGACTTCCTGAATGGTGTGTGCATGCAGGCTTTGTGGGGAGCAAGGAGTAAAGGAGAATTAAATACTTCAGGATCTGCCTCACTACATCCCAAGGCTACTGTAGTGGAAGAGAAACATCTCTGGTTCAGCCCACTGCTCTTTCACATCTGCTTCCAGCTTCGGTCAGCTTTGTCAGAAAAGAACGACACAATCCGCGAGGCAAAGATGGACATTGGCAGGTTCCCCATCCCCCTCCTCAGCAGCAACTCTACTTGGGCTAAAGAAGTGGTGTGGAGAATGCCAGCTCCCTCATTAACTGGACAGGTTGAGACAAAGGCAGGCAGTGAACCATTCCCCATCCCCAGCTAGTCAGCACCCTGCCAGTGATTGCATATGGGTTGGGATGCTGGACTGCAAGTGACTGGTTGACTCCCACTGCTGCAAGTAATCTCTGGTTAGTGTTAGGATGCCATCCATTTGCTGTTGCTGTTGTCAGAGCACATCCGTCAACTTGCTTGCATGTGGTTTCCCTGGCAGAGTATTCCCCTGGTGCATAAAGACTTGGCGCATTTCATTTAACCTCTCTAAGGATAAAATAGAGAATTAAGAGTAGCTCGGGAATTTCTTAGATGTGGGAATTTTACTTTGAAAGAACTCAGAACTACATGTGTGAAAACTAACCATGAGACACACCACCCCCTATGTTGACATACATTGCTCCTTTCCTTTGCAGCTCTCCTTTTACAGCAGCATCACTACTAACAAACTTTTGCAGAGGCTACTGTGATGCTACTTGTTGTCTTGCTTCTAGCTACTTGGGATACAAAAACAGTCATTGGTATCTTCTAATCTGCTTAATAATGTGGGAACTGTAATGACTTGTGAGTTTCTGGGTCTTTCTGTACCAGTCAATCTGTTTAGTTGGAAACAATTGTTGTCTTGCTGAAATGCACGTGTTGCTGAGTCTCCAGCTCTTGCTTTTAGGCCTTATGCTAATATAAGGAGAATTTATTCTCTCCTGTTATTTTTCCTTTATGATTTTGTCTTTTAGAAAGAGGATCCATCTCAGATGGGTTTCAAAGTCACTCTTAGTGACTTGTGTCCTGAGTGTTCGGCCTGCTGGCAAGCATATATTCCTTGGTTCTATTTGTTTCTAGGTTGTCCTAAGTTCACAGTACATGCATGCTGGAGACATTTCTTCCATTAGATAAGTATGTCTTCTGGAACCAAATCATAGTGCAGAACTTTGTCCAGACTGTGATACAGCTTAATGCAGTCAGAGACTTTGCATTGGGTTTGGGCTCCCATGCAATTTCTTCTATCACTGCTCTCAAATATGGTAGTTTTCCTGATTCACTTTTCAATTACACTGGCTTTTTATTGCTATAATGATGGTAACCAGGGAGCAACTCTTAACTTTTATTGGTTCCACTGAGAGGAAAACTGACTGCTGCAAGCTGAAAACTTTCTATAGGATTTATAATTAGAAGAAATCAATGATGCCATTTCAGAACTGCTGCTCTTGGAATACATAGTAACCAATGATACAGAAACAAACTGTGTCTAACGCTGATGCTTAAATGCACCAAGTGATACAGTGAGTACCCTGAATGAAAGCCAACTGCTTGTACAGGTGTTTAGTTTCCTATGGAGAGCACTGGGAATCATCCCCTGCAGGTTCTGATGGACTTCAGTAACCGTCACCAGCAAGGATATCTCTTGGAGTCAGAGAATGTTGCCCCAGGAAATATTCAGAAGGGAAAGTGGACCTGATCCAATCCAGTCAATATCTTCCAGACTCCTCCTCGCTTTAAATTTCCTGCTGGGAATGAAAGCACAGTCCCTGCTAGTTCCTCCAGTCTCCATACCCCTGATTTCCAAATTTTGCTGTTGGCTAATAGCTGCTATGGCTGCAGAGTACCATTTTGATTATTGGCAGATACTTAGCTGTCCTACTACTGCCACTGATCTATGCAGGGGAACAACCCTATGAGAAGAGCTTTCTTCTTCACAGTGTTAGACACTGAAATATTACATATGATCATTTCCTTTAATGTCAGCTCAGCTTTTAAAATATAGTGGGAGGGCTCTTTCATTGAATCCTCAGTTGGCCTCACTGCCTTACAGACCGAGGAGCGCGAGGCAGCCACCCTGCGCAGCGCAGTGATAGGGACTGTTCTGGTGATGCCCACATATGCAGGAGCCTGCCACACCAGGGTTTCAGAGCCTGTGACATGCCTGACTTCCCTGCAGTGTCAGCAAAGTGTGGGCACTCTCCTTGTGTATAGATTCAACTTTCACAGCTCCCTTGCAAAATCTATCAAAACTGCATCAATTAAAGTGGGGGCAGAACTGGTTCCTCTAGCAGTTATGGTTTTAGCTAGGAGAACACTTGGATGTTATTTTTTCCTGAGACTGTTTGGCACAGTTTTCTCATGTAAGCCATCTGAAAAGGTCTTTTTCTGCCTTGCCACTTTCCATGAGGGCTCCAAATGATCCTCATGTCTACTGACTTGATAATCACACTTCAGGATGGGAGACTTTGAGACAGCAGCAGGAGAGAAGGTTCTTGAATGGTACTTTTGAGTATCAGGTCTGCAAAGCCAAAAGCTTCCTGTTTCATAAATTCCTTGTTTGAAGCAGGCCTTGCTAATTCTGAACAATGAGTATAATATTTTTGTCTTTGCTATCAGACCTATTGCACTCCAAGCGATGTATTTCTTGAACACTGCAAGGTTTTATAGCTTGCTACATCTGAGTAAGCTGACCAATTACCGTTGTTTTCTAGCATGCTGGACTTGCAAATTTGACCTACTTTAACCACACGCAATTTTGTACTGGGTTTTCACAGCCTATGTTCACATTTAGATAAAAAGTGATAAGGTGATCCTATGCACACAGCCGTAAATTCACCATCACACCTTGCTCCACTCCTGTCAGCCACGTGTCCACAGTACATTGCAGCAAATGCAAACTGGCTCTGCCCACCTTCCCAGCCAGCTGAAAAGCCTTGGGACATGGCCCAAAAATATTCTGCCTCTGCACAGCAGCTGGCTGGGCTTTGTGCTGTGTTAGTCACAGTCGTGTTGGCTCTGGGTAGCTCTGAAGGCTCACATGGCTTCTGTGAGCGCTCACAGCATATTGCATAGCTGTTCCTTTTGTCAGCTGGTCTTTGAGCTCATAAACTACTGATCTGGGACTGTTCTATAGGGCCAGTGTTTAATGTTGGCCACAGATGAATGCACAGAGCCCCAGTCTTCTCAATGCAGAATCTAATGTTTTCCCAGCTCTGTCTGGGGGCCAGATGAATGGCCGTTTTGTACTGACTGTACTTGCTAGATAAGCTCAGCCACAGATATTTTATAATGAGAGGGAAACTGTGTATACTGAAAAAGCCAGCAGTGTCGGGAGCAGCGGTGAGAACATGCACAAAAGGGAGCGAGCTCCTGCAAGTGAAGCTGCATTTGCAGATGGGATTTGTACTGTGCAGGCTGAAGGACTCACTAGTGATGACTAAGAGACAGCTAGCACCATTTCAATCCATGCAACTGTCTGTAATGCACTGTAGTTGGCCCGTGCTGTAAAAGATCCTGGATGAAAAGACAACATATGCATATATAAATACATACATACGTGTGTGTGTGTATAGTCTGTATAAATAGAATTATAGACATATTAAAAATTCTATAAATGTCCAGACACACACCCCCTCCAAATCCGGAGGTTTTCTGTTACACAGTTTTCTATCAAAGAGTCTCTACTGTTTGCTGCTAAAGGGTGAACGTTTGCCAATCTGAGGCCTGGAGCAACTTGCTTGTGAGCTGACCTGGGAGACAAAGCAACAAAACCATTCAGGAGCCTGCAACAATTTTAAAGCAGCAAGGCCATTTTGCTACGTTCTTCCAATCACTGAACCATTACTACATTTCAAGTAGAACTAACCTGCTCTGTCCACCCCCTTGCTGGCTCACATAGGGGTGGGAGTCCTATAGCTTCAGGAATGAACATGCAGAAGGTGATATATTTTGTTCTGCTTCATACACACGTTGAAGGTGGCTAACTATATGCTACTGTAAGCTGAAGATGGAGGGTTCTTTTTTCTTTTCCCCTGCAATACTTCCTTTCTTCCTTTCAACATTTGCTCCATGCCACAGTGCGCTCTGAACATTTATGGCCCAAGGCTAAGCTGCACACAGGTCCTTCAGGATTGCTTTGTGAGCTGTTGCAAGGCCTGGAGCTGTTCCCAGGCGTGCACAACCACTTTCTCCTGCTGTGGACTTTGCCTGGCTATGTGTAAAGGTCTCACATTGCTCTACTGAGATCAGCTTTATGCCAGCTTGCTGCCCTTTCATGGAGGGAAGAAGGAGGGGAGCAGGAGAGAGAAGGTGGAGACCTGGCCCTTATGTACCACCAGGGACAGCGTGTGCTTCTGTTCAATAATTCATCCCTTCCACCTCCCAGTTTACTTTGTGCCTCTGCTACTGGGAAAAGACTCCTACCAGAGGTGTCTCTCATCTTTGCCTGCTGAGGATTATAATGCTTCAGGCTTCTGACAGGTGTCAAGCCACTGTGCTAGTGCTGGGCTGACATCTCCACCTGGAGGTGGGGAAGGAAGGCGTTAAGAGGGCTTTAACCTCAGCAGCTCTGTTACTACCTTCACTGTCCAGGTTTTGCCCCCAGCCATGCTGAATGCACTTGCTCCTAAATTTGCATCTTGCTCCCAAGCAATGAGCACGAGGCTGGGCTTAGGCCTGTCTGCCCACATGGGACTCCTACCCACCAGGAGCTTGCTTTCATCATTCGCTAACTCTGAGGCCCAAACGCCAAGGAGCCAGGCAGAAATCAGTGTCCCTATAGAAATAAATATGGAGGCTTATTCCCTGACACTGTCTGTGTGAAAAGGGTAAGAACTAGAGGAAATGTGTGTAGCAGAGCTGTAAGGATACTGGACACAACTCTGGATAGTCCTGAGCTCCTCCACGGCTCAGTGCAGGTTTGGTTGCCATGAGAAGAGGCACCAGGTCCAAGCCCTGCCAAGAGCTGCAAGCTGGGCTGGGATCCTGCTGGGTAAGGAGAGTGGAGCAAGCAAGTCCTTGTTAGGCTGCCTATTTGACTAAGCCCCAAGCTGTGAACAGGCAGCCAATGTGACACCGTGACTGCCTGCTTGAGTTGGCTCAGCAGCGGCAGGATGGGTCCAGGGCCATGCTGCTCTCCCACCATCCCTATACAAGCTGTTTGCAACAAGTTCTTCAGCCCAACCTTGGTTTGGGGGTTGCTAGCATCTCGGTTATCACTTGCTTTTATGCATCCTTCACAAATGGACAGCTTCTGCGATGCTGAGCCACAGCACCCCGATTGCTGGGGAGCTGTGAAAGAGTAACAATCTCATTTCCATAGTAACAGGCTTGTTACTGCGCTGGCTGCTGCTCACGGGAGATTGCTCCATTCTTTCCGGCAGCATTGTTGGCCGGAAATCGTACATACATTGATAAATTAAAATCAGATTTAAGCGTATATTCACAGAACCCTTCTTAACTCAGCACCTGGCCTAACTTTGTGTTATAAAATAGAGTACTATTCAAAATCTAGACTGGCTCATGGATACTGCCTCCCTGTGTGTCCCTCCAGCCACCCATATCTCTTAGGTAGATGTCTCAATACTTTGGGCACCACATTAGTGCCCAAAGGTGTCTAGCACCGAGTTTGATGGCCTTGGGGACTATGAGCTTTGGTGTGTGAGACTGGCTCCAGTGGATGCGGGAGATCTGCTGGGCTCCCTTGTGGGTAAAAATAGAAATTGTGGACTCAGGTAACCAACCCCTCTCTTACCAGCAAGGATGGTGGTCAGGAGGCTTCATATACTATTTTCTAAATACTAGTGCTGCTACACAGAGAATTCTGATTTCCTTAGTACCTCCTCGCCCTTATTGATATATGTTGTTTATTCAGAAAGAGTTAAGCAAAGCTCTCTTACACTTTTTTTCTCAGCAAAGAAAGACAGCTATTTGATGTTTTCCGTGTGCTATCCTGCTCCCTGCACATCCCCTTATCTGTTTTTAACTCTTATTGATGGCTGGAACATGCACTCCCTGTTATGTACCAGGGGGCACCTGGGGATTTGAGAGACAGCTAGCAAATTGGCCTGTTTGACAAGGTAATAGGACTCATTGTGCCCAAAAGTTATGGTTGCCCTTGCCACATGCAAGTCCTTGCTAAGGCATGTCTTCAGATCAGAGGCTGAGTATTACCATTAAGTCTTGCATGTTCAGTACTGACCACATTTCCTCCCTTGGAGAAAAGCATTAGCTTTGGTCCCTACACATATCCTGTGTGGGTTTAGAGCATCTCCTAAACCTTCTGGCTACCAAACATGGAATTTCTGCATCACTACCCAGTTCAGAGTTGGAGCACCACTTCTAAAACGAATTAGTGAAGACTCTGTAGTTTGGGTCTTGGGTTGGAAGATGCTGCAGACAACCAGTTTGCGAAGAAATATGCTTGCATAGTCCTTGCTGCATGAGAATGAGCCCAGAAACACAGGTCCCTTTGTTAGATCTAATCATCTCATTAGGCTGATGCTGTCCTCCACTAGAAACACATTTTAAAACTTTGAGATGTTATTTTAAGCAGGAGACTGGGTCAGCAACTTTGCCTCCTCACTGAACTCTGCGCTTCACAGCTGGGACATAATTGTTATTAAACTGGGCTAAGAGAAATAGGCCTCCTGGCAGGTTAAATCTCAGTAACACCTCCACAGAAAACACAGTAGGAATATTAATCCTGGTCCCATTCAATTAACTTTAAATAGTTTAACTGAAACAACGAGAAGTGTTTTGGTTTTCTTTCCCCCTCCCCCCCTTTTTTTTTAATTAGCAAATGCTCTCAGGATGAAGTACACATTAACAGGTTTTAATGATTTCTTTTTCCTAGTTTTAAAGCTCCCAGGTCTTGACAAGGCTCCAGGTCTGATCCCAATCAAAGTGAATATATAAATAGATCTACAACATCTTGACCTTAGATGCAAGTCTTGTGGGAGCTTCTCAGAGGAATGAACTAGCAAGTTTTAATTAGGGCTAAAGTTGAAAATTCCCATTTGAGAGTGAGCATCTTCAGATGCTGCAGACTGCCCTGAAGATATTAAGTTTCCATCTCTCCAATGTGAATCCATCATCGGGCATAGCTAGTCTTTCTTACATGAAACTTGTTCTAGACTTGCAAAGTCTGCACGTCAAGTTGTAGGCAATGGATTTCAAGGCAATCCTGCTTTCTCCTCCTATTCAGGCAGTAATGTCGTGAGAGCACATGGTGGTTTCATGGCAGATCAACATGCAGGCTGTGCCAAAGACCTGTCTTTGTCTTTGCTATCAGACCTATTGCAATCCAAGCCATCATCATCAAGACCTTCATTCTTTACCCTACACAGTGCACCTCCATCAGACGATGGGCAGAGAGGTTTATAGTCCCAGAGAGATCCGGTGAGGGACCCTTGGGTAAGAGCTGTTCCTGCACTGGCACTTGTGCCTTCTGGGTGAGTAGGGTACATGACATTTACATTTTGACCCAGGCACTAACATAGCAAGGATGCGAGGTGCCCTTGATCTACATTAGCTGCTTGGAAGCTAAGGCTTGCAACGTTAGCGGTGCCAGTCAAGCTGCTTCACAGGCATGGAACATGGGCTGCTATTTTTTGACAATAATAATAAAACTGACACCCGTCAAGCACAGTAAGATTATGGACTGAGGAAGAGGAAATGTATAGCAAAAAGCCTGTCCTTTCTACTTCAGAAAATAGATTGAATTTGACCCACTGCTACTCTCCCCACTTTTCATGTACAACCGCTGGCAGCATCACTGCCTGGAGTAGCAATCTTTAAGCTTCTTCTGAATTAGAGAAGGCAGCAGAAGCCTGAGTAAAGTAAATGAGCTGGCCATGGAGCCCTGCTCCAAATGTCTTCTGAAAGCCTTTAGCCAAAGGAAACCAATTTTTTACTTAGCAGTTACAAATGTTTTGAGGATGCTGGAAGAAGTGGATTAGAAGGTGAGATATATTGCTGAAACGCAGAAAGAACACTAATAATTAATAAAAGCTTTACCTGTAAGACTGAGAACTACTACAGGAAACCTGAGGTATCCTTGACCCTGTAAATGCTAGGTTAAAAAAATGAAATAAAATAAAATCAGCAGGACTGTGAACAAGCCTTCTAATACTGCTGTCTACACCAAGCAAAGCTGAGATGATAGACTGGAGGCAGCTTCTCAGGCTGCTCTATTTAACCAGGCCTATAAAAACAATCTTTTGAACTGCTGAACTTCCAGAGATTGTTCAAACAAAACTATGCATATGCAAATGCTTGATAATATTGCTGAAGCTGCACTGTGTTGGGAAAAAATAGAATAAAAGTAGCTGTTAGACTAGTACCCTGTGCAAGCCTTAGAGCTGGGTTTAGAAACTAGTCTTTAAGGGGGACATAGGAGATGTTCTCTATGCTATGGCAAGTTGGGGAATAAACAATCCAATAAAAGTTAGGTTTGCTGCCTAGGTGAAGGTCACCAAAACCAAAGAGAAGCTGACTGAAAAAGATGGCTATGAAATACAACAGCAGCTCTGGCTGTGTGTGCAGCCTGCATGCCTGATTGCAAGACGTTTTACTAGCAAGCGGCCAAGGTAGACAGAAGAAAGATATTCTTTTACTCTGGTTAGTGGGTGATCTTGATCCACACATGGATCCAAACATGAGCTTGAACCAAACATGACTTATGAAGCAGGGTATGTTTAGGCCAAACATGACTTAAGAAGCAGGGTGAGTTTAGGCTCCTTTCAGTATTAGCTCAGCTAGCACGAACCCCATCATTTCTGAATTCCACAATGTGTTCATATAATTAACGCTCCGGTGAGAGGATTCCAGGAAGGCTTCCCAAAGATGCTTGGAGGAGAGTAGGGTCAAAGGTCTTTTACAAGATGCGCTTTAGCATTTGGTTTTGGCCAGCCCCCAAAGCCATTCTCTAGTCCAAAGGGAATTGCGCAACCAAGCCAAAATGGTTTCTCTGAGAAAAGCAAAAACACTGCTAGCCTGGTGCAGAAAGCAAAGGGATATGACCGTTGCTTGATCCTTCAACTCTCCTTCTTCAGATGACTGGGAAAACCTATCATATTTTTGAACAGCAATGCAGAAAAGAAGCAGCTGGGCAGTGTGGCAGTGTGTGTGTGTGTGTGTGTGTGTGTGTGCGCGCGCGTGCGCGCACATCTCGCCCTGTGCACACAACTTACCAATTCACAGCTTACACCTATTTTTCAAGAATATTTTAATCAAAATCTGACCTTTGCAAAATTAAATGAATGCAGCTGGCTGGATGTGTCAGGGGAGCACGAAGGGCCTGACCCAGCTTCTCAGCGCCAGTAAAGATTCCCAACCCTCCTTGTCTCTCCCACCTGCACCATGAGAAATCTGCCTTGTCTGGATATCAGCCAGCTGCCAGCTGGTTTAACTCATGCCCTGGCTCCATTCCCTTTTTTAAAAAAGTCAGCCAGGACACAATTCAGCCTGATCCATCAAAACATCTGAGCAGAGTATCAATCTTCAACACTTAAACAGAAAAAAAAGCACCTTCCTAGCACACGTTACATTTGCTTTCTGCCTTTCCTGGCTTGGGTCGCCTAGGGTCATGGGACACAGACTGATGGATTTGGCTGGTCCTGGGTGAGCAGCTTTAAATTCTTATCTTTACAGAGGAGTTGATTTCTTTGTATACGGTTCTTGAGGATTATGCTGAAAGCTTGCCAGAGATTAGGAAATTCAGGAAGTTTTGCCACGGGACTGCTTAAGAGAACCAGGTGTGCAGATGGGGATGCTCCTCAGGCTCAAGAGACGGGTAAAGGGGAAGCCAGGAGCCGGGCAGGGGGTGTGGTGAGGGGAAATGGGGATGTGACGTAGGAGAGCAACAGAGGGGCTGTGCTTGGCTGGGACTGAGCTCAGTGGGTAGAAAGAGGAGTTATGGGTGTGTGGAGGGAAGAGATAGGGGGAAGAGACTGGGGTTGGAGGGGAGACCTAGGTGGGGAGATGACTGGATGAAGGGAGCAGGGGGTTCTGGATGTGAAAAGACAGCACAGTGCTCGTGATCTGAAATCTCTGAAATCCACTCAAACACTTCATCATTTGTGGTATAGTCACGTTTTAGCCCAAGAACCAACCTTTAAGAACTCAGCTGCAGAAATGTATCCTTAGCAAGCAACTCCATTTTGCTTGTCAGCATAAAATGGTGGGGAGGGGAGGGCAGCTGGAGATTTGTATTTTCTCCCCTGCTCAGCCATGGCCTTGCACTGTTCCCTTGCAAGTCTGTGCCTCCATTCCTTCCTTTCCCTTCTTTAACATTATGATCATGAAGTTCAACAAAGTGAAGTGCAAGTGCAGGATCCTGCACCTAGGGAGAAATAACCCCATGCACTAGTACAGGCTGGGAGCCAACCTGCTGGGCAGCAGCTCTGCAGAGAGGCACCTGGGAGTTTTGGCGGACAAGTTAACCATGAGCCAGCAGTGTGCCGTTGTGGCCAACGGTCTCCTGGGGTGCATTAGGAAGAGCGTTGCCAGCAGGTCAAGGGAGGTGATCCTGCCCCTCTACTCAGCTCTGGGGAGGCCTCATCTCGAGTACTGTGTCCAGTTCTGGGCTGCCCAGTACAAGAGAGACATGGAGCTGCTGCAGAGAGTCCAGCAAAGGGCTACTAACATGATTAAGGGACTGGAGCATCTGTCCTATGAGAATGGCTGTGAGAGCTGGAACTGTTCAGCCTGGGGAAAAGAAGACTGAGGGGGGACCTTATCAGTCTGTATACATATCTGAAGGGAGGATGTCAAGAGGATGGGGACTCTTTTCAGTGACAATGCCCAGTGAAAGTACAAGAGGCAATGGGCAGAAATTGAAGCACAGGAAGTTCCGCCCGAATATGAGGAAAAATTTCTTTACTGTGAGAGTGACAGAGCAGCGGAGCAGGTTGCCCAGAGAGGTAGTGGAATCTCCATCCTTGGAGATATTCAAAACCTGCCTGGATGTGATCCTCTGCAGTGTGCTCTAGGTGACCCTGTTTGAGCAGGGGTGGTTGGACTAGATGGTCTCCAATGGTCCCTTCCAACCTCAACCATTCCATGATTCTGTGAACTGTGTTGAGCAAACAATGGGCCTCCTTTGGAGACAAAATTCACCGTGGTCTATACCCTTTCTGCAGGGCTATACTGTTGATAACTCACAGTTTTGCGGGACCGATTAAGCCACTTCAGGTTTCAGAAACAAAGCTCATATGATGACGTTTTCTGAGAAATGAATTACTTTCTATTGATACTAGAAGATTTCAACCTAAATTTTATAGTAAATTATAAAATGCCATTGGTGGTGTGCAGCAGACAAGGTCTGTGCTGTGGCAGATACTGGTGTGGAGGATGTAGGAGATTCCTGCAGTACTTTCATGGGAAAGTAGGCACAGCTTGTTTTTCCTGCTTGCATCTGTATCACTTCCTGCAGGTACTGAAGAGGTTAAAGTTTTCCTTAGGACAGGGGATTATCTTGGCAATGGACATACCACTTGGTGTGAATTAATGCTCAGGAACTGTCAACACACTAACAGAGTTTCCTCGGAGACGTAGGGAAGGCTGACAGCCAGATGAGGAATCTCTGAAGATCTCCAGGTCAAGGGGGGCAGATGTGTGAAGGCTGCATGACCAGGGTCAGCAATGCAGAACTGAGGTGACAGGCCATCGCCAAGAGGAGTATGGCTGCCCAGGGCAGGGAGAGAGATGAAGTCTGGACCTCTGTGCATAGATGTAAATATGGACGTTCCTTTGGACTACTTTGCTTTTTCTGCTGTCACCTAAACCCCTAGGTACCTGCTGAGGAGATATAGGCTGCTTGTTTTGGGAAGTCCCTCAGCTCTCAGGACAAAAATCTTTACTGCTTTCACAGCTCCAGAGAGGAGCAGGCACCAAAGAAAGACGCTAGGCAGAGCTGTGCGTTTTTGGATCCAGCTGGGGAAGCCAGGCTAGAGAACAGCGTGCTGGACACAGTATCCTGGCCTTGTAGTCAGGATTACACTGTCTCTTTGAAGTTTTTTGTTAGGGCTCAAGCCAGGGAGTGTGATGGCCACTCAAGAAGGTGCTAGGTGAATGGGAGGCAGGACTGTTAGTGTGGGATGTGCCTGCTGATGGGTTCAACTAATGCCTCCAAGTTCCCGTGTTGGACTGTGCCCAATGAATCCTTGTTCCAAGACCTCTCTTTAACTCTTCTATTCCAGGCAGATGAGCCCTAAAAATGTCTACAGCTTCTGATAGGATTCCCAGCAGCAAAGCATCCTGGGGCTGGGTTGTGATAGTTGGTCACCAACTAGGATTCAACAGTCAGGGACTGGGTGCTTGGCTGGACTGAAAAAAATGTAATTTGAATTTAGGAGCCAAACTGTGGATTTAAGTGTCTGATTTTGCTGACTAACCTGGGAAGAAGTACTTACCACACTAACAGAAGTGATATAGTTGCCTTCTGGGGTCAAAATGGTATTATTTTTCTATTTGCCAAGTTGACTATGATCACTGCCCTCTTAAAGCCATAACGACTTGCAGAACGACTTCCCCTAAAGATGTATAAATAGTTTGCACAATACATAAGGAGAGATAAAAACATCTCTCTCAGTCCACACTAGAACACAGTCACTCCTAGGACAAAGACCAACAGCTGTGTCAGAGCACACAACAAAACATCTCAGAAAAAGGAGACTATCCTAGACAGACTGCAGAAAAAAAATGCACAAGATGTAATTATGAGTATGGAATTGGGCCAGGATACCAGGTGTAGGTGCTGCTCTTGTGCACTACCCAGGGATGTTCGCTGATGCATGTATGAAGGACTCTGCCCAGCAGCATTCAAAGTGCCAAAGGACTGCTGCATCTCAGCACTAATTGCAGATATTTCAGCAGGCACCGATTTCCACTTCCCTGTCAAAAACTAAAATGATACTCAGCGGCTCATATGGATATAGCACAACTAATTGCTTTGTTCATTTTAATTCCTTCTGTATAATTTGATAACTTCCTCCTTTGTGATTATGCCCCCTTTATCCTGAATTTTTTGAGTGGCTGATATGCCTGAGAGTGTCAGAGAGACCTGGACAGGCTGGAAAGCTGGGTGGAGAGGAACCTCATGAGCTTCAACAAGGGCAAGTGCAGGGTCCTGTATCCAGGGAGTAATAACCCCATCCACCAGTACAGGCTGGGGACTGACCTGCTGGAGAGCAGCTCTGCAGAGAAACACCTGGGAGTGCTGATGGATGACAAGTTGACTATGAGCCAGCAACGTGCCCTTGTGGCCAGGAAGGCCAATGGCATCCTGGGGTGCATTAGAAAGACTGTTGCCAGCAGGTTGAGGGAGGTGATCCTGCCCCTCTCCTCAGCTCTGGGGAGGCCTCATCTGGAGTACTGCGTCCAGTTCTGGGCTCCCCAGGACAAGAGAGACATGGAGCAACTGCAGAGAGTCCAGCATAGGGCTACGAAGATGATCAGAGGGCTGGAGCATCTGCCCTCTGAGGAACAGCTGTGAGAGCTGGGCCTCTTCAGCCTGGGGAAGACAAGACCTAGGGGGGATCTTATCCATATGTACAAGCACCTGAAGGGAGGGTGTCAAGGGCATGAGGATAAACTATTTTCGGTTGTCCCATGCGACAGGATGAGAGGCAATGGGCAGAAATTGAAGCACAGCAAGATCTACCTGAGCATGAGGGGGAATTTCTCCACTGTCAGAGTGACAGTGCACTGGAACAGGTTGCCCAGAGAGGTTGTGGAGTCTCCTCCTCTGGAGATCTTCAAGGTCTACCTGGACGCAACCCTGTCTAACATGCTCTCGGTGACCCTGCTGAGCAGGGAGGTTGGAGTAGATGACTTCCAGAGGTCCCTTCCAACCTTGCTGATTCTGTGATTTTCATGGTGGATTTAGATCAAGCAGAGTTACTGTAGAGTATAATAGCAAAATACAGGACCTGTTTGGGAACACAGTGATGCTTCCTGGGATTGTGTTTCCCTTTGTCCTTAATGAAACTAGAAGAGCAGAGAAGGGAGGCTTTTCCCATCCTGTAATGTGCTTCCCTTTCTGATTTGGGCCAAAATGACAATGTCTGCAAAGTCTACATGATTGAGAATGTTAAAGGGGGGGGGGGGGGAAGGCCAAATGTAGTCAGTAAAAGCATTTCATTTTGGTAATTATGAAACAGTCTTTGGGGTTTCATTTTGACCTCTATTAGTTCATGCAAGTTTGTTGCTACCAGATAGCCTACATTTAGAAAAGCAAAGTTGTTGTGACCTCAGGACAGGAACTTTCTCATTTAGCAGATATTTAATATTAAAAAAGCAATTATTTTCACAGTAATAAGTGCACATAAGGCACGAGAAATTCATCTTTGCAGATAGCAGTTTTCATTTGTCAACCTGGTAATTTCTATAGAGCCATAAAAATGAAAAAATGCAAAATGCCAGAGTTCATCCACATACATCAGGGACTTCAGGTACTGAGTGACAGGCTGGCCTAGAGCCAAATATGAGAGTCCCTTCAGCCTGCCCTGTGGGGTCTGGTCACTGATTTGGGCACCACTAGTCAGCTGCTCAGTTGCAGCAGTTGAAGGATCTGTATTTCACAGCCTCCTCTTCCCTTCCTTGCTCATAATTTTTAGGAACTGCAGTTCATCTGAAGTCTATATCAGATCTGCCACCCAAAATCCATCGCTGAAATTATCAGGCATTAGCTAAGAGCACTGGTGAGCATGAAGCTCTCTCTACTTGGCTTAGCAGAAGGCCAGCTATATCATAACATGGTAAGCTCATGGCTGGCATAGATTTTTTTTTTCTCAGGCAAGTCTCAAGCATTGAAGAAAATAGATGAATATTGAATTCAGCATGAGACAGAAAAATAACCAAAAAGTCCTCTCCTTTTGCATTTCATTTTAGCAATACAAGAGTAGAGCAGTAAGAAAAATCAGTATTTATGCACCAAGGGTCAGAAGATGTGAAGAAAGGCTGTAAGTGATTTTAATTTTTTCTGATTTGCATCTCTCTGTCATATTATGCTAGCATGTGTATCTTTTATTTTTTTAATTTTAAAATTATTTTTACATAATACTTTTCTTTCCACATAATGTCTGTTGCTTGAAAACAAGATTAACTCAACTGAGAACCATGAGGTAGAAAGTTCAATTAAAGCCTGGAGTAACTGTTAAGTTACTCTGTTGCCATGAGTACATGATCTTTTCCTTGCCATGGTAAAAACAAGGTGATCAATTCTGAAGTCCCCTCCAGCAATTCACTTAGCATTTGCTAGCTCTTGCCAGCTACCAATACGCCAGAGCAGAAAAGGAAAAAAAATACAAATCAGCTGTCACTACAAAAAAAAAAAAAAAAAAAAAAAAATCAGGAAAGTAATTTTAATGCATGAGTCAGAGCAGTGGGTCTGTGACAAAGAGGGAGGCATGGAGCATTTGCACCTTGGAACTGGGAAAAATGAATGTTCTTGCAGTTACTTGCTGTTGGGCTGCAGTAAAGCTCGGGTGGCCACTGGGAACAGCAGCAGGCATACATCTCAGGTTAGACTGCTAAGGCCTACAAAACAGAGTCTGGCATAAGAAGACACATATAAGTGCGCAGATGAGGTCAAGTAGGAGTAGCAGGTCTGGTGGTAAACTTAAGTTTAGGATGGGAAAGGCTTATATATTTTGGTGATGGCTTTACGAGCTCTGCATAGGATGCCCTGTAGGCTTGGAGTCCACTAGAAACGCAATGGCAGAGAAACCCTTCCCTTAAGTGACCTTGCCATCTCTCGAGCTCTACACCCAGGGCCCAGAGACAGGTTTGAGTACCTGTGGTACAGAAGGACACATTCCTTGAGGCACAACACATCAGGAATGTAACTGGCTCAGCATATATTCCTTAATTAACTTAACTGAACCACTTAATATCCAGATTTTCTGTGCCATATGACAATATAGAACTGCCTAAGGATGCTGCAGGGCACCTGCTACTGTATGTGTGCGTATGAGTCTGTCAGCAGCCAGGGAGGCAAAGAGGCCTTGAATGAATGGGGTGGAGGGTTAATGTAGGCTTTCTGCACATGGTTCAATGAATGCAAAACCTGGGCTTGCTTCAGCCTCCGTGATCCGTTGGAGTAGTTGTTTTGTGCCTGCACTGTGGTGTATTACAATGAAAAGTGAAAAATAGTTCTCATCAATATCTCCCCAATGGTCACTGCTGATGAGGATCTGAGTACTGTCCATAATAATCCAGTAGGTTTGGGCAAACAACAGGCTTGAGCTCCCAGACTTGCCAGAGGCAGTCCCAGCACAGTCCCTTCAAGAAAGACAACTCTGACCTAGGTCTGTAAAATTGGGTTGCTAATTGTACTTAAGTTATGCATGAATTAGAGAAATATTTAGCTCAGCGATGCTTGAGGACTCTTCTAACACTAAAATAAACTGTCACATGGTAGCTCTGCTCCCTGATCCAGCAAACAGCACTTTGCTGACGTGGCGGCTGCTGCTGTGCTCGATCCAGCTCGTGACTCAGCATGGCCAGTGTTTTTCCTATCTTTGTTTCACATCCTGAGACATTAGCAATGGCTTAACAATTGATCTACATATCTGTGATTCACTAGGAGGCAAAACAACGCTCCGAACCAGCAAGAGAAGGCAAGCCTATGTGCGGCAGAGATTGGGGTGCAAACCATGGCCTTCAAATCGAAGGCCAACGTTGATGGATTTGTCAGTCAAACAAATCCAAGACGCAACAGCTCATCCCCAGAGGTTGCTGCCAGCAAAGTTAGGTGTCCTCTTGTAGTCATGGAGCCAGAGCTGCCCTGCCAACTCACCGTGGCAGGCCCCAGTCCACCGATCAGACTGGACTAGGC
Organism: Rhea pennata; assembly: GCF_028389875.1. Classification (NCBI taxonomy): domain Eukaryota; kingdom Metazoa; phylum Chordata; class Aves; order Rheiformes; family Rheidae; genus Rhea; species Rhea pennata. The sequence goes on from NC_084682.1 coordinate 11,411,913, forward strand.
AGCTCTGCTTCATTTCAAGTAGGAGCCCTGGTGGCACCACTGCCAGCACTTCTCCAGGTCACAGGGAAGCAGCAAGCCCGGTCAAGAAGAGAGTGTAACTTTGTTGCTAGGCTTAACTTGCTCTTAAAGGGTAACCCAGGAATGTGGCATACAACCAGATGCAGCCCTCATATGTGTGTCAGTCTGTGGTCTCAAACGAGATTGCATCTTCCTGACGACACGCAGCTCTGTGTCTGAGCTCTCAAGCTCACCTTTTGGCTCCACACACAGAAAAAAAAGATGGTTTTCCTAAGTACTCACACTCTCCTTCAAACCATGATGTGAAGCTGCCTTTTATCAGCAGTGAAAAATACACTGCAATCAAAAAGCAGCTGATAATTTTGATGATACGACACAAGGAAAACACAACTCTGTTCCACTGTGGTGACAGCTACGCAGAAATATTTGGATAATTTGTTTTGGTTCAAAGCTATCTTTGACAGGATCAGGCTATTCACTAAAAAGGGGGATGTTTTGTATGTAGCAACATTTTCGGCTGTAAATGATACTGAAAGTGACATCAATTTCTTTTAGATACCATAAACTACCTAAAAAATGGCAATCCACATAGCAGACCCAAGGGCAAGCAGCTACTGCCAGAAAAGCAGCAATCATCTGCAACATAAAAAAGGGCAGTGATGCACAGTCCTGCCATGAGAAACTTGCTGTAAGGAAAATACACCTCACCTGTGTACAGATCATCTTCACATTGTACGAACTTTCCTCTCAGAAAAAGAGTTTCTCTCTTTGACCAAGCCACCTAAGAATATGCAAACTTGCTGTGTATTAAACAAACAAACAAATAAACCCCATTACCTGTATATCCCTGATAACCACTCATCATCTTATACCAGAAAGCACAGGGAAAATCATTAAATAGGTACAACTAGCCCTAGAAGAAGATCCTGTCTTGAAATAAATGTTCCCTGGGCTTTCTGCTGTCTAGCTTTCAGGCACAGCCTCCCTGCACACTCCCATCCCTAATACACCTTCTTTCCATGAAAAATACTCTTGTGGAAATAACACCGATGATGCTAAGCAGTCGATGCCTCAGGAGGAGGACGATAAAGGCCAGTGACTCTAGGGGGAGAACATTTCACGTGAAACTACTGCACTGTATCTGACCTCTTGCAGGTCCTCATCCTATCCCCATCCACAGGAGAGAGCTACAAAGCACTCTTAAAAGAAGAGCCAAGGAATGAAAATCCAGAACTCTCTCAGATATGGGAAATCACAGACCCAGTAGAAGAACTAGTTTCACGGCGTATTAAAATTTTCCCGACTTGCTGCTGTCTACTCACACTGCACTGTTCCCCCTGGCAATAGCTACCTGCCTCTCTCTCTCCATCCCACAGGACCAGTGACCTCATTCCTAGCAAAATCTCCTCTTCTCTACAGATGCCAAATCCCATTTTCTCTCCAAATTATGTAATTTATTGATAAAATTAAGCTGTTTCCAACCTGTATTTTGCTTGGAGTCATCGGCCTCTGTTTCAAATCTGAAGAAGGGCAGGCATCTTCAACAGTTCAACCTTCAACTGTTTTTTTTCCCTGGCAACTGGTCTAACAGAAAATGTTACTGATCTGTGAAAATTCTGTCTCATTTTTAAATCCTGATTTCATTAAAACTTCATTAATTCGAGGCCTAAGACTGAGAGGTAAAAAGCAGACAGTCTTTTCTTCCAGCTTAGGCCTGGCAGTCTGACTCATAAGCCAGTTGTACATCTTGAGAAGGGAGTTTGAAAAATCGCATCTACCTTTCTGACCTATTTTCTTCCCGGATGAAATGGTCTGTTGTGAGAGCTGAAAGAGTAGCAATACCACAAGTTTTGGACTGGCCTTCTGTCTAGAAGGCAATGATTCCCCTTTAATCTTTCATTAGTCCTTGAATCCAGTTTCATTGTAAATCTTACTTAATGCTTATTATTCGCCCAAGAGACTTGGGTCAATTGCAGCATTATCATCCCATCCCATCTGCTAAAAACTGCCTTCTTATGCAAAAGAAAATGATAATACACTTTAGAAAGAGACTAAAATAAATATTGTAACTCTTGGTCACAGGAGGGACGAGGCTGTGTCTTGTAAAGCAAAGATATCCCTTTTTTTTCCCTTTTTTAAAGTGTCTTTATATCTTCATTTGCATTAGACAAAATGGATGTTCAAGTCAAATGGGAATGCTGACGTCTCCTGGGAGAATTTGTGATCTTAACAGATGCATGGTAAAAATGTGTGTCTATTTGCATGAAAGAAGTGGTTGAACTTATGGTAAGATTTACCTTGAACTTTGCCTGTTTGTCTTAACGAATGCAAATCTTGTTGCATTATGTGCCCCTGCACAATAGCTTTTTGGGGTTATTTGGTCAGACCTAATGCAAACTGAACAGCTTTTTGGCATGAGACACCCACTTCATCTGGCTGCAAAAGTTTTTTTTTTTTTTTTTTTTTTTTTTTTGGAGAGGACCAAAATAGGGCCAGTTCCCTTCCTTGCTTGGGGTCGCACTTCAGCACTAGTTCCAGAGAATCCCCTCCCCTCCTGCAGCAGGCTGGCCCCGGGGCACCCTTTCTCGCACCCTGCCATCACCCTGCTCTGGCAGTTCTCCTTCTGCAGGGGCATCCTGTGAGCAGGAGCTACCTGCCTGCCATGAGATTTATGAGGTCTAGTGGAGATCCTTGGCTGTAGAAAAAGATTTTGGGCTGAGGAAGGAGCTGCCGTTTATCTGAGGGGTTGTATGGGATCTGCTGCTAAAGTCCGAGCAGCGCGCCTGGTGCCCATGTGGGCTTGCTCACTGCAAGGAGATGCTGAAATGCAGATTTTTGTGGCTGACGGTTCAGTGTGCTAATGCTGGCTGCACCTGGGAGCCTGGAGAGGTCTGTCTGTCTTATAATATGAAACACTTCTATATTACCTAGAGCTGCTGTAACTGCACTCAGCCAGGACTTTTAATCAATTTTGGGACTAGGCATGTGCATTCTAGCAGTACGCCCGGGTTTAATGTGCCCCTGGGCCTAGCATCAAAAGTGTGAGTGGTTTTAACTGAGCTCTGCTCCTTTCTGACCCCCTCCCAGTGGAAGGAGAGATGAAAAGAGGAGAGAAAGGTCTCACTTATTAATGTATCATGCAGCACTGCAATGTTTAAGATGCAGCTTTCCTGCAAATACTCACTAAGTTAGGGATTTTTGTTCTTACTTTTAGATAAACACACTTCTATGTTAAAAGCTGCCTTTTTATCAGGCTCTTCTCCAGCTTGAGTTACACACATATGTTTGCCATCGGTTAACGGCATCCCTTCAAAAGTCAAATAATCAGATTAAAGACACTCCTTCTTACAAAGGCAGTTACCTTGCTCTGAAACCATAGCATTTGCTCACTGGAAAATTAGCTGTATGAAAGTCAAGGCTTTTACACCACTGTAACTGAGCTGCTCTATGGTTCACATCAATTCAACTACATCAGGCTCTAAACAGCTATAGTTAAATCAATACCAAAAATGCTTGTTGGCAGTCCCTCAGGCACCTGTTCTTGTAGCACATTAAGGCTACAGAGTTAGCCTTGGAGATTTATGTAGTCTTTAAGTGCAGATTTTGTCTGGTCCTGATTCACACCAAGCACATGCTTAGTCTTCCACAGGTAGCATCAATTCCAGATAAATTTGTTCTATTCAGTGGAAGTTCAGCAAAGCACTGCATCACTGATTGCACTTCAGGAACAAACGTTAGCTCACCACCACCAACGGACCATGAGCACATCTGCGGTCCAAGCACTTTGTCGAATTGTCACTGGCTGACGATACTGGCTGATGGTCCAGATGGCTGTGAACACCTCTGGAACCAGGACCATGTTGTTAATCCTTTGGTATCAGATGTGCAGGCCTGAAAGACCTGAGTTAAACAAGAACATTTCCAGGCTGTGTTTCTGTATGGCCTTTAGTGCCTGCCTGAGTGAGCACGGGGCTGCTCATTCATTTCACAAGGATGTCTGAACGACAGGTTAGGGGCTAATGAAACCCAAATACATGCACCTCATTCTTAAACAATTTATTTTCCTTCTCCAAGGAAGGAAACACTCTGTAAGGCATGTTTTGCTCACATTCATACAATCCTTCACCTAAGAGCCCCCCCCCCTTTTTTTTGAGCTTTAAGACTCACTTTTAAGACTCACTGAGGTTGACCTTTTTGGTCTTTTTCCTCACTGATCCCTGACCCTGACCTGATTTTCCCCTATGATCTCTCCCTATTTTACAAGAGTAACTCAGAGCAATTGTTCAGGCAACCCCACTGGCTTCTGCAGGGAAAGGAAAAAGGAATGTAAACCAAAATAATCCAGCTGCAGTGTAAACCACTTTGGGGGGGGGTGGATGACAGGCCAACAAAAGCCTTCATAGCTATTTGTATTGCTTTCAGCCCCCACTGTATTGAACAACTCCCCCGATACACACACACTGACCTGGCAGAGCTTGGCTACTCAGAGCCGAGCATGTACGTAAGCGCTCGCCAACCTCAGATCCCGCTGACCATGGCCCTGGCTCCCCCTCTTCAGGGCTCACACTGAAGGGGTATTTCCAATGCAAGCGCGTTACGACCTGCTTGCTTGCTGGCTCCTGGGAATTAATCTTGTCCCACAGCAATGCCAGGCACATACCTGTCATTGCTACTGTTTATTTGCATTGCAGTAGCCCCAAGAGACAGTGATCAGGAGCAGCAGTGCACAAGAGATAGCTCCCCTGGCGCAGCTCTTCATAGGCTCTATCAAGCTATAGGTAGGCAAACAGTCCCTGCTTGCTGTTGGTTAAGGACAAGATGCAATTTGTGGCAAGGATAAGGACAATAATGACCAGAGCAGGCCACAATACAGAATGCCTATAATGCAGTATCTCCTATTAACAAGCAACATGAGCTGTAAACACTGGGCACCATCCAGCACATCTGGTAGGGTCAAAGCTCCCCTTTAATGTATATAATTTAGTGAGCTTGAAGATAGAACAGCTTGCCAATGCTCTGGGGGCTTCTTTGGGGAAGTTAGACCTTGCTCACAACACCTCAGTACATTACAAAATTCCGTGTGAAACCAGAAAAACTGCCTCCCTCCAAATTCCTCATGTTTTCCTGGTGGGAAAGGGACACATGAGGTTCTGCATCCAAGTAACTACTGGAAGGGACAAGCCAGTATGACAGGGCTTCATGAATATCCGTGGAGAGGCATTCATCAGCAGATGTTTTGCTGGGTACAGCTAGCCCAACATCAGCCTCATCTGCAGGGTGCTCTGTGGCAGATGTGTGCAGGATGCAATGTGCAGGTGGTGCTGGTGCTGGGCTGCCCAAGCCCAGTTTCTCTGAATAGAGATTGCAGACCATCCTTTTTGTATCACATTTCAACTTTTTTGTTTTTCCTTCTCATGAAAATGTACTTCAAAAAGCTGGATTTTCCTATAGGAACATTGCGGTCCCTGGCCAGCTGTTCTAGCTGATTGACTCACGGCAGCCAGTCAGCTCAGCATCTCTGATGGTTTTCTTGGAGCGCATCATCTGTGTGATATTGCTTTGAAATACCGCAGGAGAGAGAAATCCCTATCGGGCTAGATTTCGATTTTCTCATTTTCTGACTTCATTCTTTCCTGTTTAGTGGGTACAGCTTCAGTGAGGGGCACATAAAACTGTGGCTTGCTGCCCTTGGGGTCTGCCCACACCACTTGCTTTGTGCTCCTGTAGTAATTTCTTGTACTGGCCCGTTCTTTACTATCCTGAGACATACATTTTGCAACATCCAATTTCATGAAATGTGTATAACTAAAAACAAAAGGAAATGAACAGTTGAAAATATAGCAAGCACTGCTCCGCTTTGGAAACTTGGTTCACTATAGTGGTGCAGACCACTAACAGTGAGTCTGTTTGCTGCCAGTTAATCTCTCTATCACTGGTGTAGCCAGGCTGAAATATTTCCTCTCTATCCAGACACATCAACTGCATCTGAATTTTCAGATAGGGATGGTAAACTGAGAAGAATGTGTCCTATGTGTCTGTAGCTCAGGCATCAAAATTGTTCAGTTTTCGGTGATATATTTTTCTGGTAAAAGGAATAAGACTCCTTAAATGAAACTTTACTTTGGGAAAAGATACCCAAACTAACAACCAGAATGCTGTGAGGCATGTAGTACCTGCCACCAGTAGTAACTGCAGCCCCAACCCAACCAGCAGGTACCCACGGCCATATGACATGGTGTGGGATCGCCGCCTTCACTGGCAAAGAGCTGAAGAAGTAGCACCTAAAGAAAGTTCACTGCTGACTCCCACCCTGATCATACCTTTGGTCTAAAATAGTGGAGACTCCAGCTTGATCTTACCTGTCAGAGCTACTTCTTAATGCTAGCAAGATTGCCCCAAGCTCCCCTGTGACTAACCTCTCTCAGCTGATGATCACTGATACCAGCTAGATCCTCATCTGTAGGTGCGTTATGTCACTACATGAGCTGGTTCCAAAAATACAAGATGTCACATGAAATAATCTGTTTATTCTTCCTCTGTGGTTCTGTTAAAAATCTGGTAAAGGCAGGTCCTTACGCATTAGCAGCTGTTTTAACTTCCAAATGGTAAGATCAACATTAACAGGATGATACATTGCAAGTAACACGCAGTACTGTTATAAAGCATGTGGCAAAATTTGATGCTGGGCAAAAAACTCCCAATCGCTTAATGCCAACTGTTTTGTAGAGCTAAAGGATCAAATTAAAATGAGTATTTAGATTTTCAGCAACAACTCCCCCAAATCAACAAAAGCTGAGAGTAGGCCTGGGCTCCTTCCTGCTACTGTCGGTACTCAAGGGACTCAGGAAACCTGGATCACCAATAACACTCAGGGGGGTTTATATGTCCTTTAGGACTTCCCAAGGGTTCAGACTATCTCACGTGCTGTGGCATGCATATACTGCACAGCCTCTGATACATTTCTCCCAAGCGCTATAAACTTTATTACATCCAGAGCACTGAGGCACTAAGGGAACATCTACACGGCCCCAGACCCTCCACTGGAGGGAAGACAAACACCGTAGGCCTGGAAACAGAGGTCATCCTTCCTGGACCAAGGACTCTGATTTGGGTACGTATAAGCTTTCTGGTACAGCTTCCCTTTTTGTAATGCTTTCAGGCAAAGCAGGGCAACATCAGAGAGGCTGAGATTCCCCTCCCTCCCCTGAGGCAGCCTGTAGGTAGCAGTGCTTCTCCAGCCAGGGAAAACAGAGTTAGTTTCATCTGAAACAAAATAATTGCACTTTGTCTTCCTGACCATGCAGCTCCCTCCAAAGGCCACACAGGAGATTCAGTTAACAGAGACAGATTCAACAGTAAGGTTACATTTTGGGGTGAACATCTGTCTGTGCCATTCTTCCTCTTTTCATTTTTTTTGTGCATTTTTTTTATTGTAGTTGATATTGTATTTTTTTACTGTGGCTGAGTAAAATCTACACGTAAGTAGCAAAAATTCACAACAGACTCCACCATCTTCCATAATAAACATTTTCTTTGCCCTTGCACACTCTATTTGGAGAATTTTGATGTTCTTGTTAATTCTCCAGAGGAAAAGCTGGCAAGAGCTGAAGGGACGTGAGTTCTGCTGAAGTCTCCTCCCTGCGAGCATTCTGGTGTGGAGCCACTGCAGTCAAAGACATGCTGATCACAACAGCGACTGGGTGCCCTATTGCTCTCTCTGTGTATACAGATGTATATATGCATGAATTAGTGAATATAGCTAAAAGGAAGGCATTATAAAATATAATTTTAAGTAATTGGTTTCGTGATGCTTAATTCTCAAATTACATTGGGAAGAGAAAAGCTGTTAGAATTGACGTACCAACATAACATGGAGCAAGCAGAAATAAAATCCACTTTCTCATTTATACATAAGGTCAAATAATAAAAGATTGGGTATAATTAAGAAGATGCTCTGGATCTGCGTTATCAAAGAGGAATCTGCCTCCTTCACAGTCTAGCAACAACCAGATGACGATGCCCTGAAAGAAGGTAGGAAATAGTAGCTCTGTGCTCAGGAAGAGGCGTTACTGTTAGCTGATCTTTCACAGTGCTGACAAAGACTTCTCAAAATTAACTGAGGCACCGGATTCCTGAGGAAGTAAAGAAAATTCAGGGAATGTCCCCTGTCAGGTTAAGTAAATCTGACAAGACTCCGAGAAAATTTTATGACTTCTTACATTGGCCCTGCGATAAGCTTAGATAAATTTCTCTAGCTAATTGCTTTTTAATAGTTTGTTGTGGACGTTCTAACTCATTATAAGTCACCATGCTTTGCAAAGCGTATTTGAAATAATCCTACGGTTAATGAATGTTTTTCAGGAATAAAGGAATTTTTAGCAGAGAGTGACTTTCTAAATCTTCTGGTGATTTTAAATCCCAGTACAAGCAAGATCAAGGTGGCAGACCGTTACATTGTCTTTAGACATCAAGAAATAATTTGTTCTTTGTCAGTTATCCAGTAAGCTTTGGCCTTTCTGTCAGTGGCGGTGTTCTTACTCAAAAGTAATCTCCGCACATCCAGCTCTTTATGTTACTGGCTGGTTTCTTTTGCTTGTTAATTCTTGCAGGTTGTTCTCAAACTGCATCATGGTGGCTCATTATGAGAGTCGGTGGCATTGGTCATAATCCCAGACTGGAGTCTCCATCTAAAGAGATGGGGAGCAAGGTGAACTGCAAAATGTGACCTTGGCTGGAGAAGTATTTACGTAGGAAAAGCCACTTTCCAAAAACACAACCGTCCAGGTTCAGGCTGTTAAATGAGGCAGCACGCCTTTCCCACGCTCAGGTGGGAACAGGTACTTGCAAGTAGCACATCCAGCCGAATGGAAGTTTCCTTTCAAATCCTCCTTGCAGCCTATTGCTCTGTCTGGGTCCCGCCAGCACTGTATGGCCTGGAAATTTCCTTCCTTTCCTTGCTGTTAGATGCAATGAATTCTAGGCCCCCAGGAGCTGATCAGACAGCTCCGCAGAAACCTAAGCCCTGGATAAAGCAGCAGACATCCTCTTCTGCTGCCTGCTGCAAGGCAGATCTCAGCCCCACTATCAACGGCCCGACAGCGTGTGTGCACACGTGTTAAAGCGGGTACAACACCAATGTGAGCCCTCCCTCCCCTCGCCACCCCCTCACTTCCCTGGCATTTACTGCAGACGCTTTGAGCATGAACTGCTTTCTCCCTTGACTCGACATGAGTCAAATGGGTGACATCTGGCAAATGTTTGCACTAGAACTTTAAGCAACTCCCACTTTCATGTTTTTCAAATCGTACTCATGCTGCTAAACTGCTGGTGACTCAGATTGTAGCTAGGCCGTTGCTTCAGTCCTTCTTGCTTCGCTTTACACATGTACATGCTTAAGTGGTAATTCATGTGTTACGACTTTACTCCTGAAGAGCTGCTGTGGGTTGTCACTGACGGGAGGTGAATCTTCCCACTGGCACACAACTAGTCTGTACTACATTGCCTCCTCATTCCCTTTTATGAGTTGCCAAATCAAAGAATGAGGGAGGGAAAGAGAGAAAGGGAGGGAGGAGTCTTGACAATACAAAAGGCAAACTTGCTGATTTTAATTAGAAGTGTTTCAGCCTCTTCAAATGGCTCCACCTGCAGTGATGGAGCAGCCAATATTACAGCAGCTTCTGCCAAGTTACAACCGGTTGTCAGCTGGGTGAGCAGTGCAGCGTAGCCTCCCTCTTCTTTGGGGAGTCAAGTTACTGTGTCCTGAAACTTTTCAATTGATGGTTCTTACTGTGCCCATTAAAACTTGGCTCTAATCAATAAAATATAGACAAGAATTAGGAGCTAGCTAGACTAAACTGAAAGCTTGCTTACTTGGAAAGGACAGAGCTTTCCAAGGAAGCTTTCCTAATCTTTATTTCCAAGTAGACCCTACAAAGAGCAAGAAGATATGAGGTTTTTGTGGTCATCTCCAAAAGAGGCTGGCATCTGTTTACCTCTCAGAGCTTGGTAGGTTCAATTAAAGCAAACAGAGACCTCAATGCAGCCTTTTAAACAGACAAATGAGACTTTGGATTTGACTGCTTTGGAATCACCAATGGCTGAACTGAACTATATCTCCTGTTCTACAAGCAATTCTTGACACAAGCATTTCATGTTATCTTTGTTGTATGTAGTAGAAGTCATCACCAGTCTGCTCAGCAGTAAGAATGGCTGTTGGCTTTGTAATATGATCTGCAATCTGCACAAGAAATTCAGCCTTGCTTGCTACTTCAGTCCAGTAGCCCTGATTTTTGGTTTACTGGTTAAAAACTGCTATCCAGAGGCGCCTTCCAATTCCAAATGTAAAGATGAGATTGTCCCAAGAGCATATTGCTTGCTTTTACTGTTCCATAAACTGGCACCTTTTGCTTTGGGAGAAAGCTCTCATCCACATGGATGTAATAATCTGTGGATAGATGTGTCTGTGTGCGGACAAGTCAGAAGTAGACATTACCTTTCCTGTATTGCTAAATTGTCTGAATAATTTGGGCACTGGATAAGAGTGGCTGTACTAGGTCAGACCACAGGTCTATCTACTCACTAGCCCAGCTCCAACAGTGGCCAAAACTGGATGTGAAGTAGAGGTAGGACACATACAGAAATACTTCCCTTGAATATTCCCGGTGGCTCATAATTTGTGGTTCAGGAATTTCCTCATTCAGAGGTGTTTTTTCTGCATATTACCCCTTGATGGATTTATCCTCCAGAAATTTGCCAACTCCTCTAAACTTCTAGTGCATACATTTTTTGCTCTCAACAATTTTCACAGCTTAATATTGTGTTGCAAGAAGAATCCTCTCCTTTTCTGTGTTCTGAAACTGCCTCCTATTATTTCATTTGTGCCCTTGTAACAGAAGGGTGAACAGTCATGCCATATTACCTTCTCAGATCCAGCCATCATTTTCTAGATTTCTATCAGCTCCCTCTGCAGTTATCTCTTTTCCCACCTGAAGTGTCCCAGCTCAGTTACTTATTATCTGGAATTCATGCTATACACTTGACCTTTCTTCTTGCCCTTCTCTGAAATGTCTCCAACTTCACCATCTCCCTTTTGATGTGTGGGAGAACAGAACCAAACTATATCCAAGATGCAAGTGCACCACTGAATTACCGCAGCATAATGATGATCTCTTTCTCTTTCACTATTCCTTTCTTAAGATTTTCTAGCTTTCCATTTGCTGTTTTGACTGTGCTGAGCATTGAGCTGACATTCTCTCAGATCTATCTGTTATAAATAACTTGAAGATCTTGCTCCTGAGTAGTAACAGCCAGCTCAGAGCTCCAGAGATGCCTGCTATGGAAAAGGTCGGGTGCCATTCAGTTTGCTTATTTTTGTTATAGAAGGTGGATACTAGATTATCAGCAACAAGAACAGCATCTTTCTTCTGTTGGTTTTGTAGCATCCCATGCTGTTTTCCATATCCATCTCCATGCATATCCATATCCATGCACAGGCCTGGGAACAGTTAAGGCTGTAGCCGTGGTGACCATATACCTTGCATGGTGTTGATGAGCCCACCACTTTGTGCTTTGCGTACCACTGTCCTCAGCAGTCACTGATGACAGAGTGAAAAAGGCAGTGAAGCAATCAGACAGCTGACCATGGAAACAAGGTGTCACACGTGAAACGGGACTGCCTGCTGTTTTGCCTGCTGCAAAAACACCTCTGAAAGACAGAGCCAGGACCAGCACCTGCCTTAGGTGTCTCTGTATTGTCCTTGTCAGCAAACTGTCAGGTTTGTATCCAAGCAACAACACGACTGGCTTGATGACTGCGATAAGACTATTCAAGTTCTGCTCAAACAAAATCAGACAACTCATCATCTGCTTGCCTGAGTGGCCTCTGCCAGGCCAACAGCCTGACTTCTAATTGGCTTTACTGTGAAGGCCCACTCAGGGTGCACTGAAAGAAAGATTAGGGGTTGAGAACCATCCTTATCAAATTGCAGGTAATACTGAACATTATGAAGTGTGTTTGCTCAATATGCAGGACTGAAGGCAATTTCTGATTTGATGCAATATGGAAGCAGTTTGTGAAATAAAGCAGGATCAAGGCCCTAGAGATTCAACAGCTGCTAAACATCAGTGTTTCTGTCAGTGGAGGAAAACTGGTCTGTGTCCCTCTCCAGGAGCTCAGTGTCACCTGGGGTTATCTGCCAACTATCTGGGAGGTAAAAATGTGGTGGGAGCTAGTGGCACCTGGCTGGCTCCTGGGATCTCTCCAAGTTGATGGCAAGCTCCCAAAAGAGTGATTGCATCGAAACTCCTGTGCTGGATGTGGGGTGCTCAGGTCATTCAAGCAGCCCTGAAGAGGGATTCTTTGCCAAGGCTTACTGCAAAAGAGAAATAAGTGAGTAAACATAGGGATATCTCTGCTGGCCTCAGATGGTGAGATACTCTCTGAGGAGTCTCCCTGGTTCATCATTGCTGCTTTCAGAATGACAAAACAGGTCTCTGCAAACCACAGAAGAACAGATAAACTTTTCACTGCTCTGTAGATTCAGGACAAGTCTTAACAGCAGTCTGAAACCAGACACCGGAATGCAGACATGAACAATGTACAGCAGTTTGCTGTCTTACTCCTGAACTACGCTTCTGCATGCTATAACGATACAGTAGCATTCCTGCAAAACTGAAGAAAACACAGTCCCTCACTCTATGAAACCACCTAGTCACCACAAGTATCTAAAGATTGCAAAATCAGCATGGTAACAAGCCCCATCTGTCCAGAGACTATGTGCTCACCTTCTGCTGGGGCACTGTGCAGAAGGGACAGCTTTTCCATTGGAAAGCAAACCTTGAGGAACACTCTGAGCTGGCATGGAAAGGACTGTACACGATATACAGGTCCAGTCTGTATATGGCTTACAGCAGCCACATAAATGCTGCTGTGGAAGACTAGGAGACTGTCCTCCCACCACTGAAAATGCACTCCCTGCCACCAGTGCCCTACTCCCTGTGCCTATGCACTGTCTAGACCTGCAGGTATTTCTGTTCCTCCATCACTTTCTCTTATGATTTGATTTCTAAATCTCTGGGATTAAAAACATTGGTGTTCGTACCCACTGTTGCCTAACACAAGTGAGCATTTATTAATACCCAGTATAACTTTTGTGTGATTCATGACTTAAGGAAAAACTGATGTACCAAACGTATCTAAAGAATCTGTACTGCAGCCAGATGGAAACAGGCACGGCACAAGGAAGATTTTAAATGTGATTGAATATGCATAATGAATTAGGACTCAGGATTTCCATGTTCTCTGGAGCATCAGCGCAATGGATGTATGTCTGAATTCTCTGCAGATTCACCTCTTACAGAGTGAGATCTGTTCTGAGATCTCTGCTGGCTTCAAGAGGACCAGGATTGCCCCTAACCGCAACATCTTGCAAGACTGACGAATCACTCAGCTTGCCTATTTTAATACCCTCTGCACCCAATTTTGCAAAGTGCTCTAATCTCTGCAATTGGATATCAACTGGCTTGTTGGGACTTTGAAAAGAAAGCCGTGAGCTGCTCATGCAGAAGGTAAATCTGCTCCTGAGCGAGCTGGTCTAAAGTCCTGGCACAAGGGGTCCTGCACAAGAACCACATGCCAAGTCCTGGCATGCAAGAGTGCACACTTAGGTTAAAACCTCCTATAGACGTGTGGCATCACTGCTCTAGGTGCCTGCCGGGACACTACAGAGAAGTGGGTCTGCAGAGACAGACCTGGGGTTGGAGCGACACACATGGGGCAAGCTGCTGCAGAAAAGGCAACTAATCCACTGTAACATCAGTCATGGAAAGCCTTGTATCATTTTAATTGGCAGGTTTCCCATGAAGGTTTTGATCACAACTGGCACCAACTGAGAGTAGCTTTTCATGATATACACATGTTAATGTGCCATTTTAAAAAGGTGATGGTTTGACAGGCCAAGAAACTCAGTCTTGATTTTCAAAGCACATCTGGATTTCATTGAGATCTTTTCAGCGTACTAAGCTACATTTCAAATTTCATTTGAATCCAGAAATTGTTGAACCAACTGTACCTTTTGGAAAACTGTGCTCCTTTTATGCTGAGAGGAATGAAAAGCATTTTAATGGTTGTTGGAAATTATTTTTCTTGTTGACAGCTAGTAGGAAAACTCCATACCACCTGCTCCTTTTTGTCGAATTATCCATATAAATTTGGATCATTTGCCTCTTCTCTGAATGGATAATACAGATCATTGACATGAAATCCTCAGCACATCACATCACACTGCTCTGTACGAGAATCCAATCTGAGCGATCACTTCAGTCACAAAGTCTCAAAGTTTATAGGATTCCAAAGCAGTTCCATTTTAAAAGTCTGCCATTTAATACTTTTGACTACATACATACACTGCAAATGAAAGGCAGAAAACAGATTTGTTTGTCAAGTTTCATTTTCACAGTATACATCTTTGGTCAGCTAGGGGTAACATCTCACCACAAGCTTTAGTTACTACCTGAAATTCAACGTGGTAGGTCTGAAATTCCCTAAATGAACCACATTAGGCTGTGATCACACTCCTATTTGAACTGACAGCTGTTTTGTGGCCGAGTTTGACTGTCCTAGAAATAGACGAAAACAAACTAGGAGTGAATTGTGAAATGATTTTTTTGTTAGCGTTGTGAAAGCGGAACATAGATAATATATATTTATAAAAGCCAAACATAAAATCATGAAATCAGTACTGAATGCTTAGCTAATAAGTTGATTTAGCATTTTCAGTATGTCTGCAAGGAAATAATGGCTGACATTTGGGGGGGTAGTTTTTATGACTTTTATGTTTAGCTAAGATTATTCTCCTGCTTGGCAGTCTTTCTGAGGACTACTTACTCATATGCAATTTCATATACACACAGAAAAAAAGCATAAATCAAGGAAATCTCAGCCAAAGCAATAAGAAAAAGCACTGAAAGAGCAGAGCAAAGCAGCTAACCGCTTTGCAGCAAGCCCTGGAGCGGGAGGACAGCAGGTCTCCCCATGTCTGCTCTGGGAGGTTGTGGCCCAGGCTAAGAGAGGTGCTACAGTCAAAATAAAACCACGTCCCTGCATTGTTTTGTTCATGTGAAAGTGCTTTACACACATTTAGAAAAATGGATTAATCTCAGCAGGGCTGGCTTTAAGAAAAATCAGAGAGGCAGCGCTTACCGTCAAGAGCAAGCAAGACAGGGGAACCAAATCAAATTTGCAAACATGAAATATTTATTTTTCCCCGGCAACCAATGTTTTCTGGTAAGATGACAGATTGGAAAAGGGAACACATTTTGCTCCCTGGATGTTTCATTGGGAACAAGGCAAGGTGGTAAAACCCTCCTCTGCCTCCTAGGAAATGGGCGAATGCTGGCATTGCACTTCGATTCCTGTTTAAGGCAAAGGATTGGCCCAGAAATTACAGGCGCTTAGAAGGAGCACAAGCTAGCTGTTTTGGTGCTTATAAGGGCAGTGCAGTTCACAGTTGTTCCTTTTTATGTTATCGCTTTTGATGACTTCAAAATGATGGCTTTTAACAACCTTGTTAAAAAGTACAGACAAAGGGTTTAGATAGAAGACAACTTGCTTTTCAACTACCAAAAATTAATCACAGGATAAGTAACCTATGCCACTCTATAACACTGCTCGAAGAGATTAGGAATAAATAAATGTATACATACACATGCATGCTTGCAATAATTTCTGATTTTGCACTATGGAGGCTACTTGGAATAACACACAGTGAGTGGGAGTGAGGGAGACACACCAGACACCCTCAGAGCCGGGTGCCTGCTTCCTCTGCCTTCCTCGGGACTATCGTCTCTGATTGTGTTGCAATGAGATTTTTACTCTGAAGTGTGTTGTGTGCAATTAAAAAACACAGATGGGAAAGTAAGATGCACATGGCCAGCATTAAAACCACACTGTGTGTGCTAAAAGCTCTTGATGTGGTGTCTCAGCGGGAACGAATGTGGACTGGCTAGCAACGGCAGGTGGGGGGTCAGGGCCTGTGAAGAAGCATCGTTTCCCATGCTTGACCCAAAGCATTCATCCAGCGCTTTGGGAAATGGCCCTCTCTGCGGGAAGGAGTTTGCATGTGATGCTGCCAAATCAGTGACAGCTTGGGTTAGATGCCGAGGACGTGCTAGATACATAATGGAGACCTGCCTCTGGGTGAAACCTGCCTCACCCCTGCAAGCTTTAGAGGTTATGAACTAGTGTAATTTGTTGCTCACACAAATCTTTCCTCTAATATATCCTTTCTCCCCCAACCATTCAGTTGCTGAAGTGCTTCTTAGTCTGCCAAACATGTTTTTTCATGTTTTTAACAGGTGACATTTCAAAGAGATTTTGACAGGATTTCTGAGTGCCACCCCGTTGCTGTAGACGACTGCATTCATTAGTGATTTCCATCACAAGTCCATCACTTTCATTTCCATCGCCTGCTGAGGTTGCAGCCTGCCCCTCCTGCACCTTCCTGGTTACTCGGAGCAGTTGGGGGGACTATGGTGTTCCTCAGCACCTCAAGTCTGCTCAGTTTCTACTCAATTCGTTTTCGGGAACTGTGAAATCTGAAGTACACATTAAAAACAGGAATTGTCTTAATTTAATTAAAAAATTATCTCACAGATCTGATCATATCTTAAAAACAACTGCAAGTTCTGCCTGGGTGATAAGATTAGTTACTGGGATTTCAGAAGTCATACTCCCTTGATACTTTATTACACACTGAGACATTGCTCCAGGAGATGTTAAATTCCTGCTTGCTGCATATACTTAAAGAAATAAAATGTGGGCCACTTGGATTGATTTCCCAAGTAAACAGGGAGAAATGGAGTGCAGGAAATTAGGGAAGTAGTGGAGCTACAAGAAAGGTGTCCAGATACAGGTTCTACCACAGGGGCCCTACGGACCAGGACAGAACAGTGTGGTTAAAACTGAGTTCCTGGAACAGTAAGTACATTTCTAATACTTGTGCTTACTACCTTCACGCACTAGGGACACACCCTGAGCAGCCCAGCTCTTGGAAACAGAAGATGTGGGGAGCCATGTATTAAAAAGGCCATTGCATGAAAGTGCTCTGTGCAGGGATTTTGTTTTAGCAAGGACCCCCAAGTTCTTTTTAACCAGAAGAAAGGGAGTTGGGGGGGCTCAGTCCATTGCATGGTGCCTGAAACCTAGAGGGAGGAAGTTTGAAAGCCACTGTCACCAGCTGGCTGTGTTATCCGGCCAAGTGCAGCATGCCAGCACCTTCGTCTGCATGGTAGGAAGAACACGATGCTTTTTGCAGAACTCCCTGTGGACAATGAGGGGAAGACACAAAAAGATTGCTAATTAAAAACTATTAATCGGTTTACTTCTCCCCTGAGCCACATGGAAACAACTTTCCAAAGCAATTGCCCAAGCTCCTGTTTTTGCACTGTTATATTTTAGCAATTACAGTGAAGAAGCAGACAATCTTAGCACGATTCAGCATGGGCCTTTCATCTACCAGCACAGCTAATTATTTAGACAGCATCTGCTTGTGGGATTATGTAATATGATGGGTCCCTTGCAGCACTGATTTCGGATTGAGGGGTGCACAGGCTGACGCAGCCTCTTGTCGGCATCCGGGGGACAATCAGGATGCTTTGGCTTTCCATTGCCTCTTAAATTGTGTCCACTCTTTGGTAAGGGTCATTATTTATTGCTACATATTTAAAAATCACTTTTCTACATCCAAATACAGGATATACAGTTTAAGAAAGGTACCTTACCCCACTCTGAAGAGAAGAGAGACTTATGAATCACTGAGTTTATCATATTGCAAAGAATGTGAACTTTTCATTGTCAGTGATATTTTAAGTCAGACATAAATGCCTTGTTCATACTAAAAGCAAATGAGACTTCATCACTCAGCCACCCACTATGACCTACAGATTGAGATATAATATTACTGCCTCTTCAGATTCAATTGAATTGTCATTATGGCCAAAAGTTCCTTCAATATTGTAACTATAATGCAATTGGCTTAAAACACCTGGACAGTAAATGGCCTCATTCTTTGCATATGTGGAGTATTTTCAATCAACTTCTAAATTAATGTCTTTTGCATTATTATGATCCAGCAATTTAAGAGTTCCTGAAATCCAATTCCAGGCATTATGGCATGAGCCCACCTCCAATATTAAGGCCTTCCATTTCCAACTTCAATTTTAGCAATAGTTTGCTTCAAATTTATGGATCTGTTTGTGTTTGGTCCTATTTTGTATTAGCTATGTTTTTTTCTGTTCTTAACTTCTGCATTATTAACAATAAATACTTTTAGTCTGGCAGTAAATAGAGGCTTTGACCTCTAGCTCCACATTTTCAGATGATAACCTCTCTACAAATATAAAAAATATAGTTCTCATAATCAAATATTTTATTTATCATCTCCAGCAATGGGCAAGACTTGTAAACTGACTCTCGTATCTGCAGTTCCTTTGGTATTTGTCATTTTGGATGTGATCACTACACTTGCTTGGGTTTTCTATCAGGAAGTGCATCCAGTTAACTTAAACAAGCTCTCTCCGCATCCACTGCAATAACAACTGGACCTGCTAACAAAAACGAACACGGCCAAAGGGCCAGCCCAAGATGGAGTTAGGAGACACATCAAAGAGGCTCTTGCGCATCCATATGCCCTGCAAAACTTGAGGAAATGTTTGCGTGCAGTATCTATGACATCAAAATTCCCTGAGCACTTTGCATTTTATTGTCACAAATTCACATTTTAGTCCTAAGTACAAAATATAAATGCCTAGACTGTTAGGTCAGCACCTTTAGAAAACATTCCTTCATGTGGGCCGGAGGTGTTTACCTCCTCTTCTGCAACTATTACCCATAGCTGTCTGCCAAATGGGTTATCTGTAATATCAGTGAAAAAGATGTTCATCAACCACTGCATCCCAGCTGAGGAGAACTGATGGACTGCTCTGTGCAGTCCAGCGGTATTTACAGCACTGTTGCAGCCAGACCGCATCGCCTGACCAGATTTGCCACAAATTACCACTTTACATTTGATGTGACCACAAAGAGGCAGAACAGGTCTAATTTACTGCAGAACAGGCCTGGGCTAAGCTGAGGACAAGTACAACCATGGCAGCCTTTGCAGCTCCAGGTATGCCAAGCGTTATGGGAATTTCCCAGGCAGGTAACATCCAGCATGGGAAGATGATATTGTTGCATACAGCAGTTACTCCAGATTGTACAGCTGTCTGTACAGTGCTAGAAAGGTTTGCAGAAACATAGGAGCCCATAAAGTCCTCTGGAAACCTGTGTCTAAGCCTGGCCTTGGATATTACCTCCCGCGCTTTGCTTTCCTGCCGTACTTCTACCACTGCACTTCCTGCTCTTCCCAATAGCATCTTCTGTCTCCCTGCAGAAGAATCCTCAGCACTTGTATCATTTGGGACAGCAGTTGACCATAGACTGGGACCACCCTTTTGGCCCATGGAGCCTGCCTGGGTAATTTAAATCTCCTCATAGGGCTGAGAACCAGCTGGCCGTTTGCAAAACAGGTTGGACTAATTCCTTTGCTGGCACAGCAGTTAAAGAACTTGTCGCTTGGGCCCCATGTCAGCTAAAGGCCATGCCTTGTGCAGGCCTGACCTATAACTTGGTGCCTTGCACACCCCAATACTAGCCCAAGCTCTGGTCACTGTTTTGGTAATAGCTCTGCCTATTAGGGGTAAAATTATCCAGGCAGCTTTCACAGAATCACAGAATCGCTGAGGCTGGAAGGTGCCTCTGGAGAGAACCTAGTCCAACCCCCTGTGTTCAGAGCAGGGTCAGCTAGAGCAGGTCGCCTATGATATTTCTAAGGCTGAACAACTCAATAATTTCCAGCAATCATGCTGGAAAGCAAAGAGAAGAAACAGCCCTTACCAGGGCAGCAATCTTGCTGAAGCCAGCAGGAATAGCCATGTTTTGTAGGACCAACTCATGGGCACTAAACTCGGTATTGATAATCTACAGACAGTAATGGGGGAAAAATAAAAGCAATCATGCACTTAGAGACTGATCAGGGAGCCCTGGAGTCATCAGTCAGATCTTGTGGAAAAGCAGCAGGCAATCAGCTGTTTTAAGACTACATCACACTATTAGCATACAAGAAACTAAATTAATGCAGTCTCTTTGTGGGGCTGAACTGCACTAATTCCCTTTTCTCCTCTCTTTCAGGCATCAGCATTGCAACATTAATACCGCCTTTTAACATAGAGTTTCTCTACGGGTACATATCCGTTCATACACCTATCTCTGGCAAGCTCTGTGGGGGTATTTCAATATCTCCTTCTGTCTCCCCCTTTTTCTTGAAGGAATTAGATAATTGAGTGTCTAAGACATGAACGGATGAAAACTGTATCATTCACCGGACCAAAGACATCAGTGTAGCTGTGCTCCAACTAAGCACTACTGGCAGGAGGAACTGAAAACCACCTCCCTGATCAGATAAACGTAAAGGGCATATGAGGCAAGGCCTACGCTGTACGCCGTGATGAACGGGAATGATCAGCAAGGTCTGGAAGCAGCACAACATGATTACATAACGGGAGTTACAAGCACCTTCCCCGAAAAGATATGATTAGCAAGATCGCACCGGCGGGGATACGGCATGCAGAACTACGCCAGCAGCCGCGGAAGCAAATCAAATGCGCTCTGTCCCTTTCTACGGCAACAGGCAACGTCAAAGCCACAAATGGCAAACTGCCGGTGGGACAAGAAAGGAAGAACACGGAGAGTGACAAAAGGCCACATAATAGCACAATAGCTTAATTGGGACTCCATTACCCATTCAGCTCGCTGATAAGCACTCCGGAGGCAGCGAGTGCATTAAAAGCAGCTAAACACTGGAAAGGCAATGGCTCCCTGTAATGCTGTAGCAAGGAAGGCAGAAGCTTTACTCCCTGTGTTTGGCAGGCTCTGGGGCCACCCGATGTTGCAGCATCTTTGCAGTATCAGCCCTTGAGCGTCTATCTCACTGTTCTGACCTCATTTCTTCAAACGACTTGAACCCCGGCTTTCAATTTTGCAGATGCAAAATTAACTGGATCTAGATTTAATTCTAGAAGCAACTTATCTACCAAATGGCACTTGCAACACAGGCTTGAAGGTTTTGAAAATAGTCCAAGCCTGGCAATACTCAAGCAAACATTTCTATGAAGGTTTTCTTGTAGGCACTGTCTTGTAATAAGGTCCATTATGGCCATGTACGAATAGCAACTGGGGTGTTTCCACATGTTATGGAAAAGACCTACTTTCAGAAAAGGAAAGTTAAGAAGAGGTCTGACTAAGAGGAGACTATACTTAGCTCATATTCAGAAAATGAGCTTGTATAAGCAAGACGCTACATTCATTAGAAATTTCAGGGATGGAAGAAATCACAGGTCACAAGATTTCTGATATCACCAGTTACCGTTACAATTAAGATTTTAACTCCATTGGCATTTCTTTTATGTTCCAGGACACACCAGTGTGATAGACCACATTCAGAGTGTTCCTTCCAACAGTTTCAACAGTTTGCATGTTATAAATCAAAATCTTCCTACCTTCTCTTCCCATCTGCTTCTATGGTTGCATGTACTTCAGTAATAACCTTGTGTGTACAACAGTATATTCCAGCTTTTGTGATGCCATCAGTAATGTGTCCAGTTCTGAAGTACTTTGTCAAAGATGATAAATGAAGTCAGCAGTGATTATCAAACAGACAGAATAGAGAAGGTGTGGAAGTGGAGAGAGGATTAGAATTTTTCTGGTGAATTTTAATGGACTTTAATCAGCCACTCTACATTGATTACCATAAACCTTTTGAGCGTATGTTTCATATGCAAGTATGCATGACGGTGATTGATATGGGTTTTTAACTCACCTAATTAAATTCCTGTACAGCAATCAACAGTCAGCTGTCTCCACGGTAATCAGAACAGCCTGTTCTAGGAGTGGAGGAGGGTTCAGCAGGGTTCAATGCTCTCTTCACCCTACCTCTGCTCAGCCTGACATCCCCAGCTCCTGGGGCCGGCATCGCTCCGCACTCTGACCTTGCAATGGCAGAGCTCTGCTCTTCCATGGCCACAGTCAGAAATGACATTGGCGGCAATAATAACAGAGCAGGGGGGCTGTAAGTAAAGAAAGATGCAGGCTGCCAGAGGACTGATTATTCTTCAATATATAGATTACGATCATCTTTACCCAGGGGAACCCAGGCAGCTCTGTAGGAAGTTTATAGAGAAAATAGTTCACCACTATACTGGAAAAAGAGCACTCAGAAAAGAGAGTGCACTCAGGTGTCTGTCACCAATAGTGGCCAAAATCAGGTGCATTTGTACTTGCTTGGCTATCTATAGCGGCCAGAAAAGCTATGCTCTCTAGTTTACTCAACAAATTACTATTTCAATTTAAAAAACTAGAAAAAAAAATACATATCTAATATTTTAAGTCATTTTCATTTTGCCAGATTCTAAATGGAACCATTTTCCACCGCATATAATGTAATATAAAACCCATTTGATTTGTTTACTGAAAAACATGCTTCAGATAAATAAGAAAGGAGCATTATTTGTGAGTACACACATCTCCAATAAACATTTAAAAACAACTTTGATGATTAAAAAAAGTCTCATATATTTAGTAAAAACAATGTGGAAATTCTGAGAATAATGGCAACTTCAAAGAATCATAGAATGGTAAGGTTGGAAGGGACCTCTTGAGATCATCTAGTCCAACCCTCAATCTTTGATGAAAGTTTCACTTGGGGAAAAAAACAAAGGGTAATTTTTCAATAAAATTGACTTCATGAAAACATTTTGATTATCTCTAATCACCAGCGTTATTTATTCTCTAAGGTATTACCCTGCTGTCTGAATAAAAACACTGTTTCAACGGTGGGGGAAGGAGCTTTGCGCAAATAAGCAAAGAGACACAGCTCTTGGCTTAGGTCTTAAGTTCCTGATCTTGAAAGATTTACGTGTTTTTTTTTCTCTGCATGCCCCTTTACATCCAACATGAATCAAGAAGAGCAGACCTAAGCACACCCTTAAATCATCCCAGCAAGCTGAGAGCAGAGCACCAAGGGTTTGGCTCTGGATAACCTGCTCACATTCACCTCCAACCCATAAGGCTGCTGTGAGCTGATTCTTCAGACCAATCCATTCTCCCTGTTTCATACAAATTTGCATGTTCCCTGTTCACCTATTTTAGAGCCTTTAAGGTGAGGTATGTGCATTGCTGAATGGATGCTTCCTCCCTAAATTAAGTGCTTAAGTTAGATTAAAGTGAGCCCTATTCTATAGAAGAGGAAATAAAAAGCTGAGCAGACCTCCACACAAGGCACATAAAGGCACAGGCTCTTGCCTGCAGGCTCTCAGCAGACTCCAGACACACCGAGACTCGAGCTGAGGTCCCATGCCACCTGCCTATAGGTACCCTTGTCACAGAGGCTTCTCATTGTTCTCTTAAACATTTGACAAAGTTAACAAAACAAAAAAAAAATCCTAGGGAAAAGATGTTCTTTTTCTAAAGAACTCCAGCACATTAATTTCCTGAGCAAAATCTATGATTCCTGGAGGACTCCATCATCATTTGATTCTACAATTATAATATATTCCACTTTTGCTCTGAAACTGCCCTTGGGATTCAAGTACTTTTGAATGTCAGTAGAAGAAAAGAGACACATTTTGTTGAAGACTATTTGAATAACTACAAGAGCATTTCCGAGCCAGGAGTTCAGCAGATTTTTGTATGGCAGTTGTAATAAAGATATGGCATTAGAAAAATCCAAGGAAGAGAGAGGCTAATAGCAAGAAGAATCTAGTATTGGAGAAAAGATATATTTTAACATAATAGACTGGCTAATTTTGTGATGACATGTGGTTGCATCCCAACTAGCCATTAAGTGAATATTAACAGGAATTCTGAATCAGTTGTCTCTTAATACAAAGGGTAAAAGCACTCCTGTGTGTTGGAAGCTGAGGTTCATAGGTTTGTCTTCATGGAGGATCATCGTCCCTGAAAGCATTGAAATCTGTCACCTACATACAGCCTGTCTACCTTTGTGACAGTTCTTTTCAGATTTTGCTCCCCCCAAAACCATCAATTTATTTCATTTGTCTTTTCATTGCTCTGTCACTTCCAAAAGTTGGAAGGAATTTGAGCTTGGTGAGCGCTGGGGGACTGACACATTGATAGCAAGTGTCTCATATTAACAATCCCCTGAGCAAACCAGCCTCCAGGGGAAAAACATCTAAACTAACACACTCAGCAAGGGCAGGAAGAGCATAAAAACATGCAAATCATTGTTACATGATTACTTTTTTTTTCATCTCTCCTCCAGGCTAAGGTGTCTATATTCTACACTCCGGTCCAAAACTGGAGGCGTTCCTATGAACAGCTTTGTTCCCACTTTCTGAACTTCACCTGTGTAGTTTGCTAGGCCATTTGCCGAGGCTTGTCTCCCTACTCAATATGGGGAAGTAGGACAATTAAATACACCTCTTGAAGGAACTCTAAAATCATCCTGGCATATTCTGAACAGAGACCTTACTCCTTTCCTTATACACTGGGTCTGCTTATTTGAAAAAAAGAGATCAAAATCAGTTTTGAATGCTTCCCACCAATTTTACACATACATCGAATTCTTCCACTGGTTTTCTTGGATTGCTCTGGACTTCTGCCATAAACATGGCCAGCATCTGCACCCTGATACATCTTCTTAACAGTGAGTAAATGTACTAGGTTACTTAATTATTTATTTTAATTACCACTTTATAGCATTGTGTGTTACTCCAATAATTGTAGCAGAAAATTGCTCTGTGACACTACAGACTACATCAAAGACTATCAGCTCTAGAGATCGGTATGCATTTCAGTGTGTAACATTTCTTTCCTTCTAGAACAGATATATATTCAAGCCTCCATAAATAGTAAAATGAAAGTGAAGAAAAGCACACAAAGAAACAGTTTCTCTGAGAAATGGCAAATTTGTTTTAAAGGAGACATCAAGAAATATCTCTTTGAGATTAGTATCTTTCCACACCTGGCAAAACTAGATTATGCCTCTGCTGGAAAACTGCATTAAGGAAGCCTTTGGGTTGTAAAGGCAAATGGACTACTAGAGCCTGTTTGGCTCAGCCATGAAGGCAACACTCAGTTTTCAGCAAGAGGAGATGTTCATAGCACCAGGAACGTGCTGTCATCCCAGGCACACCACCTCACAATCCATGTAATTCTTACCAAATAATAAAAAACACATTTGTACCAGGTCTGTTTGCAGGACTCACGTCACAAATTCTTGATAAAAACAGACAAGCCATACAGATTTCCATCCCAGAGTGAGAATCCTTTAGAAGAATACCACCACCATCAGGTCCATTTTAAGCAGTTCCAAAATTCTGATCTCCATGAAAATCAGGCTTTACTTTTCCTATAGTCAGTTAAAATTTTCCTCCAGAAAATAACAGCTGTGTAATGAAAGAGATGATTTTGTTACAAGAATATGCAATAACCTGACAAGCCACAGGAAGTGGGGTGAGGTTTGTCCTTTAGCAACATTTGAGTTGCAGATCCTTACCTGTCCTTTTCTCTGTGCAGAGATTGTAAGATCTGCTGCTGGCTTAGGATCGAAGGACAGTTGAGTCTCTCTCTGGAAGAACCCCGCTTTGTGATGCTGGGAGTGTAGGGGGATCAGCTGAAGCCAGAACTGTTGCCCCAGAGAGCCTCCTTTGCTCTGTCATGCAACAGTCCCTTTCAAAGGCATCACTATCAAAACCTCCCAACAAAACCAGTAACATACTTCCAAAGGACCAAGCCACATGTATTCAGGGATGCTGGAGAGTCTGACCTTCGTGGCACAGGATCCACAAAAAGCAGGAAACTCTCTCACCAGCCCGTGGTTCAGATACCAAGACACACATCAGCCAATGTTTATCTATATTTCTAATCAGATCACTGAGAAAATGACAATGAAGTTCCTATTCCACTCATCAGGCAGAGGCAAAAAGATCCCAGTAACAAATTGAGACACAAACTGGATTTATATATAATCTGGCAGGGAAGAAAAATAACCTCTGTACCTTCAGAGATGGTTGGTGCGCGTATACATGTGTGCTTTGGTGTGCGCACATACCAAAATCACCACCTGCCAGAACAATCGGACGCTGTCATCCAGCAGGCAGGATGCTTCTTTATATAAACAGCCTACTTTAAATATATTTTGAAAAAAACTGTGGTGTCTTTTCAGAAGGCTAAAGGTATAAATAAGTCTGTTCAAGCTAGAAAAATACAGTGGGACATCAAAGTCTTGCCTTTCTCCTGCTCTTGGTACGAGTCCTGCTTTGGTTCATACCTGTTTTCAAGACTTTGTGATTTTCAGTGCCTCCTGATTTTCAGTGCCTCCAGTTTTGAGTGTTAAATTTGACCACAAATTTACAGGGCAAATGTGTGCTAATAAAAATGAGATTCCTTCACAGAAATAAATAAACGTAGGGACACCCAAACATTATCAGCGCTCACTCCTGACCACCCTGGCCACTGGCAATTTCATACACTGCAAAAGGTGCTTTCAGGGATGTGACGCCTGTCCAGTCCAAGAGTACCACTGCCAGCATGGTCCAGGTAATGAACCTTTCGCACGTTCATGTCTATGCTGGTGGATTGTCACAGCACTTCTACATCTGATATCTACACTACAGTAAAAAGAACAGTCTGTCATTGATGTATTCATCACCTGCAAGCATTCAGTTTCAAAATGTTAGAACAACTACTGAGTGCCACATGCTTTGTAGGAATCTCTTTGTCAACAAAACAGATTCAGTAAGGAAACCTGAACTGTCCCCCTTCTCTTGGTAACACTCTCAGCACTGACAAAGCTGGCTTCCAGTAGGTAAATCAAAAAGGCATTCTGACACCCTTGGTGGGACTCATCAGACAGCGTTTAGTTGTCCCCACTGCCCATGTCTCTATCTGAGCCACTTTTCTAGACTTTCTTTATAGCCACTGGAGAAAAAATTGTACTTCTGCAGCATGATTCAGCTCTTCCTGAGGCTGATGTCTAAAATAAATCCCTTGAATTGCACCCCAGAAGTGGCTATTTCTCTCTATTAACTATGAAGGGAGTCTAAACAACACAATGTCCCAGGTTAGTTGAGATGAACTGCATATTTTCAATACTAACTATGTAGACAGAGTTTCCTTGCTCATAGCTGCAGCACTTTTTCCTTGTGAAGTGAAATTTCACAACATTTTAAAACCGACGTAAGAAAAATTTAGATCAGGTTTAAAATGAACAAATAAGTACTACAAGGCACATTTCACTTCCCAAACTGGAGTGTAGTCAGGATGCTGGAGTTAACAGTGAACCAAGAGAACTTAATGACCCCAGCTGAGCAGGACTCAGCATTAGCTGTCACTGGAAATATGGTTGCTTAACACTCTGGGATGCTTGGCTCACAGTTCAGATTACAGTGGTTTCTATGGAAGAGGCAATGCTAAGGGTCTCAAACCAACTGTGAGTTTGGTGGTATCCTGCTTGGAAAACCCTAGAAAAGAAGTACAGGACATCTTTTCAGGGGAAATCAAGCTCCGTGAAAACATTTCAGGTTGAACAACCAAAGCCCAGACACCCAAATTGCTGATAACTTTGCAAATATTGCAGTGAGGTGGAAGTCATTGTCTGGCAGAAGAGGACTCCATGTGGGTGCTCTTTTGGGCTGAGAGGATATGTAATGCAAAGGTGCAAGTGGTACAGCCCCAGTTATCCTTCCCTGATTCCACTGACCAAGTTGTAGCACCTGAGCTTTCAGACGTGGAGTTTTCTGATTCAAATCCTGAAGTCATCATCATGATAGAGGACACCTGCACATTTATGAGCTCTGCAAATACTATTAGGCTAGTCTTTCCTCCTCAAATCTCAGTATACTTTCCAAGTAGTGGCAGCAGTTCGTTACCCTGACACCACACATGGCTTGGTCTCAGTTGGGAAACCTGCACTGCCATGAGCAACCATGAACCCCAAGCATCACCGTGTTCCCTGACCTTTCATACTAGCTCTACCATTTTAACTCCCCCAAGGTTAAACAAGCAAAGCTAAGAAATTTTTCAACTCTAAATTGACTCCTTTGGGGGAAAAGCCTTCGTGTATCTTCTGAGGGAGGGATTGTATTAGATTTATCTACTGGACTTCATCTAGGCACACTCCTCTCTCTTGAGCCAGCATTAAAAGCACAGCCCTTGCTTAGACAGTGCCTCCTCATCCCCTGCCTTCCCTTCCATATTGCCGCCTCCCAGGCTTTTCTGTACCCTGCCCTGTGCCACGGAGCTTCCCACACATTTTCTCCTTCATTTCACTCTATTAAAGCACTAATTGATTGACCAGATCACGATAGCCCAGATCTCTCCCCCGAGACGTCATTCCCTTTGCAGTGACAACTGAAAAGAGATTATGGATGGGCAGTTTTGCACACTGAATCACTAAAGTGTCAGCAGCAGCAGCCACGCAATGTGCACAACACCGCCGTGTCCCGATTCGACCACGTTCCTCAGCCTGCCCACATGAGGAGCCGGCTCTGTGCTCCCTGCCAGCTGCCGGATCTCTGCTGACCTCTCTGCACTGCCGGACAACGTGGCACTCCCCAGAGCCTCCCCTGGCCCCCACAGTGGCTGCCAGATGTAATCACTGCACGGCTGGGCTGGATGTGGTCCTGGCTCTACTAGCGCCATATTCAGCTCCCGCCTGGCAGCTCCCTTGCCACCAGGAATGGTCCATGCTGCTCCGTGCTAACGAAGCAGCTCTCTTGGCTGTGCCATTCCCTGGTGTGCAGCACATCCATGCGGACTGCTAAGCTTGCTGCCCTCAGGAGCACAAGGACGCAAGCGCTCTGCCCCATCCCTGTCTATTCCTCCTTCCCCAGGACAAGGTGGCTGCAGGATCTAGCTTTAGCTGTAACCACCCACCACAGATAGTAATCCTGCCCCAGAGCAAAGGTCCATGTGGAGGCATGAAGAAAAGAGGTTTTCCCAAGACCTTAGAGCATAATCAGTTGGAGAGCGGCTTTGTTAGCAGGACCTGCTTCCCTAGTGCTCTGACTGTCCCCACAAAAGGATGGAGCGATCGCGTCAATGGGAAACGAGACGATCTCTGAGCAGCACCTCTCTAGCCCAAAGCACTGTGTTGGCATTCCAGTCATCAAGCTCCTGCAAAGCAGCCTTATTTATTCAAAAACAAATAGCAGCCTTATTTATTCAAAACAAATAGCCTCTTTCTGAAAGTCAGTAAATTACACTGTAATCTACAGTGTATATATAGTGAGATACTGTGATACCCAACGCGATGAATGAGCACCACATCTGAGCAGGTGATACAGTACCATTTCTTCATGCAAGGAAAAGTTGCTGGATATCCTTGCTCAGGCATTACATTAGTGCTGGCTGAAAGGATATTCCTTGCAGCTTCCACGCGCACACAGTAAGGAGGAAAGAAAAAAATAGCAGGTGTCCCATTCTTCTCAAATGATCACCATACAAAGTACTGACTTCTCAAAATAATCTCATCAGCTCTGCTGGGTACAGAACGTAGTCTGCATCCAAGGCAGATGCAAGCCTGTTGTTTAATCATTCAAACCTAAGGAAAACTGGTTCTGACTTCAAAAAGCAATTTAAACAGGACAAAGAGGTCTATTTTAAATAAAAGTCTATAATCCAATATTACTGTTACTTCTGTTTCTGTTACCTTATGTCCCTTACCCCAGGGACCGGAGTTCTCATTACACTGGGTATGTGAAAACTATTTAACATTTGTTCCCAATGGTCTATACACTTGAAAACAGTCTGGACAAAAATTATTAATGAACATAAAAGCTTATTACCTCCTCTCTCTTTTTACCCTTCTCTGTTGCAGAATGGCAGAAACAGCAGGCAGATTTGGGTTTTGTTTGACAAAAAAAGGAGCTAATATTTACCAGTCTCAGTGTTTGTCTTTTCTGTAATGCTCTCCATCGAGAGTGCTTTACAGATACAAATGGCCACAAACTGGAAAGGCCCCCAAACCCACTTATATAAAATACCATCTTCTGCACGCACAACTGGAACCAGATTCATGTTCCATGAGCTCTTGAAATACAGACTCTCATGCCTGAAAATTAATCAAAAACCATCCTGCTGATCATGTAGCAGCTACCAAATCACTGCAAATCACCACCTGACACATTGAAGAACCAATGCATTAAGTGTTAATCGTGTCAGGAACATCTGAGAGATGGTGGGCAGAGGAAGGTATGCTGAGAGTGACCACTCTTGAAAAAATACAGAAGGAGAAAGATGGAAAGAAAAGGAGATAGACAACAGACACAGATCACGCGAGGGTGAACATCTCTGTGTCAGGCTAGGGTCTTGTACTGTTCTCCAGCGAGATGATCCTCGCTCATGTGGTACTCTAAAAATCTCATCTGTGCTCTTTTTTTCCCTTTGCTTTTGTTTTGAATAAAAGCAGACGTTGTGGAAACAGTCAAAGTGGTTGTTTGCATCGCTGCTGCTAGCTCACCATGGTGGGTCTGCCTCAAATGACAGAGAACTGGATTTCAGTTGGTGCTTTCAGCCTTCAGACTCCACCTGAGAGTTATCCTATGTGCCAGGAAAGAGCTGCTGGTTACAGGACTGCTGTAGATTTAAGAACAAATGCTTTCAACAAATTACTGCCTGAGGTGACTCACACTCTTGTGAAAGGCTTTGATAAAACCCGAAGTTTTCTTTGGCCAGGTAGAAACGGGCAAAGGAAATCTGTTTCTCCGCAGCCTGAATGGCATTTCCCTGGATGTTTTAAACTTGCTTTCTTCTCTCTGCAAATAAGTTAAAGATGTGCATGCATGTGCATGTACTTTCATTTGCAAACAGAGAGCATAAAGAAAAGAATACCATTGGGAAACAGAACACAAGGGGATGTCCTCTGCAAAACTGCTTCTCGCACACTAAAGCTCACTAGCAATTTTCGGGAAGGACTTTCTGGGGTAAACGAAAGTCAATGTTTCCTCAGCTCTCCTGATATCATTGGTCTATATTGACTTGGCCTGAAATATTATTTGCAGAGATGATTTTTCCCTCCCTCCCCAACACCTCTCCAACCATCCTGAGAGCCCTCGGAGAGCTGTTCTAACTGGAGCAGAACTGATCGCTGCTACCTGTGAAAGCAACAGTCAGCTGCCTCTACCATAAACTGATATGACTCAATTTAAAGTCCACATGGGAAATCAAGAACAGAAAATATATCTGAGAGACCCTCTGTGTCTCTAATACCTGCCAATATGTAGGACTCAGCAGAAGCTAACCTTTTGCTGACAGACCATCATTCTTCAGTTAACATATACAATAGAAACAACACATCATTTCCCTGTTATTTCAAGTCTATCTCCTCTCTGGATGATCCCTTTCTTCGCTCTCTATTCTTCCAGCATTTCTACTCCCTCTTTGTCTCCTGCAGCCCCACTACTATTGTAAGATCCTTCCCCTCTGCAGCTTCTGCCATCTGGAACCGCCTTCCTGTGTCCCACCAACTCACCCCCAGTTTCATCTGCAAATACATCTCTAGGCCCTCGCCTGTTCCTTTGAATTCCTCTCTCCTTCTGCTGCTGTTTATTATTTAACTCTGTCGTTGCATTATTTAAAGTGCTATTAAAGTGCACTTGGAACAGAGTCTGCACTAAAGCGTCACAGCATGGGAAGACGGACCCTCAGCAAAAATAGTCGAAAGCCAAAATCGTGACAGTTGGGGGAAAGCTGTCTGGGTAGAAGAGAAGGCAGTTTCTGGATGCCAACATGTCTTTTCTTCTCCTGTGCCCAACACAAGAGCCTCTTCAAGATGTCTTTCAATGCACGCAGTTTGCTGGTGAGGTTCCCCGGGAGCCAACTATCCCCAAAGACAAAACTGTCTCTTCTTGTCACATCCTTGCTGCTTCTGTCCACTCAGATCCATTCACAGCCCCAGTCCTTAGGCACAATTATATCCTTAAAATCACTCAGGGAGATTATTTCCTGCAGAAGCAAAGTGCTCTTTCTACAAGCCAAACTCACCACCCCTCTCTAAAGGCATTCCTGCTCCAGCAAATGTGAAAAAGGCATGTCAATGGGATATGGGAAACACAGCCAGGTCCTGACTCAGGAAAATGCTCTGTTTCAAATTCACATGTAATCCCACTGAAGATAATGCAGATGTATAAATGCTTTGCTTACGGACAAGATGACTCACACACTTGGAGAAGGCTTTGGTATAGCCAAAGTTTTTTTCTGGCCAGGTAGACACAGGCAAAGTGAACTTGTTGCTCCACAGCCTGAATGGCATTTCCCTAGATGGTTTTTTCCTTGGAAAATAAGCAGCAAAATCACTATATTCTCCATGAGTTCTCCCTCATCCAGGAGAAGAGAAATGTGAGATGAAAACTTACTTGCTCCAGGACCATAGCAGAGGATGAACATTGGTAAAGCAAACCCACCTTATTGCTCAGCTGGGAACATCTAGCCCATGGGTTAACCTGCTACTCACTGTAACACACCTGTGCCATGGAACCCTGCCTGAGATGCAGAAGACACATTTTCCATTCCCAGGTTCACACCAGCTCACCAAGCTTTGCATTGTGATCTTGAGTTAAGCCATTTTCTCTCCAGGCCTTAGCCTCATGATGTTTAAAATAGCAACTTGGATTTGAACTCTCCTGCAAAGTGCTTTGAAATCCAGGAATGTACTATGTAGGGAGGTAGTGTTTTTAATGTTTCAGGTCAAAAATATAGACATCTTTTCCAAGGCAATGCAGTACTCATGCAGCCATTTAAATGGGTTGAAAGATATTTACATGACAGCAGGTTAAACTGTGAGCTGAATTTTAGGGAGGTCTCTCTGCTTCCCCAAAGAGTTCAGATCATGAATATCATTTTTCCGGTGGGCATTTACGGTTCTTGAATACGTCTTGTGAAGTGGGTTTTGAAGACACTTGAAGAAGGCTCTTGAAAACACAAACAGTTTCATGAGAAGAGTTATGCTTCTTCCC
This sequence comes from Rhea pennata, assembly GCF_028389875.1. NCBI lineage: Eukaryota > Metazoa > Chordata > Aves > Rheiformes > Rheidae > Rhea > Rhea pennata. The sequence goes on from NC_084682.1 coordinate 11,444,997, forward strand.
CTCCAATAGTCACGCACTGTGAGGAGGCTCGCAGGATGAAATGAAGGCAATAAAATCATTAATGATTGCTACAGTCCTACCACTCATGGTGTGAGCTCAACCATTGCATCCCCTCCAGATACACTATAAACCACTGTGCTATGCCAATGCCAAACACTTGCTTTGACAACTGAATGCTGGGATCCAGACCAGGATTTCCAGAGCTGTTTATATCATTCCCCAGGAGGCCAAGAACAAGTTTTAAAGGCCTTTAAAAGATTATTACAAAACTCCATGCAATTCAGCTTGAATAACACCAGTGGATAGTAACAGAAGACAAAAACGCTTCCAGGTTTGACTCTTTTGAGTCACAGGAGCTCAGTAATAGCCCAGGTTTATTAGCAAGGGAAGATTGTTGGGTGAGCAATGATGTGAGCAGCAATCTCCCAGGAAAACACACATTTAATCCATTGGCAAGCAACATGCAGCACTATGATTTGGGAGATTTTTAATTCCTGTCATAACAGCCTGGATTGTCCTTGTTTTTCCAGGAAGGTCTAATCCTGTGTGAAATCACAGTGCATGACATCCATAAGGCAGCTCCATGCTGCAAAACCTGCCTTTCATCTGATGCCTTAAACAGGAAGGACCAAACCAACACAGCAACACAGGACAGTATCATGGGTAAAACTTGTACAGACACTGCACACAGTTATCCTCGTTCTTGAACCTGAATTAACCACAGAAAAACCAAGAAACTGTGACCTGCATAGCACACGCTCGGTCTGCCGGGTGCATCCATTAGCCACAGCCAAGCAGATGATGAATAACCATACATTTCTGTGAGCAGCTGGACAAGTTCAAGGTTTCTAATACAAAAGACTAATTAATCTAGTATTCTCAAAAAAAGAAAAAAAAAAGATCTTTCTCTTCCAAAAATGATTTCCAAAATGGCCCCAAATGTGTTGCAAAAATAACTCAACGCTTTGCTGCGTTCAACCACAGTTCAAATGCAGCGACTAATGTATACACGCTTCCTCTTCCTTGTCAGTGGTGTTCAGATCAGGCGTCTCACTGACAGGAGGTCACTCCAGGACCACAGTACGACATTACACAGCGCACTTTGTAAGGCCTTCACCCAGCTATTCTTGTTTAGCAAAACTTCTCGTGCTTCCCAACAAATCACTGTTATTTTGGAAACTATTGATATTCATTGGCAAATGCTGCATTTAACAGATTACCACTTACCTGCCAGAATATGCTGTCTATTGTATTTCCCAGAAAGCCATCTCTGCCTTCTGATGATACCAACTTAGGTCCCAGAATGGTCATAAATTCATCAAAATCAACCTGGCCATCCCCTGGAATGAAAGAAAATGATCAATGTTTTCACTGAAGTACTGCTTAATGCCACTAGTAGTGTCTACCATGTTAGTCTGGACCTGCTAAGTATCATGAATCCATGCATTCAATAGGGTAACTCCTGCATCAACTTCATTGTACAGACTCAACTTCATTACTATCTCAATGAACAGTTGATGTTGTAACATCCTCAGGTCCCAAGTTAGAATCAGCTGATGCACAAATAGAGATGAACAGGCCATTCCCCAACCCTGGAGAGTTTACAGGCAAGTTACTATACAAGAAAACAACCTATTTCAGCAACAGCCAGGAGTGCTGCCAGGGTTCTGCCTTGTTGAAACAGCCATTGAACAATCAGGTCTCTGCAAAGCTTTTACAGGGCCAACCCTGTCCTCCAGAGGAGGGAGTACGTGGAGGAAAAAGAGCCAGACTATTACAACTCCACAAGGCATTTCATTTCAGCTTCCCATCAGCATCTGTCTGTTTAAAGGCCTCTGTGCTCAGCATGCCGAGCAGGCAGTGTAGACAGTTTCAGTGTCATTAGCAGGAAGAGGAGACTGCTCCTGCCATTAATGAACTGAGCCAACGCAGTTCCAAGCCCCTGCAGTATATTGTATGTTTTGTAAATGAGGCATGTGGCTGTTTGAAGTATATCTAAGCATTATATCAAACATAACTCTTCCCTTGGAGAACTTCTGGGATGCTTAATGAAAATGGCAAAGAAGGGAAATTCATGCATGTTGAAGGATCTTAAAAATACCTGTTTCTCTCAACAGCATGGTTCAATGCTTATACTCCTCTCTTTTTTCCATCTGTCCATACACATATTCCCTTACACTTCACCTCCTCATCCTCATCAATGCTACAGCAAGGGGAACTCCCCCTGCCAGGTTCAGTTCCTTCCCGTATCACCCAAGAGTAGGGCTTGTCTTTTCTAGAGAGACAAAGCACAGAGACACAAACCCACCAAAGGGAGCCCTTTCTCCATCTCCCCAGAGGAGCCTCCCATCACAGGCCAAGCTGACTCTGCAGCCCCATCCTGTTCCTATTGGTTTAAGACATCTTTTTCTTCTTTCATGGGAAGAAAAAAAGTCCAGTATTAGACCAGTTGATATTGGTGGATATATTAGCCTGCCTTCAAGTCTGGAAACCGAATCAGCATAAGATTTTTTTATTATTATTTTTGCTTTAAATTCAGCTGGAACTCACTACATCCGCCTCTTTGTGTAGTTCTGTTGCTAACTTGTCAGGTGTAAGGAGGGTCTAAAGCCACCAGGCTAAATTTCACAGATCAGTGCAATGGTCACTATTAAAATGTCACTATTGACTGCCAGTACCTGCAGCAGCCCTACGTGATGGCTTTACCATATGTACCTCATGCTGCTGGTATTTGTTCTTTTTTTATATTTCATATTCTTGATTTGAGCATACGCACCACTGATTGAAATCTCTCTGTGTCCTTATCTTAACAGAAACACAATGTTAAATAAGCAGATTTAAAGCAACTCCTTTTCCAGAACAGTGATCTCTACACACTGAAGGGCTCAGCCTATGATTTCATGAAGACATCCTGGAGGTGAGATTTCAAGTGGGGCTCTGAAAAGAAACCCGGCAGTGATTCGTAAGAGCTTTGATCCTTTAAGTGGCTTCAGTGCAGCACAGCAGTGAACATGCAAGACGACCCTGTCCACCGTTTAGGCATTGCTCACTCATTCAGGGGTCTGAATGGTGCTGAAGGGCTTTGCAGAGCTGGAGGGGCTCAGCACAGAGCAGGATGGAGCTCATGTCAGGGACAACTTATTAAGTAGAATAGGAAAGGAGTGGGGACCCCACCACTCTGAAAGCCATTCTTTAAAACATTTATAGGCCACAGGAAAATGTACTCTTTCTGCTGTCCCATGGGAGACATCAGTTGATGACATCAAGTCGGATTCTATCAGTCACAGCACGTTGGATCACGTTGTGGAAGGTAATGCAAGGTGACAGTGAATTTAGAGCGATTTACACTGCAGTACACTACTCCAAGGGAAAAGTGACAACAAAAACATACACTACGATGCAGATCGAGTTACAGAAATTAGCCAGACTAGCAAGAAAACAATTTGCATTTTAAAGAGGTTCTAGTACCTACCCCGTATATATTTGGTCTATCCATGTCCGACCCCCAAATATTCAACTTGAATTTTTTACAATGTCATTTCATGCACAAAGGAGAGAAGGAGGAAAAATCCTACACATGACTCAGGAGGAAACAGGTGCCAGGATTCTTGGGTTCTGCTTCTGACTCAGAACAAGACTTTGGGCAACCCCTTTCTCATGACTTCGCTCTGCCTTTGCCAGTGATCATAACTAACTTCACAGGGCTTAATTTTCAGCTTAATTATAGCATTTTCCATAACCTCAGAAGAAAGATTCCATTACAAATGCATTATCCTCTTATTGAGCGCTTTTTCAATTAAAACTGTTAACTAGCAAAGAAGCTAGACTCACAAACATTTTGTTGGTAGAAATAGCCCTTTAAGGTTTGTTTTAAGCTGCAGAAAACAAACCTTCCTGCCATCAGGATCTCAGGAGACTGCAGCATCAGAACATTGAGAGAGAGAGAGAGGGAGAGAGAGAGAGGGAGAGAGAGAGAACTCTCAACTTTGGCTGAAAATTCCCTTTACAATATCCAACAGCCAGGAGAGCACTATTGCAAAAAACAGCATTAAGACTCCAGGATGCTCCCACTGCAACATTGGTTGCTCTCCACAGTCTATGGTGTACCCCAAAATGCCCAGTATTGGCAGCTCCTGGGACAATATAAAGGAATTCAGGCCACTCATCAGCTCATGGGTGCGCTCAGCTTGAAGGCTTGGCTTGAAATTTGTGACAGTACACAGTCAAAAGATCTCTTCTTCCTCCTCTTCACTGCGATAGCCACATGCAGTGCCACAAGCTAGTTTGTGATGTATGTTCCTAGCATCTGTTCCATGGTCTGCAGTGGAGGCAAATCAAAGATTGTGCACGTTTGCATGTTTGGTTTTGCCATGCCTACAGCTATTATTCCTGAGAGAGAGTAGTTTATATCCAGAGTAAGCAATGTGCAGCTTATTCAGAAATTAACTTTTAGATAGTTTTAAGGAATGGAAAGAAGGGGAAGAAGATTGTAGTCTGTGGCATGTGTGCTGTCTACACAGTGCTCACCTTTCTTCAGCTTACATGAATCACTTCAGCAAATCTTGAACAACACTTCCTCCAGCAGTAACCAAACAACTCAAATTCCTCAGAGGTATCCCAGACCAACTTATAATTTGTGTGCTGTCCACATCTACCACCACCCTCCCATTCCCACAATTTTAGCATTAATAACTTTAGAAAGACCTCATCACAGTCAAGGAAAACAACCTGCCCACTATGACCAAAACGAGGTGGGAACTGATCTAATACAGAGTCAACAGTAAGGATGGGGCGCAAGAAGATGAAAAGCTAAAGCTATGAGTGAGTGGCATTCAACAGGTATTCTCCTCTCACCACTCACATCAGTTATAAACGCAGAATAGGTCTAGAAACCTGAGCCATGCTGGGCACAAGTCCCTAATTGATTAAGGCAGTCATGCATTAGTATAACTTATTCACAAGCTGCAGAAGGCTGGGAGACCTTGGTGGCCATGCAGACCTCCTTGAGGTAGACTGCGCAGGAGCAGGGCGGTCAGGCCAGCGTGTTGCCCTGCCCCTGTGGCAGCAGGTCAGGTCTTAGGGTAAAAGGTAAGGGGCAGTTGGACCCAGCAGGTGCAGAGTGAAGCCTTCAGCATAGGATGCAATCCCCATGGTGCTTCACTGACCACCTGTGTGTAATCACCGAGTTCCCACCCATCAGCAGCAATTGCTTGCATGAGGGATACTAGCCCAACATTACTGCAAAAAAAAAAAAACTGAACTCAGCTTAAATGACATGGCTAATCCACCCAAATTATTTATTTATTTACTTACAGACACTTTCTAAGATTTTTCTTCCCAATAATGCTTCCTCTTAATTCTTGCATTACGTAAGAATGTAAGAGGGTTAGCAATCGTGCAGCTAAAACCTTGCATAACTCCAAGTATGACTCAGAACATCGCTGGCCACAGAGTTACATCAGAGATGAATTAGATCTGCTTATCATTATTAGTCCACTAGCATCTGCTGTATGCTAAATATTTCCAGATATTCACAAAGGTTTATTCCCTGCAAGGCACTGTCTCAACTCAGACAAAGACCAGGCAAGTGTGATGATGAAAAGGAATAGCAACTCAGTTCACTGTCAGCAGCCTTGGGAGCAATTGCATGAGCCTGGCTAATCTCTCTATCGCAGAATGGGAAGGCCTGAAAATACCCAGGAACATCACTGGCTCTCCTGGGACTCCTTTCCCTCCACAGCAACCTCAGGTTCCCAAAGCTGGATTCAGGCTCTGCTGCCTGCTCCGCACTTGGGCCAAAGCTCTCAGTGGATCTCTTCACTACGAAGCTGATTGCCGCAATTCGCGCTATTCGTTTTCTAGGTGCAGAATACCTTGCAGATATTATCAGTTGGAAGAGCCATGATGTTAACGCTCTGCTGTGCTGCGTGCTCGGTTTGGCAGTCACCATGGAGCTCAGCAGAGTTATAGCACAGAATAATCTGGCCTGTTACATGTCCAATGTCCATCTTTTGCCAAGTTTGCAGAAGATGATGGAGAGGTCACTAAAAGCAGCACAGAATCAGGAAACTAAGATCTTTTCCAGCTTTCCGAGACATTGTAGCCTAAGGAGAATTACTTTGGACCTCACTGGCCTGGGAAGGGATCTACATCTCAGAATAGTCATTAGCTATTTGAAATAAGTCAATGTGATGTGAAAAAGAAGAAATCACTAATGTCTCAACTCTTAGAGGAGCCTCCTATCACTGAGATCACAGGGAGAAAACTCAGGGTTATATGAACATATCTAGGGGAGCTGAAGACACCTAGGAGCCTCCATCACTTTCTGAAGGGGATTTACTCTCCTAAACTACTCACCCTCAATCCAAATTCATTCACATTGGCAAGGTGCTCTTAGGTTTTCAGGCCAGAGAGATTTCAAGGTGTTATTTCCTCTTACTGAAAGAGCTGGACTTCACTAGTGCTATAGAGCTGAGTACAGAAAATCATAGTCATCTCTCTAAGCTGATGTCCTGAGTATATTTTCAGCTCGTCCCAAGAATTTTGTCTTCTCTCAGTCTCCTCTCCACCTTGACTTTAACAAAAGGGAAAAGGGAAGGTTACATTTGCTGGACGCTGTTTAGCAGGAAACAGAGCGACTCTTTAAGGGAAGGCAAAGCATAGCAGTCACCTTGCCAGGGTACTCAAGGAGGGCCAAGACCGCATAACACCCCCCTGTCTCTACTGTTACACCAAGCCATGCGGCATCCATTTGGCCTGAGCCATTTTCCTGGCATATTTATTGTGGTCTTATGGACTTTTGGTCTGAAATAGCTTGTCCAGGCTGGAATTACTGGACAGGGAGAGATCCTGACTAGCAGAGTGGTAGCCTACAGGAGGTCACCTTGTGGGATTTGGAAGAGGAAAGGGGGAATGTGGTGAGCTAGCACTAGGCTACAAATCTCCCACATCCCAGTGGATGTGCGGGGCTGTGCGGGGGCTCTGGCAAATTCTCCTGTCAGAGCCGTTCTGCTTTGAAGAAGCAATTAAATGCTTACTGGAGCTGTAGGTTGAACCCATCTCACTCCACCCCAGGGAAGAGTCCCAACCCCCAGCCCTCAGTTGCCTACTATCCTTCCAAAAGTCTCCTGCTGGAGCTGCTCCCTTGGAGGACATATTTAAATATTCATTGGGCTAAAGAAAAATGGCAGAGGGAGGGAAAGAAAAAGAGAAAGAAAAACCACACATGGATTATACTGCATGGCAAACCTAGACCCAAGGGCAGGACAGAGGCTTAAACCTGGTTTTCAGAACCTTGTGCATTAAACTAAAACCCGGCATAATCTGGCCTGACTGCTTTCTAAATAAGTCTTTACCCTGGTCAGTCTAAAGATAATCGCCTTCTCTCTCCTCCTTAAAAGTTTCTTGTCAAGGCACTAAGATGAGGCACAAATTTAAATGGAGATGAGAATCTGCTGTGTGTAGACTGATAAGTATTCACTTTTTCTTTTTTTTTTCTTGAGTTTGACCTCCAGAGTGTAGCTAGGTGATATATTTAAAGTTAATGAGATAGTCGTTTGCAGCTTGGGTCCCAGGCTCACACAACGCTCCTGTTTATTTTTATTCTCTTAATAGCTAGCTGCGGTGACTCTCTGTCCCAGTCTGTGTCATTGTTTGTGCCCATAAAGTAACCTGTGCAATAATAATACAGTTTTGTGAAGGCTGTTGCTGCTATGTCTTGAAATGATGTAAAGGATGTGCATAGACTAGTTCCAGCCACAGGATATTTCCCAGACAAGTATTTTGGTTTCAGAGATTTTAAGGTCTGATCACTGCTCTGACCTTTCCCTCAACAGCACCCAAAAGCTCCCTCCATAATTACAGCCTCAATCCATACCTTTAACCAGAGCTAGGGAAAGTCTTTTACAAAACTTTTGACTTTGAAAACACTTTTATTAAAAGACATCCATGAAACGTGGCTGAAATGAAGAGATAAAGCTTCACTGCAGACCTGAGAGTGAATCAGTAACCAAATAGGCATTTTTTTCAAATGGGAAACTGAGGCACAGTATCACCTGCCCAAATGTTATGGAAGAGGAGGTTGCTGGGCAGAGCCAGAAGCTAGACCTCCCTCATCATCCTGCACCACTACCCACAGGCACAGGAGGTGCAATCAGTCTCCAGGATAGAGAAAGATGACAAAGAGCATTTCCTATTTCCCAAGTGTCCTCTTCACATTTCCTTGAGAAGTTTCCCCACCAGAGCTGTCTGCAGAGGGTCTTTGATACTTTAAAATAGGGAAGATGTGTAAAAAAACCCACCACTCCTTGTTTCTCTTGTTCCTCAGGGACAGTAAGAGCCAATCAGACACTCGTTTACTGTTCACCTGTGCTGCCACACATCCCCATAGTGTTAATGTATAAAGTTTTAATATATGAAGTTATTTTTAGGAACAAATTAGCTGGAGCTAAAGGGTGGGGTTAAACATCTTCATTGGAGTCCACCCTATCCCTGAAGGTCAAATCCAAGTCCCACCGTTTTAAGGGAGGCTTTGCAGACCTGGCTGCTTTGGTTCAAGGAGAGCTCCACATAAAAGGTTAGCAAACTGTACAGATGTAGATTGTTGGAGGAGAGAATTTCCACAGGGTCTGATAGGATCAAAGGGAGCCGGAAGAGCAGGAGCCAGAGGGTGCATCTGTCACAGCACCAGGAATAGGACCTTGAGAGTTATTCAATTTGACCAGCCTGTTCACTTGTCTTGCAAGAAAGGGAACTGTTGTAAAGGGCTTGTTTGTTTTTCCATTAAAAAAATCTGTTAATCACTCATGTTTGCCCAAGGGGAGCCTGTCTAGGAGGTGACCTGCAAGGCAGTGATTGAAGGGGAAGACTAAGGGTTCTGGATTTGCAATGCCAGGTCTGATGTGCCCTGCTGTAAGTGGAGCATTGTCTCTGAGACAATAAACAGAGTTTTGTTAATAAAAATCCACTTAGCACTCGTACCAGCCATCAGAACAGAGGCCCACCAGCATATTGGCTGGGGTGACTGAGCTCCATCACAAGGATTAAAACAAGTAGGATGCTTTTAGTACTTGGCTAGAAGAGAGAACTGCAACAAAAACAGTAACTTAGACTGCAGTAAAAGCCATCGGACATCTGCCAAGGAGCATGCTAGCTTCTCGTAACCCCCTGGAAGCTAAAGAATGCCAGAATTAACATCCCTGTGAGTGGCTGTCCTGCAGGTAAATGTGCTGCAGGGCCTGCTGTGCACGGCTTGCCTCCAGCGCGTCTGAGTGTTAGGCAGCTGGGCAGATCTGCTGCAAGACATCAACGCGTCTGCTGCCTTGCACGCACGGTCCCCAAGGACACTCTCTCCAGTGCAAAAGCATCAGGAAAGCAAAAACGAGACGGCTTACTTTGCTGATCTTTGCAAAACTGCAGATGCTCATGCAAGTTGTAACCAGTTGACCCATTTGCCAAATGACTGGCAGAAGCAAAATCACATCCAAACTACAGAGAACTCTGATTACTTTTGCTCACCAGGCCCCAGGAACAGCAGGAAAGCTCTGTTGGCATCATGGCAGCAGTCAGACAGCTCTGTACAACTTTGAGGCAACTGGCAAGTTAGAAGCTCAGTAAAACAGAGGAAAAATGTGCATTCTCTCTAGCATATTCACCCTATGAAATCAAAATCGTGATAGCAGGAATACAGCATTTTAAAGAACAAATAAACAACAAGGCAATCAAATTATAGGGCAAGGCAGATCATTGACCACACGCTGTGCTTTGCAGAGGACTCTGCCCCATTAAGAGCACAAGACACACAGGTTTTAGGGAAGGAAAGAAAACTCTGTGTTTCCTATTATAGGGCCACAGTCATGCTATCTAAGCACTGCATCAAACATGGAATTTGATATTACTTATGAACTTCTTTCTGGTATTGATCTGCAAATTCAACTTGCTTCATCAGCAACAAAAAATTCTCTTCATTCTTTCCAGTGAGAACACATAATATGATTATTTCCATTTTACAAATCTGAACAAACACAAAGAAAGGGGCCTTTATAAATCAAGACAAGTCTCATCAAATCCATTTCCTAGCTTGGCATTTCTCACTGACCAAGTTTCCCAGCTCAGCAACACACCTTAGAAGATCAGCACAGAATTTTTAGAGGAGCTGTTTATTTTCTCCCTAGATATCCTAATACAGCAGGTCCTTCTGTAGTCCCCATCCCTGCAACAAGCTCCAGACAATAGAGTTTATGCAATATCTGATCTTGTTTTCGCTTCTCCTTTGTGAAGGAAACCAAATACCATCAAACCAAAGCAGTGTCTACATATAAAACCTGATCCAACAGCAATACAACAGCTAGGAGAATTTACTCTTAGGGAAACAGTTATACCAACCTGATGAAGTGCAGTTATGCCAGTTTAATCCCTTCCCAAAGGGCATCAAAGCAGAACTGGTGTAAGCGTATGTATGTGAGAGAGTGTCTCACTGCATTAAAATGCAATACGGGTAGTGCCTGAGCAGCAGAACTTTTGTGAGCAAGGCATAAGAGGTCAACAGAAATGCAGTCTGCCATACCAGCAACGGGACTGTCCAAAGCAGAACTGGTTCAAAGTCAGATTGCCTTCTTCTGGGAGGATGGGATATCTTAAATTTTTTTGCCTTGTCCACCAGGAACAGCTTACTGTTTTTTTCCCTTAATTTCAGTATCATTTCTCATTACATTCCCTCAACTGTCTATTAAACTGTCTATTAAAAAGAAGTTTGGGAATATTTAGAATTTTAAATTAGTGTTTCTTTTTTGTGCTTTTTATTACTCAGCAAGATGTCACAGGATGCGCTACACGTTCATTCTTATTGCTGACATGTCACATAACGTGATAAAAGGTAACAGGTAGCTCACTTGTATATACTGATGGAGCCTGCTCATATTTTGCTTAATCAAAGTATTTCCTATTTGTACTATAATAATTTGACACATTGGATTTTTTTTTTCCTCCTGTAGTAGCCTGAAGTTATTTTTCTAGGGTATTGAAAACCAGCTGCTCCTCTAATTAGTACACTGAGTGCTTATTTTATTCCTCAGATAAAAGTGTCTTGTGTTGCAGTGAAACAGTTTGACGCTTAAGTCACACATTCATCTATTTTACTGCTAAAGTCTGCTTAAAGAGCAGGCTTCATAGATAAGGCAACACATTTAATGTGCCATTTCACTGCATTTTTATTGGAATTACTGCCAATTGGAAGAATTTACAAATAATTTCTTTTCTAGTACATAAATATACAAAATATTTTACTCTCCACATACCAACAGAACATTTCAGGTCATTCTTCAGATTGCAGATGAAAATGCATCCGTCTCCCTTATTCTGCAGTCTTAAAAATCAAGCAACACCTAATTTTAATCTTCACTATGTCTAAGGATCAAGTGGACACAAAGGTATAAACTAGGGTAAAATTTCGCTTCTATTTGCAGGCCAATAGCAACCAGCATATTCCTATATGGCATTGCACCCTAGACGTAGAGCCACGTACACTGAACAACCTTCTGCTGGAATATGGTCTGTACACCACATCTCCCCACAAGTAAAGATGAAAGCAAAAATTTGACCTAATGTGATGTGAATCTCATGCTCTGAGTAATCAAAGTACTGTTCTCCACCTTCCTTCCCAAGGAGAGGCATTTCTGCACTCAAAAACTCCTTGTCTTGCTTTTATTTCCCCCAGCACAGCAATACTGTACCATCTTCCAGTAGTTCATAAAAGGATATGTTTCTGATGATTTATAATCTTTCCTTAGAGACCTTGAAATACGCCAGTTATATTCTAATCTTTTTGTCCCTAATTTAGTTTTTTTATGCCAACTAAAATAGTTCTCCCTGCAGCTGCTGTGTTTCGCTTCACCTGGGTGAAATTTTCTTTCCAAAACAGCAAAGAGTGTTGAGGAAAGAAAAAAAAGTGGAGGAAGCATTTTTAGGAAATACAGTAGATATTCTGACCTCTTACGCCTGCCATCCGTCAGAATTGTCGTGAATTAGATATCCAAAGGAACCAGCTCCATTAAGTGAAGATGTGCTGAGAAGGCAAGTGTAACTGGGAGTCTGCTCCTTGGTGAAAGCTGGCACTCTGCCTCTGGACAAAGGTGTGAAGAAGGCGAAGGGCTTCCCCATGTGCCTCCACTTGTTCCACAACTCACCCACAGCAAGAACAGAGTATCTCTTGCTCCCTGGAGCATCTGCTGCCGCTGAGCCTCCAGGCTGCCCCCAGCTACAAAGGCAAAGAAACCAGGCCAATGGGAAACCGTGCGCACAGCCTCTTAGGAATATCTGACAGCAGTCTCTACTGATAGGAAGCTGCTCTATGTTTCTTACTATAGGATTCATTGCAAGTTTGCACTTCCCTATACACAGGAAAACGTATCTTGTTCTAGTTGCCAGCACCAGCTCACCCACTCTTGTGTTTAACCCCCTGGTGTCTCAGCTGAACCTCTCTGAGGCAGCCTTGCTGTGCCGCTTCATCAAAGCTCAACAGACAAATAACACAAGCCTTTTGGCACATCACAGGTCTCGTGGCACTACAGACCAGTGCAATCTGCATCCTTGAAATTCAAGCAGGCAGGGGAGCTGCATCTGGCTACTCTGAGCTCCTAATGGCACTTGGGCACTCCTGGCAAACCTCGCAGCTCCATGCCCACCTGTCAGGGCAACGGCGCACGAACATTCTGGTTTCCATCCTCTTCCCTACCCTGAGCAGAACCCATTCTTCATCGTCCTATGTCTGGTCAAAGGCACCAACATTTGAGCACAACTTGAGGGCTGAGAACTTGGAAGCTTGTGAACCAGTTCAGTTTTGGCACTTCCTCAGTTACCATTTTTAGCATCACCTCTCTGACATTCCCAGAGGCTGTCAGTGGAAAAACTGCTCTGACAGGACACAGTCATCTCTAGCTCTGTCACTGCTAATGCTGGAGATGTAGCCACACACTGGTTATGCTGGAGATGTAGCCACAGCATATCTCCACTCCCTAGACTGTTTAATTCAACTTATAATGCTTAAACAAAATTATCCTTTTGGATTTTGATGGATCTCTTAAAATTTTCCTGAAGAAACAAACTTGTCCCTTGTGCAATGAAAATTAGGAAGGAAAAGAAGGAAGAGAAGGAAAAGTCAAAATGTTATATTCCCAAAATCCCTCTGGAGAAACTAGTGAGTACATAATTAATCCCAATAAAACAAAATGCATTAAGAAAAAAATCTTTAACTGGTGACCAAACTGAATGATTCATAACCCACAGACAACTTAAAGGAAGATAATCAGACAAATAAGAAACCTCCCTTTTGGTTAAAGTTGCTGTCAGGACTCAGGACACTTTTGAAAGAATACACATTGATGTGTGTTTTGCTACAAATAGCTTTGCACCAAGTGTAGGATTAGCTCAGATGAGGAAAGACAGATCTGGCTTGGTCAGAAAATAAATAAGAAAACTCTATAGAGACCGAAGTGACTGAAGGAGACCTCTTCAGGTGATGCTCTTCCCATCAAGTCAGTAATAAAATGGTGCCTTTGTTCAGCAATAGGGACAGTTGGCTGGTGTTATCTGTAAAGGAAGGTTGCTTGTAGCACTCAAAAATCATGGGCCATTAAAAGCAATGTGACGTGTGTGAAGAGTTCCTGGGCAAAATCCAAGTGGAGTAATTGCGGTTTTCACTTACATTTAAGTAGCATTTTCTAACTAAATTCTGCCTTCAGATGCACTGAATTATGAAATGCACCTTCACTTCTGCTCTAATTTGAGGGTTTACTGTGTATTATTAGACAACTGCATGTGCAGCCCCAGAAACAACTGTCCTTGGATAGCTACGAAGTTCATCTCTGAATTATTTATTGAGCTTTATGAGATGCTTTGTGACAGAGGGTGACATACAGATGGGAAATACTCTTGTCATGGTAGTTTATCCATACTCACAAAACCAGTCCAGTATAAAACGCATATGCTCTTTTTTGGAACAAGTTTTGTCTGACCAAGTGAGGCAATCTTCCTTCTACACCTGGAACATCCAGCCATTCCTTGACTTGACTCAGACAAGGCTGCACCTCCCTCCCTGTCCCTACAGAAAACAGGGTTCACGACAAAAACAAAATTCAGACCAGCTCGGGTTGTTCACTATCAGAAGCTTGTCAGTTAAACGAGCCAAGGCAGATACAGCCACTCTGCCATCCTGCAATGCAAATGTACTCCCAAGGTAATTTCTGATGAAAACCTTACGTTTGCACTAGGTCTGTTCAGGCTGGTTCAGATTAAATACGAAGCACTGCCAATTGTGTTACCTCGTTATTAGCAGACACTGGCAGCAGCCTTGTGTGGAGAAATATATGTCTGGCTACGGTACCTGCGGTCACATCATAACTTACAGGTCACGTGCCTTGGGGTGCACAGAAGGATTACTGTCTCTTCCGCAGCTTCCCCTTACTGCAGAGGACTCCTGCCTGCACACGCATTTCAGCCAGCCCAGCTTCCCACCTCCAGACACTACGCCAAAGCTGTGCCTGCTCTCTCGGAAAAGCCTGCAACCCTCAAGACAAATAGAGGCGTCTGAGATTAAGGCTGTATCTGAAACCCTGGGGCATGATTCACATCCCAGAGAGGTCAGCGGATTTGGGCCATGCTGCCAAAAGTTGCTCACTCGCAGTGGGAGAGGAAGGAGGAAGCTATTGCTGGTTCTCACTACATATTCAAGTCAAACTGTGGAAAAAAAATAAAGACAATCCATTGGAGAAAAAAATAGCCGTAACCCATATAGCATTAATTCAGCTTGCAAACTAGGTAGATCTTTCAGATAATATTCCTCTGGTCTCTCAGTGCTTAGGAAATTCCCCGTTACGCTGTCTTTTTTCAATGGATGGTCTGTTTGACGTTCACATAACACTGACTTGTGTCTAGTCTCAAAACACTTTACTCAAAACACTGTGACAATGGGCAGCTTAGACATCAGAACAAAAATGAAAAACAGCACAGCCGGAGCGTATCTTTGGAGTTCTTTGTAGGAATTATTGACCTGGAAGAGATGAAGAATCGTCTCCTATCTTTGCAGAAAACATACCGATCTTTTTGAAAGACCTCAAACATGAATTTAACTCCTTCCATCTGTAGCTCATTACTTTATTTTAACTCCACCATTCCACTTACAGGTCCCTGCACACTAGGAGTGTATATGAAAGAGTACCAAAGTCTCAAGTCTGTGAGACTGAGAGTCAGGGAATAGCTGGAGATGAATCAGAATTGGAACCCAAAGCCACTCTTCTTCCAAAAAAGCACAGAGCTTTAGTAAAACAGTCCATGAATTGGCACCATGCTGAGTTTTGCCTTTGCAAAATCTGAAGAGAAATCACCTAGTTTGTTAAGAAAGGCCAGAAGAACACAGCAAGGCGCAAATGATAGGTTTGGGAGAAAATGTTTTTAAAAACAATGGATTGGACTTTTTTTTTCCTTTAAGGTATGAGATCATTTCAACAGCTTATCTTCTCCATCCACCAGTTTTGATGTTTCTTTCTTTCTCTTTTCTAGGGGAGAATCTGAATATCCTTCAGAAAGGCTGTTATTCTCTTTTCTGCTTCATCTAGGAGGAGGACTGCCTTCCTCACTGCATGAAGATCAAACCTGTGCTCACAGCACATCCTCTCACACAGAAGTAGCAGAAGCCACGCAAGTAAGTTTGTTCCTATCAGAATCACAGCCTAATTTATCAACAACAAAAAAGAAAGCCTATGAGTTAAGCCTAGGAGTTTGCTGTCATTAGCACACTCAAGCAGTGAGCAGGTTTCATTTAAAAGCAATGCATTTTAAGAACCCTCCCTAAGAGCTACTGCGGAACACACGGAATACAATCTGAATATAAATTTGTAGATTTATGATGTTGCTTTCTTCTTCTCTTAAACATCTTTGGTGGCTAAAAGCTCCTACCTTGTGCATGCTGGCTGGCCTGATCAATCTAGCTGTATTGTGTAGCTCATAGATGTATTTGACTTGGATATCCTGAGGGAGGTAAGGAAGCTTCACTCTCATTACCATCCTCTCCCATGAGCTCCACTCCTAGCAGTCTCCCCCATCAAAGGATACTGGAGAGTGCATCAGGTTGCAAAGCATCCCTTTTCAGATTGGGGCGGCATCTGGGACTCTCTGACTTCTCATTATCTCATCTAACTCTACACAGTGCTTCCTCACTGTCATGGACCCCTGTACAATGAAGGCAGAAAGTCTGATTAGCTTTGCATCTTCCTTGCACATTTTAGGCATCCAAAAAGTCTCCCTTACATCTCTGACCAAGGACATTTTAAAGACAGTCCTCTCATTCGGCTCAGCTATGATTGTAGCTTTGCAGCAGTTAAAAAGTCCCCCTTGGCTCCAGGATCCTGATGCTGCATTTCTGTTCCTGTTAATGGTGGGTTCTGTTTCTTTTATTACCTCTTAGTAATCGTTTGAGAAGCTCTCACAGCAGGATTTCGTTCAAAATTATTCCACCCTTCAAAATTTCTCCTTCCAAAACATCAACGCTTCATTACAACACAGCACAGCTCTCATCCACAGCATCTTTTACTGGCAAGGAGCAGATAAGGCCACAGAGTCAGGCTGCAGTGCCTGCGTCGCTTGGTTAGGCATACTGGTCATGTTCCACTGAGCCCTTCACTTCAGCATCACTGGGCCAGGCACTGCCCAGAAATGAACAGAGAAATGTTGCAACAGTCTTTTACATCCCTATTCACCTCAGTCTATCTTTGTGGTGGACAGGCATCAGGGAACCTAGGAGATAACTGCCTCCAGGGATACAAGGACGCTCACATGGGCATTGAACTACTCTGTTCCTAAAAAAGCCAAGGAAGTGGCATGTAGAGGAGACAGCAGGGGGACACTTACACAGTGTGACACAGCCTGTGTGTAAATATAGGGCTTCAGCTTCCAAAGTTGCTCTCTGCAGGGCTGTCACAAGAATTTCAGAAACCCACAAAGGTGTCAATAAGATGATTCTTCCTCCCAGCCCCTCATGGCTGAGCAGAAAGGATAGGGGCATAGGCTCATGGGCTCTACTGCAGGCTGGTTGCAATGAGAGGTTGAGCTGTTTCACCTCTCTGTACTTCTGTTTTCCCCATTGTCCTTCTTCTGCCATGCCTATGTTGACATGGGTTCAATGAACTGGGAGATCCACCCAGCACTAGTAACACACACACACAAAAAAAAACAACTGTGAGGACTTACCATCCATGTCAAGGCGCTGCATGATAATTGCCAACTCCACCTCACTGGGCATGTATCCCAAGGAGCGCATTGCCATGCCCAGTTCTTGCTTGGATATAAAGCCATTCCCATCCCTGTCCAGTACCCGAAAAGCTTCACGGATTTCTGTGATTGAGAAGAAAGAAGAGAGGAGTTATCAGGGTGGAGGACGCCCTGGTCAACACATATAGACACGAAGGACAAAGATAAAGCATAAATTGTTTTTTCTAACATTAATGAGACATACTTGATAATATCCAGGCAGTGTATTCAGGATATGCTCACACATGCCTGCATACAGGTGTGTGCATGAGCTCACTCATGCAAATGTGTGTATGCAGACGGATTTATATATACAACTGCATCCACATCCATAAATACAGAACATTATATGCCTGCTCACTTTGTATTTTCTGTGATCAAATATCATTGCAAACTAATTGGTCAATACAAAGCGAGTTCCTTTTCCTTTTGCAGTATCTGCCCTGGACTGCTGCAGGCATAAGTGAGTCATCCTAAAGTAATGCCTATCCTATGTATGGGTGCCCAACAAACCTGGGCCCAGGGGCTTCTCAAACAGTCCTTCTCTAAGCCACTCAGCACACCTGCAAGGTAGACTGACTTTGCGTCATGCCAATATACTAAGCTCTGGTTCCTTGGTGAGATCAGCATCATCGCCAGCAAAGGCAAAAAGGCAAAGGGTTTGGCTGATAGTCAGTGAGGCAGCGAACAGGAGAAGTTGGGCATGAACTGCCACCCCTGCAGGGTCCAGTGTTCTATAGATACAGCTAGATGTGCATTTTCTCCCTTGTCCAATAAATGCTGATGTACATCTTTTAAACTGTACCTGGGCAATTTCCATCACTCACTGTTCGTCATAGCTTCTCTCCAATTTATATTGTTATACAGCTATAAACAGCCTCAGATCAATAAAAATACTGACAGCCTCAAAGAAATCACTTCCACCATTCTTCACAAGCCTCGATCAGCTTCTGACATCTGATTTTGTTTTGTTTTTTTAACTCTGGCATATCCCCCTCCAGCCTTTAATAGCTGCTTTGAACTTGAGCAGCACACTGAAAAACTCCAGTGTGGCCGTGCCCTTCCAGGGCCTCAAGAGCACTACGTGTTTCCCACATCTCACAGATTTCAGGGCTTTCTTAACTTGAAGACCCACGACCAAGCTCCCCAGATTAAGTGGCTCTGACTGCTGAAAATGCCAAACAGAGCAATTTTAACATTTCAGAATGCTGGGAGCTTACTCAAAGGGATTTGGTTGGAGATGGGGAGAAAGAGAGGGAGCTGATCTTTCAATTTTGTTTAAATAGTCATGCTATGAAGAGAAAAATACAGGATGTTTTATTATATATCTTTTGGGAAGATAATCAAGAATTAATTGGTTCAGTAATCACATCAGCCATCCCTTTTTGATCTTTGCTGAAATACATACATTTCTTGTTTAGAGGATTGTTAGTTTATCTTTCTTAGGCACTGGCTGCAAAAAGAAGAGCTAATTAATGCAAACCAGCTACAATCATAACTTTCTTCCAGCACCGAAACCTACATAGTGCCCGGGGAAATGCAAGTCAAGTCTCGTGGACTTTGGGGCAAACATTGACCAAGAGACCCTGATGTCCAAACACTCTTCCACCAACTCCACTTCTTGACAGAGATATACTGTCCACGTCCCACTACAAACTCTTCTCTTGGGCCAACAGAAGCTGTGAAAATCCTATTGCAATGTAATATGCTATGAGAGATGAAGTACAGTCGGGATCCAATAGAGAATAAGGCTATATGAAGAATCACCTGGTGGCTTCCACAGCAAGGCTGCTGTATCAGAGTAGTCCCATTGCTACATGAAAGCATTTCATGAAGAAGAAAGAGGCAAAGGGAAAGCTTTCTTCAGAAAGCAGTAGCTTATTTGGGGGGGAGAGGGGGGGGAAGGAATTCTCTACCAGGAAGCAAAATGGATAGAAAAAGTTTGCCCAGCCCTGCAGAATTTGGGCACTAGCCTCAGAGAAGGAAAGTGTTCTCAGCCCAGCCACAAACTCCCAATATGTCATGCTTCCCTCTCTCCTCTGCTCCCCATGTATAAGTGAAGTAATAGCACCCTGCAGCAGGGCTACTTAAAAGGTAATGCATGGTCCACCCGGGAAAAAACTGAGGGTATATAATGCACCAGGAAATGGTGTCGGTGACATCGTTGCTAACATGTTATTTAAAATTTTAGAATTCAAAGGCAGCTTCTAAATTACCTCACATCAAAGTTCACACAGCTCCCTTGACAACTCTGCTTTAGCAAAGTCTACTTCAATTTAAATGTGCTGCTTTCTACTATGTGTAATACCCTAGTGATGCGCCAGGGCCAGGGCACTTCCATAACCTACGGTTTATCTTCACCAAAACTGTGGTTAATCATGATGAAATACAATCAATTTTTAATACACCTAAAGAGCCCACTGATGTCAAAAGGGAAGATATTATGAATTTCAATGAATATTGGACCAGATCTGTGGTATCTATACTTTTGGTTCACGCACGAATCAGCCGTGGCTTCTTTAAACTTAAATGCAACCCTGGATCCACCTTCTCTCCCTGTCAGCCCAAGTAGTGCAATCTCAGTGATATGAAAAGCTGGTGAGGCTGTTCAAAGCAAGCTCGGCTGGAAGTATCAGTACATAATGCAAAGAGCCTTTGGAGTAGGAATGAATCCCATTAGACACTGCCAGCTGTAGTGAAATCTATTTTCATACGCTGTGCTGAAAGCTGAAGTGCAGTAAATATTACATCAAAATCAATTAATTTTAAAATAAACTTTTGACAGCTGAAAAAGAACTGAAAATATTGCCAAGAACTGAGAAAGTATTTTAGAAAATAAAATATGAATCTACCTTCAGAAAAGTTTACATGTGAGCTAGACTCATCCAAATCACATGAATAAATTACATTTGTACAGTGGCGTCACTGTAGTATTTCTGCATCTAACCATCTAGTGAGTATGCTCTCCAGATACACTGATTTCAAAAGGTGCATTTAACAGCACTGAAACATTTTAGCCTTGATCAGAGGAAAAAAAGCCTGAAACCTCACAAATTTTGGTTCTAGCTCTGCTTCATACCTTTCAGAAATCTGAACTTTTGACCAAGCCTGAAACATCTTTTGCATGCCAACTTCTGACCTCAAATGGAGCTTTTTTCACTCATCACTCTATAAATACCACTTTGTGCAGAGGTACATTTGAAGAGCTATTTATAGGTTGAACACACTGTACAAGAAGCAGCTACGACCTCAGACAGTGCCTCCTTTTTATCTTTATATGTAACACCACCTTCTTATCAGCTTTTTTTTAATAGTAATTCCTGCTCTTCTGGCATACTCCCGGCTGCCGTCCTGTGCAACAGCTAAGGTGACAGCCACCAGGTTGTGCCTGGTGGAGTTCAGCCCCACTAGCTCTCCTCAAAGTGCTCCAGAAGCGCTGATACTGACAGCGCTCCATGAACCAGTGGCATCCTTGCTGGCCCTCACCTTTACTTCTAGCTGTTATATTTCATTACCCAAAGCTAAAAATACATCAGTATTTTCCCCATATGACTTTCCAAATACGTTGCCTAGCTCAGAACTGGGAGCAGACATGGTCCATGGGGCAAATCTTTCAGCACAGATTTTGCCTGAGCTTAGAAGAAAGTTTAGGACCTCTTCTATTTGGGCAGGAAGCAGCTCTGCATGGAGTCACTTTAACCTGAACAGTATCACAGAAAGTAAACCCTTGTTTTGCTTTTACAATGAAGAGTAAAAGCTATACACAAGGAGTTGAGAGCAAAGGGATGTTGCCCCAAAAGCTGTCTGCGCTCCTCCTAGCCTTGATGACGGTAGCCTTCACATCAAACCAAGCACATACACTTAGATTTCACTTCCCCTGGGAGCATTAATAAATAGGTATTCTCCACTCTACTAGATAGCATCATCTTTTACTCCTGAAAACAGGAGGTTGAAAAAGAACCAAAAAATTAGTGGATAAGCAGAAAGAAGAGAAAATATAGAAAGATTTAAATTATGAAAAGTAACCTATTTTGCTGGGTATGGCAGTGGACCAAGTCTCTGGAAACTTCATTTCTTCTCAGTGAGCTAGCCCTCTTACTGCTCTTCTCCATGCCTCTGCATCTCCAGCCTCACCAGGAACAGGGATAAATCTCTTCTGTGCAAGGTGATTCAGATAAAAAAGTGCTTATGCAACAGCTAGCTACTACTGGTAGCACTAAACCATCTTACTCCCAGAATTAATTCAAACAGGATCAGCAAGGAATGCTGTTGCATACTTTGTCTGATGGACCATATGCTAAACAGCCATCAAGTGAATGGGGCGAGGGGGATAGAAGTGCCTAACAGGGATCAGTGTTCAGTTCCATCCTATTTAACCTCCTTCTCCATAACCTCAAAGAATTAGCAAAGGTAACATTAATTATACAAAATGTCACCAAGATGAAAAGTCTAGTAAGGAGAAAGAAGTTGTACTGTGTGAAAGAGGCAAGATTAAGTAGCAGAAAGGGAGATCAAGTGAGGCTCGGTTGGACAAGTGGAGCCAAGAGGTGCAAAAGCCCAAGCCAAGGCTGGCAGGGGAGAGAGGGAACAGCGCAGCAGCAATGCTGAAGCCAGCAGGACACACGCAGGTTATTTACCGATGGAGTTCGCTTTTTTTTCCAAGATTCCTTTCAAGGTTCTTTACAGGTTTAATCGGAAAACATTTCTATCTGTCCACTGCTCCGAGGAAAATTAGCAAATTCAACTGAAAGAACAACCTCTGAAGAAAGTTACAACTTTTTAACCTTTCATACCTCTTAGAGGACTCAGGGTGCCTAGTTCATCTCCTGTTTAGTAGTTTTTAAAGGCATGTTTCTCAGGAAAGTTTAGCCTAGTGTTCTTCCCCAAGTGAGGCCTTATGTTTCACAAGAGCTGAGAGCACAGTACTCATTTCTCCAAGTTATTTGAGCACGCAAAAGGTGTGTGGGGTGTGTTTTTAATTAATTCCCACTCTTTCCTCACATTTAACAGCTGCACATTCCAGGTTTCCTATTAAAGCACAAGGCAATTCAATTACCCCCACAATCCTCTGGGATGAAAGAAGGAAAGAATCAGGTGAAATAAGGACTTTTTTTATTACCTCTCTGAAGGGCACGAAAGAAGACAGCTGTCATAGTCGGGCTTGACATTCAGTCTAGCAAGTCGTTAATTCTCTTCATCTGAACCCGTAAAGATCCAAAGACAACTTCCTCACCTAGGGTGGTCACTCTGCACCCATTCCCGTCAACACCTTTCCCTTCAGCCTTTCACAGACGCAGTTGCTTTGGCCATTGGGACACTGACCTTGTGCTTCCTTTCCAATCCCCTAAATTCGCCTTTCTGCAAAGTTCAGTAGCAGGTTTATTTACAGATGATTTCTCTGTGGCTGGTAACTAGAGGCAACCATCATTACTTCTTGTTTTGCTTCCTGAACAAAAATGAATCACAATTCTCCAGGAAATAAATTCAGCCTGAGCTACTGCTGTCCACTAGCTACCCCCGGGCACTGCAGATGGTTTCAGTTCATTTCCCTGTGTATAAATACCACCATAATAAATTCTGTAATTACACCGTAACTACCACACCCTAAGTGCATGATAATTACAATCAGAGTCTTCTATGGTAATTTTCATCAGTATAGTAAGAGAAGAAATACCTCCACCCTAAATCTTGCAAGTCATCCCATTGATTTAATTACAGGTTTGGGCACCAAAGTACAAACTGAATGATCAAAAAGCCACAAATAACACGTCCTGGAGTGAACCGTTGAGTAAGTCTCATATCTACTATGCCCATCTATTTCCATTACTCCATCTGCCATGCTTAAGTTTGCTTTTTTGCCACAAATTGCAACAAAGTGTCAAAATAACTACATTTTTCTTCTAATGGAAACATCCCATCCCTTTCCCTCCAAAAAAAACACTCCAGTTGAAAGTGTCATAATTTTTTGTTTGTTATTTTCAATCTAAGCAAAACACTTCAGCATTCCCAGATCAAACTGCTTTGCTTCAACCTGGAACTGTGTCTACCTGAACCGCAGCAGTATCTCATGGAGATTCAGGTGCCAAGTGCTGTCCTTTGGGATTGCCTGTGTGGGATCTGCTCGATGTCACCAAAATATGCAGGGATCGAGCTGCAGTGAGAATGGGACACAAAACCCTTACCTTAATAGTGCCCTCAGTGCTATGACAACTCAGCTAGACACAGTGATGTCAAACTGGCAAAGCAAATTGGTTCTACTCAATGCAATGAAGTATCTCAGCTCAGAAAGGTCTGCCTCGAAACCAAGTGCTCCATCTTGTTTTTCCTTAATGGGACTGAACTTTTTCATATGCAATTTGGCAGAATTTATTCTTTCCACAGGAAAATAAATGATTTGTGGAAACTACATTTCTTGTGGTTATATTCCCAAACAAATTTAAGAATTGCCAGATAATCTGCAGAAACACACCATTACCTTATAAATAAACAACATAAGTGTATCTGCTGTTACTAGCTGCTTGTTTTAAATGGAAGTTTTCAGTGCAAGCAACAGGAGCTGGACTAGGAATACTTCAGGATCTTCACTCAGAGGACAGGCCAGCATGGACAGCAGCAGTCAAACTTCTTTATACAAAGCTGCCCTGCAAGTGTGGCTGTATTCTTTATGCAGGTGGTACATGCAGAGCAGTTTATAATTGCACAAGTCCTGCAGTATCGCATGGAGTCAGCAGGAAAGCGTGGTGCTGAAAGCAGCTGTCAGAAGAATTTGGCAATATAACAACTTTCCTTCTTTCCTATAAATTTCCCTACAGTGGCCAGAATTGTTCAGCTCCTCCTGAAGTCAACGGAAGGATGGATGGTGTTCGGAGGCATCGTACTCTGACCCCCAACTAGTAAATAATGCAGAATGATTCAGTAAGCGTGGAAATGAAAGGATTTTTTCCCTCTCCTTTATTTGGAGCTGATCAGGAAAAAAATGTTCAGTTTCCTTTGCCTGAAATAATGTTTAAAATATAAAGGGAAGATGGTGATGAACTACCTCTAGGAACATGTTTTGTTCCCTTGGTGCAGCATGCAGATCTGCAGCTGCAATGGCTCTGTGCATCACTGAACACAGGTTGCAGCATTATTGATTGCTCAATCAATTAAACAAGGTGGGAGGGAAAGGCCAGTAAGTCTACCCCAGCCCTCCAGGTTTTCACCCCAGGAAACTAAATATACAAATTGGTCCTGAGCAGGGAGGGATGAATTCCACAAAGGAACTGCAAAGGAGATTGGCAAGGACGGAGGGAGGAGGCCAGGCTGCTGGGCAAGATGAGAAGAGCAGGGCTCAGCTTGCAGAGGAGATGCTTGATTTCCATCTGTGATGCACTGAAGAGAGCAGGGAAAAGGAGGAGATGTCCCAGGGACAGAGGAAAGCTATTTCAGGTGAAGAATAATGTTGATCCAAGAGCAAATGGATATAAACAGATTTAGCCTGGCAATTAGAACAAGATTTCAGAGGCTTAGGAATCACAATGACTGTAGCATTTCAAAATTAGGCTTCATTGGTTCTGGGCAGCTTCACTTTCTAGGACACAGTTGCCTTTAGCAGTAGGACCCAGGAAGCCCATGTCCCTACTCTATGCTAAGACAAATATTTAAGACTATAAATGCATGTTTGCTCTTTGTATTTCAGTGCTCAATGCAGGAGTCAGCATATTAACAATGCCGTTCCATGTTAATTCTTCCAAGAAGGATCATGTACTGACATGTATCGTCTGTTAATCACTATTTGAAAACTTAACCCAGATCTCTGGTCCTCCTGATGTATTGCTGCATTCTTGGCTCTGTACTTCCACTCTCTCAACCAAATGGCTCTAATAGAGTTTTTTTTTGAGCATCCACAATCAAACAAGTCATCATAAACAGTAGCATTAGGATGGACATTGGCTGCATAAGCAAATGTCTCATTTTTATTCATTGGACGGAGAGTATCTTTTTAAAAGTCTCTGCATTTTATGCAAGACTCTACCGTATATCATTGTCATTTTGCAGAACTGGAGACAGTCATGGAACCTACACTGCACCTAATGCCATTTCCAGAGGGGTGTTTTGGTGTCCTGACACAACCCATGGGATCTTGTGCACCCACAGGCGTGCTGGATGGAGCATTCAGTGCAACAGTCAGCAAACATCTTGCTTTGACTGGTTCCACACACAAAAATCTTCAGTTGAAATGAAGGAAAACATTTGAGAAAAATAGGCAAATCCAGAGATTTCTACAAGACCTGCAAAAGGAGACAAAAGTCTCCTTTTGTTCCTCATTTCATGGATTATTGACCTGCTGGAAACCACCATGCAAACAACCCCAGAAGTCCATGTCTGCTTATCTACAGGCTGATACGGCTCAGCCACTGTACACCATTTGTGCGAGCCACTTCTACCCTTGTTTTGATCCCTCTCTGGTAGGGCTTCTAGTCCTTTGTGGCTCTGCTCTCATGATGAGACTGTCAACAAGGTGGGCAGTAAGGTTAAAGGCTTCTGAGAGGCTTTCTCAAAGAACAGTAACACAGTAACACAGGATTTTCAAAGTAGAGTGAAAATTCACTATTCATTCTTGGTTTTTAAAAAAAGAAAAAAAGAAAAAAAAGAAAAGAAAGTAACCCCAAACAACGAAATAAGAATGTCAGCATGAAAGACACAGGATTTTCAAAGTAGAGTGAAAATTCACTATTCATTCTTGGTTTTAAAAAAAAGAAAAAAAGAAAAAAAAAGAAAAGAAAGTAACCCCAAACAACAAAATAAGAATGTCAGCATGAAAGCAAATAAGTTTAAAATTTTAAGATGCATGCTACAACTTTTGTTTACAACCTAAAAACCTGCTATTAAGAAAGTGAATAAAGAGAAAACAGAATTCCACTGTTTTCCAAATAAACCTCAATCTCTTCTTTCACTAATCCTTTTGTTCAGAAATAATCTTTATCCTTCCCCCTTCCTTTATATACAGCATGCACAAAGCATTTTCCCTCCTGTGACATTATACCGCTTCAGAAAACTTCAGGCACGTACATATTCTCCTGGGAGCATATGAGTCTTGTAGAGCATTGTTTAACTTCACAAAATTTTTCTACGCTAGCTAGATGTAAACCTATAAAATCTGGAACGGCTGATCTAGTGTATTGACATCAATACTCAATTCATCATCAGAAGTGAAAAATTTACAGGACATAAACAGGGTAACGGACTTAAGACTCTACTCTGTAGCAGCGATTTGATTCAACTTTGCTTAGGGACGACTCACATTAATGTTGGGAGATAATGTCTGCCTTTTTTTTTTTTCTTTTTTTGCATCCTCTACTGATTTACTGTTAGAACAGTCTTCATACATTTCTTACCAAAATAAGAATTTCAGTCTGCAGTTTTGCCTGGCAATATTGTTTAGGAAATAAAACCTCTCCGGTCATTTGCAGCTATTTCCCTGTGCTTTGCAAAGGTGGCTTAATTAGAGTTTGAGAACTCTCTGTTGGAAATCTACTGCCCAATATTCAAACGTAGGTACCTGCTATTTAAAATAATGTCCTCGAAACAGCTACTCAGAGATTCATTTGTTACGAGCAGCTCCAATACCCAGAGAGTTGGCTCCAACAGGCAAACTTCTTTTCTTTTGCAGAATGACCCCTGAGTCAAGACAGGCAGTAGCTGGAGCAAGTTTGGCATAATGTTGCTTTCCAGTTGCTCTGCCTTCAATTATCTTCCATATCACTAACCAGTGGCACTACTAAATCCAACAGCTGCCTTTCTATGGCTGTACTAAGGAACCGAGGAGTGTCTCAGTCCTTGTCAGCAGCAGTTCAGGCCTTCAGGGGTTGGCGCACACACCGATAAGGTCATTGTGAGATAGTGCTCATTGCTCTTCCATAACCTCCTCCTGGTAGGACTGGTGTGTGGAACAACAGGTTCAGATATTGCTCCATCTCCATGCTAGTCGGTAAACTTATCCCCAGGTCTTTAGGTTTATTTACACTGGGTGTTCTGCAGTATTGCCACCTCACGTTCCCTAGAAGAGACACATCCCTTGGAAGAACCTCACTACACCTTTGATTTAATGCTTTTCCATTCCAACTTGCTCATTCCCATGCACTTTCTGTTCCCCAAGTCTCAGAATCTATTCCTTCCCATTCAATGACAGGTTCCCCCTCCCTAAAATTTGAAGTGAGTTTAAGATATAAATTGCTTCACTGACAGCATACCTTGTGAAAAGGAGCTTGGAGACAGTTGGCAAAGCAAATCCAGCTTTAACATGCCCTCTCCAGATCTCCTTCCTTCTTGTGCTGAAGCTTGGGAAAATGAGATTCTTTCGACAAACAAACAATACTAGCTCAAAAGGAGGAGAAATGCAGAGCAAGCAAAATTTTGAAATGAATTTTTCTGTGAAGTATTGAATAATGCCAATAATGTAGTCTTTGTCTGAGCGCCAGAGACAAATTATAATTGCTGCTATTTATGCACAGAAATTCAAATTTGAAGGCACAGAATTTAATTGTTAGCTTTTTTCTCTGCTTTGGCCAACATTTCCCCCCCCCCCTTCATTATTTTCATCTGAAATTGCACAGTAAAAATGGGTATGCATTTATATTTTCTGGCTGGTAATTACTACAGTCTCTTACCTCCACTGAACACTTTTATACCAAGGTGATCTTCATGCAGACACAAATCCCTGAGAAACTAGTAATAACCTAACAGAGGAACTGGGCTTTACACCTCACTCCTCATTAAATGAATCCTGCAGTACCAATACTCTATCACCGTCTCGACACCTATTAATTGCATTGGAAATTCCCTTGGTTACCCAAACAGATTTGGAATCGCCAGTCATCTCCACGTAAAGAAGGCTGTTTGGAAAAGCTGAAAAAAATATATATATAATTTTTATTCTGTTGTGCAAACTCCAGGTAATGCATACAGCTGTAAGAATTCACCACCGGAGAATGGCAAGCGAAAACGGCAAGCGAGCAGCCCCGAATGAGGGAGGGAGGGACGAGCGGAGGCCCTGCCTGAAGTGCAAACTCTGCCATGTGATAAATTACAATCCTCTGCTTGGGTGAGTTTTGGGCAGCTCAGCTGCGCACTGTCTCTTCCTCAGCCTTCTGGCAACCACTATCAGGCCATAATGGTTAAAAAGGGGCAAATTTCCATTCTTTCAGTTGAAGGAATGACGAGGGAAATACTGGAAGGATCTGCCCTTTGGTTTGCTTTTCTTCAGGTATCTTTGCAGCATACCACAACTAAATCTCACCAATCATTCCCTTTCAGGAACTGTTTCCAGAAAATGCTATATTGCAATGAAGACCCACTATTTCATTGCCATGTTATTTAATATTTTTTTAAAAGTGAAATTGTAAATTCAAAACGAACTACTGCAGTATTACTGAAATGAAACACTTCTATTATTTTCAGTTGAAAAGGCCATTGTCAACAGGGAATGTAATCAAATCTGCATTTTTCTGATGGAAAATGTTTCCACTGGAAGAATTACAATCAGCTCTAACTCCTCTGCTCCCTCCGTTCTCTTTGGTCCAAGTTTATTACTTTACAAAGTATAAGGCAGATTGAGAGAGCTTTTCCCACCCTTGCTGCAAATCATTGCTACAACATACTCATTTAGAGACAGGAAGCATCATAATGCTCTAGAGCAACACTTTCAGCCTGTCATTTACACTGATATGGCTTCAGCATATTTTACAGTTCCTTCACATCTCCTTTTCCAGATAGCAATAAACTCATTGCAAATCACTACAAAATCTGAATTTTGCCCAGAGCACCATTATCTGAGATTTTCTTTCTAGCTGCAGATATATCTGCAATAACAGAAGTCGTTCCTATATTGTATTAAAAACTAATGGAGGGGAATGGAAATTGCTGTGGTCTTTATCTCTGGACAGCATCCAACCACATGTCCTGGCACATGGGACGTGCTATTGCATTACATTTGCTGGCCTCAACCTGCTGGCTCACTGATAGTGATGTTGTGCTAGATCAAGGTTCCCAGGAGGTGATACAGAAACCATAACGGATGCCCCGTCCACTCAGGTTGCCCCAAAGTATTGCTCAAACAGCTAAAAATTTCTGCCTGAGTAGACTTGCAGTCCCATGGGAAGCCAGGAACTGCTGGTGGAGCTGCGCAGGAAATCCTGTCCTGAATTTCAGAGATGCTCCTTCACATCCTGCTGTGGTACAGAGAACGGTGTGGGTTATGGCCTGATAGGCTGCAGCTGGGAGGAAAATGAAAGGAATTTTCAGAATAATGACTATTAACTGCTAAGTTAACTTCAAAAAGTCTGGTGGGTTTGCAGCCACTACCAACAGTGTTGGCAAAAGAGAAGGTTACCAATCAGCCTCAGGGTTTTCCTGAACCAAGCGGTGTCCACCTAGGTTTCTAGTCAAACGCTTGTGGAAGCAGATGAAGATGCGATGAGGCCAGTTTAAATATTGACAACTAGAAACATAAATGGATAATTGAAACCTGCTCATTGATATCAGCTAGTTTATTCTAGTGATCCAGGGACTCATACTTCTGAAGGAGATTATGTGAAGCCTGTTAGATCATTGAGATAGAGAGGCTAGCTCAAGACCCTCAAGGTTTGGAAGATTTTACTTACATATGCAGAGAAAGTATTTCCTTACAAAATGCTTAATACTAGGCTTAGGAGAAATCCTTCTGCTTTTCTTTTTATTGTATTTATTTCTTTTTTTTTTTTTTTTTGCAGAAAACAGGAAAAATACTGATAGAAAACTTGCAACTTCCAAATATTCCATGAGAGTGACTGAAATATTTATATTTCATTCTTGTTTGGTTACTTAAATAAAACTTCAGTTTTTACATATCAAAGGCAAATAAATATAAATCATTCCTAAGCATAAATTTTTGTACTTTTATATCATGTGCACCTGAAAGCACTGCTTGAGAATTCAATTGTAAAATGTGTGTTAGAAGGCGGCATGGACAATCTGGTCAAAAAGCTGGAAAGAGCTTTCTTTAACCATGAGCTTCAAGACAGTCTAAGTAATATTCAAGCATTCCTTTATTTTCACTTTCTAGCTTTCATTAACATTTTTTCTTTTCTTTCCTGTCCTGAAAACGGAAACAAGTTTGACAAGTCTTTCTCTGATGAAATGAATAGGAACACTGTGGATGTGATGGAAAAGAAATGAGATTTGGGTCCTTTAGTAGCAGTGACAGCTTGCTGGGCTCACACTAGCAAGGCTGCATGGACAATCAGATCCATCTGAGCGAGGACACCAGTTAGTAGAGTAAATTTGGTCTGGGTCTTGGTGATTTAATACTCACTGAAGCCATTCAGGCTGTGGTAGATGAGCAAAATCCTCCCCAGGCCATGTTTCTTTACAAACCAAATCCTGACAGTAGCCATCGCAGCCTTTCTGCAGCACACAAAATGTTAAGACAAGGGAAAACTGGAGGTTTCTACCTCTGATTCATTTCCATCGCTTCTCGCCTTGCAAGAACGATTTTTAGGGAAAGAACACTAAAGTTTACATGTCAGACCCAAGAGGGACAAGAAGTGGCAGCAGTTTTCTATGAAATTGCTGTTGGCCAGGTGAGGAACATCAAGAATGATGCTCCCAGGTCATACCCAAGGTCTACCCACTTCCCCACCCCTCTTCTCACTGTTGCCTGTATGACTGTAGAGTTGGCAGTTGGTTTATTGCAGGGAGTTTGCTCCCTCTGTAGAGCCCCAATTCTTAGAGCCTAGTTTAAGCCCTGAAGTATTTAAGTTTTGAAGAAGCTAGTGCCAACAGAACTTAAAGCCCCATTAATTGTTCATCTTTTTTGAGCTGATGCAGTGGAATGCAATAGAAACTGTATTTTTTTAGTGATAAGACATTCTTTTTACACTGCAGAGTGTGCTTGGTGCAGAAGGGATGCCTGCAACGCATCCTAACTTCTCCAGCTACTTCAATCATTCAACTTGGGCAGTCTCTCCCAGCTACAGAGAAGACTACAAGGACTCTGAGTGAATACCTTCTCCTTCCCTGCTTTCATGAAAATTTAGCATGCTTTTTCCAGACAGTCCTCACTGGAAAGTATATTTGTATTGTGGTCAGTCTTCTGCTCTTGGGAAGCTGGCACTTTGGTACCCAGTTTCAAAAAATTCAATTGTTCCTACAACTGTTAGGGTGACCTGCTTGCACTACACACCATAGGAGCGTCCTACGTTTGCGTGATGACTCCAGTATTACTAAAAAAGGCTGTCAGTTGAAAAATAGCCTATATTTCTCAACTCTAAGAATAAACTTAATGCTGCACTTCACTTCTGGTGTTCCCATACACTAATTGCTGAGTACAGCATTTCTGGCTCAACCTACTCTTCTTTAGGGTAATCTAAATTAGTCTGTGCATTGAAGGCTAATTCTGCACGCCTCAGAAAGCAACCTCTTGTAGGTTTGGAAGTATCTTCATCTCCTCTGCAGTAGGGCTCTTCATCTGGTTGACTTCTGGCCATCCCCAGCCATCCTCTAGACCACAAACTCTTCAGTGTGAGCAGTATGGCTCCTCATTCCTAGTTGTTACTAATCTGTTGCTTTGCCATGAGTTAAACATTTCAGGCACTTAACATGGTACAGGAAGAATATCATCAGAAAGAGAATTGAGAGATGAAAGCAGTGGTAAAGAGAGAGATTTTTCCTTCCCTCTTCTGCAAGAGCCTCTTTCTTAACTGCTAGAGCAAGCTCATGGTCCAAGATACAACTACTCCTTGAAGGAACAAACATGGTTTTTCACAACCAAATAGCAGCCTGTGCTGGCTCCTGTCTAGCACAGTGCTCCTTCATCAAACTATGAATTGTGCCCTGAGATGTACATGGAAGGAACACACCAATAAAACGCCCACATAGGTTATTCAGGGGAAACAAAAATTAGAGCTGGATTTAGGTTTCATGGATCAGTGAAAATTGACAGGAGAGAAGCCACCAGAAAGGAGCAGGAGTAGCAGCATACAGCACAGCTACAGCGCTCCTCTTTCTTCAGCTGCCTTTGGTGGAAACACACCTGGTTTACAGCAGTCAAATAAGAGGATTTGATCGTAGTGCCCATTTCCCATGTGCTGGTACCCATTTAAATTAATGCCATTGTAAGAGCTGAACACGAGAGACACAAGAGCTGCTTTTAGAGTTTTTTGTTCTTGAGAACTAAACAGCAAAAGCTGAAAGTACAGTAAGTCTCTTCAGAGAGGATGGTTTAATTAGTTGGTGCGATATCAAGCTTGAATGACTTCTGACATACAATTATAGTGCATTGTCTCAGCTTGAAAAACCATGTAACCTGCCTTTATCATCATTTCACTCTAAGTTCACTTGATGTGTTAAAAATACATCACATGTTCACATTCCAGTGACCATTTCTTCATCTTCTGTTTCTTGGAACAAATGAACATTTCTAAAAATAACAAAATCTCATAACCTGGACACATAATCAAGTGGATAGGCTACAATTATATTTCAGAGATGATATTAAAATTCAAATGTGTTCCTTCCAACTACAGAGAAGTCCAGCTTACACTCTGCTTGGGAGGAAATGATTTACGCCTGACCATTCATCTTTGTCTCGGATGCAGAACAACACCTGAAATGGGGGAACAGCCTTCCCCAACATTGCAAGTCAGAGTGCAAAGACAGAGGCAGCTATGCCTTATCTTTGTGATTTAAGGTGCTGGTACCCTGATGAATCCCTAGGAAAGGTGCTAGCAGAATACAAGTTATGCCCACAAAATTCTCAGCCGGATGTTTGAGCCTCTTCTTGTTCATGCTCCTTAGATCATTCTCCTCATATGCATCCAGATTGCCCTCACGGAATGTTCTTCCTTTGCCAGGCTTCATCTCTCCCCTCCTTTCCATCCCTTCACATTCTCCACACAAGTGCAGTCCTTCTCCCTCTATAACCTGGTATCATCTCCTTCCACACTCCCTCTTTGAATCATTCCTCATTTATTCTCATTTATTCGTTTATTCCCCTTCCCTCATGCCAGTCTTCTGCTGCTCATATCAGCTTCTTCTCTGTTTCCCTTTGTTCTTCTGTACTGCACACCATGAAAGAGTCCCTAACTGGTTTCTATCTGTCATTCAAAGCCTCCTTGCCATTCACGAGCACTGGTACTTGAGGCCAAAATTCATTAGGGAAGATAAAACAGAATTAAAACTAGCCACACCTCCCCCTTTTATGCTCATCCACCAGGTCAGGATGGGAATTAGGACAAGATACACAGCCCATTAGCAGCGTAGTAATATGGTCTTCAGTCACACCACTCTGCGTGTTCAATACCAGGGTCTGTACTTGATGGGAAAGCAGAAAGGAACACCAGGAAGGTAAATAAGTGACTGTCCTCTCTCTGAGTCACTGCTGAGCCTGATGGGTGCTTCTGGGCACTCTGCTGCTAGAGATCTTGCTTTGCAATGAGGCACAGAACTGAAGGGCTCGAAGGTAAAAAGGGCTAACAGGTACTCTGCTGTAAACATAAAACCAATTTAATTAAAATATATATCTGGCTAAATAACTCAAGCATAAAGAGAAGGTATTAATAAATTAGACTCAATGCAGGCATAAGTAAAACCTTACACTGGATGCAGAGTGATTTATACACATAAGCAAAATAGATCAGTCTCACATTTCTAGAAAAGGACACCAGATGTCTTTGACGTCATCTAAATTATCTCTATTTTTAAAAGTTACTCTTTTCCATTTGCTGCCAACTCAGAAAGTCCAATTTGCCAAGATAATACATCTAGTGTGGATGAAGATTTCCAAACTTGAAGTATCAGTCTCTTAGCAACCGTAGTACTCTTTGTATTAAAACTGAGCACAGTGAAACTGTCATCTTCTGTAGCCTTTTATGCACCTAATCAGTAAATTCCTATTAAAGACACAATCTTGGAAAAAAGGCACTTAGAATTCTAGACGCATACAGACAATATATGTATTCTATACTTTCTCTCTGTAGAAGGATAGACTAGTATTTACAGTAGATAGACATGCCAAGGTAATATGTGGCATATGTAATTCATGCAAAGAACTAGATAAGAAATCAGAAGCTGAATGTAACAAAAACTGCAACAAGAGCCAATAAAATAAAAAGGAAAAAGAAAATCATGGGAAGATATTTTTCTTCCATTGGGGTCTGAAACAAGTGGTGGCCTTTGGGTAGTTGGCAGGGGGTGAGATAAAGGAAAGCCTCCCGTTTCTTGTCCACTATAGTTTTAACAAAACTGTGGAAGAGTTTGATACTTTCCTTTCTCCAAGCCTACAAGTGTTCTGGAAAGGGCTTTTAACTCCCACATTCACATCTGTTTCTTCCAGCGCTGCACAGAAGCTCACACTCCTGATAAGCTTTCTTTGGTTAAAGAACACTTCAAGGTCCTCTGCATGAAGATACAGGGTGATAGGAGTATGTGAAATTGTTTTAAATGAAGAGAAGGTTATACAAAGCCACATCTGTCTTTGGTCCCATAACTTCGCAGAGTTTGTATTCACCTGCCCTGCAATTCAGTGCAATTTACTTCACAAACATACAGAAAACTTCAGGAAACAAAATGGAAACCCATGTATCTAGGCATAATAGTTCAATTTAGATGGTCTAAGGTTGGCTTTTCATCTCCTTGCATCCCTAGGAGGCTCCAATACCATCTATCACCTGAAAGCCAAACTGTACCTTCTCCCTGTTTTGCTCTCCCAGGGCTTAGTTTCAAGCTGGTTTTACTTCATTGAAATCAGTCCTCACTGAGAGCAGTTTGAGTGAGATGAGAGTCACGATGCACACACGTATGAAGACCAAGAGACAGGATTAGTTGAAGAGTTTAGGCACAGGGTACATTTCTCCTGCCACAGACTCTCTACATGAAGATACTGGCTGCGAAGTCCTGCAAACTGCTACTTCGGTCTCTGACATCGTGCAGGATTTGCACCTTAATCACCGGCACCATCTCAGCTCCTGAGGGACAACGAACACAATTCCTCCTTCTGGGACCATTTTGACCGCAACTTTCTAAAGCAGAGACCGTCTCCTCCACTGCGAGCTTGCAGCAACCGACACCGTCGGCGCGAGGCTGCCCGTGCCTCTCGGTGCTATCAAGATGCAAACGATGCCCGAGAACAAACGGGAGCGAGGCCGCGGGAGCTCTGCCGAGCCCCTCTCCGCACGCCTTCCCGGCGGAGCCGCGTGCCGCAGCCGCGTCCCGTGTGCGGGGAGGCTAAGCGCATTCCCCCAGTGCTTTGCAGTAATTATCATAGGCCATCGAGACCTCTAGACCAGCAGCTGCTTTCTCACTAAGTGCAACAGTTGCTCAGGAGGGGATGGAAGCAAAAGCCGCAGAAGCAGCCCTCACTTGGATGCCTGCCACTCCACAACCACACAGATGGGCACAGAAGACTCCTTGAAGCTTTTACAAACATTGTGGGGCTTGTTTTCTTTTCCTTCTCTCCTGATAGATAAAAAGAAATCAATTCAAATTCTACTCTACTTTAGCTCTGATCTCAGCTCCTCCAAATATCTCTGGCCTTATTTTTATAGCACTCTCAATAGCAGCACTCGTATAATTCTATTATATTACTGTTGTTATTTATGCCGTGATGATTACATTGCACTCAAGGGCAAAAAAAGAAGAGATGGTCAGGTTGGCTTAGATTTACAAGACTGAGTAGCTTCCCTATTTTCAACCAGCTATATTATTCACCACGGTTTTACTTACTGGCACATGAAGAATGATTCTGAAATGATCTAGAGCTGACTGTACAGCACTCGATTTCAAATGCACTTTAAGTAATCAATCTGACAGCGGGCTACGAGAACTGCCACGCAGGTCCGCTACTTGCATACTTCATTTGCTGCTTCACGTTGCTGAAGGGGGAAACAACTCATTTCTGAAATAAACAGCACAGCTGAAGTTTTAATTAAGCAGGCACTGACATAACTGCAGCTCGCACAGCAGCTCATCCTCGCAAAGAACGATAACCAAACCCACTTCGATTCGTGGATGCCCTCCATGGGCTGGGAAGGGAACAGCCGCGGCGGCATTGATCCTGCTCCAGAGTGAGAGGCTTGGAGTTCGAGGCTGAGCAGGAGGGAGGCTGTGCCCGCACGGGGAGTGAGCATGG
The DNA here is from genome assembly GCF_028389875.1 of Rhea pennata. NCBI lineage: Eukaryota > Metazoa > Chordata > Aves > Rheiformes > Rheidae > Rhea > Rhea pennata. The sequence goes on from NC_084682.1 coordinate 11,481,439, forward strand.
TTTGCCCCCCGTTGCCAGTCTCGCTGGACTGCAAAGCAATAGAGGTCCCAGACTAATATAGTGTTTAAATTCCCACAATAATAACAAAGTTTGATAAAATTACTGTATTTCTTGCAAATCTTAATTTATATAGATTCACATGAAAAGTAGTAACGAAAAAAAAAGGGGGGGGGGGGATAGTTCCTAGTAGCTTTACTAGTATTAAAGACATAACTAACTTCAAAGGCAAGCTAGTGCCTACTCCAGCACAAAGAAAACAACTGCAAAAAAAAAAAAAAAAAGAAAAAGGACACCCCCACTAACGCTTTCGCTAACATAACTGCCAAATAACTTTAAACCAAGCAAGTGGGCAGGCTATGAAACATGCTCTGCTGGTTACCAGCTCTGGGCTATTTCAAAAAGGTGAAATTCCTCTCTCACGGGAGAGGAGTATCTTTTGCCACCATTGCGCTATTCCTTGTCGTCTGTGGGACCACTCCTGCAAGGAGGCATATGCTTACGCTGCTTGTTGAATCGGGGCTCTACTTCTTCATACCATTGCTGCCTGTTGCCAGGGAGGTTTGGATCACACTCTGCTTTAAACATACGAAGACAGCAGTTTTGCAGCTTGAGCTGGGTTTTATTCTTGGAAGATGACCGAGAACCACTGTACTGCAAATCGCATTTATGACTCTTTTTTTCCTCCTCCCAATTATAGAAACACCTTTGTTAAAGGCGACAGTTTAAGGATCCTGCTGCAACATGTACACAAATAAATTCAGAAGTTCACTGTGAAATCACCATAGGACAAAGAAGGCCAGAGAAGCATCTTGTAAGACAGCAGTGAAAAAGGTGAGGGAGCAATGTTTTTAGGTAAGCTCAGAAAAGATGAAGTTCTTAAACATAAAAAAAAAACTTGAAAATTTGTGTTTTGCAGTCCAGTGAGCTGAACCAAATGTACCCTACCACTCTACTGTCCTTGCTTTCCCATCAAGTCACCATGCCAGTTTTGTACAGCTCCTCTTGTACCAGCTGGGAAGCCAAGGTGCTTAACGCAGTTCTGCTCCCCAGCATGGATGCAAATACGCTCCTGATTACACACAAGTGAGAGCTGGACCCCAGCACATCCCATCCTGTGCAGCCAGGAGGAGTCTACTGAGACAAGCGCCTTCCTCATGCCATAACCACACTCATGTCCAAGGGTTTCTGAGCCAACAGAATTAAAAGCACAAAACCGGGTTCCCTGGAAAGGTGAATTTCTCTTATATTCCCACCCCTCTCTGGTGAAAGCTGCTTTTCTTTCAAAACATAAAACACACTACTGGTTCACATCCCAAGCTACAATGACTTGCTTTGCTTGCAGAGACTCTCTGCTTCCCACTCCAGCTGAGCTGCTGTGCTGGACAAAATCTACCTGTTATCTTGGAGACATTATTACACTAAAACAATATCACCAGAATTATTAGGAAGGCTGCCACAAGTTATGCAGGTTGCCAGTAGCTCCAGGGAATTTCACAGTGGCCAAGGATAACAAAGGCACGGAAATCCCAGCCGTCCTCTTTTCATGAGCCATATGTCCCACGCTATCTGTCTGTGGAGGAGGACCTCTGCTGACCAGCCGCTGAGCAGCTTTCCCTCCACACAACGTGGCCTGGGATATGGGAGAATAAAGGCCAGGTAGTAGCTCTTTGCCTCCATTCAAGTGTGTCTTTCTAACACTTAAGCAATAGCACAGAAGAGCAAAAAAAGACAGAAGGCAAATTTCAAGTAGACCAGCTAGTTTATTACTGTAGCACATCAGCTGCTTTCTTCCTTCTGTTCCCTCTCATCATGTATGTAGTATAACAGAAATCCCTACAGGGGAGGGTAGGAAAGGCTCTCAAGAGGTCACATACCCCTTACACTTGCTTAAAGCCTAGGTGAAGCTTACCCAAGGCAGTGTTTGTCCAACTGGGTTCACATCTTGCAAAGGAAGGGTAGCAAGTACTGAGGGGCTTGAAATGCTCCTACCAGTCATGAGACAACTAGGTATTTCCAACTACCATCAACAGTTTAGATCCTCAGGGATGAGGGTGGGTGAGAGTGGATGCAGTGAGCCAGGTGGAGTCACAGACACAGAGGAGCACCAAAAGTGAGCTGTGCTTGTAAAGCCTTTGAGACACACAGGCCTATCCATCCCTACAGATAGAGATGCTAGGCCAGAGGTAGTCTGAAACTTGGCCAGGAGTCCTGTTTCAGACGATTCAGGGACTTCTCTTCCACAAATTTTTACAGTTCCTTTTATGATCACATTTAGTTTTGTACATCCTCTGGCAACGGGTGCCACAGTATGCAGTGATAATCCACCTTCTCCTGTTTTGAACTAGCCACTTCCAGCTTTCATTTGATGGTCTCCACTTCTTGCCATGGAAAGGGCAGTGAACACCTGTACCCTATCCACATTCTCCATGCTACTCATGCATTTTAAAGACATTTTTACAGATCTTCATCTGTGTCCAGGCTGAAAAGTCCTCATCTAGCCATTACGGAACCTGTTCAATGAAGAGCATGCCCAGGTGCTCCATTCCACTGTCTTAAAATGTTCAATATGAGAAAGATTTTTCTGCTACCTAAGCTAACCCTCTGTTGCTGTTTCTCTGTGCAACACTGAGAATAACTGATGACTGCTATAAAAAGAAGCCTTTTCCACACCTGAGGACTATTAACATGTCTCTTCCAGTCCTCTATATTTTCTGGAAACCCTGACTCCCTCCCCCAGTTCTACTCCTCCAGTCTTTCTTTCTAGTTCTGTTTTTTATGTATCTTTTCATTTGTGTTGCTTTCTTCTGGATTCAATACATTCTTTCTCTGTCTTTCTTAAAGTAGGCCCCCAAAGCAGGCCAGCGGGCTCCAGCTGAGCACTCACCTGTACCACCTAGGTAGAGCTTTTGTGCTCTCTCAGGACTTGCAAACAGGCCACCACAAGACTTGGCTTTGCAACAGCTTGATGTATTGAGTTCCATCTTGCTCATTTCAAATCATTTGCCCAATTTATCCAGGCCACTCTTGATTCTGATCCTGCCCTCCAGAGTACTTGCAACCTCTCTCAGGCTAGCATGTTCTCTAGTTCATTATCCACACCACTAACAAATACACTTGAGAAAATGAACCTGGGAATAGTTTCCTGTAGGATGCCCCCTGAAACATCCTTCCAATGGTTAAGGCCAACTTAGCCATTGCTAAACACTAATCAATTATCAGAAGCATCAAGCTTCTATCAACTGTTTCAGATCACTCTGGGGTAAAGTATTGGTTTGCTACTGAGCCTGTTTCACTAAACCTTTAGAAGCAACCAAAGCATCCTCCCAAACCACAAACCAACCTCTTAAAACATTCAAGGTGGAAATCCCATGCACCCTTACTGCAGTCACTGGCAGTACTGGAAGAGATTCCCATGGGAATATGAGCTTCTCTGAGATCATTGCATATGGATCACCAGTGACAAACTCCTGTGGAAGGGACAGGCTAGGGAAGTCCACAGGGAGGGACTGGGAACCCACTCTCTTCTTTTCCTTAAGGAAGTCCGTATTTACCCATCAGTATACTCACACAATCCTGCTACCATAGCACCTGAATGCTCTCCTGTTAAATGCACTTACCCCACCTAGATGTGATAGGGAATGGCTACTATTCCCACTTCATGGCCAGTCAAAGCCCAGAGAGTAAGTGACAGAGAGCAGCTCTCAGATTCCTAAACTCTACACGCATGATGTGCAAGGGCATCCACCCAGGATCTTACGTCTCCCCATCACCTGCAGGCTGTCCACCTTGGCTATCCCCAGCTCGAACCCATCAGACCTTTTTCCTCTAACTGTCTGTGGAGATGGAAGCAGCAGTTTGGGCTGCAGTGCCTTCGATGCGGACTCAAATCAGCCGACAACAGCCAGACTGCCATTTGCCGAACAGCCACATTACAGAAACGAGTGTGTGAAGCAAAAGACGGAGAGAGACTGGTAATTGGCAGGGTCTGCCTCTTTCTGCCGTGGTCGCCCTGTTTTAATGGAAAAGCTGCAGAAACATTCACAGTTAATTATATAAAATGCTGTACATGGGCCCAGCTGCAGAGCTGAGCCAATGTATATCACTTCAGAAAGACACCGTTGCGTAATTTCTGTCAAGTAATTAGCGTGCTCTGCAGCACACCAAGCCGAGAGTTTTACTAGCACTAAACAAGGTTAGCAGATTTGTAAACAGCTTGCTGTGGAGTAATATTTTTCTGCTCATATCATCTAAAAATATCTTGGGAGAATTTGCTTCAGTACAAATGGCTCTGCTTGAAAGGGTTTAAAACAACAAAAAAGCTTATGATAATTCAGAGCAGGTTTTTGCTTTGTTTGCCTGCCTGTCGCTCGCTTTTCGGTTCCTAACTTCAAACACTTACATGGCCCAGAGCTTGGCTTTACTAAAACACCCAGTTTTGAATAGAAGTGAAATACAAACTGTATTAGCACCTGGTTCCCTCCCTTCTGTGCTTTCTACATGAGCTCGCACATGGTCAGATAATGGTTTCTTGTTCATTTTGCTGCAGGCCCAAGAAGACTGGGGTCCCACACGATGACGTGATGTACCACCAGTCAGGAAAACAGAGTCTTTGTGCAAAAGAGTTGTGAGAGGGGAAGACCCTTAGGACAAGTCTTGTACCAAAGAAAGCTTACAGAGAACTCCATAGCTTCCTAAGTCCTGCACTAAAGATTTAACTATTCCTTATTTAAGGTGTAGATGTTGCCACTACACCTTGCACACATCTGCAGCAGGGTGAACGGGTGACCAGCATCCTTCTGCTGAAGAAAGGCAGATGCCCAGATGACATCACAGGAATCGAGGTCTGTGGTTTCCTAGTACCTTACACATCATCTGCACTCAGTTTAAAAGAAAAAATATGTTTTTCTTCATCTGTTAATGCTTCCACTTCCTCATGGGAGTCCTCAGGTTCTTTCACTTCACCCTCTGGTATTGAAAAACGTCTTGTTTTATATACTCTCAATCTAGGTAAGTTCACCACCATTGGCCGCTGGGACTGAAGATACCAGTAGAGATTCAAATAAATGATGTTACATGACTAAGAATGGATCCTCACTCTTCAGCTTGGCTGGCTCGTTGGCTCCCAACAAGAATTATAAATGACATGTGTCCCCTGAGTCAGCAGATACAACACCAAATACTCCAGGTGAGTAAAGCTGCTGAAAAGAAGGCACAGGATAAAACAGCCATGGCTGAGAACAGAACTGCACTCATATCCCTTGTGCCCAACCTTTACCTGCCACTTAAAATCAGGATGTTTCACATTTGTAAAGCACAGGAGCATGCCATAAAAATTAGAATAAAAATAATCCTGTGAGATAAATTCTTATGAGTTAGAGAAATCAGGTGGTGACATGGATGTGGGTTACAAGTGAGCATGGTCTAGTCTGGAAGCTCCCAAAGCTCCTTAGGGCAGAGACTATCTGGTGGTACAGCCCTTATCACAGAGGAACCACAGAGTTCTTGGAACTACAGTAAAATGGGGGAAAAAAAAGCCCCATAATTTGACTACTATCAAGAGCATCTATTTTCCTCTACACTTCTGCTTTGTTTGGCCATTAACTGTTAACTGTGTTGGTCTATTTGGGGAAAAAGCAGACCATTGTAAGTTTGATATTCTGGCCACGCTTATTGTTAGGAGGCTGCTAATGAAATCACAAAGACCTCCTGATTCCTGGGTATGGCAGAAAGATGAGTACAAAGTGGTACACTTTTTACACTTCATTGGGAAGCTTTATAAATTAATTAGAGTACAAAGTCGGGTCTAATTGATGTTTGTATTGATTGAATTGCTCCAAGTCTTAATTTTGGTTGTAAAACTCACTTTAAAATAAAGCCATTTATAATTAAGACAGGATCTGTAATTAATGGATTTTTATACTCATAAAACTCCCTCTCTCATCAGTCTAAATTAAACTCCACATGAAGGTTTGTGCAAATTAAATATTATAGATGCCAAAACTACTACCTTCCAACTTTTCAGTACTTTTATTAATATCAAAACCTAAATGATTTGGAGATGCGCCGAAGTGCTGAAAATTCTTATTAGAAGTCACAAAGAAGGGCATCCTCTTCGGTCCAGCAGCTAGCTTAGTTGCCCAGTCCACGTACCCAAGGCCCTCCGTGCCAGCACAGGACACACTTGTGTACCCACAGCACTGCCCCATGCAATGCAAGCAAAGAGAAAGGTGCCACAGCGACATCCGTGGTAGAAGGACAGCAATAAAGCCATGAGCCATTTCCCATACCAATCCTGGCAACTGCAGCTGACCATATCACTCTTTCCAACTTGATCTCATTGGAAATCTTTACAGCCATCAACCACAATATTTACAAAGCAAAGACAATTTGGGGTTTGTGGCAAGAAAACAAATCATCTTGGACATATGTACATAGATGAAAGTTCCCCAATAAATCTGTTTTCTATGTGCAAGAGTCTGCCTCATCTTTTTCCAGATAATTAGCTATTCACTTCTTTAAAGGTTCCATTTAATTGGGGTTGTTGCTCTTAGAGGAGTAACATTTCCTGTTCCCAAAAGAGTTACTACTATTTTTGTATCATTTTTTCTGGCTGTCACATTCTGTTTTTCCCACTAAAATTAAAAAGTCACTACAGCACTCACCAAGTATTTATGGCTTACAGATTGCTACACACGTTCTTGAGCTGTCATCCATATATGCTTGTCATAGCTGTCTAGAATTTTCCTGAAGAGCTTCGAACTTGGTTTGAAGTCAAAGGTCCCTTGATAGCCACAGTAAAGAGCTACACAGGCTCCCTAGTAGATACCAGAGATCATCCTCTGGAAGTGTTTGCTTTCCCCATAGAGAAGAGAAGGAGATCAGATGTTATGGACTATTCGTGTAGTTCTCCAGGTAAGTGGGGATGGATCTGGGTCTATGCCTATAGCTGTGAATGAGACTGGGATCTCTCCCCTCCAGAAACTTTGCTTTGGATATATTGTTTGAGGCCTCTGGAAGGCCAGAGCCCAGTCCTGCTCCCACTGAAGTCAAGGAGGGCCTTGCAATTACCCTCAGCCAAAGTAGAGTTGAGGCTGAAGATGGAGACATAGAAAGTGGGTGGAGAGAGAATGTCAAAGCTGGTCCAAAACGAGCTTTGCCTTTGGAGCAAAACTGAACCTGTTCACAGACCTCGTTCTTCGGAATTCTTTTAGTCCTTTCTTTCAGCAGTTTTTGCTCCCATGCCATCAAAGGTTCAGCGGTCTCACAAACAAGCGTTGGAAAAGGTCAGCGGGACTAGAGGAAGATGGCTGATGACTAGCAAAACACAAATTTCCACACTGGTAATTTTCCAAAGGATTAAGGTTCAGAAGAGCCTATTTTTCCTCCATTATCAGTCCTTATACTGAATACCTACCTCAGCTTTGGGCCTACCAGTTCACCCTTCTCTAGCAGGCTTAACTATAGGCCCATTACAAACAGAGATGCCACTCGCTTTGTGCTATCAACAATTGAAATTAAAATCTCTGTCAACTGACTATGCTCACGTACAAACAGGTACACATGCAGCTACACCCCAGAGAGTACCCCATCATGAGATGTGATGTCGAGACTTTTTACACACAATTAAAGACACCAAAACTCAGCCTTTGAGGATGAAACTTTCTCTAGGAGTCACATTACTAAAAAGCTTTTCTTTAGAAAAAATAAATAGGCACTAAGGAGATCAGCCAGTTACCCGATTTCTTAAACTACAGAGGGAGAAAGCCTAGCTCTTTCAATGGGAATTTTGCTGCTAACATCAATGGGATCAAAATTTCAGATTTGCAAAATAAGCACATTCCACTTTGAAGATAAGTCTCTTCACAAGGCGAAACCATTTCTTCTGTTGGCTAGGTAAGCAGGACATTTACCCTGTTGTCTCTTGAGAAACACCTTGTGGAAGGCTTCTCCCATGTATGCAAGCAAACAAGAAAATTCAGGGATGGGTATAAACATTGTTCTGATGGAGAAATACACAGCACCAAGGTTAAAAAGTGCTTTTTAGTTGCTGAGACTTAATTCTGTGATTCTAAGCCTTGAATTCCTTGGGTGCTATACAAAATGCACTGGGAAGAGTTTGAATGTACAAGAAATGCACGAATTACCTGCAAACAGAAACTTCAGGTTTCTGCTTCTGCAAATAAACATTACCAGAAGTATGGGGAGGGGGGAACCCTGCATGTCACGGAGTCAGCACTTTCACCCAGCAGAACTCCTTCCCTGCCATAGCAACATGCACGCAAGGTGTCCACAGACTCCAGCCAGAAGCCTTGACTGCCCACACTGTTACACAGAAGATGACAATAATCTTAACCAGCAGAAAGATTTCTCCAGTCACTTTCTCAAAAAGAAATCCTCTTAAAATGAAAGAAAGAAAGCAAGCAGATCAAATGATAAAATAACTTCTTAAGTGAGAGGTTGCTTCTTCAATCCAATCTCCCTCTGCATTTTTACTGATGTGACCTTCTCCTCTTAAAGGGACAAATAACCCCTTAGCCTTATCAATGGGAGTTACAGAAACCAAAGCACGTTTCCTGCTTGCTATTACCACAACAAAAAGAGGGCAGGTAGAAGTTGTAAGATCTCAGTGCAGGACAGCAAGCAAGCCTAAGGCTAGCTAAAACTTCCCTCCAGAGTCCTATACTTAACTGGGCTCTTTATTTACTTCGCTTCTCTTTCCTTGGTCAGTATATTCCACTCCATACTGTGAAAAAGCAGAGCTAGGAAAAAGGAAATGGGCTCTATATTAAATACCGAGACTCAAGCCTGGAAGGCAACTGGAATGAACACCGCAGGAGTCACCAGCTACCCGTCCTAATAAATAGCCCCAAAATAAGGGCGGGAGGCAGGGGGGGAGGAAATGTGCTTTCCTTTTGCATCTGAATTGAATCCAAACCTTGCATATTTTTACAGCTCAGAACCACCGGCTAGCTGAAATGCTCTCTGCGAAACACCCATTGCTCACCGGCTCACCAGCAGACCCCAGCTGCCTGACAGCAGCTCCCCAATGAAGCAATTAAGGACTTGAGAGGCAATCTGCTGAATGCCTGCAGCAGAGCCCTCTTGAACATAGTCCGAGCTTTGCGGGTGACATTTGCAGGCTGTAGGTGCACAATGCAACTGGAGCGCACTCACATGTGCTGCAGGAGAGCAGCCAGCACTGAGGGGGAGCCCCGTGGGCCCCCGTAGGGTGGCACAGGGAGAGCCACGATGCCATCAGGTCTTGCAACCCTCCTCGGCTGGGTGGGGACAGGAGGTGTCCCTGCGAAGAGGACTCCCCTCCGGGCCCTAATCACCCTCCCCAGTCCGATCCGAGTGGCTGCGATCCCTTTCTCAGCCGCCCCTGTAGAGCACAGGGCCACCATCCACAGTGTCTCCTCTTCCCACCACCCTCCTAATCCCACTTTAGCCTGCAGCAGGGGAATGGGAGCCCAAACCGGTCATGGGGCAGAACAGCCCAACTGGGGAGCTGGGTGTCATGGGTACTGCAACAGCAACCAGGAAAGTACTACCCTCTCCCTGGTACACCCAGAGCTGCCTCTACCTTGCATATCGCTTGGGAAACAGCACTTTTTTTTTGTTGTTTTTTGGGTTTTTTTACTGGGAGTTTTCAGAGCACTTTAATAGGTGTTGCTCAATGAGACTGCACCGACCTCATGTGTGCACCCAGCACGCTGTAACTGGTGCTCTCCACGGAGATCACGGCAGGGGAAAGCAACGTCCTTGCCCAAATCTCCTTCCTCACCCCACCACAGCACCTTGCCCATGCCTGCACGGGGGAACGTTGAAACGTGACAGCACAGTAACACTTGTCTCCTAGAGCATTTTTCAGCAAAAATATGGACTCGGCCTCTCTGAAACACTTCATCAATTCACGGCAGTTGCATGAACTACTTGTTCCAAAGACCAGGCTCTTAGAGAAATAAAGCATTTCGTTTCGACTCTTAATGGCAGCACATGGCTTGGCAAACCAGAATTTACAAGTTTGCCACATCTCCAAAACTGAAATGATTTAAAGGCTTAAAGCCTGTATGAAACACTTGGTTTTGAAACAGATGAGATTTTTCCCAGATTTTGATGCATGGAAGAAAAAAAAAAGGCAAAAATAGGAATATGCTGGTTTGGCTCAAACTGAGATGGATCAGATGGACCCTCTTACCTGTGTTGTTGGTTTCTTTTTCTTTTTTTTTTTTTTTTTTTTTTACTGCTGGAAATTTGAAAATTCTCATATTTGCACAGCTGTATTTGGGAGGCAGTGCTGATCCTAGGGTTACCTCTACTGTTTTTATAAGGAGAAACAAGAGACATTCACACATCCTCTGAAAGCCAGAAAGGGGGCCAGGCTGTCCAAAAGCTCCCACACCAAGAGGCAAAGCTGGAGAGAAAGTCGTTTCAGCCATGTCCTCCAACTCTCTCTCTCTTTTTTCCATTTTTTCTTCTGCAATACTGAAATAATATTTACAAAGCAGGGATGAGTAACATTTAAGCACCCGTGATGGACATTTCATCCATCAGATGCAGTGGCAAACGTAGTTTCACATTTCAAAGGCAAAAAAATGTCCCTGCAAAGCACAATTTACTCCTTATGTGCAAACATGAAGAATTGCTGAGGAAAAAAAAATGCTTCAAATCTTTTCTACTTTAGGGGAGCAATAGCAATTACAATTAATTAAACAGTCATGTTTCTTTTCCCTCCCCATCCAAACCTATTCACAAAACCCCCTAGCCCCGGATAGGATTCAGTTGATAGAAATTTAATGATATTTGTGTTTCTTAGCAAATTAAATAGAAATTGCCCAAAAGAATAATCTTGAACTACAAAATACTGCCTCATACCACAGGTTGCTAATGGACTTGCATTCAAATGGCTTCTTTAGAAAGAGGGATTTTTCTTAAATGATATTATAATGGTATGTATTCAAGAACATGAGAGAGATCAATATCTTTTCACTACTCTGGTTGTTTTTGTTTCTTTGTTTTTAAACAGAATTCTTATCAAAATAAAGGAAATATTTTAACAATATGACTTTGCCTTGCTCTGCAATACTGAAAATTAAAAATACCAGACAGTAAGGTTTCTAAAACTTATTTTTATTGCTTGCACTTGTCCTACAGTTGTTCCTGCAAAGGGTTTGCAGTGCTGCCTGCAGTGTCTCTACTCCAGGCAGGACACGATGTGGGGCTGAGTAAGCCACCATGTGTCAATACACTTTCAAAGCCCGGATAGATGTTTGATCCTATCTACTTTCCCTCCCTGGAACAGTGTCAGGACTCTGCATGCCAGTCCTCACAGAAACAGCAGTCTGTGATCCTGAGTCACGAGACATTTTGAGTGTAGCTCAGTTTGTTTCACACTTCCATGGTTTCTGCTGCTGGTCCCAACAGCATCACTGCAGTCACTCTCTCTAGGTCCTCTCAGTTGGAGCCAGGGCACAACAGTCATTCAACAGTAGAAACAAATTGGAGCCCAAAGCAGAGAGCAAGCTCCTGGCTATCCACTCAGCCCATCCTCTAAAAACTAGTCCAGGGCAAAGACCATGGTGCCACTCCAGAACCCTGACCAATCCCTAGCTATAGCACTGAGAGCACAGGACCATGCATAGCAGCACCATCCAGTGATGCAGGAGGTGTAGGACCTTGAGCTGACCTTAGACTGCAAAAAACCCAGCATTGCTTTAATTTGTTTCATTCAGAGAGGGAATAGGCTAGGTCAGACTCATCCTGGCATCAGCTTTAGCAACTACAGTGATTTCAGCCCATGCCCCCTCCACTGCAGCAGCTGCTCTGGTGCTGAAGGCTCGCAAAACACTTTATGAACCGCCACCGTCTGACTAGCTCTGGTGAGCTTTACTGTACATCCTGCACTCCCAGAATCATCTCTGATAGCAGGTGTCAGAGCAGAGGAGCCAACACGACGTGAGAGGGATGCCTGCCCAGGGCATGAGACCACCCAGAAAAGGCTAGTGAACAGAGTATGGGAGCAGCTTGCATGCATAAGGACAGGAGGGAAGAGGAGGGTTTCTGGGCACCAAACTGTCTTGCTATGCCCCCCCCCCCCAAGGTGAATCTCTGAATGAATTTTACATTTCCAAGAGAGCAACAGATCAGTCCACCAATGGACTTGCACTGAGAACAAGGGCTGCTCTAATGAAAATACAGCTCCTGTCCAGTAATCACAAGTTTTGTGTTGGAGTCCAACCTCCGCAACTATAGGCACCTCACTCTGCCCTAACACAAGGTGCTCCTGGGTGCACTGGGCCAGACACATCACCATATCTGGATGACCGATGCTAGCAAAGCTCTCCATGATCCTAGGCACCCAGCTCCTCCGAGGATCACTGTCACTCCAGGAGATTTGCACCCCTTTGTTTCCACAGACATGCAGAGGCTAAGTCTGACTTCAAAGAGTTTGTACTGATCCTCTTTGATGTTGCAAAAGCCAGCCAAACTAGAAAAAACAGTGCTTCCCAGCTGGGCTCCTTCTCCTTCCTCCTGTACCCATCTAGATGGCTGGTGGCTAGGAGCTGCAGGGTCCTACAAAAGCTGACAACTGCTGCACATAGCCCCAGCTGCCAGTGCTTTTTGCTGAGGGACTAGCTGACCCAACACCTCATGCAGCCACACATTCGCTGCCTGTCCTCTTGCCTTTTCCTTGCTGCAGCCTCTCACCCCCTCTCAGGCTCAAATCTCTGCCCTGCACTCAGTGCCCATCCTTTCCAGGATACTCCTTCCCCATCCTCCAGGTCATCCCTGCTCCCAGCTCCTGATTGCGACCCAGCCTGCCTCCCGGCAGCTCTCAGCTTCTGTGCTATCGGCCATGCTTTGTCTGCTCTGCTACCCCTTCTCATCTCCTGCCTTCCCCAGCTCTGGATTTCTGAGAAACTGTCTAGTGCAAATGCTGGTAGGGAGTAGCTTTGCACAGCCCATTCGAGGAGCAGACAGGCAGTCCCAGCTCCCTTTTCACAGCATTTTTCACCTGTTTCTCATCTCAGATAGTGCCAAAATGTGCTATTTTGTCTGGCGACCTTAGCCACTAATGGCTCTCAGGACTCTTGGTTAGGTGAGGGAAACTGGGAAATAAGTATATCCAGCACCTGGCCTCTCTGTTTCAATGGCCTGGCAGTTGGAGGGAGATGGCCAGCAGCACCATGATGGCCACGGCCTTCTTGTTGTTTAAAACCTGGCACTGCTGTAGTCCACCTTTCTCATCTGGACTCCCACCTCCTGAAGTGACTTCTCACTCCGCCAAGCCAGGGCAGTGAGTCACTGTCCTCCCTCTAAGCAGGATAAAAGCATTTTCTCACAAGTGGGGGCAACGGCACAGAGACTATAAACACCATCACCACAACGCGCTCACGTAGCCTCAAGAAAAGCAGCTGCTGACATTGGCTTCTGCCCAGTAACTCAGCAGGTTTGAGATGCTTTCCGATACCACAGAGCAGATGCCCTGAGAGCCAAACTGAAGCCGTGAACACTAACCTCGACACTGTGTTACTTTTGACTGTATATAAATAAATAAATTGGTATGTGTTCAAGTCACCACGTGCAACAGAACCAGACGCAACACTCTCCGTTGTAACACTCCGTTAGAAACACTAAGTATTTCTCTCTGCCATTTTTGCATAGCGCTGTGTCTACAGAGAGTATCTGCCGGCATCATTCATGTCCTGGGTCCCCAGTGGGCTCTGGCATGCTCAGCTGAGAGACAGGCATAGCACCATGGTGCTAGGTGTCAAAACAAAGCCGTTGCTCATGTGAAGCTAAGTGCCAAGGATGATGTTTAATCCAGAGGTCTTACAGCACCCCAAACAATGGTGGCCCTGTTGCTATCTGCCATTCATAAAGAGCGTTACTGTGAGGTAAACTGAGGCACAAGAAGATCAGTGACTGCCAAAACGTCCCCATGAAGAACTAGAAATAGATTCCTGGAATCCAGCTTCTGACTAAGAACCTATAACTGCTAAATCAGGTTATTTAGAAAAGAAATCTATTCTTGAATGTTCCTTTATAGGAAGCACTTAAATGCAGTGGAGAATGGAGGTTTTGTTGTAAATGTTTTTGGTTTGGTGAGGCAGCTGCCCTGATGGAGGTAGGGAAGTTGATTCAGGACCACTTGTGGTTTGCTACAACTTGATTAAATCTAATGTGCTGAAAGACAGTGAACTAACACAACTGGGCTAAAATATTGATCTCTGCAACTCAAAGAGGCACCTGACAGTCCACAAGCTAGTGATCAGGAAAAGGGCACGTGCACAGCATGCAGAGTGTCACATCAACCTTCCCATCTTTAAGCATTTGAAATTATATTACGAGAAATAACTTAAGCTTGATAGTGATAGGACAGGATACCTAGTGGTGTTCTGGAATGGATCTGAGCTTGTGAGAGCCTCAGATCTCATGTTTTAGGTAGCTTCATCCTGCTCCCGCACTTGGTGAGTGCAAAGCCCAGCATGCAGGTCCTTTCAGTCAGGTCTCGGGCTCACTGGCACACGGAGCCATTCATCTCCTGATTTGCTCTAATGGCATCTTGTCTGGGCCCTCTCAAATCCACACTTCAGGCCCCTTGAGCTACAGCACTGGTAAGAAGGCCAGAGGAAATGAAATAAATAGCAAGTCATTTGCTCTGCACTGAGCACCATGGATGGGATGGCTAATGCAGGTTAAACCCAGGCCAGAGGCTGGGTTTGTGCTTCTGCCTGTACTGTTAAACAGGAAGAAACAGCATATAAGAGTAATTTTCAGTCAGGGTCCGGCCACTTTGACCCTCTGGACCTTCTGCTGCTTCCTCGGAGGTGAGGTTGCTGGTGTGCCACCAGCTTGCAGTTTGGGAGGACACCTGGACATGCCACAGTGTGCATCCTCACACACACTGTGGCATGGATACAGTGATGTCCATGTGGAGTCAGACTGCCGAGACATGTCCTGCCCAATTGGAAAAAGAAGAAATATGTCTTCCATTTCTGGGATGGGAAGCCATTCCCAGATGGCTTCAGACAGAAATTGCTGTTCCCGTAGCATTGCCAGTCCTGTTCAGCCTCAGAAGCCACAGAGCTGGATCAGAAACCAGTTTCTCCCTTTGCCAGGGAAAGATGCCCTGACCAGGCTGGCTGCAGCACAAATGAGTTCACTCGGTGCTCAGACAGCTAGAGGGTGCCAGAAGGGGTGCACTGCAATGTGGCCACCTACTCCGTTGTGTAGACTGTGTATGCACACCAAAGGTCCTCCCGTATCCTCAGTTCCATATGCCTTCAGCTAGGAAGCAGGGGAGAAAGTAGCATCAAGCCACCTTTGCTTCCCAGTGTCAAGATATGTGCCAGGTCCTTATGGGCTCGTCATGCTGTGATCCTACCCACACCACTGTCTTCCCATACAGCAGCTAAAAGCCACTGCCGAGAGAGTATTTTTCCACAGTAATAAAGTGACAGCTAAGAATGTGACCCCCTGAGTTCACAGAGCAACACTCAGAATAAGAGCAGCATCCCAAAGCCAGAGGTTTAAGATCAAGGGTCCTGGAAAATTAATGAGTTGGCCTAGAAGTTTGCATAAAAATTTAAAAATTCACATTAAAAATTGTATAAATGTGTCATAGGAAGATTTAAATGCCCTTTAAAGCAGGTTTAGTCCTTCATCTGAATTTGCTCTGCACCCGTGGCCTGGGGCAATGCAAGCGGTGCGATATCACGGTGCTCCAAAGAAAGCCTGGCCTGAAAATGAACTGAGATCATCTGAAGCACTTGCAAGGAGCGTCTGCCCAGAATGATTCATGGCAGGCTGGGGAGCGCTCGTCTCGGTGACACTTGTGCATGCCAAGGCCCCCATCAGCAGTGCTGCTTGGGGCTGTGATGAGAAGTGAAACAAGGAGATGAAACCACAAACTGCAACTCTCTACCCAAAACTGCCTTAATACGGAGTGTTAATACGTCCTAAGATTAAGTTTGAGGAGGCACCATCTCCACGGCCTACAACAAGCCAGAATCCCCCCCAATATCCATCCACAGATATCTGAATACCCAGTACTAATAACTCGCTTGCTCACCAGCCAGTTCCTATAACTATGTCAGCGTAGCTGGAGTTCAAACAATCTCTTTAACTGTTGTCCAGATGGTGTCCCTGTAATTCTAATTTGCTGGCAGCCAAGCTCATTTTATGTATACTCTTTTTGTAAGGATGCTTCCCTCAAAAAGGATGCTGATGCCTGTTCCTGCACTTTGGGGTGCAGTGAGTTTGGGTGAAGCATCCCCCCTTGGCAACAAGGCTCCCGGCAGCATGGACAAAGAGGGTGTGGGACAAGGAGAACAGTCCCCTGTCACCACATAGCCTCTGCAACCCCTTCCCAAAGGTGCACCCAAAAGAGGTTTGTCCTACCATGTAAACAACCAGTCAAACTAGCTAAGGACTGGCTCCTCACATACGGCCCAGGCTGTAAAGCATCAGAGGCTAAAAGTACTTGTTTTTCTGGAGTACTCCATCTCTCAGCTTTCTACTACCCTCCTGTTGAGGATCTCCATGGCCCAAGGAAACTCAGTGCTGCCCTTTAAGCCCACATGCCCCCAGGCAATGCAGTGGCTAAACCCTACACAGCAGAAGCCCTCATCTCCGGTCAAACCTGGAGGGGCCAGAGCTCTCTGTACACAGCCGCTTTGGGTGTCTGGGCACCCAAAGCTAGAGAAGCTTTCCTGGAGGCCCAGTGCAAGAGGTCTGCAATGCTGGGACTGAACTGCAGGTATTGGCTGGACAGATAGGCATCTGTCCATCTGTGGTAGGCAAGACCACACTGCCACTCCGGTGCAAACAGGGAGGAAACTTTCTGCTCCAGCCACAATGCTGAAATCTGCAGATGGCTTGCTAGCTCCTATAGAACAGGGCAGATCACAGGGATTTATGAGTATAAATCATTCCCTTTGTGCAATTTGAACGTATGCTCCTTGGACTTCCTCAGTGGTAAGTCAGCATGCTGACTAGGACAGGTAGCCACAATCTCTCCATCTGGAACTCCACTCCTCCACTGGGCACTCACTGGCTGGAGCAAATATGCATCTTCCAGTAAAATAATATTATGCAGAATATTAATACTGCACCAGTTTTTATGAGTTTTAAATGGAAGCCGTTTCATACCTGAAATCAGTGAGTCCTGAGGAAACCCACACTGTAATTAAAATATATAATTGGAAAATCAGCTAGAAGAGCTCAGCAGAAGTCAGAGGTACCTTCAGTTCTGTCCATGGAAGAATCCGCATTGTGATGCTGCAATTTTATATTCAGAGGCATGAAACACTACTAAAGCCCAATAATTCCACTTCCAGCCCTGATCACTCACAACAGTGACACTGTGGATAAACCTCTCCTTTACAAGAAATCTTCAAAAGAGGAAATGAGATTTTTACAATTTCATCCACTTAATTAACAGGCTGCTCCCAGAGCTTGTGCTGAAACATCTTTGGAGAAACTGCTGCTGCAATGCCCTGGCCACAAGCACCTTTCTGCACGTCCCAGCTGGGCCGTATGCCCATGCAGATTCTCCCTTGCTATGTCTTGCTGTTTCAGGAGAAGGCCTTGCAACTCTAGCCTCACCAGCAGGATTCTCTGTTTCCTTTTTATTTCTCTCTCTCCACTTTCCCAAATGTTTTCCTTTTTCTTTTATTTTTTTTCTTTTCCTTCCCCTCCTCCTTGGACAAAATGCCTAGTGAGGCAGACTCAGCCAAAGGCAGCATTATTGCTGCTACATGAGTCAGTCAAGTGACTAATACGTCTCCCCTTTGGGCTTCTCTTCTTGAGCACACTGCTTCTTCAAAATGCCGTTTGATCTCACCTAGAACAACAAAGATCATCAGTCTTATCCATCAATGAAGAGCAGCTAGTTTGCTGCTGAGGCTAGAGGGAACCTGACTGCCCCTTCACCTTCTGCACTCATCAGCAAGATTAAAATCTCCACTGGCAAACGGGCGTCCTTGGGAAGGATCAACACCTGGCAAAAGACACAGGGTGTCCTGCGGCAGTCCCTACTCCCCAGCAAGCAAAAAGCTCTTTGTCGAGTCCTTCTGATAACGAGTGACTTGGGATCCAAATCAGCCACAATCCTCATGCCTCATGGAGACTTCTGCTAAATAACAGACCCCAAATGGGATTTCAAAGTCACAGGGCTCTGCAGCATCAGGGCCCCTTGATTTCTGGGACTTACAGCATCCAAAACACATCACATTTGACAGCACATACTGCACAAAAGGGTAAATACACCCAGTTTTGGCCTTTTTTTCAGAGTCAGGGCTAGAATGGAAATGTGTGCCTCTGGTATGTGCAACACTTTTGCCTATTTCTCCCACCTTGTACAGACCATGGGTCCTATCAGCTCCCCAGACCAAGTACCTTGCCATATCCCTGGGACTCTGACTCTCTCGAAACAGCCATAGCCCCAACACATCCTCAACCGCATTTCATTGTCTGGATTATTGGCACGCGGGAGCCAACTGCTAATTCAAAATCCATATGGACATCATTTAACCGTGCCCTTTAATTATTTCAAGAGCTGTTTTCCAATACAGTCTAAAGCTGTTTACCATTGACTTCCATGCAGGAGCCGAGGAAAACAGTGACCCAGGGAAGACACCTGCTGCAGGTAGCAGAAGGAAGTTGCTGGAGAGAAGCAGAAACTGGGCAAAGCACATCCCGTAGTGCAGCATATAAACTACAATGACAGGAAAGTCTTCCAGCAAAGGAAGTCCCCAGACACTTGCTTTGAAGACAACTGCACTCAAAGCTCCTGCAGCCAGAAGCTGTGGCCCCATTTCACACAGTTGCCCTGCTGACATCTCCAGTTCAGGCAGCCAAAAGTACGCACTGGAAGTTTCTCTCTGTTGTCATCCTTAACGATGCCATCAGATCAGCCAGACTAATAGTTACAACTAGGAAAAAATCTCTCAGCGCAGCCAAAGCCCTCTAGGTACCACAGGCCCTGTATGGGCCATGGGCTACATGGTCTCAGTCACTACAAGCCAACAATTATCGCACTGCTGCACAGCAACATTTGCCCTGCACAGGCAGGACACTGCTGATTTCAAAGGAACCTGGGTCATATAAGGATTTATCGTGATGTGTTTCTGGACAAATAACTGCTGCTGTGGTTCACGTTTGGGTTTTCTCTGCAAGGCACTCTGACTATCATGCATTTCACAGATGCTTTCTGCAAAGCCTAGTTATAATGCATGTGCCTCCCTTCAGGTGATATTTGTCAGATTCCTACTATGGAAATGTTTTTACCTCCTGACAATACCCTTCAGATAGACTCTATGGAGGTGGATGACTCAAGTTTGACATGATGATTTCCATCCACCATTTTTATTAAAAATATTCCTAGCAGTCTGTAATGTGAAGACAGAAGCTGGCTTTAAAACATGGAAATGATAGAGTATGTACAAACAGTGCCATGATTCTGTATCAAACAACGATAGCCAGAAAATCTATATGTAAAGCAGTTCATCCCAGACTCAATGTATACTTTCATGCCTAGAAATTGCAGAGCATATGGCAATAATATTCATCTGAGGCCTCATCGTACTTCACAGCCTCTGAGAGGCAGGTTATGGATGGCCTGTCACTTTCAACTCCGTCATTTACTTTGTGTTACAAAGTTAAATATCGCCTAATATAGCTTTCTGCGAGTTAATTCCCTTTGTGACGGTGACAGTTTCTAAAAACCTTCACGCTACTACAGAACCACAAATAGCAAATAGCACTGCTAGGAATAGACAAGCGATCAACAGAGTGACCTGCTATCTCTTCAGCCTCTTTCCTCGCTACCAGCGTAGTATTTAAAGCAGAATGGAAAAAAACAGACCAGAGTTAAAGTCGACAGATGGCTGCTGCAAGTCTGAAAAGTTTTCATAGGAGAAAAATAACTAGTTGGAAAAGAAGCGTAGTGGCACCCTAGATGTGCCGCTCCGGACTGTGCGTGTTCATCCAAAAACCCAGCATCTTTCCCCCTTACGTTACTTGAAGCCATAAATCTTTCTTTTTCATTTCCTGATCTCCATATTTCCCTGCATACATCGCCTATGGGCTCCAAACAAACATTTTTAGTCAGTATTCATTGCAGCGGCGGTTTGCAACACATTCTATTCCACCCAGGCTGCACATCGCGTTCACGCCGCAGGATCTGAGAGCCTACACTTGTAAAAAGCCTCTACAGAGCGAATGGTGTTGAGATACACAATGCTAGACGTGAAAAACCTGCTGGAAAAATCTGACAGATCAGGCACTTGCTGGAGCTTTAAATGTACTAGAGCATCACAGAAAATTCCCACCAACTTCCACAGAAAGAGCTTCAAACCCTTAGCAATTTAATACATAAGTCTGGGATTTGTCAATACTCTGAAACTCTCTTGGGACCAAAATCTCACTGAAAAAGATACTAAGTGGAATTTGGCATCTCCTTCCCATCTATATGATTAAATGCAAATATGTTATTGGCATAGTTATCACAGCTTAATATATCCATGAAGCTCCCATATACTGATATTAACATCTCAGAGAAGAACAGTTTGTTACACACCCTGAGCTAATTCACATTTGAGGCAGGAAGGGTGTTTCTGAATTGGGTTTGGACAGTGAACACCGGTAATTTGTTAGCCACATACCTAGTAACTTCTTCAATACTATTAACAAAGCACAGTAAGATAGCGACTGCTGACTTAATATTACATGAAATTTCCAGTGGCTAGACTGTGCTTTGGTAGTGAGCACATAGAAATTCATCTTCAGTTTCTTACGCTGCTCTGGCTCACAGGGAAATGAATCAATCCACTATCATTTTGGTGTTTGCAGGTGGGAAGAAATGGCCTGAGGTTGAGATCTTCTCTGCCAGGCTAAAAACTGGGGCATGTCTTCATGGCAAAAATATAAAGCTCTTGAAAAAATGTGTTTGTAAAGCAAAAGGCTATCAAAAAGCATAACTAAAGTCTAACCAGAAGCCTATGTCTAACAGCCAGAAAATAAATAGATGATTAGCTAAAGAGCTCTAACTATTCTATTGAAGAACAAGGGAGATATTCTTTGTGAAGAGTGATGAAGGAAATCTGCTGCTCTCCAGTTCAATAGCACAGTTATAATAGGGCATAGACCACATTAAACGGATGCAGCGTTCATATTAGCAGCGACTCAGCCGCTGCCTTCTTAAAAGTCTGCTCCTATACACCCATTCATCTCATTTGCTGTTAATTAATGGAGGTGATTCAGAGCTGCTCAGGTTCTGGTCTCCTCTTTAGGGAAGGCAGCTTTGCACCGCGGTCTGTGCTTCACTGCCGCCAGCACCCGTTGCTCCTATGGACGGAGCCACTAGCTCCCAGTGGGCGATGCCGAGCGAGGCCCAGATTGCAGAGCCAGCTGCAGCACTGGGATGGCCCACGGCCCCTATCCCTCCCTGCGGGCTTCGTGGGAGGGTCGGCACTGCATTAAAACAGCTTGTGGTCAGGCACATGTCCCAGCCTTCCTTCCCACATCCAGCCACTGACCCCTCTCCATTCAAGTATCAGGGGAACAAACCAAACAAGAGTTTCACAGCAGAGAACAGTGGAGTCACAGCCCTGCTGCCACCCTGACCCAGGTCTATCAGCCCTTGACAGTCTTCTGCCAGTCTCAAAGGCAGTTGCAGCAGATGGGCTCGAATTATGGTAGGTATAGCAGAGAAAGCCTTCCTGTCTGCATCTGAAATAAGGTGCAAGACTTCACTGTACATCCTCCTACCTGTGCTCAGCCAAACCCTGTCATCCTGAATAGGGAGAGTATCTAAACTTAACCTTGTAATGTAATTTTTCATCTTAAGGATGCATAGAAGCTGAGTCAGTTCACGTATGCTCACCAGCTCGAACTTTTGAGCAAAGCTCTGGTAACCCAGAAAAACTACACAGAATATCGTTTCAAAATCCTTGTGTTCCTGGGATCTTAGCTAAAAGCAATTTTGTATGTTGCATATCTCACCTGTGGTGTGTACAGACCATTCTCATTGGAAAGAAGAGAAGCAACAAATGCTCAAGGAAAATCCTGCTCCTACTTCTTATAAGTTAATATAAAACTTGCAAAACCACATCCCAAGGTTCAGAGTTGAAAAGGCTTGAAAACTGAGGTCTCTTTTGCCAAACAGCAGGTGAAACAGGGGAAGGAGGGCAGAAATGTTGGCCTGTTTCTCTTCTGTTTTGCCAAAATGTTTCCAACCCATCCTGGAAGGACTGTTTCTACCTAGTGCCATTTTCTCATTCATTTACTCATTAGGTTCTCTGTCAAGACTGCCAATTATGATCATGTTTTACAAAACGTCCACTGGGGAAGCAAACCAAGAGCTTAAACTTGTTCCATGTCATTCAAAGATCACTATCGTCAACAACATATTAACTTTCGCTTAGAAATGACCATGATGAGCTACCAATTGCCTAGAATAGAGACCTCCCCACAGAAAATCAGTCTGGGAGTCCACCTGGTTTACTAGCCTGTCTTCAGGGCAGAAGGGATTAGTAACAACCAGCTTCTAGAGAGGAAATCACAGGAGATCCTACAGGCAGGAGATGTGCATAACCTAGCCTTTGCCAATTTGAGGCCAGCCTGCACTTCAAATCACTGACCTGGAAAAGGGAATCCAGAGGCTCTTTCCAGCTTCCTAAGCCACAAGCCACCTCCACATATCTTGTTACAGATAAAAACTTCATTTTTCAAAGGCCACAAAGCATATAAACAGATTTGCCTAGGGAAATAGATTCAGCTCTGCAGGTTACAGGGAGAAGCAGTAAGACATCTTTATTGAAAATACAACTTCTTCTCTTGCAACTTTTGCCTGTAAAAAGCAGCTGCCCTCTTTCAAAAGTTGCCTTATTTCCAGGCAGAAGGACAAAATCTGAGGATAAAATCAATCTCCAGGTCTGAATACAACTTTGGTCTGGGGCCTTCGCTTTGTTCCTGATCTGCTGAGACATCTCGCTTCCAACACACCTTTTACTCCTCACTTCACAGGGAAGCTATCTTTCAGGCCACCCCATGACAACGCTATTGATGAGATGAATACGAGCCTTTCCCTGTTACCAACCCCCCTTTGGAAAACTCCGATGACATTGCTCACCGTCCAGTTCCTCTACTGAGATATTCGCTAGCTGTTCGCTGTCACTGCCAGCAGAGAGCGATCGGTTCAGGTAGTTGCCTTTGTACAACAAGCCAGCTGTTACATGGTGGAATGGCATCTTCTCCCTGGGCACAAGGGAAGAGGGAAGAGAAAGGCTTATTATTTATCTATGCTTTCTTTCAACAGCACAACAGCTTGCCTTGAAAGAGTGGCCGGACAAAAGCCTTCTGCATCCTAGAGCAGGGAATGTGCTGAAGCCAAGTGCAAGACTGATAGATCAGTTTTCAGTTGGTGTCTGAAACAGGAGCTAAACAAAAAAAAAAAGCAGTGGCTTCTTTACACAGGACAAGGCTTAGCAGAGACAGGAAAAGATGTCCCAAGAAAATATTCTCTAGCACTCATATTGCAACTTTCAGCTTAGAGATTTGCTATTAGATAATAATTACATAGTTCACAGGAGTCTACATTTACATGCAATTAAAAAGTCATAGGCACCAGAAATAAGATTGTCAAAGCTGTGCAAGGGTTTGGACACTCAGCTCTCAGGCCCCACTCCTGAGCATCTTAGATAGTTCAAATGCCCCTGCCTGGAGCTGAAGTGCTCAAGGAGATGCACATCACATGAGTGCTTCAGATTCTAGTGGCCCTTGCTGAAAGAAGACAATTCATATTCAAGCATGGGCCAACAAAGAACATTTTCATCTCATAACTGTGACAGCTAAGGAAAAATACTGCTCAATGGGAGACTGTAGCAGAAAAGTGTTTGCAAACTTAGCAGGTATAAACACCGCAGTCTAGTGAAGGGCAGCCATCTGCACAGACAAAAGTGGAAATTACTGTCAGCATCACTTACACATTGATTTAGGATACACAAGAAAGAAGCAAGTTTGCCAAAGTCAATTGAAATATTAAGAGGAAGATTTGTCATATCCTTGGCTGGTTTCAATCAGTGCAGCCCCATCATAGGCCTATTGCATTTTATACTGTAAATTCTCAATAGATATAAATCAGCAGAGTCAACAGAGCTACGCAGACATCAGCTGAGGATCTGGCCCAGAGTTTCCACAGAAACTGGAAAGTGGCCAGGACACACTGGACAGTACAGTTTGGAACAGATCATTAATATAAATTTATATGGCAAATTTGGCAGATCTAATTTATGTCAATGGGGGATATAGCACCTTTAGAAACAAACTCCAAGGACATTCTCACTACAGCCATGCCGGGATATCAGCTTGCTTTGCCAAAAGAGGTAAGTGCCACCTACTGAGTCATCCTCCAGCCAACACTCAGCAACAATGACAAGGATGATCTGGCTTTTACATAGCCATATGTTCTTACCACAGTCAATAAAACAAGTGCATATACATGTATTAATTCTGAAACAAATGACTTTTTGCCTCATTGAGTTAGAAAAACTTTAACAGACTTGCACAAAGAGCAAAGAAACCTCGAGACACAGAAAGAGAAGAAAAGCCATGAGATTTCTCTTGCATTACTTAGCAAGTACCTAGAATTTCTCTTGCAGTAATTATGTAAATAAATCCTAATCTTAATTTTAAGTATTTTTATTTGAGAGCCAGTTTCTTCAGCAGCACATTAGAAACCGTAAACAAGGTTTTATTTTTCATTAAGCATATCTGTAATTTCCCAGCACTTACCAATTAATGTATTTCATTCTGATATACTGCTCTGCACTACCAAGAATGGAACTTTACCTACCCATAGAAAGGCACATAGCAGATGTCAACTTTGGTGCTACTCTAGATCCTAATAAGCTGGAATGGACTCTTCCAGCAGTTTGCACCATCCTCATTAGCTTCCCATCTCACAACAAAGTATTCAGACAGAAATTGAGCCATGTTTTTTTGTACATAATCACATGTGCAAGCTAAAAGCCATTACACTCATCTTCAAAATCCTATCAGACTAGAAAGAGGTTTAAAACACTCTCCTACAAACTCTCGCATGAGTTTGCCCTGCAGACCCAGTGTGCTGGGGAGCACACAGGGTGGGGGAGGGAGCAGGACACAGAGGCAGTGCTGGTACCAGCCCCACAGGGCTAAGGGCATGCAGCCCCTTGCAGAGGGGTGCTGATTTCATCTGGCTTCTGCGCACAGTTGTAGTAACAGCAAGTCGTGCATTTCTACATGCAAAGGTATATTAAAGTCTTCCTGAAATCCTCTCTCTGAGCTTTTGCTTCTATGACCACTTCAAACTCATGACAATGCACCTCCCCTGAAGCTTGAAGAGCTTGAAATCAGCTGCCACCTGGGACTCAGTAATGCATTTTAATACTTGGGGGGGGGGGAGGGGGGGAATCCCAGACTATACCAGAGCAAGAAATCTTGGATTTAATTCCACTGCCTGGA
Organism: Rhea pennata; assembly: GCF_028389875.1. Taxonomy (NCBI): domain Eukaryota; kingdom Metazoa; phylum Chordata; class Aves; order Rheiformes; family Rheidae; genus Rhea; species Rhea pennata. The sequence continues at coordinate 11,506,948 of NC_084682.1, forward strand.
TATGTCCTTTAAAGAAATATTCTGGTATTTCTCAGTGGAAACCCTGTAGAGCCTCAGGAATTTAGGATCTCTCAGCTTGCTTATAGTTTTAACAAGGGATGCTAGGAACCAAATCAGCATCAGCTCCCAAGCCAGATGTCCACACCAAGATGCACAGGCACTCTTCAGAAGCATTTAGCATCTCAACAGCCCAAGTCTCCTGCAGGAGTCTGTGCTATCAAAATGGAGCCAGCACTGGTGGGAGAAAATGGCAAAACTGGCAATGCTTGTGGGAAAGCTAATAGAGAAAAGCACCAGATTTTGAAACACAAAGAGCTTAACGGAAACGTGTCAGTGCCTGTTGCTGGTCTGGGAACCAGAAGTATGTCCTAGCACACCCAGTTTAGTCCACACTTGTTATGCCATACCCAAGGACTTAACCAAAACATCCATGCTAGAAATAGAGTAACCTTCAACTTGGCTATGGCTTCTCCTTCCAATGCCAACTGAGACCCTCGGTAAACTCAGACCATGGGGGAACTGATTGCTCCAGAATGACCCACTTTCCCCACTGCCTGTGGAGAGGGGAGCCAAGAGGACCAGGTGCTGCTTTAGAAGACCCAGGTAGATCCCCAAGCCGACCAGGGTTGAAGTCAGGCTGCTGCTTATAGACTGGAGACTGATTTTCACTCTTCTTGCACAGCCTGAGGGCCAGGGGCAGGTGTTGATGGGGAGCTTCCCGTGCCAGAGACTCCCGGGAATGTGGGGGGCTGATGGCTTCCCCCCACTTCAAGGCTCTGAGTTCATGGCAAGGTGCACCCACCTCCCTTTGGGCAAGAACAGGGAAGATGCTGCAGCTTTTGCCCCATTAGAAAGAGCAATACAACAAGCCCCGGAGCTAAGCAGCAAGATTCGCTCTCCATCTCCGAGCAGTCAAAACAGACACATTTTTCACTGAGCAAGTTGCAGACTGAGGGAGGTTTTCAAAGGAACAGTGGGATTTTGAAGTAACAAAATCTCCTTGAATAATATGAAAACATTGACATTTAATCAGAAAACCTCAAACAACCCGTAAACGTGCCTATGGAAATGTTACCATGGTACCTTGCCAAGGTTTCAGTTGCTGCGCCAAGCTCACCAGCAGGTTACAGCCCCCATAACGCCCTGCAACAGCACTGCCAGCCTCTTTCTTTCTTTTTTTTTTTTTTTTTTCCATTTGAGTACAACTACATTTATGAAATTATAACATGTTCGTAAGTGATTTGCCATCAAAAAAAGGCAGTTATTTGATGCTCACATGCCTAGGCTCTCTATAGCCTGCCTTCTTCTGCAACTCTTGGGATGTGCTGGCTTTTTTTAGAAAGATTTTCAGACATGATTGAAAATCTGCTGAACTGTTAAACTGGAAGGTTCGATTTAAGTATCAATGAGTAGGATGGCATCAGGATCAATTTGTATTGATCCTGGAACTCCCTCAGTAGTTATTAATTTGGAAAATATTTCTTGCTAACCTCTCTACATGCAGCACAAAACGATGCCCAAGAGCTGTTCCTTGTTTCATAGCCTCAGGCGCATAACATCATTTGTGCTGCCTGGGTGTTATGCCTGGCCTTTATCACACATCTGCTTTCTCTGTTAGCTGTAATCTCCATGTGGATCTCAGTTGCTGCTCAGCAGTTGCACTGAGCCTACCACCCTAACAGGGCCCTACACTGCACACCAACTGTCCACGGCCCCTCGGTACTCACAAGGACCAGGCGAAAAGGATGCTAGTGAAGAGAGATAGAAGCGGGTAAAACAAGATCTCCTATAAATGTGGATGAAATTGAGCACAGGGTTCAGTCAGGGAAAATGCACATGCACAAAAGCAGAAAAGCACACATATACTGTACAAGAGCATAAGCTTCATTTTCTTAGCAAACTGGGCTAAAAAAAACATAAAAAACAATATAGAAAATCCACAAAGTGACCTTTGATGGGAAAAACATAACCGTAGCTTCAAAGTCCTCCAGCTCTGATTTAAAACCCTTTAAAAACGATCATCAAATGAAGTAACAGTACTAAAGATGTCTTCTACCTGGACTGAGCAACATGAGGGTATCTAAGGCCTATCTATGAACCACAGGACGTTCCACCTGAATGTAAGACGGATTGTCTTCACTGTGAGAGTGACAGAGCACTGGAACAGGTTGCCCAAAGAGGTTGTGGAGTCTCCTTCTCTGGAGATATTCAAAGCCCACCTGGGTGCAACCCTGTCTAACATGCTCTAGGTGACCCTGCTTGAGCAGGGGGGTTGGACTAGATGATGTCAAGAGGTCCCTTCCAACCTTACCCATCCTGTGATTCTGTGAAAGCAAATAAGAGCTTAAACTTATGAGCAGTTCCCCTACTTTCCCCAGAGCTTGAAGATTGCCATTATTTTCTTGGGTATGCTGTGCACTAACTTGTACTTTCTAACTGGATCCAAAGGGAAGAACAGAAAAAGCAGACTCTTCTGTATCAACTAGGAAATTTTTGGACCATTTGATCCTCTGTGCTCTGGGTGAGACACATCAGTCAGGGCAGACAACCATCCAGAATCTTCGCTGCTATTCTGGTACATTTTCTTTTCATTGCTGCCCATGAAAGAGTCACTTCCCTCTCTCCCAAGGAGATAATAACAACTAAGGGTCGTTGTAAGCCCATGCTTTCTGGTACAGAAGTGATTGAGCTGGACTAAATCCACGTGTCTCTATGTGTAGCCAATACATTTAAGGGAAGGCAAGTCAAGCGTTTTGCTGCAGACACGTGGTTTTGGCAAAATCCTTCTGCTAAGAAGAGCACTAAGTGACTTTGTCCCTTATCACCTGTGCTGCTAACAATAGGTTTAAAGATTTTTTTTTCATTTTGTGCAAAGACTTGGCACTTCAAATTCAATATGAGACCAAGCTACCAAAGGGAAGTTAGGAAGGCCCAAAGAGGCTCATTTTGGCATTGGGAAGAGAAGTACATTGAGAGCTCTGTAATGAGGTGTGAGGATCTAAGCTCCTGCAAGAAAATGCAGAAGTCTCCTTTAATCAGTCTCAACTCAGGTGCATAAAGAGACACAGGAAGGACAGTGCACTCAGGCAGATGGCTTTTTCTGTAGCTACAAAATCAATATAAATGAATCTTGGAAAGGCACCTCGGGATCAAGAAAACTAAAGTCTGGTACATAAGAAGCCTTCAAAGGAAAGCCCTAAAATAGACCCTCCCAGGGAGAAAAATCTATGAGGAAGACTGTGGTTTTTTGCTATTGATATTGATAAAGACAAATCCCCCGAAAGACATGGAGAGGTACATTTGGGTTTTATATAAACAGGTCTATTGCAGGGGGAGTAAGACAGGAGCTTCACCTGCTCCTGATCCTCCACTGTATCCTGCACAGAACGATAAACACACCTGATCATTTCTGGAAGTCAAATTTCCTCAGACTGTAATGCAAAGTCATTGGGCTGTGAGTGCAAATGAGCCCTAACACTTCCTCTGAAAGGACTTCTCTTCTACTTAGGAAAACAGGGTACTCCTGCTTTCTAGGAGCAGGGTTCCTTTCCAGGAGCGAGACCCGGCATGTACACACCTTGCTAAGCGATACTGCCAAAAACCAAATTCATTACACATTCATTTCATACCTTTTATATGGAGCTATTTACTGCAAACAAGAGACCTTTGTCACGGTGCACACACACGAGATTCATTTTGCATGTAGCGGCACAGATGAAGACATAAACTAGCCCCTCGCTGACTGGTTTAGGCCTTGGCCCTCTGTATCCACACATGTGCTCCTGCGTTCACTGATACAGTGCATGGTATTCATTCTGTACACGACCATTTATTGGTATAAACCTCAGGAAGTATTCCCCTGTTTGAGGTAACAACCCCCAAAAATGGAAACCATCCCTTTGGTTATAGATATTGGGCTGGGATGTTAGCAGTAATGTTCCAAGTGATGAGCAAAGGGTGAAAGGACTTTACTAGCACCGGACCATTTTCAGCATTTACAGATATAACTGGGAAAAAACTTATGTCTCTGAAATGTAGAAAACAAGATCCAAGTGACAAGCTTAATGCGCCACATGGCAATAGTGCCACAGAGGCACTTCACAAGCTAGGAACTTCCAGGTTTGATGACTACAAAGTGATAGGAGGCTTCAAACAGTTTTGTGCTGTTTTTTCTCCTCCTTACCTTCTCTAGAAAACTTGACAATTAAAAACAAAAGGAAGGTCATTTTAGCAAGAAATCACCTTGCTACACAACTGAAACTTCAAGGCCATCTTTGAATTCTGCACAGCAGGAAGGAAGATATGTGGATACCAGGTCAAGTATAATACATTCACATTCCTTTCTGAACACTGAACATGTGAGGACACAGTACGATACTTTTTAAAAATAACAAATAACAGCTATCACTTAAGTAAGGCCTACACCAATCCTCAACTTAAACTGCCAGGAGAAGAGGATTGCAACAACTTGATAGCTCCGTGTCTCCAGGGCAAGAGCATCACTAGACAAGGATATATAGACCTCTTCCCCTTCCCAATTAGACATGCACCCAGCTTAAATCTATGTAAATAAAGAACCGTGATAATCAACTCTCCAGCATCTTATCCATTCACACAAGTCCTGTTAGTCCCCAGGCTCTTTTGCAGCCAGGAAGCTCTAGTGTTTTTGCTTCCTTCTCCTGCTTTCTTCCACTGAGCCACTTTCTGCTGCCCCCAGCCTCTGGTTGTAGGGGTAGAACTGAGCCAGGTTAGTCAAAAATTTCCATTGTCATATGAACCACAGCTGTCTGAAAATGCTGAGCTGACATTAGAAGGCAAAACCAAACCCAACAACACAACAGCAATCTCTGAACCTTGCTCTCTTCCCTCCTCTAAAAGTTCATCTGAAAACTGGAAAAGAAGTCAGTTTGGAAACAGAGCTTTTATCTCTCGTGGGGATGTAGTTTGCATGCACCAACTGCTCGTTCTCTTCTACAGTTTCAGCTCCTTTACAAGTTTACAAGACCTATAGTGTGCACCAACTAGGGACTGCCAGAAAAAAAGACTGTTTCAGGACATGAAAGGAGTTTATGACAGAAAAAATGAAGGCTACTAAAAAGCCATAGAATCTAAAGGCAAAGGGCTTCTATGGTGGGAAGCTGAGGCTATAAAAATGCAAATTGGAAATTAAGCAGGAGTTTTTAATGGTGAAGGTGATTAACCATAGGAACAAACTACCAGAACGGGTGATATATTGCTGTCTGTGAGACAAGACCAGATGCCTTGCTGGAGGATATGCTTTAGCCAAGCACAAGTTATTGAGCTCAGAATTGGAGTTAACTGGATGAAATCTAATGGCTTGTGATATATTGTTTTCCAGATTAGATGATCTGACACTCCTCTTGGGCCTTAAAAATCAGGAGTCTGTGAAGACATCCCAAGGGACTGAGTAGCATATTGCCTAGATGAGAACACATGTAGCTGAACAGAGCCAATATGCTGTATTTTCCGCTTACCTGCAAGCTCTCTCCGCACAAGCTTAGCTCTATTTAGTTTTTTCCTCCCAAAATTATCTAGCTAATACTGTCAATAGTAGCAAAGATCACCCTGACTCTACATCAAGCAATTGCTGTACTTTCTCCTGCTGGCATGCAGTGGTCATCTTCAAGGCCTCTCCTCCAGCCAATCAGCTTCCCCATTGCTGCTCTACCACGTGGGATACGAGCAAAGTCAACACTGAGCACGTTCAGCCGAGCAAATTGGGGCACGCTGCAGGTCAATGGTGCAATAGAGCACTTGTACTATCACCTCATTTGTTCAAACCATTACAGCAAACACAATAACAATCCTTCCTGCTTAAATATAAAAATATCAGATTTCTCTCTTTCTGGAATACTTAGCTCATTTTTCTAGAGTGGGAGAACACTGACACAACAAGATAATACAGAACTAATTGATGACATAGGATAATAAGATCCTTGCCAGCAGTAAGAGGAATATAGCACAGAGCTTTTAGATGAAGAGAATATGAAAACTGTAAGGAAATGTCACTTATGCATCTTTCATCCCCTGCAATGCACTTCTACATGTTCCTCTGGTCTGTTCAACATTTTTTGTTTTGTTAACAACTGCTGGGTGTTTGCTTATCGAGAGTGTCTTGAGGACAGTTTTCTGAGCAGGCTTCTGTTCATTTACTCATGTCCAGTTGCCTTCATTTCAAATATATAAATCAGACATGAAGACATTATTAGAAGCAATTGCTGGCACCCCCAGCACACTGAGCCAGCATCCTATTTAAGAAAACAATATACAATGGATTATTCATAACAGACTGAATGCGTCACAGATGAGTAATTATAAACATGAAATATATCAATAATGACAATTTTTACAGCAGATTTAACAAAGTAACACACTGCAAATAGCCTGTTGGTTGGTTATGTATTATTAATGAAATGCCAAAACATTTAGTCTTTATAATAGGACAATTAATTACTCCCAATAAATGTGACTCGTGCCAGACCTCTTCTTCAAAGGAGGCTTTTGGACATCTGGTGAGGGTTCATTTTTAAAAGCAATAGCTGCTAATTCCTACAGAAAGTTCCCTAGAAGCTGTGAGGACTGGAGCCATCAACATATAAATGAGAAAGAAAGCAGCCGAAGTGGTGAGGATAACCATAACATTGGAATAATTTTAGTATAACTTGAGAAGGATCGTAGTATAAGATTCAAACCAAGACAGGCACAAAGCATTTCCCCATTCCAAATATTCAGGACTATTAGCTTCCTTGGTAAAGCATCTTTTGTACAGATAAAAGGGCCTGATTTTAAAACAGGAATGAGACAGAAATGCCTCATAATCCCAGTTTGGTTGCTGAGATAGGATCAGCTAACCCAAATGAATACCCACCCTCAACAAGAAGGCTCCAGAATTACCAGCCTGGTTGTTATTATTATTATTTAGGGGACTGCAACAGGATTAGATGACAAATGTTTCAGACACTGTTGCAGTGGTGGTATCACATTATGCAGAAAACTGGAAGCTTTAGTTGTATTTGGAAGTATAGGACTTCTAGCACTACTGAATAAGGCTACAAAGGCACCCACCTAACAGAGCATTGTCCATCCAAAGCACCTATAAAACATCAACCACTACGGTATTTAGCTGCTTCCGGGAAGCGCATATAGGTTGATCCTGGCATTTCAATGACCTCTACATGTGCTTCACGATCGGCAGGAATGGATCTCCCCAAAGAGAAAGCCCTGAAGCTCCAGTGCCGTAAAGCGCTTAAGCACTCCCTGAAGTCAGCAGGATATAGCATGTGCTGGAGTGCCTTGTCGTCCAAGAGCTTAATTCACAAGTAACTAGATCCTATCAGAGAGAGCTGCACAGTCTTAAGAAAGTCTGCGCTTCTTTCTTTTTGGGCTACTGGTCTTTGGAAGGTTATAGCAAAGCTGTTCCAAAAAATCAAAATGATCATTTCCTGCTGCAGAACAGTATTTAGCTCTTGGGGTGGCACAAATTACAGCATTCTTATTTTTATTTCTGTATTTATTTGAAGGAAATGTACAACAGAAATCTGATGCTGGTGGTATTTTAAACCCATGAGCACTCTGTAAACAAGCTGGATCCGGAGAGATTTGCATGTTTCTTCTTGAAACATAAGGAGAACCACTGAGACTGAATAATTGAAAACAGTTATGTAGACTTCATTTCCTTGTTTTTCCTGAGTTTTGCTCTTGTGCTGTCTGCTCAAAATCTTAATACCTGGCAGGGACAATCAACTATTTGGAATCTCATTTACATAATAGGTGGGCCAACAGTTCCCCATGGGAAATTACTGCCCTGGAGGAGGCCACCAGTATGCAGAAAAATAGTGCAGATAGGGCATTTTTCTTAAACTGCAGTTTTTAAGGGGTCAAAACAGAATATCTAAGATCAAAGATGAAACACTGAAACATATATACATACATGCACACACACACACACACACACATATATAAAAAAAATCAAAGAACACATACCACCGTGACATTTTTTGTAGCATCTTCTATCCTTTTATCTAAATACGTCCTCAAGCTCTTTGAAAAGCTTGCCAGTTAGTTGTCCAAATATAGCATCCAGGTCTTCAAATGCAGGCCCCTGGGGGCAGAGTTCCCCCATGGGCTGCAGTCGTTATTGAAGGCAACGGCAAAACTCCTCTGGGAGTTCAAAACCTCACTGGGAGAGGGTGTAAGCATCAGCAGTGCTCATTCAAGGCAACGGGCTGATTTACTTTACTGTTTGCCTAAGGCTTTGAGGGACTGGGTAACCCTTCAAAATGATCAGTGTATCTATGCAAACACCTACGCAAACAGAGAAGAACGAACAAAACCTCATTAAAGAGGATCAGGCTCGGTGCAGGCACCGGCTCACTGCAGCTCATTAACTTCAGCGAGCCTCCGCCCTACTGACCTCTTTGCAGAATCAGGCCCTTGGCGGGAAGCAACTACAAATGCAGAGAGAATTTAGGTTAGGAAGGAAATAAGCCAAACTGGAGTTTGGGCAGGTTGTCGGTGGCATCCTTTCGCTCAGCCAGGGGATCTGATGGACACCCACCTTGATCAAACTTGGGCTCTCTCTTTTTTAATCTGCTGACATTAAAAAGGAAGATCCCATAGAAGGTGTTTGCCCACCCACACTCTCTCTGCACACACGTGCCCACCACACCATCACCTGCTTCATCCCATGGGAGTTGTCTCCTGGTTTCCATAGGTGAGTGACTGCAGGCAAGCCCAATTATTTGTATATGCTTGATTTAAAAGGCAAAAGAACCAGATTTTGACTCTTACTGCAGCTGCAAGTAACTAAAACTGCTCTGCAGAATGATTGTGCCCAGATACCATAGAAAGAATCACAAGTAAAAAATACGCACTATGATGAAAATACAGGAAGGAAAGGAAAAGTAGAAGGCTTTCAGAGCCCCAGACCAGCACCTACACCGTGCTCTCTGCAACACCGTGGGGCATCGGTTAACTGCTGATGGCTCAGAGAAGAACACGGCAGCCGCTGCTTCACGGCGTCACCCTGCGTGAATTCATGCGCCCAGGAGAGTACGCACCAAAGCCATTGGGATCGCAAAACATAGTGGTATAGCCACAGGCAGCGAATGACATGAGTCTGAAACCTCCATCCAGATTAAACAGCTCAATATTTTTGTATGGAAAAGGGAAGTATGCTGCTTGAAAGCTTCAGCCACGAGCAGACTTAATGACAGCATGCAGTGCAGATGTTTAAGGTTTTCTTTTATCATGCTGTAAAAATGTATATACAATTATGCCCACTAAGCCTATATAAGCAGATATTAAGTTCAAGGCATGAAAGGGCAGTTTTAGAACCACCCACGGAATTGCTGTACATTTTCCATGTGATACCCATGGACTTCAGGTTCAACAGACTAAATCCACACTGTGATTTTAATTATCATTGTTTAATGTCTTTATTCTGAGACATATTTTCACATTGTAGTGCTTTTATCAAAGTAGACTGCATTTAATTAAAAGCAGCACTGTAAAATAGTTTGTTTCTATTGCCCTCTTTTCATGATAGCCCAAGAACTATTGCATAATACCAAGTATTTACTCCAGTTACTTGCTTACACTTTTAACACTAACCACATTCACAGATTAAAAATATAAGTAAGAACTACCTAGTTTTGCAAAGCTTCTCTACAGATATCAGTTCCTTCGGTTAACAGCAGAGCTAACTAATATATCTATAAAACTGAGTAAAACTGACTTGTTATTGTTTACAGGTCTCATAAAAAATCATTTTAGTTTACCTTAACAACCCACCTGACTAAAATGAATGTTTTCAAACACATTCTACCTTACCAAAGTATTCTGAAAAGACTCTGCCCATTTCATTTTACATCTCCTAATACATTGCCTGCTATATTTCATGCTGAATCAATAAAGTTATATGTGCAGAAATCAACTCAAACGATGTTTACTGCTATTTCTAATACAAATAGTTTTTCAATGGGTATTTTGTTCAGTTTACAATAACTCTGGAAGATAGAGCATGCATAGTAGTATTATATCACTATTGGTCAAGCAATGATTTTGCTTAGAAATTAGCTCATTTAAGGAAAAATAAAATGAGAGGACTTGCATTGCGTTATAACTTACAGAAGACTGTTTTCTGGAGGCTGTATTAGATGCACAGGACCAGCCATTTAAATGCATCGAGACTGGGCTGGGAGTTATCCTGTTGAAGGAAAGCCTGGACAAGTGGCCACCAAAATGTTGTTTATATATCTACCTACAGCTATATGCACCTATATACCATGATACGGTAGGAATAAGCTGCATCAGCATAATCCTGAGGCACGTTATAATTGGACAAAAGCTGCATGATAATGAAGTCAGAGAGAGTATGTGAGCACTGAGTGAGGAGGTGCAACCTTGCTGCCAATATAGCTAAGATACAACAGGAAAGGAATCAACTTGTATTTAAATGAGGCTTCGTACAAACTCTTTCTCTTTAGGCGGGTCGTTTTCTTCTTGCAAAACAAGTTTCGCCCAGGGATCCGGTAACACGGAGCTGTTGTGCTTTTTTTCACTGATGAAATCCATCAGTTCGAAGGATCATGCCCTGGCCTGATCCTGCATCACTGAAAAATTAGGAGAGCTTGTTGTGAGAACCAGACGAGGTGTACATGCTATCAAAGAGTACACAGCAATAAAGCTGGCTCCTGCGAGCCAGAGCCCCCCCAAAAGGGCTATCCCTGCAGTCCTTACGCTACCCGAAAGTTTCACATAGTGCACGATTTGGCCTGGATCCACTATCCTCCCTATCCCTGCACAGTGCCTTTGGGATACTGCCCAGAGATATGCAAACTGTCTCACTGGAGCTAGGACAGATTTTTTATCTATAGGTACAGTGCATATGCTGAGGAAACAGTTAAGGGTCTATTACGACTCAGAAAATTGAAAAGATAAAGCCTCTCCTATCAAACACAAGGGAAGCCATTCCCAGAAATAAACAGTCACACCATCACACACATGCCAGATGGGGAAAAGACACAGTTCCCCTTCTCCCTCCCCAAAAGCAGTCAGCTCAAATATTCTTTGGAAAAAAAATGGCATAGGGAATTCTTACCTGGTAAAATTTATATTCCAGGCTACCAGAACATCTACACTACCAGGCTTTCATTGGACATTGTGCAAAGCTGGAACAACAGATTGTTTCAGGTCATGGAAGTTTACAGCTATATGCAAAAAATAAAAATAAAAATCCCAAACCAAAAAAACAACATGACCCACACAATATCCCTGCAATGATACTCTCATTACGAAAAAATGAGATGAAGGAGGGGTTTCTACTTGCTCTAAGGCATCATATGGAGCTTAATCACAAGCAGTTACGTATATGGTTCTTTTGGCCTTCAATCAAGTGTGTCATTTCAGTGGCAGCTGCCTACGTGATGTAAGCAACCTGGGTGATCGAGTCCTTTGCCAATCACAGCCTTGTGCATCTATTTTATAGCTGAACAACAGGGAAATTCTATTTCCCATGAAATTCAGCGATTCTGTTGTAGCCCAGCACACACACTGAGTGAAATGGGATCATACACCTTTTCTTTAGTGGAGTTACAGATAAACACAGACCAACCAGACCTCAGCAAGCCCTTCCCACCACTGATCTTAATCCACTATCATTTCCCCATTGAGCCCGTCTATATCACGATGAGTTTCAGCACACTCAAAAGCCACTGAGAGCAGAGAAGAGCTTGCAAGGTGCCCAGTGAGTTAGTGCGACACAGTGCAGTGTGTACTGAGGAGGATGCAGCTGCTATATGGAAAACAGTAAAACTTGGTGGGTGGAAAAGGTCTGAGCTGCTGGTGAGTAACAGGAGAAACATCACACTCAGGACACCAGGAAATCAGGGCAGCTTGGCCTTCCTTAATGCATCCCTTTTGCTATTCAAGTGGGTAAATCAGGAGGCAATCACTGCAAATCATATATTAAATCTAGTGATTGAAATTGTATCTGAAATAAAATGAAGCAGGGCTGAATACATTAAACCTATTACTATGCATCTGTGTGACAAGCAGGACTCTCTTTGGGAGTCTTCTTGTTGCTGACAATGGCATCAGTAGGAGTTTGGGGCCAAATTTTTCCTCCAGGTATATTTGTTGATTTTGACAGATTTACCAGGATCTGCTTATTAAAACAGATGGCAGATGCTCCCTCTGCTTTGGGATCGTCTTTCTTATCTAACTCCGCGGGAGCAGGACACCGCATAGGTACCGAGCATTTATTACATCACCCACATTATTAACAAGGAGAGGGCCCAGAAATAAAAAAGGACTCTCTGGACATCAAAAGTGATGTTATGCCACTCCATGGCAACTTGCATGCCCCCCTCCTCACGCACGCATGTGTGCACACGACACACACACAAAAAAAACTCAAAAAAAAAAAAAAACAACAGACCCCCCCCTCCACGACATCCAAAGCACATGCAGGGTGTATGGTACCAAGTACTCCTGCAAGTGAGTGGAGGGAGGGAGCCGGTCGGGGGGTGGGTGGACGGACGAACGGGCAAGCACTGGCGAGTGCTCTCCGCACCCCGGCTGCACAGGCAGCCGCAGCGAGCGCCGGCTCCCCCCCGCCACACACAGCCCCGCACACCGCTCCCGGCCCCGGCGGCGCCGCTGCCCCCGCTGCCGCCTCGGAGGCGTCGCCGCGGGGCGGCCGGATCGAGGGGGCCCCGCAGCCCCCCGGGCAGGGCGCCGCTCCCCAGCCCCGCAGCGGCGCCGCCGCCCCGTCTGGGCCACCCCGGCGGGGCCGGGCGAGCCGCCGCCAGCTCCGCTGCCCTCCTCCCGCTGCGGCCAACAGGTCGGCTCCCCCCCCGGAGCCGCCTCCCTGCACCGCTGCCCGGGGGCGGCCGGACTCCCCCGCGGCGGGAGACTCCTCGACTCACCTCTCCACCAGCCGGCTCCGCCGCCACAGGTTTGCTCGGCTCCTCTCCCCCCTCCAGATCGCTCCTGGCCGAGTTATTCAAAGGCGGCGGAAGGGGGTGGGGGGGTGGCAGAGAGAGAGAGAGAGGGAGAGGGGGGATCTGGGCGGCGAGGATGGCGAAGATCTCCGACCGGGGGAAAGATTAAAAAAAAAAAAAAAATACTAATACTAGTAGCGATAAGAGGAGCGCGGCGCTGCGCGGTGCGGGCGGGGCGGCGCGGTGCCCCGCGGCGCCGGCAGTGCGCTGCGCCCTAGCGCCCCATGGCCCCGCGGAGAGGCAGCGCCGAGCCCCGGCAGCCCCGCCGAGCCCCGGCAGCCCCCGGCGAGGGCGGCGGCGCAGCGCCCGCCCGGGGAACACCCTCCGCCGCGGCCCACCTTGCGGCAGGCCCCCGCTAACCCCTTCCTCGCCGGCGCCGCGCCGGATGGGCAGCGAGAAGGGGAGGCGAAGCCGGCCGGGGAGAGGGAGAGGAGGTGAGCGCTGGGGCGTCCCGGGAGAGGGGAGGAAGGCGGGGATGCTGGGCTCAGAGGCAGGTGGCAGAGGGACCCTCCGGGCCGAGGAGCTCTTTGCCCCGCTTCGCGGCTGGGCGCCCAACCTAGCGGCGAGAGGGGTCCGGCGGCTCCGTGTCCACAGCCTGCCGAGGGGGCCGCATGGCTCCCGGGGGCGAGGCACAGGACATCGGTTGGGGACCAGGGACACCAGCCTCCTGCTTCTCCGTCCTCAGCTAGCTGCCGTCACCCATCTTTCCTCTCTACTGAAGCCAGTTCCACGCACTGCTAGGAAAGAACATAAAAGCCGTACGGTCTGTGCTGGCATCATGGTTAGCGATCACAAAGGAAAAGTTCAGTCCTCCAAAGCTCTAGAGATCTGGTTTTGGTGTCAGAGATTGCCCAGGGGGAGGGAGGGGAGGGAGGTGACCTGCCTGTTCTTTTCTTAAGGAAAAGCAATAGAAAAGAAGAAATTGTGATGGAACACGTCTCCAGCACACCACAGGGGTGTGCGTTGCCATGACCCCAGAGTGCCAGCTCACCTGTGCTGCTTGACCCTCTGTTAGGTGCTGATAAGGGCAGAAGAGTAGAGTAGATAACTACAAATCACTGCTCCCAGCAGCCTAGGAGGTCCTGACATCTCTGGAGTGGTAGAGCAAGTGCTTGAAGGAGCACACTTCTGGTTTGCTAAACATCACCTTAGGCTTCTAACCTGAGCTAAAACGAATACTGCAGGTCAGTCGTGTTAGGGAACACATCATTCCTCACTGCGGTCGTCTCAGTGCTGGAGTGCAGCAGAGCTTATCTGTCTTTCCTTTTCCCTTTCTGGATGTGTTGGAGGCACGTGCTCTTTGGATCCCTGCCCAGTTTTGTTAAATTCACTGAAAAAAACAGAATCTGAGGAAAGCCAGGCCAAGGTACTTCCAGTGAGGTGAAATTCAGCTAAAGACAATTTGGGCTAAGCAGGTGGAGAAATGTTCTGACAGTGAAATCAGTTGACTGTAGAAGAGTCTCCAATGGGAACCCAACACTTGAGCCAATTAGAACTGCCTCAGTCGGATCCGGGAAACGGCATGGAGAGCCCTCCAGCAGCTCCGGCAACACTCTTGCAATCACATGAGCATTAAACAAAGACTAGGGCCTTCAGAGTGAAGTGTCAGTTTTATGCTTCTAAGCATTTAATTCACATCCTGCCTGCGCTGTACTTTTCTGATGTAAAATCCTTCCCATCTCCTTCCTTTCTTTCAGCCTGGTGGGTCATGATATTTCCTATGTTGGGATTTTACCAGCAGAAGGAACATGATCCACCAGCTCAGGAACCGCAGGAAGAGGGATTTTTACTTTCTGTGCTCCCCACCCACTTTCCCAAACTAGAAATCCAATCTCCATCAATATCAAACTGCTACTGCTTCAGCCAGCTCAGCTGCACTACCCAAACACTGGATTTCTGTATCCCGCTACCCCTGGCACAGGGGAGGCTGAGAGCTGCCAGCAGGCTGCCTGCTTCCCAGACCCTAGGCCTGGGTGCAGATATAGGAATTTAGGAACAGTCCAAGTCCCTTTTAAATCACTGGGGATGTGCAGGCCAGTCTAAATCCTGCTATCTACTATCTTTATTAATCTGTGTTCAGTGAGAAGATAACTCCTGCTCCAGCAACACAGCTGTCAGCACCATCAGTGGAGGGAGCAGCATCTGTCTGTATTACCACTTCATCAAGGTGAGGCTTGGCTCAATCTCTTTGCATCCTTTTACTTTTCATTTCTTTTATTCTCGTGCATAAAGAAACTTCTACATGCAACTCCCTCCGCTTCAGCCGGGTTACTTATGTGAGTAAAATGGGGGCAAAGGCCCTCATCTGCAGAACATTATTCTCTGCCTTTAGCTAAATTTTCTTTTCTTCAACTCGTGGAGACATTAACCAAAAAAATGGCTAACCAGTAGCAAAAGCTCCAGGCTTCAGGGGTGAAATCAGTAGCTGGAAAACCAATCAGAGTTATATATTTATTCTTAAATGCTAAAGAACCAAACTCTCGTTAACTCCTGACTCTGTCCAGGATCTCTCTCATGACTCCAAATCTGTGTGCGTGAAAATAAGATCACATAGTGTTGGTCTATTAGAATATAGCACCAATCCTGTCAAACCCTCTGTTTCTCTAAGAAAATATTCTCTGTACCAATCCAATTCAGAGGGACAGAGAGCCACGCGAAGCAGAGGAGGAGGAGATGGGAAGGCGTGCGCTCCAGAAGGAGACAGCTACCTCAGAAATCAGCAGGGTGACATTTGCATTAAGCTCCTGAAAATGATATAGCGAGAGACAATATAATACTAATGTGACAAAGTAGTACACGGAAAAATTATTCAAGGCAGGCAAGTTGTTGTCAGAGACCTGCCTGCCTGCCTGTTGGGGACCGGTGATAGTTGTCGCCGTCGCACGGAGCCATCACTCTAATAACAAGTGGAGAATCGCTTGACGTAATTTGCCATCAAGCTGTTGTGCACCAGCCAGGCTGATTAGATTTGGGTACCACCCAGCTTGTAGAGAGACATCCAGCAAACCTGTGGCCACAGCGACACTGGAAAGGTCTGAATTTCGGTTTGTAGGCCTTTCTCGAGGCGCCCCACCCAAGGCAAGCTGCGAGGAGCACTCCGCACACGGCACCAAGAAACATGGCCTCCATGGGGCAGGCGGAGCAAACTCAGGCATGATTTTAGAAGAAGCTAATGTCTTAAAAAATAGCCCTTATATTAGCCAGATGTAAGGTTTGTAGGGATAAACTTTTCGGTCCTCAGATAAGAAATACCTCCAATGACATTAGTTTTGCTCAATTCAGGATGGTCCCCTGAAATTAAAACTCAAAAGATCTAAAAGGTCATTCCAGTGAAGAAATCTCTAATTATTCCCAATAGTATCTGGGGATTTTTAGTCTTCTGCCCAGTCCAGTTTTAAATGTCCCCAGAAGCATGCATTCCACCATTCCCCTGAGGGAGTTCAGTAACACTGTGCAGCCTAATAGGTCTCACAAGTAGGGTAAGTTTTTAACTTTTGGGTTGCTTAATTTCATGCCATTATTTCTAATTAAACACTTTGTGAAAGGCATACAATTGCTCCCTAGCCTGGATTTTCATGTTCTTTTAATGATGGTTAATTATTCCAGAGCAAATTTTTTTTGACTTTTTATTTGTCTCACTTTTATACTGGATGGTTTATTCTGAAGTTTAATTAGCACATTTTAAAAAATAATTTCTGCATTAAATCACTGCCAAGCGAGCTCTGCTTGAGGATTTATGATCGTTGTGCACACTCTTTATTGTACCTGCCAACTGATTGATTGATTGATCGGTTATTTGGGATAGGGCTGAGAACAGGCCAGCTGAATCCCGTAACAAGCTAAGGGAAAGGGCTGCTAGCTCCTTGGTGGGAGCCGTGACGCGGACCTGGCCCAGTTCTGGTGCCCTCACTGTGGAGAAGAGGGTGGAGTAGGGTGCTGGTCATAACAGCTGAAAGGTGCAGGCTAAAGCTACTTAAAATCCTTGTGGAGGGTAGAGCCTATGCTAACAGCAGGCCTGGGCCATGGTAATCTGGCGGATTCACATCTCCAACCCTACCATCTGTCTGGATCCAAGGTTTCATTTCAGCCTATTAGAGAGATTGGGGCTGGCTGCAAACATCAGATGTAGGCATAGGTTTGGCACAAATCCATCCCTTTCCTGCTGTCTCAAAAGCCAAGATTTTGATTCAAGCTCATCTGCAAATGCTAAAAACGCTTCAGTTTTGCAACAGAGTCCACCCCTAGTGGAGCTCATCACAAAATGAGACCTTCGGGGAGAAAAAACAAACTGAGAACTCCTTTTAATTACATTATCTCAACACACTAAAGCTATAGACAAATGCGATTACACCCACAAAAATCTGCTCACTCCCATTTGAGAGTCCAAACATTTGTGGCTTAGCTGAGGCCAGAAGAACATACTGTAGAGATGAATGCACATTTATTCTCTTCCCTGCAAGAAAGCTTGACATCCAGTAAGCTCCTGCAATGGGTTTTATCTCCAAAATCAGCAGAAATGCCTACATGTGAAAGAAAAGCACCTCCTATTCATGCCTTTGAGCAGGCTGGCTTTACTTTTCTTATTTATACAGAGAACTCTGGCACTCTACATAATAAAAATGGATAAGATTTCACTCCTTTACTAGCCCACAAAAACAAGATGATGGTCTATGCAGGCACTGTGAGGCAAACAACCTCAAACAAATCCCAGAAAACTCACAATGAATTTCAGTGGGGAGGTTTTTTTCTTTTGTTTTGCTCTTAGAAAGATAGCCCTGTAATTTAATGACTCATACGTTCTACATCCTTTGTTGCTTTTCATTTTCAACATCTTTAAACTGTTTGTGGAGAACTCACTTATTTTTAGACTTCCCATCAGTGAAAGACATATTAGCTGGTTCAGAGGGGAAAAGCTCCATTGAGACTTTTGTATTTGGGGTGTTAATGGGAAGATTTCCTCACTGTAAGATTTTTTTCTTTCTTTTATATCTCACTCATGATCTGTGCATGGATTTTCAGGTGAACTGAGAATGACTGTGACCTGTTTGCTGCCAATGGGGGCTCTTGGGCATAAACCAAGATCTGACATGAGGGAGGAGGAAGAGGAGGAAGGCAGGAAGCAGGCACAAAAGGGGGCAGGCACTTGGCCATGAAGAGCAAATGAGAGTTTTGGGCTCGCTAGCCATTCTTCTCTCTCTTCAGCACATCAGCAAATGTTGGGCCATGCCCAGGAAAGCCTCTGCGCCGCAGACCATGGGTTGGGCTTTCAGCAGATAGGGTGAAAAGGAGAGCATTCTTCAGCCCGATGCCCCCCCATGATTCTCCATGCTAGGGCAAAGAATCATGAGGGGCATTTTAGGTCCCTTGGTGAGTTCAAAGAATTAGAGGTAAAAAAGTTTCTTTGGAAAAAAAATGAATGTTTGATTTCTTCCAGAAAATTGACCTTTCAAAAAAGAAAATGCTATTTGAGTCAGTTAATAGATCTGGGGTTTGCTTTGTTTTATTTGGATTTGGTTTACAAAATCTAACATCTCCTTTCAGTTTGCAACTTGGAATTTTTTAAAAAACTTTAAAACTAAAAGGAAATTTCAAAATGAAAATTGGCTCTGTAGCCCTCAAAGTGAGGCATTTCATTAAAAAAAAAAAAATAAAAAGGTGCCAAATCCTGTCTGCTTCTTATTTTTTAAAATTTTCATTAAGTCAATCAACAAAGAGAAGGCCTCCAAATGAAAACCACATACTCACCAAAT
The DNA here is from genome assembly GCF_028389875.1 of Rhea pennata. Lineage (NCBI taxonomy): Eukaryota > Metazoa > Chordata > Aves > Rheiformes > Rheidae > Rhea > Rhea pennata. Next base: position 11,525,723 of record NC_084682.1, read on the forward strand.
GTTTCTGAGCCTCCAGATGTGCATTCTTCCACCTTCCATGAGTGAGTTTTCAGGCACCATGGTGCAGTCAATGCACAGAGATTACTCAGGGGAAAATCCATGCTCAGAAATGAGAGCAAGGCATCGTGCTGCCCCACACTGTGATGTCTAGGTGCAAGGAAGGGAGGAAAGGACCTGTCCTACTCCTTCACGCACAAGGGACAGGAGATGGAGTCTTACCCGACAACCTAGGATGGTGCAAAGATCTCTGACACTGAGATCTCCAGGCATGTCCCTGCTTTGACCCATAGAAGTAGTTTGGATTTTGCCATCACAGGCTGCCCTAAAGCCATGAATGACAGAGAGGACAAGCCACCTTCCCCACGGCTTCCCCAGGAGCTAGCTCACTTCACAGCCACCACCCTGGGCTCAGTCATAGCACTTCTCAGCACAGGCTGCCAAGCACAGAACCAGCTCCCAAGCCCTGAAATGATAATGTTTATTTGGCCAGCTTGAAGGAGCATTTTCCAGGACACATTTGTAATTTTGCTGAAAGCTGCAATCCTAATGGATGACTGGAAGTATTCCACAGATCACTGGCTGTTATTTTACCCAAATGTCATGGACAGGTCTAAAATATCCAGTCTTTGTTCTGCATTTTCCAACCATCGTAAAACTTAAGAGTAGGTAAGGAGGTGTTTCGTGGCTCACATTTATTGAGGTACATCCTGTCCACTGCTATGTTTTCTGATTGAGACTTTGATGTGGCTGCACTATTTGTAGTATCACAGCATCTATCCTGCTCTTCTTTTCATATATAACCCAAACTAGACAGTGATATGGTTATATATATATATACATATATACATATATATATATATATAGAGAGAGAGAGTCTGTTTAGAATAACCAGGACCCCAGGATATAGTTCATTGTTCCGCTCTGTTCGTTAGCAATTCACAGCTTCATGTCTGCATGAACCTGGGACTCATCTTTGTCTGCAAGAGCCATCACCATCTCCCCATCATACATTTCCATGTAAGGTCCTGCTCCTCCCTCATGCTGTCAAGCTTGGCCATTTTATAGCCATTGCTAAAATCAATAAAGCATTTTTGTTACTGTCTAAAACTCTAGACAGCAGGGAAATCATCAGCAAGCTCCTGGGCAAACCCCAGAATGAAGCAGTCTTATGCACTGAATGAATGAATCAATGAAGCAGGTGGGAAACAAATACCGAGTGGACACCTGCCTGTCACACCAAGCTGAGGTCCTCTTGGAGCAACACCCGTGTGTGAGCAAAGTGACATGATGAGTTGAACTCATTGGTCCACAGCTTGAAAGAAGCACTTCCGACCCGAGTTGGCTCAGGGAGTGGGGCTCTCGCATGCGGAGAGCAATGCAAAAGGATAAATGTTTGCGGGTTGGAAGGTGGACAGTGTCAATAGGATCAGTTTGTTCTATTATTTATCCTGCCATATGCCCCGTCACTCAAATCACTGATCTGAGCCATCAGCCGTGAACACCTGGCAAGGAGTTAAGTAATTTTCCAGTTTCTGGGTAGACTAACTGGAGACAATAGGCAGATTTAATCAGCGAGTAAGTACTTAGCTCCAGAAATGTGGCTTAAAAAAAATCTTGATATATTTTTCAAATAAAATCCTTTCTATATTAGAGTTAGCCTAGAGAAACTTCAAACACATGTATAGCAAAGCAGGTATTAGGCAAATTCTTGGTGGAAAGGGGATAAATAGAACACCATGTCCTTCTGCTTGTCTGCAGGAGACAAAATCTCCATTTAGAAAACCCAATAAAAATATAATTCTTTTATAACAACTGCATCCACTGTATGTTGTTTCTCTGGGAAAAAAAGAAAATGTAAGTGACTGAAGTCCATCAATGCCATCAAAAATATTTTTCCTCCAAGTATCTCAAAAGTATCAAAAATATGAAAAAATAATGACTCCTAACAACTGAAACAGATGGTCTGCTGTGAATTCCCACAGCCTCATGCAACTGTGAGTCAAGCCATTTTTCAAAATGGTGAAAAAATCAATTCTCAAGATTACCAGGCTTCCAAAGATCTTTTTGGACTTCCCAGCTGACAGCAAACAAAAAGGAAGGTTTGACGGTACTACAAATCTCAGCTCTAGAGTGTCCATTGTCCTCACTTAACGTGAACGTAGTTGGTGTGAGTACATATGCTTTCAGCTCCGTCCAACAAAATATTTTCCCTGGGATGAGGTTTTTACTGAGTTTTTAGCTAATGACCATTTACACTTTTGGATTCCTGACACACACACACACCCGCTGCTGATCCCCAGCATCATCTCCAGCGTCACCACCTTCCCTCCCCACCCAAATCCCAGTGACTATAGGGACTTTGGTCACATCAAGTCCCTTTAATACCCCATCCCCATGCTAGGTCATCACCATCACAGACTATTTATTTACCAGAAATACTGTACCACCCCCACCCCACTGCTAGCAATGCTGTGCCTGCTGTGGGAAGTCCCACCCTGGGGGCCCAACAGCACTCCCACCCATCCCATCCTCCTGGCACACTGATTGCTCTCAGCAAGCAACCCCCCAAGACAGTTTATCCATTGCAGGGAATAATTTGAGATTAGAAAGACACTTGCCAGGAGGGAAATTCTGGTTGCTTGCTTCTGTGTTGCGGTTCCTCCTTCTCCCTGGGAGACTCATCCCTTTGGCCACCTTCATGCTCCGGCTGCCCCTCTCCATGTTCTTCTATCAGCCCCATCAGGCAGATGAGATGGTAGGTTCTGGGAGATGTGTGAGCACATCATGGGGACATCAAAGCCAGCAATGTGACTCTGTAAGGAGTTGACAGAAACTTACTGCACACACTGTACCAGTTTATCATTTATTTAAACTCAATCTTTCAATAATTCATGCCAGCCTTTCACTGTGTAGCAGGACAACAATGGCAGGAGCACAGCGACACAGACAGTGAATAACCACATCTGGAAGAGATGTTCAGTTCTAAATAAAAGCTGGTTTTGCAGAGAATGTTAAATGCCATGGGAATAGTGTGCATTGGGACATAGCCCTGCTCCTTCCAGGGGGCAGTGATTTGCTCATGCGTTTTGCAATGCCGAGTTAGCACAGATCAAATGAAAAATCCAGGACTGGATTCAGCTGTAGCCCTGTAGTAGTGCGAGATCAGACCTGCAGCATCTGCAGATGTATCCTCAAAAGCACTGTGCAGATGCAGGCATAGTGCCTCTCATTTTGAGCACACGCTGCTGTGAATCCCAGGTAGCTCTGCTGGACAGCGAGCTGTATTGTGCATGCATTCACACGGTCAGTTTGGGTTTAGAAGCAGAGAGCATTTTAGCATGGTGGCCTCAGCATACTGTGAGGAGTGCGCCTGCCCCTCCTCGCATGGTAAAGCTACAGCTGCTCCCAGGAATGAACTGCATTCAGCCTGGTGCTCCCACATTTCAGGGACGAAGGATGTGAATGCCCTTGCACAAGAAGAGACATCAACACCTCTATTAGCTTGCTGAGACCAGCATGGCTATCTTTGCAGAGTGCTGACCTGCACTATATACACTCAACCTCCAAGCCAGCAAGCAGGACTTCACTTTCAACATGTATCTCTTTCCCAGCTGTGACACACAACTCTAAGTCTGACCAGTACCTTCTGCATCATGTCACTAAGCTTCAGATTCTCCTATCCATCACCACACACAGTGTGTTGCAATATCTCTAGCCCTGACAAACACAACTTCTCCTTTTCACTGTCGTTACAAAGACTCCTGAAAAGCTCATCCCCCATCACCATGGGCACACCTCTCCCTGGCTTCCTCCTCTCTTGGTATCCAACACAGGCCAGTATCTCTAGTGCCCTTAATGGATTATCCCCAGATGACCTACCATCTCTAATTCCCTGCTGGGATGTCAACCTATGCCCTCAACCACTCTGTCAGGAAATGTCACACTGCTGTTACACTTTTTAACAAGTGCTTTATTCCTTCTCTGATGCTGCCTCTTGTGCTTGGGGAACTGCCCTAAAACTACATGTGTACCTTGTTATCCGTCCTCAAACTAAGTACATAAGAGTTGTTAGTCTGCTGGTGTGCTGAGACTTACCCTCCTCATGCCAGTCGAAATTACCTCCCTCTTTTCCCCTGTCCATCTGCCACTATCCGTCTGGCCTGATTCTCCCTGTAGTTGTTTAAGTGCTTTGATGCAAGAACTTCTTTACCATTTTGTATGCAATTGTACAGCACCTGCCTCTCTTGAGGCCTGATACAGGACCAGACTCCAAGGCATCCTGTTATTTTTACTGGCTCCTTGAGATTTCACTTGGGCTCTGGTCTTGGTCCTTAAGTTTTTCAGATTACCTTGCTGTGTTTTGTAACACCTCCAAAAGCTGGACTCCACTCTTTCCCTGCCTGGTAATGCAAATTTACAAACAGCTTTTACTGCAAATTTTCTTACTAACAATGTCTGGTTCTCATTTTAAAAAACGAGCTTCACACTTTACCCTACCAATCACTTAATCCTAGCAAGAAAAAGTCTTTTTCTAAATAATAGTTGATCTTCTAGACTTGTTGACTAATGAAATGAGTAATGACATTAGGAGCTCATTAACAGTGGCAGTGAATAATACAGAGTGCAAGACTATCAACTCTTCCTGAAGGACAAACTAGGGGGAGCTCTAGGGAAAAGGCAAAACCATTCAGAACCTGGTCTCTTGATCTCTACGTCTTCTTTTTTACTTTGTTAACGTGGCCAACAATCATTTCTGGCAGGATCCTTCATATGAGGAATCTGGACTTTTACCATTTCATCAGCTGTCCAGGTTAGACCCTGCTACTCAAGAGATTTCCATTACAGTCACAGTCCTGCTGAATTTCATACATTTTAGGAACCTACTTTCAGCAATTTCTTCAATTTCCTTATATAGAATACAAAAAATGAAGGAAGAATTCAAAAGGGCTACGAACACTTCTGATCATGTTAAAATTGGTGGTAGGAGAACATAACTCACACCTACAGCGGGATTTTCCCTTGCGAGCCTGTTCCGATTTGAGGTAAGTTTCCCCAGAAGAATGCCCAGGAGGAAAGGGCACATTGTATTGTAATAAATGCTCCTGGTTGTCATGATGCTGGGTGTATAACAGGAAACACTAAAGCAGATTTCGGACAGAAATGTTTGAGCAAAGTCATCCCTCAGAGAGAGCAACCAGTGGGGTCACAGTCAAGAGTGCAAGCATCTCTATTAGTGCAGAGGCTGAATTATTAATCTTGCTGTGTATGTACTCTCACAGGAGGTGTGGTACCCTTGGGGCACAGTGTCTTGTATCCACACTTACAGACATCTCTCTTAAGGGACTGCTCAGCTGTATTACACAGAGCTGATGACAGTTTCTCTCCATCTTTTATAGGAGGTATCAAGAAGTATAAACAAGGATCTGAGGAACAGAGCCATTCAAGTCCTGGTTAAATGCCATCCTGAGCTGCTGAGGACCTTTCCCCATGCAGAGCTGATTGCTCAGTCTGGGATGGGAATGATGTGGGACTCAGAAGGCACATGAATTCTGCTTCTTGTAAGAGAGGCCTTCCACCAACTCTCCTTCCCGCTACATGCATAAAGGATACTACATGCAAACTGTAATTTTACCCTTTCTTGTTTGTTTTAGATTACAAATGAGTAATGAACACTTATCATGTAGTATGGCAAGGAGCAAAAGACTGCACCTAAGAGGGAAAACTGTATTTTAAGCAGCTTTAAAGTTATTGGGTTTAATTCTTGTCAAAATTAATCAAATATCTAACAATCCACAGGAAGAAAAAATGTACATGCTCATGAAAGGGGACATGAGTACACACTCAGAGATGGGACACCACCTCAGACCTATGGAAGTTTCCCTTCTTTCCCAACAATCTCCAACAGTGCTGGGCTGCATTAGCAAAAGCACAGAGCAGGGGCAGAGGAAAGTGATGGTCCCCCTCAATTCAGCACAGCTCAGGACACATCTGGAGTGCTAGGGCCAGTTTGGGGCCTCCAGAACAAGTCAACATATTGGAGTAAGCCCAACAGTGAGTCCGTAAAATACAACTTGAGTACATTATGTCTGAAGAGAGACTGAGAAAGCTGTATTTGTCCACCCTGGAGAGGGGAAGAGAAATCAAATTGTGTTCTTCATCTACCTAAAGGAAAACTGTAGAGGACACTGAACCAGACTCTTCCCAGAGTTGCAAAGGGAAAGAAGAAGGAGAAACAGAACAAGCAGCAAGGGAAGACCCAACCAGCCATAAGAAAGAAATTCCCTGAGAATGGTGCAGCCCTGGAACAGGGTTCAGAAAGGTGGAGGAAGCGCCATCCTTTTGCTGGAGAAGTCCCTAGTCAACCTGATCTGGCTTCAGTATTAACCCTGCTCTGGTCACGGGTTAGACTAGAATCCCCAAGGCTCCCTCTTGGCCTATTTTTTTTCAACTTTTTTTGTTGTTTTGTTTTGTAGGATTAAAAACAACCAGGAAAAGAGAACCTTAAAAAAACAGTCATCAAAAAAATAAAGAGGCAGAAGTGAGAATAATATAGGACACTTCCTCTGCATTCACCTTCAACCCATCTCCCATTATCCAGAAGAAGCTAGGAACCTGGTGCAGAAACATCTCAGTTCTGTGGCAGCTGCGTCACTGCAAGGTTAAGAGGGAAAGTGTAACCAGCCCCATCAGCTGGCCAAGTACCGCAGAGCTGCTGGACCAAAGTTTACTTTTCTGTTTTGCTTTTCAGTCTCTCATGCCAAATGTAAGAATCTGGACTGCTTTGCAGCCCACTTTGCCAACATGAGCATAGTGAGTCATTCAACAGCTCTTCATCACAACACATTCTTTCAATGGGACTTCATTTGGATGGCAGTATCTTAAAAATATGATGCTGGAGAAGGGTGAGAAATGCATAAACATTGGTGCAAAGTAAAAAGGGGGACCAGTGGGGTTGTGTAAATGTAAGGGCCACTTACTTTCTTTTTACCTCCACTGGCAGATAACCTATATAGTAGAAGAAACTGCTCAAAGGAAAAGGTCCTCACATCACTTCTTCCATCAGACTGACACCTCTTCATCTTGGAGAATTTAACATCTGTTACATAATTCAGAGAACATGTGGTTATTTTCCAGGCTTATTAATAGCTCAAAACCCAGGACTTAAAAATGAAAATCAGCAGCTTCTTCAGACTTCATCTCTGTGAGAAGTAGGTGAGAGCAGGTAAAATGGCTGGCTGAGGGTCAGGGCTTTCATTTACTCCAAAGCTCTTCATTTTGAGCTATAAAGGACACAGTTTGGACTACATCTCTGTGGTACTGAGACAACTGATTTTCCAGATTTTCTTCAATATTTTTTCCTTCACATCTCTTTTTTCTCTCCAGTGAAGGCACAGGAGGAGGCAGAGAAGATGGGAGAGGATTACAAGTATGAATGTAGGCTGGAATGGTGTGGATGGGAGAGGAGGGAAATGGTGTTATATAGTCCCTGGTCTAGCTCTAGGTCACGATGCCATGGCGTGTGTGCTGTGGGGCCAGATCAATCCCCACTCTAAATAAAACACTTCGTTACCTAAAGTCCTCAGCAGTGTCCCAGATGACTAACATTGATTATAAGGACTTAGAGGCAAGGATATTTTTTCTTGATGCATGTTTTGTTTTCTTTACTTAAAAAAGAAAAAAAAAGGCTGAAGAAAAGCTTTTGGCCCCTGAAGCACTGATAAGGTTGGTCATAGCTCGGACTACGTTGTTTCTGATAGGGATGGAAGTACATCAGCATATAATGTACAGTACTTATGCAGGTAACCCCATGCTCCTTGGAAGCTCTGGGTCCAAGTGAACACATGACAATTATTGGTATGGCTTCTACAGAGAGGTTTGGGGCCTGCTGGACTTAAAACGCACGTGGGAATCACACATATAGTACAGATGGGACAACATTCAGGGCTCCCAGGAGGCATCACACGGAGCCTGGTGTACCAGGGACTTGTGTGCTGTAAATCCATCTCACGCTTCCCATAGCGAGGAGTCCAGTGTGCAGGCACTCTGGGTCTGGCCAACACTTGCTTTGCTCCATTTCTGCTGGAATGCCTCCAGCAGTAGTGCAGCAGCTCCAACCTGCCTTAAACCCCTAGAAATCCCAAAGACTTTGAATAAAAGTAATAAATGCCTGAAATCATCTCTGACAATATTTCCAGGCAGGATTTTGGCCTCCATAATGGCGAGACAGCAGCTGGGCCAAATGCATGGCAGTTTCTGGAACATACATCAGGCAATGGCAAAGGCAATTCCCCCTTACCCAGGCTGTCTCCAGCCCATCTAAATATCCAAGACAATGTAGGATCATACAAACGAACCATCTTCTCATTAAGTGGCAGAACCTGAAGTTAAAGTTCAGCTTGATCAAAGCCCAGACTTGCATGATTTTGTGCAAATGGATAAAATGCAAGCCTGAAACAGTTGCTGCTAACACGAAACACTTCATTTTCTGGCACTTAGTAAAGGCCAAGAATGTTTGACAAGAAAGGCTGAGTTCAACAGGCACTACTACCACTTGCTAAAGGGAGAAGGTGGCTAGGATATGTCCCATGTGTTAGGTTCCAAGGCCCACTGTTTCAAGACTTTCATGAAAGATAAGTGACACATGCCTAAAAGCTCTGTGGGCTGGATTCAGAACAGCCTAACACATGGCCTAAACATCAGGCTATCAGAAACCAGGAGCGGGTCTTTTCCTGGGTCCAATTATAAGAAATGTTTAAATACTCTCTAGTACAGAAAATAAAGCTCGTATATCTTCTACCAGGAAAGGCCAGACAGTAGACTGCAGTAGATTGTTATTCTTTCATGTCAATGGATATCCAAATATTTATATAGCAGTAGGAGAACCTAGAAGAAATCCACCCAATGACACGTTTCAGCTTGGAGGTTAGGCAACTCCAGTAGGAAGCAAAAGTCCTTGGCTCAAGATTTTCTTTCAAATTGAGCGGAGAGACTATTTCAGCCAACGTTTCCCACCATCTGACTCACAATTGGATCAGCAAAGACTGGCCCATATCCCTGACCCCAGAGACAATAAATCACAATCTTTATGTGGTCAAGAATCACAAGACATTTGTCTTGCCCCTGAGAGCTGGGGTAGGGAGTCATAGACAGGACCCACATGACAGGCTGGAGCTGGGCCCCCCTTGGGCTTACAGCTGATTCCAAACAGCTCCAGCAGACCCTGCTCGCTTGCTCCCTCCCAGACCAGAGATCTGGGTCAGCCCCACTCCGCCCTCTTGTGAAACTCCCATGAAAACTAAAATGATCTGCTGCAAAAAGTGCTTGAGTGAAACATTTCTCTCATTCTGAAATAACAGTGGCTGGAATTGTTCATACTCAAGAACTGCTTCTGTTGATTCAAAGTTGTTTTCAGACCAAAACCAGACAGTATCATTCTTGCAGAGAAAAAACTTCCATCTTATTACAGTTGGGATTTTTTTTCGTCTCCCTATAGCTGCCTCTTTCATCCCCATGTAGCTGAAAGTTCTCTCACTCTTACTTTCACAGGCAGCCCATCATATTCTTCCTGTCCACCAGGCCATTTTTGTCTCACCACACTGATTTGCAACAATCATTTATTCTTTCCCTATACCAGGTCTGGAGATGAACATTCAAACCTTCCTGGGAGAACTTTGTGCAAGGAAAATTCCTATGGAATTTCAGGGCAATAAGGAGTCAGTCACTCACTGCTTGTAAACTGCAATAGCCACAACACAGTTACACTGCAGCAAAAGTGTGTGTGCAGGATGGGAGAGGGCTGTTCTTCCTATTGTTTGCCTGACAATAATTTGTTTGCCTGTCAAACGGCTAGTTACAATCTGACAATTATTTCACACCAATGCCTCTTGGCAGAGTTCATCTTGAAGTACACCAGGTGCAAAATCTTGCTCGAAGAGATAAGCCTGGCAAGACATGTCGATAATATTATTTCCTTAAAAATAGGGACAGCATGGGATTTTTGCACAGCATCTTCTATTCCTACTACTCTTTTTTTCTGCCTCCTTAAAATATTCTCCTAATCTGCAGGGTAGCCTGGGTCAGCTGAATGCAGCTCATTTTATTACCATAAATATGGAACCACAAGATATTAGGAAAGGAGTGTGCTGAGTACTCAGAGCACTTGGAAATTTAGAAAGCATCTAATTATAACTGTTACCCAACAAGGACTTCTTACATTATTCACAGTCTTTAGAAAAAGCAACTGGCAACATTATAAAAAATTATAAATTGAGGATTTGGAGTAAATGACCTCCTGTTCTTATTGTGCACTTGCCATGTAATGGGAGAAAAACAGGAAAGAATCTTGCCAAGGTATGGGGAAGGGAAAGAAGGAAAAAACAACAACAAGAATGAAAGATTTTGTTGGCAGAAATAAGACTTGCAAATTATTACTGCTCCCTTTCACCCAACTTCTGTAACATAATTGCTGTGTCCTGAAACTAATTCGCCAGAGATGCTTCTGCTGCTATCACAGAACTGCCAGTTCATTGCCTCGCTCATGCTGAACAGCTCCAGTCCACAAAGAACCAAACAAGAACATGGACAGTAGCAAGAGAGCCAAAACAAAATAAGGTTTAGGTCAAAATCTGGCAGGGTTATATCTAAGCTAAGTTTCAGTAGTTATTTATAAGGATGTCTAGACTGGAAGGCCAATGAAATAAGCATTGAACAGCAAAAAGCTATTTTGAATCCAGAGCTGCAATCACTATCAACCAGGGATTGAACAAATCAACACTTTGGCAAATAAGGGATGCATAGGCTTAATTGGATAGTGCTCAGTAGTTATTTTAGCACACAGATGCACTCATCCATCCAGCTAAGGAGGCTTCTCCAATCACATTTTCACATCCAAGTCCTGACCTCCATAATGTGGTTGGTATACAAACATTTTTGGGTGCACAGGAATTCATGTTTTTGTCCACTGTCTCTTTTGTATGCCCAGTTACACAGACCATAAAGCCAAAGATTCCAGCCCAAATTACTACTACCTGTACTGTAACTTACTCAACATGAGAGATTCAAAGAAGAAATGCCTGGTCAAAAATAGATTTGAAGTGGGAAGTGGGGCCTCTCCACAAGGTGGGAACATGGCAGGAGCCGAGAGCGTCCCCAGTGCAGGCAGTGCCTTCACTGACAGGGACCCCACAGGGTCTGAACTTGATGGGGAGAGCTGGATGCTGGGATTAGGGTCAGGAACAGTCCCAGATAAAGTGAGGAATCAGTTCCAGAGTCCATCCAAGGAGCACAGCCAGGATCAGCAGGAGACAGGGCTGCAACATAGGCCCAGGCTGATCCAGAAAACAGGGCTGGAAACCAGCTACCAACCATATAGCTCAGAAAGAGAGTGAAAGCCCAGGGCTGAGTTTAAATGGAGTCCTAGCCCATGGGCAGAAGGTTTGGGTGGAGACTCCATATGAGGCTGCTCGGGGCAATTAATGCCTTCAGGGCTCTGACAAGATTAAGGCTTGATCCCACTATTCAAAAACAGAGTGGCATTAGGGCTCAAATGTTGAATATCAGAAATGTTATTGCCTCTTCTGACAAAGTGTTGACCAAAATGATGGAAAAGCCATGAGCTCATCTCACTGCCAAATGGTACATTAACTAATGCTCCTCAGAAAGTTACTCTGTGCCGTAGTAAGAGTAGTCAGGTACATATTATAGTATAGAGCAATTGGTGTTTTTTTGAAAACAGTTGTATAAGCAGGGAGAACTGTCTTGATCTCACAGACGCATGCAGAAAAGTTTCAAGAACCTGGTTCAAGAAAGCAAATGTGAGAATTTATAAAAACACCAATGCACTTGCTTAATTTCAATATGTGCTTATGTGCTACTGATTTAAGTTAGTTCATTTGAAGCTATGTGTTTCTCTTTGCTAGCAATTCCTAAGTTCTGTAAAACAACTTTATCTGTTCATACTGTTTTTCGGCAGCAGTTTGAGATGTTACTTATCAAAGAATGCTCTGTTTCCCCAGCATACAAATGTTAACTGAATGCTCCATGTATGGCATGTATATTATAGGGAAATGTTCTTTCAAACATTCTTGCTTTTTTGATAGTCCAAATACGTTCTGTTTTTAAATTTTCTAGTTATACCTCATTAAATATTACTGTGTAGGATTTTTCATTTGTTTATACATCTTAATAACTGTGCTCTTATGTGTTCTCCCTCTCTCTCTTCCGCTCTATATATCTACTTTGAAATAGATACATTTCTCATCATCCGATCTTACATCATCTCTCACAGAGCACAGTAATTTTTTATCACAACTTTTCTGCGAGATGCTAGTGAGACATATTTAAAGTTGACCCTGACAACCATACTCATTTTCTTTCAATTATTACTTGTGTAGTCCTGCTGCCTCTAACATGACTATATTACCACAGCAGCGCAGCAGTGTCTTCAAAGTGAAAGGGTTTTTTAATTGTCCACAGAATGTTAATAATATGACTTCATTCTAATACAGTGGGTTCTATCTCTCAACAGCCTTATTGCTTTCTGAAGATATGGCTCTGACATGCAGGGAAACATTAGGGCTTGCCTTGAGTCAAAATGGTGGAGCAGAGATGAACTCATAGTCCAGCCTTCTGCTACTTGATGGCTTAAGGAGCTTTATAACCAACCTCCAGCTGGGAGCTATAATTACTGCCAGGTGATTTTGAGAAATAGAAACCTCTTCTGTAGGTTGTGCTTATTGCACGTAAGGCACAATCTATAAAATAATTTTTGAACATCATAAAAAACGGACTATTGGAGCTGAAATCATTGACTTGAAACAGAAAAGCAACTCTCAGTCTGTTTCTGAGAGATTCCCAAGCACATTGCACATGTAGCCTTAAAAATGGGAAGTACATCAAAACCAAAGAAACTGCTTGAAAATAAATTAAAAGGAACAGTTAAAGAATAAAATAATCATTTTTAAAACCCCTTATTAAAAGACTGAAATAAAAATATACTGCCAAATAAAGCCGCTAAAAAGAAAAAAATAGTCAGTGCAGATACACAGCAGAGTAGAAGAGGCTACAAGAAGTTTAAAAGGCATTTCTCAAACAGCACAAGTCGTATTTAAAGGAGGAAGTAGATTCTTGAATTTGACAGATTGCATGGAGAAGAATGATATGGCAGGACAAGAAAGGTTTTGAGCAACAACTTGCTGGAGACATAAAAGGCAGCAATAAAACCTCTTCAGAAATATCAGGAGGAAGAAGTTTGCCAGAGAGCTGGTATGGCTGATAGATGATCACTGTATAAAAAACATACTCAGGAGAGACAGATCATAGCAGAAAAGTTAAATGAATTGTTTGCATTGTTTTTCATTATAGAGGAGATGGGAAAAAGACAGGAATCAAAGATAATTTGTTTTCATAATGAAAGCACGTTCCTATTGTAATGCCAGTGAGATCTGTCCAACAGAACTACTCATTTATTAATAAATGATCTGAGGGAGAGGGTGAACAGTGAGATGACAAAATTTATTGATGATGCAAAATTAATCATGATAATCAAAATCGGAACTGGTTGCAGCAGTTGCAAAAAATCTCACAAAACACTATGTCTGAAGAATAAAATAACAACTGAGTTTCAGTGCCAATCAGCACTAAGTAATGCACATGGAGAAAAATAGCCTTTCTTTCCTCATAAAATGGTAAGCTTTAAACTAGTCATTACCTCAGGAAAGAGCTATTGGAAGGAATATGGATTGGTCTGTGAAAACATCAGCTCAAAGTTCAACATAGCCATGTGTAAATGTAATGTGAGGAATTGCTGGGAAAGGAAGAGAGAACAAAATTGAAACTGTGCTGTTGTCTGAATCCATTGTGCACCTACATGATGAATAAAGCTCTGCTCACCATATGCAAGAAAGGAAATAGTTGAATGAGAAAAAATGGACAGAAAGGCATCAAGGTTGAACAAAGACAGAACACAAAAATACAAAAATAGGCTAAGACGTAGGACTCTCCGGTCTGGAAAAGAGATGGTTGGAAGGAAAGCAGGAGACATCTATTAAATCAGAATTTTATCATATCCACAACATCAAGGAGAAGGTGAATAGAAACAAATAACGCACTGTGTCTTGGAGCACCATACCTAGAAGGTGTTCAGTTAAATTAGTCAGCAGATTTAAAATAAGCCAAAGAAAATATTTTTGTAAATAGTGCACAATTACATTGTAGAATTTTTGCCAGAAGACATCGTGGCACTCAAAAGTAGAAACAGGTTCAAGGAGGAATTAAATAATTCATTGAGACCGAGACAGACACAGCCTGCAGCTCAGGAAGTTGCCATGAATGATTGACAGAAGCTGGGAAGTTAGAACAGAAGGCACATGTTGTACTTGCCCTCTTCCAGAATATCAGGTGAGACGGAAATTTGTTCTTACTATATCTAGTGGTTATGTTAGGGCATGGAGCTCCTATAGCATTGGCCTGAGTCTATGTGGCTTTTTTTGCTGCTGGCACAAGAGAAAATATTTTCTCATGTAGTTCCTAGACACTGAGAGCTGGAAGACATTCTCCATCAGACCGCAGCAATTTTATGTGGTTCATATTTTTGACATAAACTGTTCAGCTAATGGTCAAACAAAAGCCCAGCAAATCACTGAATGTGACCCTATGCTTCACATAGGTTTTTTCCGTAATTCATAGAATCTTACTATTAAACTTAGATAATCTGTTCTTTGGTATCTTCTATAGTGAGTCTGACTTAAGTACATTACTACAGAAAAATAAGCGTCTTTTTCCAGGGACTCTCATGGGCTTGTCTTCTAGAAATTGCACAGCAAGGGTAGGTACCCTGCCTTGTTGTCATATACTTTGATAGCATTGTTATTACTGAATCATTATTCCCAACACAGTCACCTGGGCCTGGCAGGCCCCAGACAAACCAAAGGGCCTGGAGGACCCAGAGAATGCCCTTGTCCTGTCAGCTTGCTTCACCAAGCCCTGAAGGCTGCAGAACATGCTGTCAGCCACTGTAGCCACAGCTATTGCACACTTTAGCTTTTCCTGCTGATAGAGGCTGGAGGAGGTGGTAGGAAGGGGAAGAGGAAGCCACCATGGAAATGATGCGTGCTGGAAGACTGTGGTTGCTTCAAGCCCCAGAAGAAGTCCTGTTGTCCTAGTCACAGATGAAGAGCCCATTGTGCTAGGCACTGTACAAACACTGATGCAAAGGGGACTTGCTGGAGTTTACATCAAAGTATTCTGTTTTCCTCCACTTGCCACAGGGACATTTTTCAGGATCAGGGGAATACTACCATGATCTTCTGGCTTTATGCTTCCTTCACTGCATCCTTGCACATGTCCCTACAATTATTTTTATAAGCAAGTCTTATTTTCTTCACATTTCTTCTCTAGCAACATGAGACCACATGCAATGGGATACCTGCTGAGTGTAGTCTGTATGACAAAGACAGAGCCATATATAATGTTTCTGTTCTTTACAGGATTTCCACTGCGCATTTATGCTCTCTGAAATGTGGTTTGATTTTGTTTCAAAATGAAGTATTTATGGGAAAGCCCAGAGAAACCTCCACAGCTCTCCCCTAAACTTCCACTTCTGTACCATATGACAAAAGTGGTCATGAATTGCATTATTATTGGTTTCTCTCTCCTAAAAAGCCAAATCATTGTTCTAAAGAAATTAAATATGGCTTTGGAAATCCAAGTGTTCATCATGTCAGCTAGGCCGAGCTAAAGGTACACAAGCTCTCAGAGATGATGGTGGGCTTATGTCCATTAAGTTCAGCAGACTGAAGTACGTGGAGATCAAGACCTGCAGCCCCGTGGCTCCTTGGCTCTGCTTCCAGTACCACGATGTGTCCTAGGAACTCATACGCTATCTTGTTCATGAGTATGAGACACACTTTGGAAGTGGCACATGCACACAGCAGCTTCCCTCAGGATATCCTGGTTCTTGGTAGGAACCTAGGATATTGCTAGCAGCGCACTCGTCATCCATGAATTTGACAATTTTCACCTCACCTTCAGCAATGGGATTGCCTCAAGCTGTTCCGGAGGCCCATGTCAGGCTCAGAACAATGTCTGCTGGATTTTTAATTGCTGGTATGGGGCAAAAGTATGGTCAGGGTTGCCAAGAGGATTAGCAGGACCTTTCAAGACTCTTGGTACCCCTGGTTGCCCTCAGCCTGTCTAGAGCTTGTTTTCTCAAGCATCAAATCAGTCCCAGGATGGAACTTCTGTGACAGTTTTTTTATGCCACAAATGATATAAGACCATATCATTTCATTGTGAAAGCTGTTATTGAAGTCACATAGTTCAACTAGGTCATAAAGAGCACTGAGAGTGTTCCCCACAGATCCATCTTCTTCTCGTACCTGGGAGAAAACCTGTCTCTCCCATAAATTATATTTTAGGAGGAGATAAAATATTTATCAAACTTCCTGATGACAGCACTATATGATTCTGTTTCTTCAATGAGCAGATCACAGGACAAAATAACATCTTCAGTTAATGGTCCCATCTGATGGAAAAAAGAACAATTCTACTCCACTCTTGGCTTATTTTTCATGTATGAATCTTATCTAAAATGCCTGAATCTTCTTTCCCATTTCATCCAGTCATCAGAAATTCAGAAAGCAAACAGCCTCGGAGCTGGGCTCCGGCAGGCAGGAACACTAGGTCTGCTAGCTGTTTCCCATGCCCAGTCTGCACCACTACAGCCCAGGACGCCGGGGTGAGGGTAGAGTGCAAGTACTCCCGCGAAGCCTCCGTGAGCCGACTTTGCGGGGTCGTGTCCACCCGTGAGTGGGGGAATGTGTTGTGAGCCCCAGTGCTAGGGCAGGGAGAGGAGTCACAGCAGGGCTCTGCAAACAGGAAGCACAGATGTGGGCTCAGCAGTTCTGTCTATGTGGCTGGGATACAGCCATGAACATAGAGGAAGGGGTAGTATCTACCACTCTGAATTTTCCCCTCACGCCAGTATAGATTAGGATTAACTCCACTGATGTTAACCTTATACCAGATCTCAGATCTGGAGATTTTGTTCCAGAACATGGGTTTTTACATACAAGTTCATTTGAAAAACTCTTAGAAATTAGAATAATATTTTGCGTGGACTGTGTGTAATATTGAGGGACAATGTAACCCCAGTAAAGACTTTTTGGCTCCATTACAACTCACTTTAACTAACATCATCACCTTCATCACTAGCCCTCTTGCCACAGCAGAACTCCTAACACTGAAGGAGCAAGCTAGCCAGCAACCAATCCCTCTTTGTGCCAGCACACTCCCAGTTTCTTCTCCTGGGCATGGCTGTAAATTTGTAGTTGTTCTGTGGTGTCAGCATTGTTTCACGTTATAAACAAGTAACATCCATGGGACAGTTATGTTCAATGTATCCTGCATGAGAACATCTCTCAGATAGAGCAACCTTCTCATTCTGAAACTCTGGAAGACCTTTTACTCTTCAAAAGTTAATCCTTCTCCAACTTCACAAACTACTTCGCCACAGCCTACCTACAAGTGAGTAAAAAGAAAAGCACATTTGAAATAGATTCCCATTTTATTTACTGTTCAGTGTATTCCTATCTCTACATTTGTAATAGAGCCTCCAAGAGAAACTTTCACAAAATCACCCAGGAGCATCTTGCCAGAGTTCAGTAAACCATGTTCAGGTCCCAAGAGCTTATTACTCCACTTTGAAACAGTGACTCAGGCTCCCAAAACACTTGGGCAGCTCTGATTCTGGAGTCAATTCTTCAGTTAAAGCCAGAAGTAAATCAGAGTAATTCAGTTCCTAAGCAGACCAGGTCCCAACACAAATGGATTTAAACAGTGAAACGTGTATCAAACCAAGCAACATCTATACATAACTGTCTTAAAGGTCTGCTTTCGAGATTCCCAAGGCTTCTGATACAATTTCACTTGACTTAACTTTATTTAAAGATCAGCCTCTAGCAGACGATTGATTTTTGGCAGTCTCTGGGTGGTCATGGAAAACAAGGTTTACATTGTCTGTGCAATCTCTTACCTCTTTCTATTGAAATGCACATTTTAAATAATACATTGAAAGTAGCTTATGTGCAAAGGAAAAAAGGTTTCAGAACCCTGAATTAAAAAAAAAGATAAAAAATCAGATAAGAAAATATCACAAGGAGATGGTGGATTAGCCTTCACTGAAAGACTACCTGAATCCAGCTAAACCATCCAGATTATCAGCAAAGATTATTCCACATCTGTATCACTTAGAGTCCTCAGGACGTGACTGCTCTCATCTTTCTAGACTACAATGCCACACTAATGTTTATATCTCAATCATTCTGCTTAATAACTCTGTAATTTCATTCATATGATACATTTTAACGATTTAAGATCTCTGTAGAATTTTACGACTATTTTTAATTTATCATACTAATTCAAACTGCAATATCATGCCAAACTTGTACAATGGGGTTGACATATGTCCCTTGTTCCGAATAGGAGAATACATTAGAATCTAGCAGCTAGAAAGAGTAAATTTAGGTTTTATCTCAGTCAGATTCATTTTGGTCCCTTCCTGCTCTAGATACCCTGCTATTTTTCTTTTGTTTAAAGGTGGCTGACAAAGGAAAAAGCAAGAAGGAGAACTATGCCTTTTGTGTTTGTGTTCTTTCAGTGTATGGAGTGAAGGAAGCTGGAAAGCTTATTACCTATAATAGAAAAAAATTATATTTTTTCTACTTGTTCTTCAGAAATTCAGATCTTCTTTCTGCTAGGAAAATCTTGGCTGATTGGTGATTGGCAGGTAGGGCAGGTTGGAGCAAATTGCCTTTCGTCACTTTTATGAAGTATTTTTTATGATCTTTGTGCCCACTCAGGAAGTGGTCTATTGCAGTGTTATAAAGCAACCTGGGGTAAAAGATGAATAGTGGAGGGAGGAAAGGACTCTGGGATGACAGAAATCTTCTAGCCCAGATAATTTTTGCAGGATGTTGGCGAGCCAACACGCCTTGTCCGTCTGCTGAAGGTGCTGAGAAGTGGCTGCCTGCCGGGTGCTTGAATTCACCCTTTCCTCTTGCAGTAACCACAGCTATCCTCACTGCCCTCCAGTGTGTTTGCCTGAGCAGGGAGCTTGATACTCTTCATCATTCAGAAGTAAAGAAAGAAAGGAAAGAAAGGGGCCTTTTTGTCATCACAAAGCGACTAAGAAGAGTCTGAACTCAATTTTCTCAGTTTAGAAAAGAAAATCTTCTGCAGCTCACCTTTAATTTGAGCGATGCCAGGTGAGCGATTCTCTGTATACGTCTGTCTGCCAATCCCTCTAATTCCTTTTGTCATTTTGGTTCAAGAGTGTTATTGAAACGCAGAACACAGTTTAATTATGCAGGACAATGCACTGAATTACACTAACTGCTGATCTTGAAAATGGCTTTTCTTTTTCCTTTTTTAATCACAGTGTTCCTAGAATTAGAATGGAACCCTCAAATCTGTCCACCCAGCTTCTTCTGCCAGCAGAGCATTACTCCCTACAGTCCCCATTTTATTGTCAAACTGTAAATATCCACATGGATAAAAGTGTCAGAGGTGACTCAAGGGCTAGAAATCATATCTGACATTTAAATTATATTCTCCTTATGATTTCAACTCAACTCCTAAACAATGTCCATCCATCTTCAACGGGGTCCCACCCAGGCTGAGGATTTGCTGGCACTGGGCACCACCAACATTAGGTCCAAAGGCTGCAAACTCAGTGGAGCTGGGGATGCAACAGACTCAGCCTAGAAAATATCACTCAGTGCCAGGAAGTGTTCCCTGATAGTCAGCATAACTTTTCAGCCCTTCATTTCATTCTATTATTTCTGCTGATGGCACTATAAATAATTACTCCCCACCCTCCATATGCTTGTAAGGCTTGAGTCACTTTACTGAACCGAGATATGTATTTTGCTCTATTAATCTTTCCTCTCCTCAGCTGCATTTACTGGTGGCTTTCAAATTCCACTTTGTCACCAATCTTTCTGGCAAAACAGAGGCAAAGTGGTCAGGCACCGTGTTCCCAGTCCTGCACTGGATGGCTCTCTCCAGCCTCCAGCAGAGCTCTTCGGCTGTTTCCCAGCACAGCAGAGCCTACAGGGACTCGCACCAAAGCTGCGTGGGCAAAGCCAAAGGCCAGCTTCTCCTCCGTGTGGGTGGTCAAAGAGTTATGCAGCTAGGAGCAGTTCATTCTCCCTTCTGGGCGTTTGTGGTGCTGGACGGAAGATAGCATGCATCCAACTGCTGGCCGCTGTCCCGTTGCACTACCAACTTTTCAGGGGAGCTCTGATCCCTGCTAGGGGGTTTTAGCATTAAATCTATCTTGTCTATCTGCAGGAGAGCAGTCAACGTGATCTACAGCGATAGTCTGGGCATTTTTTAGCTCCACAGAGCAGAACAAGGCAGATTTCTCTGGCTTCACCCAAGAAGAGTTTGTCTGCAGAGCCTGCAGTGCTGTTGAGATCACAGGCGCATATTTTTTTCCCCACATAAGTAAAGGCACTTTCAAGTTTCCTTGCCAGGTCATTTATTTTTCCTCTGCAGGCTGAAAACAACGGAGCTATTATCCTATGCCTCAATCACAAAGTCCAAGCTCCTTCATAATGTCACCAAAAGTCACAAATGGTTAAAACATCTCAGCAAAGACATGGAGCCACTGATGAAAGGAACTCAGACCCGAAAAACCGATAAACGCATAACCCCAGGGTGCACAACATTTATTTTCTTCAGCAGCTCTGCACCCTTATTAGTTAAACATGGAGCCTGCACTGCAAATTTCATTCTGCTCTGGCATCTTTGGCTTTTGCTTGCAGGCAATGTGTCTCCTCTCTAGGTTTATTCCTTTGACTGTTCATGTCAAAACACCTTGCTGCCCACAAGACACCTGACACCTCTCGGTGCACCTGCTTAGCTGCTCGTGTTTAGATGTGCAGTTCTACCTTCCCTTGCTCACTTGGAAGTTTCTTGTCCCATCTCTCTATGAAGACTCTCATGATGGATGCCATAGGCATTCATGAATTCATGAATGCCATAGACCTCTGTGGTGACCCTGCTGGGATGCCCTGAAGTTCCTGTGTGCCTTGAGATAGGCTGAGCTCACAGTATTTTCTAACATGCCCACTGCCCTCCAAAATGACAGTAAGTCTGAATCTTTGCTGGTGGATTAATGGAAGGATTTTTGCTGTGCTAATGTCTCAACATGCCATACATAAACAGCTTGTTTCCTGATTTACTGAGAACAGTGGCTACAATCTAGCACTTTTGAAAGGAGATTAGTGGCTACTTTTTCTGCCGTACGTCAGGTCTCAAGGAGGTCTGTTATTTGCCAAAACTATTATTAACCTCAGATAGGCATCAGAACAAAATGTTTTCCTCATAGACCCTCTTTTCCCCTAATGGGAGCCACCCAGGAAATAGGGCTCCTCAGGACCCAATCTCACCTGGGACCTTATTGCACAGATAAAAAGCATCTCTCATTAAGGTCAAGAAATCCTAAATATGCACACAACCTGCTTGCAGAGATGGCAACGAAGTAACAGCAATACATAATTTAAAGAAATAGCTCTGTTGTGTAGAAATATAAATGAAGATATCACTCAGTTAGGAGCAAAGGGAGAGAGAAAAATCAATTGGTGAATGTGATAGTTAGCAGTTAAATGTTCTCCGTGCACAATGTTCGCACTGAAGGGCAATTTATAAGCCCAGATAAAGCTACTATTGGTTATACTGCTGAACAGATGAAACTCCAATACAAATACAACACCATCTTTCCTAATAACCCCGGGATTCGGTTGTGAGGCTCTTAGGAAATGATCTGCATTATGAGTGCAATGCGCATGAAGGATATGGCAAAACTCTCTTAACACAGTACACTTAAAAGAAAAGGTTGAGGGGAGAAGAGCAGAAACTAGAGCCAGCTGGGGCAATTTATGGAGAGAAAGTGACAGGGAACAACTTCTCCACTAATTTATGAAATAGGTAGCCCAACTTATCTTCCACCAAATGGCAGATCTTTGATTTAAGGAGCAAGAAAAAACTCTAGGTCATGCACTTAGTTATTTAAAACAGACGGAGAGGGAGAAAGAGAGCAAGAAAGAAAAAGGAAAGAGCGAACCATCCCCAGCAGGATGGAAGGAGCCCCTTGCCCCAAGGTGTATTCAAGGGAGGACACTACTCAATCCTCCCATCACCCTACCCGAGCAAGGCAGGGAGCCAAAAGCAATAAATAAGAATTTCTATCCAGAAAATGAAAAGACATGAAAAATGGGGACACTTTCAGCTGACAATAAGGAGAGGGAGAAGCCATGCAAGCAGCCCGGTCCCTTAGCATAGTGCTCCCACGGCTGTTGGAAAGCGGTGTACCTACTACTGGTGGTCTCAGGTGAGCAGCTTCCCCGATCCATGCTGTGGTGCTGGTGAACCCTTAAATCGTTCTGAAGAAGCTAGAGTAACTGCAGCTACTTGCACAGACAGAATATAGTACAAGCTTTAATTAAAAGAGTCTGAAGGCTCTCTCCTTCTCTCTCTCTCTCTTTTTTTCAGTAACTGATAGGATTTAAAGGGCTAGAATCCCAATTTGGTGTTGTTGCTCCCTTAGGAGCGATCCTCTCTCGCTCCGGCCTGCCAGCTTCAGCAGCAATTCGCAGCCCGTCAGGAGCATTCTGGCAATCCAGTAACTATGTAGTAAGCAGCAAGTGTAGTTACTTGGTGGCAGCAGCAACAAACTGTAAATCAGTGCTCCGGCGAGTAGGCATGGATGTTAGCAACCCTGTGCAGCGTAAGCAGAGATGCTATTGGCCGCGTAGTCAGCGAGATGAGCCCAAGCACTCCCAGAGCAAAAGGGAAGAAAGTTTGTGCTCTACAAATGCTCTGTAGCTCCACCAAGTTGGGAGGAGGGTCACATCCCTTCTCCATGCTGCCATGTCTCTTCACATGTCTGCAGGCCAGATGTGACGCCCAAAGGCAGAGGGCTGCCCCATGGTCAAACCAAGCTGTGTGGCTGCTGCAGTTGTCCTGGGCAGAGACAAGGCAGAGGGGTGAGGGGAAAGGGCTGTGTTGCCTGGACATAGCTCTGTAAGACAGGGCCCTCGGTCCGTGCAGAGCTGGCCCTTTGGTGTTGCTGCCTGGGTACAGTAAGCAGGAAATGTTTCCATCTGGATTTGGTGACTGTTTGCTCTTGTCAAAGCAGTGGGGAGAGGACTTGATGTTTATGGGAGAGCAAACTGTGATTATTCCTCCTTTGATTTCACAGATGACTTCACTATGTTGCTTCAGCCATTTTAAAGATCCATCAAAATACTCATTTGCAACAGTCCATACCGTTACAGCATACCAGTTTTCCTAGCATGGCAAGTATGATGAAAACATGCTGTTGAGCTTTGATAGATTGCTTTCCTATTTCTTTCTCAGTAAAGAGATGGTGAAGATGACTACACAGCACCAGGTTTTTCACTCAGAATCACTTGATTCTGATTTTGAGTTAAAAGTAAAAAAGAAAAAGAAAAAAAAGGAGAGGAGTAACCAGGAAAGAAAGAACCTTATCCCCTCCCTCTTTTTCCTAGTTCAACCCAAAAATGCAAGCCATCCTTGCTGAACCTGGCCTCCAAGCGTCATGGCTTTGAGCTCCATGCTAGCCATGTCGGATCAGTCTCCTCCTCATTCTCAAGGCTGACCTGCATGTTCTGGCTTTGTCTTTTCTTGTTAATTACACAAGATAGTGAATGCCAGTACAAAAAGCTGATTTTAATTCATTGCTGTGACCCAGTTCCAAGCTGCTGAGATAATTAGCAGGTTTTTAATGAATCAGAAAACGATAAACATGGAGGAAGTAAGAGACTGGTGGTGAGGGAAAACTGAATCTGGACTTGGTCAGAAAAAACACATTCAAGTCAGAGATGGACTGGAGCTACCCAGCCCTTTTCTAAGCCAACGTTTTGAATTCCCTTCAGCGTCCAATGTTCTACTCCTTCCCTGCCGTCAGCAGAGCCTGCAGCATGGACACATGTTGGATTGCGCATTAGGACAGCTCTGCAGACCAGCATGCTGAGGCGTCTGCTTGGCCTCAGGCCATGCACTGGAACGAAATGGCTCCATCTCATCGCGGTAGCCTGTTGATGTCCATCTGGCTCTGTAGGGTTGAGAGAAAGCAATTTTGGAGCCTGTTTTTCCAAAGTCTGGGGCAACCACAGCTCCAAGTCACACCGGTCTTGGACAATCTGGTTAGCTCACCATGCTCTGCAAAGGTTTCTGCTGGTGTCAGGAGAGTTTCACTCCAAAACTTCGCATCAATCAGAATCACTTATAATCTTTGTGAATGCTTCTGAGTCTTCCTTCAAAATCAATCTGAGAACACAAATAGATAAAATTTCTCAGAGTAATGCCGAAGTTAACCATTAGCTGCAAATTACTAGGTAAATACGATCCTTGGGAGATGCTGGTAGGAAAGCACTTTTCTAAGTAAAGAGGAACACCAGGCAGGGGTAAAATGCCAGCAAAAGCAGTCTGTCCCCAGGGACTCCAGCCTCCAGTCAAATTTTACTTTTTTGTGTGTATCTCAGAGACATTTGGTAGTTGTTCTCTTCATTATTAATCTTTGTATTGATGTAGTCAAGTTTTTCCAGGCTTCTAAAGATGCTGCAATATAAAAATGAAAAGTAAATTTCCTTCTCTCCCTTAAAACTTGTCTCAATTCCATGACCAATTTTATTGCTGTTTCGCTCTAATTTTAAATATTATGAGAAACATTAAGGCCTTTGGTTAAAAGATCTCTTCCTCAAAACACTGGAAAGCCATAACCCATTGTGAAGTATATTTCAGATGAAAAATAACAGAGTGATATTTTTAAATGGGATTGTGTGTGCTATTTGATCCCCAGATTAGAACCCCCCACGCCTTGATGATTGGTGCAGGGCTTGCCCAGTCACCAGAGAGGGCTTAATGGGTTAACCAGGCTTGAGAGATAGCACCTAACTATTTACTGAATGGAGCCTTGTTTTCATTTTCAGCCACAAGCCTGTGTTTCTAAAACAAATCTTTCATTGTGTCTATCCATTTTGGATGGCCTGGAAGTCAAAGCTCATTGACTGTAGTTAGGGTCAAATAAATCTCAGCTTGGTGTGACCCTGGCTTCTGAGAATTTTTGACATTCAGATCTGATTTTTTCATTCTTTTCTGTATCTTCATAGTGAGCTGAGCCACATCATGCAACACTGTGCTTTCCTTTTATGATTAGTTCAAACCTCAGATTTGGAAATTGTCTTTAGAGCCTATTATTAACAACAGTCATTTTTAGGATGGTCCTTGTTTATCATGATTTAAGTATTGGGGTAACAGTTTTGTTTGTGCAGGTTTTGTAATTTCCTGTTTTCTCCAAGCGCCTAAATCTTGCTCTTGACTTCTTTTGGTCCTATCTCTTCAGGGAAACAAGTCTCTTGGAAAGATTGCAACTAGGGAGACACTTAATCTCAGGCAGAAATCGCTATACAAAGGTACTTGTGTTACCAAGGTGCCAGGAACACTTGACCTAGCTGAGTTCAGTGCTGACTAGGCCCAAAGTTGTTGTATCATCTTATACACACACCTAGCCTCATATTTTCCACCCTTCTACAAATGGTATCACAGCTCTTAAAAGGCCTCACACCATTATGTTAACAGAAGTGAGAGTGTCCCTTTGGTATGTCTTCAACAGCTGAATCCTGTGCCCATTAACGTATGTCCTCTGCTTCGCTTCAGCAGCTGAGGCCAGGAAGTGCCACTCCTGAAATCTCTGTGCCTTAGCAGGACAGATGTGTATCATATTTCCACAAAAAAGGTAGAGACACTGGGTAAGATTCTTGCTCCATCAAATTTTCCAGTTGACTTGGCAGGCCTCAGTTTCTGCTGAGGAGCCTGGGGCTTTCATGGACTTTCACATGGAGGGATGGCAGCAGGGGGAAGGAAGAAGGAAAATGCAGAGCAAAATTATAGCCTTACTCAAGCGGCATCATAGCAGTTGGCAGCTCATTTTACTTCTGGTGGGTTGCTGCTTTCTTAATGGAATCACCGTCACTTTGATTGTATTAACTGCAAGAATCTTGCAGGATGGTTTCTTGTGATACTCGGGAAACCAGCAGGTTTCTGAGGACAAGATGAAAAGAGGAGATGAGACAGAGCTGGATATTACATCAGCATGTAAAAAGCATCAGAACAAAGGCATTTCAGGTGAAAAGAGTTTATCTAGCACCAAGATATGAGCACTAATATTCTACCCCAAGCAGCTAGACTGCCTACTCTTGCCCAGGACATCTCTCTTGTCTACACACTTGGAGTCTGACTGTGGCTACCGGGTGAGAAGGGACCAAAGGCAGGGAGGTCACAGCAACCCAAGCAATGGGGTGGCAGAAGACCCATCAGCCAGATGCAGAGCTCTGCCAGATCTTGTCCAAAGACCACATTATATTGCTGCCAAAATCCTCTTCCAACCCAAATGGTTGGGCTGCCTGGAAATCCAGAGATGGCCCAGAGGAGAGGAAAGGTGACTCTTCCTCTCACAAGCTAAACAGTGTTAACCTTTGCCATTAGTGCACATTTTTTCATATATCTGATTTCATCCTATCTCTTTACATCACATTTTCTGGGAGACAAACTACCATCTGTCTTACTTGCAGAGGTTTCACAGCTAGAAAACCCCACTTCTCCCATTCAAAATTTCCTATAATGTAGGCAAGAGAGTTTTACTGATACAGTGTGTTGCTACAGGACAACAATGCTTGCTGAAGACCTAAATCTGACATAATTATTTCATAATCCAAGGAGGAGATTATATGACAATTCTTTTTCTGATGACATGGAGGCAGGATGCACTGTAGCTGCTCTGAGCAGACAATGGACTCTCAAAGTGCAATATTATGTTAGGCCAACAAAGTAGCCATATACATTTCCAATCAATCACACAAATTATAGCTTTTTAGTGAAGAGAAAAAGCAAAGAGAATAAAACATGCCGGAAATTTATGGGCAGAGTTTGGCTCTCCTGATTTCAAACACACAGCTTTGAAAACCTTGTTTGTTTTATCCAAGTATCACAGGAGATTATTCAGAGCTTCAAAAGGCATTTGGAAACAAATAAACAAATGAAAACCACTAGTTAAATATGAAGGGGCTGATTCTTAATCCATTTTTATATATCTACCCCCTATGCCTCATTTTGCTGACTTCACAAAAACATCTGGTTTTGACCAAGTCACAGATGCCCACACTCTCGCTCTGGATAAAGCTGTGGCCCATCTCTCACTATATATGGGTATTTAATTAATATCATAGCAAATTATTATTATTATAAGGAAGATGCAAAAAAATATATTTGCTCTCCTACTAACAACAATTCAGAACTGGAACTTAAAGGGAGATATTTTTTTTGTTTGTTTTAACATTAGTATGTGGTATTTTGTGCAAGATACACTGACAACAAGGGCTTAGCGTGGAAGCATTTCACATAGGCAAGTGATGGGAATCTCTACTTCCTTTGACAGAAAATAAGAAAAATGTGAAGGAGACACAAATTGTCCTGCTTCAGGACATAAATCAGACTCTAATGAATGGTGCACTTGGAATAAACTTTATTGACGGGCAGGTTTAAGTTTTCAAAACAAGAAAAATTAGAAAAGTGTTTACTGATGGTTTTAATAACTGCTTCTCATTTTATGTTTGTTTCTAGCTTTAGTCTAAGGAATCACCAAAGTCATGGAGTCAACTTGTCTATCCATTTATGCTTTTATTCATCTACCCCTTCTTCACTAAAATTCTTTTGAATATATTGGTCAATGCCAACTCAAGGTCATACTGGAGCAGCAACCTCTGAGAGATCTAACCTCAGAGATCTGCTGTCCACATTTCATGACAACCAGCTGAATCAAAGAGAAGGTCCACAAATGATGTCCATAAGAGGAAGAGGGGATTTTAATTCTGCCATGTATCTGTTGTGAAGGCAGCAGCCGTCATTTAGTGTCCTGCCAGTCAGCAAACTCATAGCTCCAAACTAGCTGCAGTATATGCTGCCACCTGCCCTGCCAAACAAGTGAGTGATAATAGAAGGAGCAGGGATTACCAGGTAAAGTGTATAGGGACAAAAATCCATACAAAATCAAGCTCTATTAATTCTGCTGTTCACAGAACTGGGTGGTTTTTTTTGTTGTTATTGTTGTTTTTTTTGCTTTTTTTCCCTGTGCTACAGTTGGAAAAATTCAAGTTTCCTTGAATCAGAAAAATGTTCAAATAAAAGTCGCAATTCTCTTGTCCATGCAATCTGTTCTCCTTCTGGGCAGGACCTTTCTGCAAAACTCTTTGAGGACTGGATGGATTGCAGGGCTCATCCTTCATGGCATTTCCCATCTGCCAACTTCTGCTATGGTTATGATGTGATCACCATCATTTTATCACTCAAAGGCAGCACTGGAACAGGTTGTCCAGAGTGGTTGTGGAGTCTCCTTCTCTGGAGATATTCAAAAACTGCTTGGATGCAATCCTGTTTAACATGCTCTAGGTGACCCTGCTTGAGCAGGGGGGTTGGACTAGATGATCTCCAGAGGTCCGTTCATTCTGTGATTACATACAGGAGCAGAAAAAAAAAATGAAAAAGAAAAAGAAAACCTTCACAAAGAGCCCACAATTCCTTTCTTCTGTGCGAAGTGTTTTTTATACCATTTTGGTCACTTTGTTTTCCTTTGCCTTATTTTTAGAAGGAGAGGAACAGCTGGCTCCCCTGCATGTGACAGAGCAAGACAAGAAGCTGATTTCACTCTAACAGGATGATAACAGCCACCTCGAGTTGGTATGGTTTTACCCTGCTCACTATTTCACCAACTCCTTCCAGGGTGGCCAAACCCTGCTCTTGAGCATTTGAGCACAGCTCCCTGTTCAAGGCCACCAGCACCGGGATTAGCTTTGGAGTTGCCAGATAGCCCTGATCTCTGGCTGTGGACAGCATGAACAGTCAGTGTTATCCACACCAGAGGCAGCCCTGGGAGCCCAGCTGCCTGCCCAACGGGTGCCATCTCTGCCCAAGCCATATCACATGTCCTATATGAAGGACACAGGGGAAAGAGCTGTCTCCTATTTCCGTGGGAGCTCTCTGTTCTTCCAGGTGCCTGATCACTAAGGAGATGAGTAACGGGGCTGACTGCACTCTCGGTGAGGTGCTGTGCCCAAGTGGTGCCCTGAAGCTTGGATGACTGCATGAGGCAGCAGGGCCCATTCAATATATGTGCTGCAGCCACTGCTTCTACATCAGCTCAGAAATGGGGACCCAGTCAACCCTGTGCCCCAGGTTCCAGAGTCCCATCCTGGCCCAAGGGTCCTACCCTGGCTACATGGAAATCTTTTCTGAGAGGATCAAGAAGTTTGGCTCCTCTGCTTTGCCTCTCTAAGAGAAGAAAGATGTTTTCTGACAATAAGGCAGTCTTTCAAGTGCTTTTCAGTCCTCCAGACTCAGGCTTGCCAGTGCTTGCTCTCCTCTGTGCTGTTGGACAGAGCACAAGTCATGCCCCTGTGCTTTGGGCACCACGGCATGCATATAAACACCAGCAGTGGGTTGCTGTCGGAGTTGTGACTGCAGGTTGCCACCTGTCCAACAAATTCCCACTCTCCATTTCAGGAGCCACCATGCGTTTGCAGTCACTAATTGGGTTTTTATGAGCTCCTGCACTGCTCTTGTGTGATATTCTTGGAGGACTCAGCAAAAGAGTCATTAAGCAATTCTTTGAAGTGTAGCTATTATTACCTAAAATGCCAAGCATGATTTAATGCTACCAAATTGTGTAACTTGCATCCAGCCACATGCTATGCCAACCAGGTTTGTTCTTATACATGCATCTGGCATGTGAGAGAGTGCAGGAGAGAGAGCAGGGAAGGTTTCAACCTCTGTTTTATTTACATCCCATATGCATCTGAGGCATTGGCCTAAAACAAAAGTGCTAGCAAATGATCCTGACAGCAACACCAAATTGCATGTATACAGCTGTGGGAAAGATTTTCTTCCTAGGCTCCTTTAGCAGATGCTGCAGGACCCTGAGTAAAGTCCACTGCTTCCAGCATGTTGCCAAGAGCAGCGTGGATCCTACCTTGGCTTTCTGTCTCCATGGTGATGAGCCTGCGTCATCCTTTTAGCACAGCAACCTCAACCTATGCAAAATCTGGCCTCATTTTGGGATCCCAGGATGGAACCAAGTGCAGCTGAGTTCTTCTGAGCCTGACAGACACACTTAGACCGTGACACACTGCTGTGCACCATGAGGAGGTTTCTAGCCCCTAGGGACAACAGGTCATGTTAGACACATGGTGTCTAGCAGCCCCTCAATGACAGGTACATGGGTATAAGGGTGAAGGACATCCCAGGCTGCTCAGACCAGGTCTGTGGTACCCAGCCACCAAGTTACCTCCACAGTCACCTTCCTTTAGTCCAAAGCACTCAGCAGCATGACTGGTCTGTGGGTTACCCAGGAGAAGAAGTGATTTCACCACCTTGGCATATCGTTCCCTGCAAGAGAAGTTTCAGATGCTCTCTGGCAGCAGTCTCCAGGCTGATTTTCAGACAGGTTTCCAGTTCTTCAAGCCCTGTGGATTTGAACCACCACCTGAACCCTAGAGACAGGACTGCCTATCGAAAATACTAGTTGCACGTTGCCTCATTTTTCCTCTGCTATGCGTAAAGAAGCCCTAAAGCCAGAAAGTGAGATGCCAGAGGGCTGGCTAACTTTGCAGCTGGTGTCCATGTCAAGGAAAGCCTGAGGTTGTTTGGTGGGACAGTAGCATGCAGATTGGCAAGGGACAGCCTCTCAGCATCTGTGCTGCCAGTACCCTTCCTTGCCTGCAGCACTTCCTTGGAGTGTTCCTGGGCACAGGGCAGGCATGAGTCTGTTTTGCTCTGGCATCTTCTAATAGGTGTAGAAATGCTTCCTGGCAAGGCTGAGAAGGTGCCTGGTGACAGAGACATGATAATTCTCCTCATTTTGCACCTGTTGTGCAGACAGATGTGGCATCCTTGTTAATCCATCTCAATTCATATGCTAATGCAGTCCCCAGAAAGGGAAATAGAGAGAGGTCTAAGTGTCTGCCCAGAGAAAAGAAAGAAGAAAAGATCGTGGTTATTCTCAGTGGTCTGCTCACAGGACATATATCAGGTAACTCTTGATGTCAGGGTGGTCTGGAGGACTGCTGCAGCAGGTAATGCCACATCCCTTGAACTGGATGCAGAGTGGTGTCACTGGAGCAGGTGCACCAGCAGGAAATTTAGAGGAAAAGCGTACCTGGGGGTCTCAGAGGGGAGAGGGGAGGGAAGACAAAGGTGGTGGTATTATTTGAAGTAACAGTCACTGACTGTCATGGCAGTTCCAGGTTAGGGTCCACTCCTTGAGCTGCTGCTGCTCCGTGCTGGTATCCTTTTCTAAATCACTGTACCTCAATGACCAGAGTAGTTTCTTGAACCTAAAATTAAAAAATAAGAGACTTTCCCTCCTAAGCCCTTGGTTAGGGTTAATCCTGTATTTATATTAAATGAGAATGAATCAAATAATTGAAGGACTAGGACACATCAGCAGCTAATATCTTCATGCAGTTTCCCATTAGCATATGTGGGATTACATCATTTCAATTCAGTCCTGAAGAGCAAAGATTAACTGTTCATTTGGCCCTTATCTCTTAATCAGGCTCCTCCAGAAACCTCGCTGCTGCCTTTCTCCCTTCCCCCACTTGCCCGCCCCTTCTCCTCATGCACTAGCTGTGTGTCCTGAAGGAGAAGCACTAGGAAACCAGTTTATAGATCTTGCACACAGTGAAGAGCATCTCCATTGGTGACAATTAGACAGAAGAATTGCCTTTCCCAGTAGCTACCATCATCTATCTCCATCAAACTGAGGAGCAGATTATGTGGGAGGAAATGAGACTGGTATAATAGGCAATAAAGTCTGACCCAGAATCTACAGCCAGGACAAGGTTGCATTTACATCTCAGGACCTGTGTGCCACAGACCTTTGCAGCCTTCCTTTCAGGGCTGAAGAAGGGATGCTTCCTCCTAAGGTCTCTACTTGGTTCTGAGCCTGAGCAGATAGGATGAGAAGAAACTGAATGGCCTGGGGAGGAGCAGGAAGGTGGCATGATGTGCCAGTGCCACCTCATGCTCTGACATTGACCTTATGCTGCATTGCAACACTGCAGAGCTCCTTGGGGCCAGACAATATAACGGGGCCTATTCTGCAAGGGAATGTGCTTTAGAAACACACTGACTCACACTTTGGATGGAGGCTCTAGTGCTAATCGGAAGAGACTAACCAAGCAAAGACAGCCCTCTCTGAGGGTTGAGCAGAGGAGCTCAGAGGAGGGACTTCCATCTCTCAGATCCTCCGACTGGTTCCCCAGCTGTAGGGTGGACCATACCTTGCTTGAGAGCTGGACCCAGCCAAAAGAACAATCTAACAGAGAGGTCCTGGGATCCTGCAGGTCAGGAGCCCCAGGAGTCTGAGTATGGAGGTGACAGAGGGTGGGAGGGCATGTCTAATAGAGACCCATGCAACTGGCTGATTCATGAGTTTGTGTTCAGACTAAGCTGTTGCTTTCCAGTTTGTCTGCACTGTGCAGTGCAGGCTGAGCCAAAACGCTCAGGTCAGGCTCACCTTAACTGCGTCCACAGGGCCATTTGTGGAAAACCTGTGGGAAGGCCAGGGTTTTTTTCCAGATGGATTTACAGACCCATACATGAGCATCCTCAGTGCATGAGCACATCTTTCCATGCAGGAAATCCCAAAGCTAGGATTCCACTTAGGAATAATCCCCTAGCCTTTTCCATACACAGAAGGGGGAGGTCCAGCTACACTCCCCCTCCCCAGGAGGATTATCTGAAGAGACGTCTGCAAGACAACCCTTGCAAACACCTCCTCCCCCAAAAGCATTTTCCCTCCCTTGGTTGTTCTGAGAGTGACTAAAGGCCTCAGGATTTTGCCGACAAATAATATAAAACAGGTGCAGAAGTAAGGGAGGTTTGCCAGCTCCATTACTCCTTTATAGCTCCTGGCAGTTTCAGAAGCAGCCTGGCTTTGCACAGTGCAGGACTGTGGTGTACTAAAAATGCAAATACTCTATATGCACTATAAGTTTTATTCAGATTGCAGGAATACTTGAGTTCAAAGGAAAAGAAGACGCAAGCACCTCTGCTAGGTTACCTGAGAGAAGGCAATTACATTAGCATAATCTTGCACTGCAAAGCACTAGCTTTTACACTACTCACTTGATCTACAGGGAACACATCCACCAGATTGAATTGACAGTGGAAATTTCTGGGCAGTAGTCCTGTTCCAGTTTCCCATATGTACTTACTCTTAGTCATGATTCCATTAATATTTTTATATTCTCACTCTATATTAACCTGTTACAGATATCACTATAACACAGTGACCACTGTATCTGAACAGCCATGTGGTACTGTGTTACCCAAATAACAGACAGACCAGAATTAAGTGCTAAAAAAGACCTCTCTGACTGTCCAGCCTTCGCTTCTTGCTAGCACGAGCTAGAAAAACCCTCCCTGCCCTGTTCTCAGCAAGCCCATCTCACTATGGCCCACAGTAACATCTTTTGGGGAAAGAAAAATCTACCCCTCCATCTGGATTTCATGCACATAAAAACTATTAATGTTGAAGGGCACCAATTTTCCAGTCTGAGGAGAAAGTATTATAGTGTTTGCATGTCAGACATCAGCTAAAAAATAGTTAGGAAAAAAAAAAACATGCAAGAAAGAGAGGGGAAACAGATCCCAAACTCAAAGCTAGTCGCAGAGATGGACACCCTAAGCAGGACCTAGGCATTGAAGTGAACCACAGTTGAGCGCAGCTGACATTGTGGACTGTCCAAAATAGCAGAAGAGAGCTCGAGCTGATCAGAGCCTTGGAGAACATCACACCGGCTCAGAGCAGCACTGAATGGGTTTTCTCTCCTGCATCCACCCCCCTCAGGCACTGCACTGAACACGGGCTCTATGGTTTGACTCAGTCGCAAATGGGCATGGTTTTCCAGACCCGGACAGAAGAGATCCTGGACCAGGACCCAGATACTCAGTCTTGCTGCATACTGACCAGGGATAGGTGCACTTCGAGGAAGCAGGGCCCTGTGATGCCTGCCTCTTCTTCCCCTTTGTTATATAGGGAAACTGAGGCACAAGGTTTATTAAATAAGTTCCTAAATTCACAGGGAAAATCTGTACCACTACCAGGAACCGAAGCTCCTCTCATCCCACTGGCCCACTGCTCAGCTCCAGACTCTCACTCCAAACAAGCAAAGCGCTCTCATGCCCAGTAAGAAAATCTCCACTCAGAGTGTAGGGCAGGTCTTGTCCCTCTGGAAGGATGAACAGCAACTCTCTGAACCCCAAGAGCAGCCTTACAGCAGCCACTTAGCCGGGGATGACTCCTGATGTTTATCTTTTCACTGCACTTTTATACTACGCTCTGGGAGGGCACAGATTTGAGCCAGCCTGTGGATTTTTTCCTCACCAAACTGAGCCTGCTTGGCTTCTGCCCATCAGTACTTTTTACGTTTTGGCTAATCTTGGAATACCTTCTAGCACGCCCCTTGCATTCTTCATTCATGCTTTTTGTTCAGATAAAGCCGAGCGTCAAAAGGTGCCCTCAGGGGGAAATATTTCCAGATGCCTGTCCCTGCATGATATCCCTCCTATCAGATCTTTAGCAGACATGGTGACAGAGCCTGTTTCCAGAACAGAAATACCCCTCCAGAAAGCTTTTGGTGGAGCACACAGCAATTGCAGACAGCGGGCTACAGGGGCCACAGCAGGCGGGGAGAAGCTCAGTTCAGAGGCATGGCCTCAGCATTGCAATTTTCCAAGCTGGGACATCTGGCCACGGTCCCATTTAGACACCTCTCCATTCGGGCTGTAGCCACGCTGGATATGAAGCCGCAAAGACACAGGGTCAGAAGAGAACTCAGCAAGCCCTGAGGCGAGGGAGATCTGTCTAAATTGGCCCAGGACAGTGTGCATCCCAATGCTGCTTAACTCAACTGTGATGCAGCTGCATGCTTTAGTAGGTGCAAGATCTGGATGGGTTACAGAGCTCCCCGCCCGCAAGGAGCCTGGTGACAATGTGCCATCATTTCTGGCACGAATTGCTTGATGATTCGTGCTCTGGTTGGGACCAGGGAGCAAGATGGAGCCCGAGGACCAGCTGGAGCCTGTGGCCCTGTGCTAACCCTAACCCTAACCTTCCCCGTAGGGAAGAAGCCCTGTAACAACTCTGCTAAAAAAGCTGTCCCAGGAGGCAGTTCCAGGTGTTGGTGTGAACACTTCCTACACGCAAAGAAAACAAATCCTCGCTGAGGTAGTGTTAAGTTTCTATGTATTTCCCAGCACATCACACAGTGCCCTCTGGTGCATGCTCAAGTGAGAAAGGTTTTTGGGTTTTCAGCAGGGTCTCGTACTTTAAATGTCGTTCAAAGCCAATTCAACGTTCACTTCACTCTAATTGAAAGATAGCTAATCCACAGTATTTTTGCGGGAGCTCAATCCATTTAAGATGGGATCTTTTCCAAAATGATAGAAGCTATTCAGCATTAAAAAAATATCTATGTCATAATATTTCTCATATGACTGATGATATTATAGGCACAGATAAAGCATTAGACATGACATCACACATTTCTATTATTTAAAGGGGCAATGTCAAGTTTAAATTTAACAGTCCTGCTCACTCGTTCATCAATATGAGACAGGGTAACAAACCCTGCTTCAATAAAACTGCTCTTGACTTCCACCAAAATGATTTGATTTCTAAAATATGCACAATTTCCCTTCTCATTAGGACCAGGGAGGAAGAGAGACAGCATCAAAATCTAGATCAAAATGACATACCGGAGACTGAGCTGGGGGCTGTTATTCAGGTGCTTGCACTCCTCCGGGGCCTGGGGAAGGCAAAGAAGATGGGAAATGAGCCCATTGCACCCAGGCTCTGCTCTGGAGATTGTCAGGACATCCACCTCAGGCTGAAAAACTGCTCTGAGAAAGCCTCAGCAGAGTCAGGGAAGGAATTGGCACTAGCTGGAGAGGCAAGTGCCTGGTAGATTCGGGCAGGTGGTCAGGGCAGCAGAGATCCAGGCGTTCCTGCTGGGGTTTCTCAGAGCATCCCCCTATGAGAGCATCCCGTGAGTCCATCACCTCCACCCATAACCCATCCACTGTGGCCTTCTTCCTTCTGCTCTGCCGATGCAAGATTTGTATGGTCCACAATCAGCCTGGGGAATTACCCCAAACACCTCCCAGATCGAAAGGGAAAACTAACCTAGACAGGCAGGAGTGCTCCTCCGGGTGCATCTCAGCAAAGATTCCTCAAGACAGGTGGGAAATGGTTGGAAACCACAGTGATTTGTGAGCATATCTTGCCTGACTCTAGAAATCTTTTCTGATATTTGGAGTTAGTTTTGAAAAGCTCTAGGGACTCTCCAGCTTTGCAGAGTATTGTCAATTAGAGTCCAAGATATAAAGTGCAATCAGGCAAAATGAGCATGCCTGTTTGATGGGAAGGAAGTACAAAAGAAGAGTGTGTGACCAAGCTGCTCAAGCCACTGAAGCATTTAATGTTGTGAGGAAAATAATTAGCACCTAAAATGAAAAGGAAACAAATTTTGAAGATATCAGGAGAGATAGAAAGGGAAACAAGCCACAGAAGACCGAGGTAAAACAAAAATTAAGATGCAAGTAGAGATATCGATTGACATTTTCAAAAGCCTCAATGATTTAAGAAACCTAAATCCCATTTTATGCAGGACTTTAGTTTCCATAGTCTGTCACTGAGGTTTGAGCTTCTGGGGACCTAACTGAAAGGATATTTAGGCACCTGAACCACAGTCTGGAGGTCAGGGACTGTGAGTTATTCATGATGGAGAAGCTCCATGATGTGGCCTCTAAAATCCTCTGACAAGACCCACACAGATTATTCCACCTTTGTCCCATATGCGTCAGTCATTTCAAAAATGTAATTAGAGAAAGCCTGAAAACTTTGCCCAAAATCACATTTCCACAAGTGAAAGTTACTGAGATTTTTGGCTCCAAAGCATCAATTTGAAAACTACTCCAAATGGCTCCAAGACACTAATAAAAGTCCTGAGCAATCTGGACAGAGGCTGCACTTATATTTTGTAAACAGTGGCTAGAAAAAACTAGTTGAAATCCAAAAGGTACTAAAAGGTAGGAGGCTGCAGAAGCGGGTTTGTGTGACATGAAAAAGGAAGGCTAAAATGATGTCAGGGAGGAAATGGGTCCTGCGCAGAGGGGCCATGCCAGGACCATGTTTATCAGGACCACTGATGCATGCAATATGGGGCCACACAAGATCACAGCCAACAGAAGTAATAGCAAATGGAAAAAAGAGGTCTAGTGAGAATGAGAGAGAGGGAGGGCTGGAGATGGCCACTTTGTTACGCTGATTCACAAAATGAGGGCCCAGAAAGTGATCTAAATGCAGCTCCCCATTTCAGAGACTTGTCTGTTATTCTTCCATCAGTAAATTAGCGTTTTGGGAGGGGCTGCACCTGATAATGCTGCCTGATTCCCAGCAAGCAGGTAGAGATAAACCTCTCCAGTGTCTTTTTTTCATTATTATTCCAGCTGTCAGGGAAGCTTATTCCGACCCATTTGATCTCTTTTTCTAGTCATCCAGCCCAGCGATAGGCAGCTCTGAAGTGCAAGCTTTACGTGTCATTTGATTTTGCATTTCTATTCATCCAGACAGCTTTTCCTCCAGATGATCCACTAGCCCACTCAGGTGATAAATGCACAGGAAACAGAGGGGAGTTTTGTCCAGTGATGTCAGCCAGCAAAAGTCCTGGATTGCTCATCTCGTCTGCAGTCAGGTCAGCCTGGTGCTCCCATCCCCAGGAACTTCACACTTAGATCTTAATGGGATGCTCCTGCCTGCAACAACCATGTTTCCAAATATCCCTCCTCCAAAGCAATGCCCTGGTGTGCTACCAGGTCCCCTTCCAAAATCTACTGAAGTCAATGGAGACAATCCAAGATTGCCTTCAGTGAGCACTAAATCCAGCCTTTAGACAGTAAGCACACTGCAGCTCACAGCTGGCTGTGCTTCAGCATGGAGCAAAACTACGCTTCATCTTCCACCCAGGAGCACTGCATTTCAAAACCCATTAAAGCCCTTGATCGCAGATTTCCTCAAAAGTCTCCACCCGTCTTGAAGCAGGAGAAGCATAACTTAAGGAGGGAACCAGTGGGGAAAAATAAGCAGAAAAGAAGTGTCAGATATGACTCAGCTCAAGATCTTTGGGATTTTAGCTATTTCTTACCTGAAAAAAACAGCTCATTTCTCCACTTTGTTCTGTTCCCTGTCAAAGCCTCTTTTTCTCATACCAAAGATACAAAATGAGCCTGTACAGAGAAACTCTAAATGATTGAGACACTTGCACGTTCAACCAATGTGCTGCCTTGTAAATGATTTTTTGGCTACAGAGGCTGAGACATTTCTGTTTGGAAGAAGGAATTGAAGGATGATTTCTTCCATACTTGTTCAGATCCCTTGATCTCAAAACAACTTTTGAAGAAGACAACACGATTGCTGATTTCCAGGAAGGAAACCAAAGCCCAGAGAGGCAATCTGACTTGCTCTGGTCTCCCCACTCTCCAGCAAGGCAGCCCGGGATGCTCTGCAGGTACCTCTGCTCTTTCTTGCAGCCTAAAGGCCATGTTGCCTCCTGTTTTCTGGCCTTGGGAGACTGAGGAGTAAGATCTTGTGGGAAAAAGGTCCCCTCTCCTGGCATTTTCTTCAACCAAACCATCCTGAGACTTGAAGTCTTTATCTTTACATTTTCACAGGTCTTATTCCATTGGAAAAGTCCTAGTATGAGGTCTTAGTGGGCCAGGCTCTCCATATATGCAGGAAAAATGAAGGCTTCTGTCTGAGTAACCTCTAGCCCACGGTCACACAGTGAAAACTTCTGTAAAGATGCTGGAAGGAGCAATGTCTGCTGTTCCTCGAGCACCTAGCTCCTTAGACAACCCAACCTCCTTCCTTTCCCTCTCCTCTACAAAGTTTAGTAATATTTTCTTGCCTTCAGGTGAGGAGATAATAACTCAAGTAGGTAATTCGCATTACAGGCAGAGGTGATGTGGTCACAGCCCTAAACTGCTACTCTGGGAATGGTATTCATGACTCAGTCACAATTTCAAGAGAGACTTGGATAAGTCTTTAAAAATCCTTGCATCTCAGTTCACCACCTGCAAAAGCAGGACAATTAACAACTGATTTTTCTACAGTGCTTTGCTATTCATCTATATTAAAATTGTAAATGGCCATGGTCAGAGATGATTCATACAATCATACAGCCTCTAGGCTTTTCCTTAGTGCAAAGAAAGACTTCTATTATGGTTAAGATAATTAAAATCTAAATTATACTGACACAGTATCAATAACAGTGCCTTAAACAAATGAACGTGACATTTTGGGTTCTTTGAATAGTCATGTTTTACCCCAAATCTTTAGGATGTGATATATCGTTATATACTATACAAAAGCCAACCTCTACAACTTGTAAACAGGTTGATAATACTTGATAGCTATTGGTGGTATACTGAAATACCTCGGTTGCCATGTGTTTGCGAAATACAGAGATATACGTGGCAATTGTCCTTTGAGAAGTGAAAGAAAACGGTGTCAAAACACCCTATTTGATCTTACGAAGCTCTATTATTAAGAATGCAAAGAAAGCAACAGATGCATGCAGGTAGCACCAAGAAGATTTATATTATTGTTACTACAATTATTATTAGAGCTGAAAAGAACCTTAGGCACAGCAAGACCATTATAGAATAAGATATGAAAGTAAATTGCAGAGGAAGGCAAAATAATTGAAGTAGTAAGTGAAAACACATAATGCACAAGAAAACATTATAATCCAACAATGATTTTCAGTGCTGTAAAACTGGAAGGTTTCCATATAAAGAAAAATGAGGTGTATCCATTTAGGAGACCCTCCGTAACACTGGAGTTTTCATGAGTTTTGAAGTACACAGCAGAAAACAATTTTGTCTGAGCAGCCAAAGTCTGTGAAGAACTGAAGTAGAAAGGCCAAGACAGTGGGGTCCCAGGCAAGGAAACAGCAGCCCCAGCACCTGCGTGCATGGGATGGAAATGAGCACTGGGAAAGCCAGAGTTAGGAGTGCTCCAGTCAGGAGAAGGTCTGCCACTTTCTCCCTGGTGTAAGCTGGGCTTTAGTTCGCTGCATCAGTGATATCAGTTGCTACTCACCGTAAGGATGTTCAAGTTTTCTTGGGTTCCAGCCTTTATTGCACATGCACTAGAGATATTATCTTACTCACCACCAGATATGGTAACCAGGGGTTAATCTGTGCTTGCACTAGTGCCCTAACAGCAGGATTGGTGTCTGTCATGCAGACTCAAAGCAGGAACATTTCCCCTTTCCAAGTCCCTTGAAAACGCAGTCCCTCCAGAAGTGCCTCCCTCCAACCCCCTCCAGGGCACTGACTCTGCATGAAGACAGATGTTGAAACTGGGCTGCTCATGTGCACGTCAGGCCAAGGTCCAGGTATTTGATGTGGCAGAGTGTTTGGTGCAAAAGGCCCCCGCACAGCAATGGGAATAAACAAGGGACAAGATGTCATGCAACAGAATGTCAGAGGAAATTCAGCAATGATGCTCAACAGTGCTGCTAATCCTAAATTCATAGAAGAGAAATGCATCTTACTGCATTGCAGGTATGCATGGAAACTTGTCTGGTTCAGAAAGTTTCAGAGCTAAAAATGTTTGAAAGCTGGGAAAGCACTGAGAAGGACTGCTGTATATCCATACCCCGTTCTTACACACTTTCACAGAAGATATCCACTTTGGGCCACTGCTGGAGATAGAGCCAGCATTGGTCCAATCCCCTCAGACCACTCTTCCCTGAGGTAGGAGCTGACAGGAGCTTACCCTTCTGAGCTTGCCCAAATTTATTGTCCCAGTTACAGTAAGGGGAGCTACCTGGGTGTACTTTACTTAGACAAGTGTTATGAAAACATTTATAAGCGCTTTTTGTCCATTTTCTGCACTTTGATGCTCTCTTAGCAAGCTGGGTTCCTGTCAGTGCACAGTCAGACCACCTTGCCTCCAGATCTTGCTCATTAAATTGGGGGCTCGAGGGAAGCACTCCTCTTGAGCCTCTTGAAACAGCTGCTCAACCTGTGCCATCAAAGTCCATCCCTGTGGCCTGAGCACAGACCTGCTGCAGGCTTTGTAATGACAAACTAAGCAGTGGTGACACCCACACCCATAGCAGAAAGGTC
This sequence comes from Rhea pennata, assembly GCF_028389875.1. Taxonomy (NCBI): domain Eukaryota; kingdom Metazoa; phylum Chordata; class Aves; order Rheiformes; family Rheidae; genus Rhea; species Rhea pennata. The sequence continues at coordinate 11,567,060 of NC_084682.1, forward strand.
ACTGTGGAGCCTTACCTTGCTTCTGCTTTTCATTCTACATAGAACGAATGATCTAGACAGATCCCAGGCTGCAGTAAACTCAGAAGAAGGTCCTGATGTCTCAGGAAAGGAGAAATACTTGCAGTAGAGATGAAGAGGTAAAGGGCTGGGACTTGTCATGTCTGTGGATAAAGGAATTTGTAGCATATAGGTACAATGAGTCTATAAGCAAAGATGCTAAAAAGGAATAAGGAATCTAAGTGAAGTACTGATGAAGAACTGTGCATATCGCAGGATGGAGAAGGACAGAATTTATTCTTCTTAGTGAACATCTCTCCTAAGAATGACTGCCATTACCACTAATCTCTTTACTAGTAATAGTGAGGCACTTCAAGTGATGGAAGAAGAGGGCCTCATGATATTTTAAGGATCATGCAGAGCAATTTCTTGCTCTCCTGAGGGATTTGTTCTCCTCCTTCTGTTTCCAAGCAGCAGAAATCACTGTGGCCTGTATTTCAGGCTTATAGTAGCATATTTTACAATTCCCATAAGAAATCAGAAATGCGTGCAGGTGTAGGACATCATTTCCTGAGGGCACTAATGACTTACCTGTCATCCTCTCTATCTCCGCCACCACATCACCGGTGGTGTTGGCGAAGGATAATGAGCCACCCTGCAAAGAGCACCTGTGAGAAGTAAATGGGGTGGGAATCTATTTATTGTTCATTTTTGTTTTTTTCACCTCCTTTACACTCTTCAACATGAGACTGGAAAGGCTCAGTTCTGTTTTAAGCTTTCCCTTTTCCAACCTGTATTTCTCACAACAGCACTCCACGTCACTCACTTATAAGGGCCAGTGAGCTGTCCTGGGATGGGGAAGGAGGTGGTCTTGCTTTTCCCAGGGGTTCAGGTGGCTCCTCTTGACCTCATGAAGTGCGAGCCCAACAATCCCACTTGGTTATACCTGGAACAGGCAGTATTTTAATCACAGCCTTGCCATGCAGACTTTTAGGACTGCTGAGTTCTCAGCAAAATGATTTTTACTGCAAGCAGAAATTGAACATGAATACTAAGGAGAGGGTACCACTTTCAGTGAAGGAAATATGCTGTTTTTTTGTCTTGTTTTTGCATAAATATTCATTTTGATGCATACAGAAGGACCATGTTTGACAAGAGATAGAGTTCATTTCAAGCAGTTCCAAAATCCTTGTCTCTAACTGGAAATGTGTCCTTATGTGGTGACATGGAGGCCTAGCTGTTCAGTACAGGATGCTTACAACAGCTTCTTTGCCAGCAGAAGGATTCCTCCCTTCACCATTACTAGCAAAATTTTACATCAAATTTTACATTTGAAATCTCAGACTGTATCGGAGTTTTCCCCTTTTCACTTAGTTTTGTTGGATTTCAGGGGACTCATCAAAGTGAGGTTATCAGCTAAGTTTTTCTAAGCGTATTGGTATGATGTTGAGGGATAGGTCAATCTGAGGTTATCAGTTCAGCTCTTCCATATAGGCTGGTCTAATGGCAAGACAGAGGACTCTACAAAGTTGGTTTCGGGACCTTGAGACCTCTAGGTAAACCTTGGCCATTGGCTCCATCACTAGTGCTGCCTGACTGCATCAAAGTGCAGACTGTGGCAGATTACAGGCTTAACTACGTTGGTTTCTCAGGAGGGCAAGTAATTTTAAAAACGGTTGGATTTATTAGAAGTTGTAGACAGTCTTTGCACACAAGGACTGAGGCCTATGCTGTGAAGGTCTATAGACATTTTGCCTATTGGGCTGTATGACTAAGATGGCAGCACTCACATATGAGCAGGGTGCCTGGAGAACTTTGGCCAGTGAGGTGCCAAAGCAAGCCTAAGTGTTTCAAATAACATTTTTCAGCTTCTGATGCGAGGTTCACAGCCAAATGTGCACAAACTCGCATTCGATATGCAATATGTGCACTGTGTGCTTTTGAAAATCTGACCTTTCTGGTTTTAATGTGTTTTTCACAAAGAAGAGAAGTAGAGCACTAAGGGAGACCAATCAGAAAATGGTTTTGTTCCTAACAACAGAGATATAGAAAAATGTGAACTTTCCAAAACTGCTGGCATTTGCCAAATTGTAGGGGTAAGAACTGAGTGCAGGGATTAAGTGTGACTCCTTCCATCAGAATTACAAATTATAAACAAATCACTCTTGTCTTCTCACCATCCTTTTTCTGTAGCTGTATTTTTTCCATTGGTATTTTCCTATGACATTAACTAAAGTGTTACTTAACCAGCTAATACACAGCTTCAAAAACTCTGCAAAGTTGGGCCTTGAGAATATTGCAGAAACAATGCCAAAAGGATAATGGAGATTATCACTAGGGGCTTGGCACTTTCAATCAAGGAACATAGCTCATACTGAAGGTGAGGCTCTGGTCAAGTCATCAGTGCAACCTGCCTACCTTTTGGACCTGTCTTGAAGGTGAGCTTAATTTTATCTTCATTAATTTTTGCAGAACATGCTGTATCTACTTCTCTGGAGCTGCTGAGCTGCTATCTTAAACTCATGTTCAGCAAAACCACCAGAGCTCACCCATTCTGCAAAGACTGCAAGAGCAAACCATTCCTTGTGAACGCTGTTGAGCTGCTCAGTGCATTCTGTTGGCATTACCAAAATAAGGGTAAAGATGTATTATACCACAGTCATTTCCTAGAGAAAAAGATTGCTGAGGAACTACTTAATAATTAATAGGTCTCTTAACTCCACTTAATTCATATCGTTAACATTTACAACCGAGAAAAGACAGGTCATGGAGCAGTGCCACACAGAACCAAACAGATGGGCTGAGCATGTTTGCTTCAGTTTCCTTGCACCACATTGGGATGATGGTTACAGAAAAAAAAAGACATGAGCACCCAGAAAACATAGCCCGCTGTCAGCCTGGCTCTGACACCTGCCTCATGCCAGACCCTGCTCTCTGTGCCTAGCAGGAGGAGAGCACAAGAGCCAGTCATAATAATCGTGGAGGCCACATCTCATCAGATGTAAATATGCCCTATTTTCTTGCTTTCCACTGAACCCTGATCCTTTGCCCCAACTAGGGATGCATTTGTTTTTAGATGTTTTTTTCCTGACAGAGTATGCTCTTTTCAGTGCCACTGCTCTTTTTGAGGGGCAGTAGTGTAAAATCCTCACACAGCTCCATCCAGAGAAATACCCCAAAGCTTTCCTTACTGCCCACACTTCACATCTAGAAACCGGACCAAGAATCCAGAGGGAAAAAAGAAGATGCTCTTTGCCTGGCAGAAGAGAACTGCAGAGAGGTAATAACTGCAGGTTATTCCTCCTTGCCCATTCAACCAAGGCTTGTGAAGATCTGGTTAGGAAAAGGTACTGAAAAATCCAAATCCACACCATGTACTCACTGTTGAAATACTGGACCAGATATAAAGCTCCTGGAACGAGCAGCACCAAGAGGCTGTGCTCCAGAGCATGTCTCCCATCTTAGGGTCCACATAATTCATAATAATTTATAGAGTTAATAGCAATGACTGTGTACCATCCACCTAATGCAAGGAATTAAATAGTCTCTGGTAATGCGATTCAGTATCAAGAATTTCAGAAAAGTTTAAAAGGTTGATCAAGAAGGAGGAAAAAAGCACGTGTATGCACAAGGTTATTGCAGCTGTTTCTCAATTCTGTTTATACACTGTCATTGGAAGCAAAGACCTTTCTCCCAAAGCATGGTTTAATACAAAGTTTCATACAAGTAAAACAAATCAATGGGTATTAGACTAGCTAAGGTCAGCTGGATTAATCCAGTCTAAGATTTTTAAAACTTCATAGAAATATTTGTTTGAATCCATTCCCTTAGCTTTAACCTACTGGGGTCATGCATTCCCATGCAAACAAGGTGGATAAACTAACCATTCACTCCCCACTGTCTCACACATGACAGGAATCAGAGGCAGGAGGTGTCAGGGAAAAGTAGCTAGATGAAATACCTACCCTGCAAATGCAGTGTATTTGCAGGCAATGCTGTAGGAGCAGCTTTAACCCTTTGGAGACTGCAAACATAAATAAGTGCTCCTTGTCTGCTGACCTGGAAATACAGAGGTTTATTATGACAGTATAGCCACTCCACCATAAGAAAGAGTCTATCCACAACGCATATGTTTTCCTTATTTTTACTTTCAGTATATACCGTTTTACAGTCAAATCTCCAAGCACAAAAATCCCTGTAAGAGGACCATCTCAATGTCCCCTGGCAGAACCTCTGGCAGAGCTTCTGCCTCCTCCCTCCTCAGCCTTCCTGGCAACAAGATCTCATTAACATGTCCATGGCCCAAGGTCTCATCTCACCATCTCTCCAGCTCAACTTTGTCTTAGTTATCCACCACTCATTGCTCTGAATCTAAATCAGCTGTGTGCAGAGGCAGTGGCTGCTGTGCTATGCTGTCTGCTGCGGTACAGGACCAGCGCTGTCCCATCCCTCCTCCCTTCTTTTGTCTCATTCCCAGCTATGCCCTCTCACTTCATCAGGAACTGGTTCTTTACTCTGCCCAGCAATCCCACTTTTGCTGTCATCAATGCATAGAGTGGTCTGTTTGCTTTTGCACAGTCTTTAAAGATAGATGACTTTGGAAGCCTTCTCTGAACTCCTTCTTCTGTGTTGTATGCTGTACCATATGCACACACATGCATGTGTATATTTATATCCTTACTAGTGAACTCAAACATATCTTCATCATAGCAGTTCTCTCAGGACTCTCTCTCCCTTCCCACCCTCATGGCTCAAATACCATTTAAATTCAGTTTGTGTGTTGCTGGTACGACCAGGGCAGGCCTGGAACCTCCGGGGTGCAGGGAGAGCCCCAGACAGGCTCCTGCCAGACAGCCAAGGTCCTCTTCTGCGATTAGAGCTGTCATTCACTCTTGGTTATGCAAAACAATTGCAAATCACAGGGAGGACCCTTCCTCCGCCTCGGTGTCCCATTAGGCTCTCTTTAATTTTCACTGCAAGGGTTTTAATTTAGTTTTGTGGGTTTTTGTCTGGCAACATGAAACATATTTGGTTAAATAACACCCCTGCTGTTATGACTCTTCCCCTTGTCTCATGTATTTTCCCCATTTGTGCATCTCTTTCTTTCCTTTCCCCTCCATCCCTGGGCTCTTTATCTTACACGTCATTCTTCCCAGCTTACTGTCTTCTTTTAACACAGGCTTCTGGGAGATGCATATCTTGTTCAATTCCTTTTTGTCCCTCTGCCTTGCCTAGATTTGCATTCACACACACTCTCACAACTCCACAGCTGCCTGCAATCTCACAGAGAGCTTTACCTCCACAGAGGAACAGAGGGAAGGAGAGCAACCTCAGCACACCAAACCCTGGACAGTATCTGTGTAGTTTTAATGACCAAAGCCTGGCCCCAGGGACATTCAGAGGAATAAGCCTCTTCACGATTTCTCTTAGCATTAACACCTGAGGGAGCAGATATGAGCAAATCAAAGGGTGCAGGACTACGTAACAGTCTTGATGATGTGGTGGTAACTGCAGCATAAATGCAAGGCTTGATTCCCAGGAGAGCTGTGAGGCACATTTCTCTGGGCCCTGTGGTGTCCCTGGTACACCCACTGCAGCAAGCAATAGTAGCAGGTATCTAAAGTTTCCACCCTGGATATTAAAACTGAATTTTCCCTTTATTTGCCAGTTCTTCTCAGCAGGGGATCAGCCAGCATGACACACACAGGTCTAGGATCATTTTCTCTCCTTTCCTCTCATCTCCCTATGTCAAGGTGCAAAACTGCAGCGAAGACTTGCTAGAAAACCTGAATCCTTCTTTGGTGCTATTGGCCCCATTTGCTGCATTATGGCTGATGGCACAACACACCAGGAAACTCACCTCAAACTGCCCAAGTATGCGTTCTTCTTAATAAAAAATGAAAGTTTCAGGTAATGTGCACCAACGTGCACCGAAAGACAGAAGCAACTGCAGAAGTAAAAGCCTGAGAAGAGCTTTAAAGTCCTTCCATTGTGAAACCCTGCAGATTCCTTCTTTAACAGTTACCAAAGCCAGTATTCATCCAGCCTCTTGTTTCCGGACACTAGTAAAAAAAGGGAAAAAGCTCAGAGATATTACCACCTTATTAATGGCTGTTAGGCAAGCTCACAGTGGGGGACCTGGTCTCTTGCTGGAGAAAGAACAAGACAATTAAAGAGAAGTTTCCACTTCCTTTTAATCAGGTACTTGCCCTTGTGCCTGCTCTGGGCCTTAATCTCCTAAGTGCTAGCACCGGCTAAGTGCAAGGGAGTAGCAGATGTTCTGCAATTTTGACTGTCAGACCATAAATGCACATAAAATTTTATATGCAGAGTACTGCAAGCTACTTGCTGAGAAGAGAGTATAACAGCTTTTCAGAGACATGCTTGTTTTACCTGTACTGAAAGCAGCAATCAGCCTGGTCCCTTCTGCCATCAGCATCTTGTCTCCTTCCAAGTAGTTCAGAGACTTTCTTGGAGTAAGTTTGTAGCTCTTGTACCTTTTGGAGATGATATAAGTATATCTATATGTATATTTAGCTACATATTATATATGTATACATGTGTATCATATTCTTTTGAACCTTCCTTTAATGTAACATGTTTACAGCCACTCCCAGTCTGCCAAAGCACAGTCAGCAGGAAAAAAAAAAAAAGAAAAAAGAAAAAAAGAAAAAAAAGAAAAGAAAAAAAAAAGAAAAGAAAATCCTAGCATTGGGTCCATAGGTGCCACAGAGTAGAAACAAGGGTGAATATTGCGTAGTTTTGCAGGTGGCTGCAGGGCCCAGTGACTCCCCCCAAGAGATCTAGAGATACAATTTAGGGCTTGTTCATAAGCTCACAGTATTATCAACTATTTTTGCAGGCCCCTGGTGACATCTCAGCACTGCTGCTGAGATAGGCACATGGAGGGTGTCTATGTGCCGTAACATTTGGCTGAGCAATGCCAACATCTTTGCCTCCCTACAACGGGTGTAGCTGGGCCAAGAGCTGCCTCGTGCAGATGGCACAGAGCCATAAACTACCAAGAAACCCAAGGGACACAATCTGTTTGAAAGCTCCCATTAGCTGGACTTCACTGAGACGCCTACGAGCTTCTCCAGCACCACTAATCCACCAACTCAAATGCCTCAGTATAGCATTCCACATGCACTGGTGCACAGGCAAATTGCTCGTGGAGATACACCCATGTGATGGAGAATGACACCAGCCATCCCAAATGACAGGTAGAATAGAAGCATTTGAGCTTTCCCCCTACCAAAAGCAGCAGCTTGGCTGTGACAATAGACCTGGCAAGGTCAGTGTTTTTCCAGAGATCCTTGCCCTTTCCCAGCCTGGAGGCATGTTCTGATGTGACAGTATTGCTTCAGCTAAGTAAATTCAAAATGTTAGAGGTTTTTAGAGGTTTTGAGGCAAGCAGCCTTGCCTGGTTACTAATGTATTTTCTACTCATCTCAGCAGCTGCAAGCCCCATTTCAGTTTGCAGAGCCATATGGAGCCACCTGCTCTGGCTGGACCATTTCCCCATCTCCGTCAGGTGGCTGGAGCATCTCCCTGCTGCTTACACCACAGGTAGCTGTGTTTGCAGACACTGCCCACGCACCAGGCTCATTGCGGGCACGAGCGCTTCAGATAGTGGAGGGACTTACCTCCTCCAGCCCTTATCGCATGCTACGTCACTCCATCAGCCCTCCATAAAAACACTTGCTGCTGCCTCTTCTTCCCACGGCACGGAGTGGTCTCATGAAAGCCAGCATTGCTCGCTCCATGGGGGCTTTTGGGTCCCCTCTGCTATTAGCTCTGCTCTTCTAGGATGAGCATGAGAGAAACAGCTTTCAGCTCTCTAAAACTTGGAGACTGACACCAAACAAAAGAGGATCTAGGCCTGAGTCTCCCCTTGGTCTGGGTTTCAAAACCAAGACCACAGCTTCCTGAAGCCAATGTTGTTTCCCATCCCCGTGGCATGACAATTCAGTTGTGATAAAAGCAGCTCAGGAAAGGTCCAGGACATAGAAGACAGTGGAGATATGCCACCCTTGCAAAGGCAAAGTAGATCTATATTTCTGAGCGCTCATGGATGGACAGTATCAAAAGCCAGGCTCCAGCAGAGCTCACTCTCTCTTGCGTGGCACCGCGCTCTGCAATGGACCAATAATCATCTTTTACAGCAGATCTCAGGAACCCCTTGCCCAGCAGCATTCTTCCTACTTGTGCAAAGAAATGATAAGAACTAGCTTTTAATTGGCCCTGGGAACATCAGCAACGGGACACAGCAGCACCCTCAAAGACATGTCATTACACTGTAGTGGAAACCCATGCTGTCCCTGTGTCCTGAAAGCTAGGCAAAACAAACAAGCAAGCAAAGCTGCAAAGGCATAGATAACAGGTTTGTCTGCAGCACCTCACCACAGCAGCAGGGGATATAGCCTCTCACTCCACTGACTGACAAGAGTTGAGGGTCTCTCAGGAGAAGGTCTTGTGCATTTTTGTGCAGCCACGGTGTTTTTGTACTCTCACCTGGTCATTCACTCCTTTCCTCTCTCAAAGATTGATAGCCCTTTGCTCTAACTGAGGTTTTATGTTCATTCCTAAGTTCTTGCCCAGAGTTACACCAGGGCCAAGGGCACCAGGGCTGTCAAGTACATATGAACTTGCATTCTCTTCATCCTATGTAGTGACAAAATGGAGCAGGACTTGCCTGACACAGCAAATTAGGACAGGCAACACCGACCAGGAACAAAAACACCAATAAGACTCCACAAGACATGTCAGTGAGGTTGAAGTTGAACATGAGGTAGCCTACCAATGTCAGAGAGCCACCAGGGACTTCCCAGGAGCTTTGAACCTTTCCTGTGGCAGGGATCAATGCAAATGCTTCTTTCCCAGAGATACTTTTGGCCATGGCTAATTGCAATCTCCACAGCCTTGGCTGGAAGCACTCTGGGCACTTCGCTGGAGGCATCATCCTGGGGGCTCCATCTGGGGAACTGAGTCTCAAAGTACCCCATTTCCTTGAAGGGCAGAACTGTCTCTCCTCTCTGGGCTCTGAAGATAAAGGGACCTATTGGGCATCTTCAAAGTATTCCTCAGGAGAAAAATGGAGAGAGCAACTGTAACAAAAGGTGTCAGACTTGCTTGGTGGAGGGTCAATCCAGGCCACGGAATGCTTCTACATCCAAGTATGGGATTGTGCAACCAAGCTGGACACTGTGTGGGTGAACAGCTTGCTCTTCTCTTACTCAGCATTTTCAAAATGCTATTCACTTCTGAGAGGATTTCGGATTAAGTTCTGTAAGTAACAAAGCAAGATTTCTCTTCTAAATCTTTATTTAATCACATAATCCTGAGGGAAGACCTCTCTTCCCCTTGGGGAAAGGAGAAATAGGTTTGCTGATGGAGACATAAAGTAATTACTTTATCCTTGTATAATTGGATGATATTTGCTGATTAAACATAGAAAATCTTGGGGAAAGTTTGATATTTGATAACAATTTAAAGATCTTTAAGAAAAATCCAAGACACTCTGCACCCTAAAAAACCCAACTAAACAAAAAAAATACAACCATGTTGCCAGAAAAAGCAACCACAAGACTAAGAAAGAAAGGATCTCTTTTGGGTTGGCTATAGAGTGCAAGAAGCAGTGCTTGTTTTGCCTTTACTGCAAAGGGAGGACACAGTACAGCCTCATGATGCCTCCTGTTACAGCTGGGTCTGGCAAGGAGCTAAAACAGCCTCAGCTTCCCAGTAGGACTCCATGCCAGTGAGGTGGTCACTCCAGATGAACCTGTGGCAAAGGCCACCTCTTACCACTCTCCCGCTTCCCCTCCCAACACAGTAGTCCCCCTAGCAAAGCTACAGCCTCTCTCAGCATCTCCCACGCACAGCATGATGTCTCTAACAAAACGATCACAGGATTTTGGGGGTTGGCAGGGACCTCAAGAAAGCTCTTGTCCAAACTCCTACTCAAAATATGGCCAAGGTCAGACCAGGTCACTCAGGACTTCATCCAGTAGGGTCTTAAAAACCTCCAAGGATGGAGACGGTGCAGGCATACAGCCCCATAGCTTCACCTCAGCCTTTTCCCCCCCACGTAAACACTGGCAGTTGCAACTCCTCCATCTCCCACGTCTGCTAACGCCAGTGCTGGCAGTGGGGGAAGGAGCATCTCTGGCTCGTGCGCGGCTGTGAAGCGTGACGCACAAGAAGGCTTTGATCACTGAGGCCTCTAGGCATAAAGAAATCTGAAAAGCAAGAATAGCAAAGCCCACCCATCACAGCAGTCCTGGGAAGCATATTTCACTGGTGGCAACAGAGTGCTTTGAAGACTTTAGATGGAAGATATGTAACAAGTTAAAAAAAGAAAAAACCTTACAAAGGGTACCAAAGCAACATTATCAGATCTGAAAGCATTCTAGAAAACATTACTATAAAATATTATAAAATATCTAGACAATAAGTCTCATTATTTTCTGTCTCAGAATCTGCAGATTTTCTATGCATCTTTCCAAGTTTACACAGCACTGCTTATATTTAATGTGATTTCAATGCAAGCATACAAGTACAAATGGAGCAGTTTATATTGAATATTAAATTGGAATATGTTTAGTATGTCAACGAGTTCACTGCTGCCAGTGCTCCTACAGAAGATCTTTATCCATCAGCTAAAATTTAGAATTTCAGTCCACAAAATCTTTATAGAGCAAGAAAAATGCTTACACTGCGTGTAGCAGCCTTTTATAGAGCTAGGAGACCATAAACAGCGATATAAATAGCGATATTTGCATGCAAGTTACTGTAGTGTTTTTTAATGATAATAAAAACATTGACTTCGTGGGCCATTACACATCAAAACGAAGAAATGAGCACACAGGCACATTGCACTCACAAGCCCCCACTGCAGTGACGCAATAGGGCTTAACCTGCAAAAGGGACGATGGAGCATCAGGACTAATTTGCAGCTGCTCCGTGGAGAAAACCAGCTGGAAGGAATTCACAGGAGATTTCCCAAAGCCACCGAGATCTCAGAGCTGTCCCCTCTAAAGCTGCCTGCACTGTCATTTTCTGCAAAATCACTTCACTCCTCTTGGGGTAAAGCTACTGTGTCAGGTCGCCAGCTGATAACCAGCAGAGAAGGCACTGCGGGAAGGCCGTGCTGGGCAATGGAGAGAGCAGGACCTGGACAGACGGGGTAGGAATAGTGACAAGTGCTGAGGTACCTTTTTCTCGCTGTCCTCCAAGGATAATGGAACACCAGCTCCTGGGGCCCGGCAAGCCTGGAGGGCACGCAGAGCCCTCTGCTGCATGGACAGCTCTTGCAGAGGTAGGATTTCCAGGACTCGAGTCATTTAGGGAGCTCATCTGCTTGGGGAAACCAAGATCTGATGCCAGGTACAGGCTCCCACTGCTTCGCTTTGGTTAATAACCAAGCCACTGAGTGATGGTTCAGCTCAGCAAAGCAGACCCCAAGAGTACCAGCTTCCCTTTCAGCAGTGGAAATCGCCACAGCTCCACGCTAACAACATCCCACCCCATGGCCTTGACAAGACGTGTAACAAAAAAATCTGCATGGCATCTTTTAAAGCAGACATCAGACAGGGCCTTTGAAGAGATCAGAGCTTTACAAGTATTGTTCAAACAGGTCTGGATGTTCTCCATGTTCTCAGTTTAATCTTGAGGGGGGAGGAGAGAGAAAATGGCAAAGAGGAAAAATACCAAATGAAGCAATAGCTAATGCTCTAGCGAGTACTAGCAGCTCAAGTAAAGCGCTGGACTCGGTATGACAGCAGCCAGTTAACAAACCACTTCAGTCACCTTGCAACAAAACTGATGCCTGAATTAACTCCCAGCTGCAACTGGTGAAATCTCTGCCCCATCACTCTTCAGTCTCCTCTTTTATCATTTTGCTTTTGATACATGCTGGTGAAGTCACCTTTAAAACCAGCTCAACACATGAAGAAATTGGATGGTATGCCTGGAAACTGCTGCGAATGCAGACATAAATTCTATCGACTCTTCCTCACACTCAATAGACTGACTATAATAGTAACTTAAAAAACAGTTTTAGAAAACCCATCCGAGACCACTTCATAAAAATACAGCTGGCTGTACAGAGCTCATTTGTTTTTTACTGAAGCTTCACAGGATTACAATTATGAGCAATTATCATTTTGATGCACTAGGCTATTACAGTAATAGCAAGGAAATAAATACCTGAGAAAGGCTGACCAGAATGAAGTTAGAAAAGAAACACTCATTTACAAATTATTCTCTAAAATTCAAGCTTTTAATATAAATATTGGCAATTTTATCTTATTTTTCACTGAATAAATTGCCAGTATTGATGTGTTGCCAGGTCCAAAATTCAGGCCAGGTTTTTCAAAAACAGGCAATTTGGCTCGCCTCTGCTTTCCTGCGTCTGATCTGAGATCTGAGCAGTTCTTAAATCTGCGTCTGCTGAGGGTGCATCTGGATGGATGTGCAAGTTCAGGTTGGAAACCTTGGCCCAAGGTTTCTAAGGCCACCCTCATCCACTAGCAGATCTGCCACGGGGTTAAAGGCAGTAAGAAGCTGCCACAGGCGAAGTCAAAGCACCACTGGGAGCCCTTTGCATTCCCCCACATGAGGCTGCTCCAGACCCATGGGGTTATGAACCCTTCCAGAAATGCCTTGGGTGCCTTCTTAGCCCCAGCTCCTTGTCCAATCTCCTCACCTTGTCCTGGTAGGCTGCTCCAAATATCCCAGGGTGTTTTTTGAAACCCCACTCCTGATGGTTCTCTCTGCCACCAGCCTCTCCTTAGCACCTTGTTCTCCCATGGGTACCTTTAGGTCATCATTTACCACCGGGAAACACCCACCAAGACCCATCCTTGCAAAAGCTTTTGTGCGGCATGGAAGAAGAGGACAAGCTTCAAGGTACGAACACTCAAACTGGGAAGAGAGATGACCAGCAGGACAAAACAAAATAGTGCCAGAGGTAGGAAGGTGTGAGGGAATGAGAGCTTAAAATATAGTAATACATACATACATGTTTTGCCTTTCCTGGGAAGGCAAAATATACATCCGACAGCTCCTACCAAACCTGCCCCTTGGAGTGAAAAAGCCTCCAGCAACGGAGTACTGCTTGTGCCAAGTGTTAAAGGAGGCAAACAAAGAATTAAGGTAAAAGGAGATGACAAATTAATAACATGCTGTTCCTCAGCATCTCAGCAGGGCTTTTGGCTGGCAGCACGCAGCACTGCATCCATCTGAGGGAAGCGGTTGGAGCTGTCGGGAGTGGCTGCTCATGGTGGGGAGGGAGATGCCCTACCTATCTCCAGGAGCCTAGCAGCAACTGGTGCCCCCCACGGACCTCAGGCACTGCTTTAAGGCAGCCCTCACAAATCTCAGACCCTGGTGACAAGGGAGAAAGTCTGGAGAAAGGAAGACTCTTCCTTGGTCAAGGAGGATTGGTTAGAGATCATTTAGGCAAACTTGACACCCACAAATCCACGGGCCCTGATGGGATGCAGCCACAAGTGCTGAGGGAGCTGGCAGATGTCACTGCTAGACTACTCTCCATCTTTGACAGGTCATACAGAACAGGAGAGGTGCCTGAGGACTGGAAGAAGCCAATGTCACCGCAGTCTTCAAAATGGGCAAGGAGGAGGACCCAGGCAACTACTGTCAGTCAGCCCCACCTCATCCCTGGAAAGGGGATGGAACAGCTCATCCTGGATGTCATCTCTAAGCATGTGGAGGAAAAGAAGGTGATCAGGAGCAGTCAGCATGGATTCCCCAAGGGGAAATCCTGCTTAACCAATCTGATAGCCTTCTATGACAGAGTAGGTGGCTCGGTAGATGAGGGGAGGACAGCAGTTGTTGTCTAGCTTGACTTCAGCAAGGCTTTGGACACTGTCTCCCATAACATCCTCAGGTAAGCTCAGGAAGCACGGGCCAGATGAGTGGATAGGGAGGCAGACTGAGAACTGGCTGAACGGCAGAGCTCAGAGTTGTGATAAGCGGCAGAGTCTAGTTGGAGGCCTGTAGCTAGCCTTGTCCCCCAGGGATCAATATTGGGTCCAACCCTGTTCAGCTTATTCGTCAGTGACTTGGATGAAGGTACAGAGTGCCTCAACACTCATCGGCAAGTTTGCTGATGATACCAAGCTGGGAGGAGCAGCTGATACACCGGAGGGCTGTGCTGCCATTCAGAGAGACCTGGAGAAGCTGGAGGGTTGGGCAGAGAGGAACCTCGTGAAGTTCAATGCAGTGCAGGGGCCTGCATCTAGTGAGGAATAACCCCATGCACTAGAACAGATTGGGAGCCAACCTGTTGGGAAGCAGATCTGCGGAGAAGCAGAGACATGGAGCTACCGGACAGTGTCCAGCGAAGGGCTATGAAGATGATCAGAGGGCTGGAGCATCTGCCGTATGAGGAACAGCTGTGAGAGCTGGGCCTGTTTAACCTGGAGAAGAGAAAATGAAAGGGGATCTTATCAGTGTATACAAATACCTTAAGGGTTTGGACAAGATATCCAGAGGTCTCTTCCAACTTCAACCATTCTGTGATTCTGTGAAATACCTGAAGATATTTTCATGTCAGAGAGCAGCCTGGAGCACATGAGATTTTCTTCAGATGGGAGAGCTCTTGGTAGATTTGGGCTGACTTGGATTTTAACAAGAATTAAATCCTACATTTTAATACAGCTACACACCTCATTCAGCATCCCTCCTAGCAAAGGACACCAAAAAGCTGCCAGCCTCCCACTACATGTTGATATATCCTTACCTGCTGCTAAGGAGCCAGCAGCCCAGGCTTGCTCCCTTGAGAGGTCTGGGGAGCTACTAGATCCCTGCCTTGATGAGGCACAGCACAGGTACTGCTGCTAGCAAGGAAGAGATTTGTCTGCAGCCACCAGCACTCTCTGAATCAAACCCAGGCATTTTCCTAAAGCAGGGGCTTTATCTAGCCAATAGGTAAGAGCCACAAGTCACTGAAGAGGGCTTTTTGACCTCCAGTAGAAGCCATAGTGGGTCTAAGAGGGATCCCAGGAGTCTCTTTTGGGGGCTTCGAAGTATAGTATTAACTTAGATAACATTGCACTCATTGTCCAGGGTCACAGCTCCTTGCTGGAGGATCTACCTTCCTGCTGGGACTGATTTGCCTCCACAAGCCCTGATGTTAGCCCTTGGCTGCACACTCCTTGCCTGGCTTTGGCAGAGACCCTCCAGACTGGCCAGGGCAGAGCCCAGCCTGCTAAGAGAAGTGAGCCCAGCAGGTTTCTCCTTGTTCTAGGTAAATATGGCCAAGGGGGTCTCACTGCCTAATCCCCCACTAAACCCACCAACCTCAGTTTGAACAACAAAGTATTGCTGGCAGCCCACTCCCTGCACCATCCCCCCATACCTGTCATGTCTGGGCTGAACAGTGCACCTGGGACACATTCTGTGAGCAATGACATCAAGAACCCAACGACCAAAGACTTGCTTTTGAAATCAAAATTAAAAAATATATTTAAAAAAAACCTCAACACATTCCTCAAAATCCCATATGTAGCATTCTTCTATTTCCACTTGTGTCGCCCTGGTGGTTTTTATAGCCTTCCTAAGTACCCCACTGGAGTCCCTCCCTCCCTAAACCCCTTCCTGCTTTCCACAAATTGGGTCCACCTGCACAGAAATTGCCTGCTGCTGTTTTGCTTCCTCCAGATCCCTTTGCCTGCAATTGCTGTTTTCATACCACAGAACGGCCTTCATGGAAATGGGAAATAGGTTATAACATCCACTTGGGAGAGCACAAATTACAAAAAGCGGAGGCTGTATGAAAGTAACAATGGCTTCCACAGCAACAAAATGGGCTTTGCTGCCTGAAGTGTGCACCTTTACTGCCATAGGTGACGGTGATATAGGGAGTGATGCCCGGTGTTGCCCACTGCTCTCCAGAGCGGCCCTTAAGAAGCTGTTACAGGCTGCCGGGGAAGCAGTAAGCACTGAAACCATGTATAGACACATCTGTTCCCTGTAAATTTGGTATTACTGACCACTATGGGAAAAACATATCCCTAGAGTCTGAATTAAGCCTCGATCACATCAAGCAAGCCCCATGGGAGTACCAGATATGCAATGCTTCCCAACCAAGCACACCACCCTTTCAGGTATTCCTAACATTGAGTGTTTCTGAAATTCTTAAATGAATATAAAGAAGGAAAACCAGCTTATTCTTAAATCCCAGCACAGCAAGCAATGTAGACCCTGCAAGCTCAGCTTTCCCAGGGCGGCCCTTTGCCTGCAAGCAGTGTGATCACAGCCAGCAAAAGCAGCAGCAAGGATTACAGCACCCAGCCCCCATTTGCTGTTTTCACGATTTCTTGTTCAAAAAAGTAGACAGCACTGGTTTGATCTTGCTTTCTTTAAATCAACCAGAACTAGCACAGCTGGTATTATTAAGGGCTAGTAACCTGATGGTGGGTGTAGACAGCCCCCAGGAAAGCCAGGGAGAGAATGGTGCTTAGGCCTTGTTGAGGCTTCAGCTAGGCACTAATCCTCCTCTAATAAGTGAAACTTTAGTTTCCTACTGGGCACTTGAAAAACAAATTATGTTCACTGCTTGTATTTAAAGGTGCATCAAAACACCCCTCCACTCCCACTCTGTCCATTCCCAGTAGCTGAAAATTCACAGAACAAAACAAAGGCAAGCCCTAAAATTTGACTCCAGTGTGTTGTCATGAAAATGCAGACAGACACTGAATGGTAATGGGATGAGCAGATAAACTGAAAAAAGAAAAATCACAAAGAAACCCTGTGCAAGTCTTTGTGAGAAATAGTAAATCTGGCTGCTGAGGCAAAAGCTTTAGAGAAGATTTGAGGCAGGCTGCCTGTCTTGGCTATGGCAGTCCCGAGGAAGCGATAACTGTGATGATGAAACGTCTGGATGCGAGACACAAACTCCTGGTGTCTGTACGTGAAGGGCTGGGAAGTGGGAGCCAAATTCCGCTGTCTCCACCAGAGCCGGTGGGACCTTTCCCATTGTCTTCTGAAGGGCAGAGGCAGACCTCCAAAAAAAGCAAAGGGGAAAACTCAGTGTCTGCAACCACCCTCTGGCTGTAACCCTCTTTCTGGCTTCAGGGCCAGGAACAGCCAAGGGAAGAAGGTGATACTTCATCCCTAAGAAGCATTAAAGGAAAATTATTTGTATCATCAAGACTGGGAACACGTTGTTAGCATGGCCCTCCGAACGCATGCTCGGGCCAGCGTGCGGAAGATGGTGGTGGACCTGATTTAGAGCCCAGTGCAAACAACATGCCAGCCAGCAGAGCTGGCGCTTACTGTTGAGGTGTCACTGCACCAGCGTAGGGCTACAAAGATGATCAGAGGGCTGGAGCATCTGCCCTATGAGGAACAGCTACGAGAGCTGGGCCTGTTTAACCTGAAGAAGAGAAAATGAGAGGGGATCTTATAAATGTCTACCAATACTTTAAGGCAGGGTGTCAAGAGGATTTGGGGCTCTTTTCAGCAGTGCCAAGTGACAGAACAAGAGGCAATGGGCACAAACTGAACCACAGGAAATTCCACCTGAACGTGAGGGGGAATTTCTTCACTGTGAGAGTGACAGAGCACAGGAACAGGTTGCCCAGAGAGGTTGTGGAGTCTCCTTCTTTGGAGATATTTAAAGCCTGCCTGGATGCGATCCTGTGCAACATGCTCTAGGTGACTCTGCTTGAGCAGGGGGGTTGGACTAGATGATCTCCAGAGGTCCCTTCCAACCTTACTGATTCTATAATTCTAAATGCAGAGTCACTTGTCCCTGACTCCTTTCTTAGTCCCCTCTCCAGCAGTGGGAGATCACCTTGACCACATTCAGCCCAGATGGGCTCATCTCTCTGTGCTGGAGGTCATCTTGCCCAATGGGGCCACCTCCATTACACAAACAAGTTGTCTTTGTTGTAGGGAATTTTGGCAACCAGCTTTGTACCTGAAGTTTTAAAAATATTCAAAAAATGAGTGAAAGGAAACAAGGTGATTACCTTGGCACTCTCTAAGTGATAAACGATGCCTGCAGCAAAGTAAATAACAATATTGATTTTCGCTTTGTGTCTTCACACCATATATTACACAACCAAAGGCAGAGGTTTTAGCTGTTCCTGGGCTTCTTTCTGCTCTGACAATATTCTTTGTGGCCGAAAGACATTTATCATCACTTCTGTGAGCAAGGATGCTCAGTTTTGTGCTTAATTCTGAGCAGCTTTGGTGCAAATCCATTTGCTTTTATTAGCAAAAATGTTTTGTTGCCTTCCACAAGCAGCCTTGGAGGGGAGGGGAATTCACACCTGACTTCACAAGGCAGGCATGAAAGCAAGCACAATTTATGTTCATGTGCTGCATCGGTGGGACTCTGCAGCCTCCCCTCCGTACGTGATGTCAGCAGCAACTTGGCCACCGGTTTCCCAGCTGGACAGTTTCCTGCCTGATGGAGGAGAGGTTCTACCTCTGCTTGGTGGCACTATCCCACTGCAGCCTTATCAAAACAGCACGGAGGAGCTGGCACCAGGAGAGACACAGCTCCAGGCTCTCACTGCAGGCTTTGCCCCTTCACGCTTTGCGTTAGCTCCAGACCTTGTACCTGAGCATCCTCCTCACAGACAGGACAGGACAAAAATCCCAATTTATGTCCTGCACCACTGGCAGGAGGGCGCTCAGTGAGACGGCCATTTCCAGCCCTGTGTTCGCTGAGCTGTTTATAGGCACGATCCATCACAGCTCAAGGTCAGGCAATTTGCTGAGCACTCACAGGGGTTTACAGGGAAAACAGGGGACAAGCTACAGTATCTCGAGCCAGGGACTTCCTATCTCACTGGAAAAGATTTTCTCAGACATAAGCCCTTGCTGTAAAATCAATGGTTTTCCATCTGCTTTACACATCCATTCATGTTTTCTGCTTTTTTCTACCTGCCTTTTTCAGACCTTCTAGAAACCATGCACGGGCTCCCCGAGGCACTAGTGGCCGCTGCCACTTACGGTTGCCACGAGCAAGCTGGCTGCAGCCTGGCCTTCCACCTGCCCCTGGGCTGCCAAATCCCAACATGTGCAAGTTGAAGAGGCAGCTCCCAGGGGAGAGCTGCCTTTGGCCTCCCGTCTTCTAGAGTGCTCTGCTCAGCAGACAAGCAGGGCCCTGAGAGCCATCTCGGTGTGTTGGGCCCCCATGGGTTTTCACCAGCGCATCCAGACTCAGGCATCTCATCAGCTCCTAGCTCAATCTACTCGCAAAGGACATTGCAGCCCAGAGAGCTGCAAACAGGCGGGCTGTTTCCCAGCGAACCCGCAAAGTGGGATCCAATTCACCAAGCTGAAGCATAAGCTTGCTTACTTCTGGCGTGATCCTTGCCAGGGCTCCAAGCTGGCTCCACTTCTGCACAGCTGATTTCCACTGTGACCCAAACCTTGTTGGGGGAAAAACAAACCCTTGGGGAAAAAGAGCAAGCTCCTTCTCGCAAGGGGTGCCTGCTGCAGTCACTCTGTTACCAGGTATGTAGACTATCAGTAGACCCCTGCCGTGAAATTACCTTTATGTCCCAGGTGATTAGGAGTAATTGTCCTACCGGAGGCTCGAGCACTAACGCACAGCACGGGACTGCTTTTCAGGATGGCAGCGTCTTACGGAGGACAGGAAAGTTTGCTGGGAACAGAAAGCAACAAGGAGTGAGGCTGGCTCCATCCCATTCCTTTCCTCTGAGTTATTTTGAGTTGAGGCACCTGGTATTAACTTCATTTTACGTAGCCCTTTTTTTCACTACTGTTTCTCTAAGATATTTAATGGGTTTTGTATTTATTTATTTAAGGAAAATGATTTTTTTTTTCTCAGCAGACTTTGGAGCTTGAAATAAGAGGTGAGCAAGAGAGCAGGTATTTCAGCGCTACCTACATAAGCTGAGCAGAGCTCAGAGCAGCTTTTCGTGTAATGCTATAAGTCTGCCACCAAAGAACAATATTTTATTATTAATGTGCTAATGACCTGATCCAGTGCAGCACTAGTTTCACAGTCTCATTTTCCGCATAGAAAGTTCAACACTACTTTTTCTTCTAAATTAAACTAGAGAGCAGATTTCTGTAATATGTGGATGATATATCATATCATATACAGTGTGGTCTACTGGATGAGACTGAATCACATCAGAAATCCCTCCAGGCACCTCACGTTGTGCTGAAATATGCCAAGCAGTATCAATCTTTCCCGACGGTACTGACGGAGATTTTTATTTATTAGCTCCCTTGTAAGTACCGCGCATGGGAACCGCGGCCTCCGTGCAACGAAACGTATCGTCACTGCGCGGCGGTGGAAACGGCAGCTCTGTTACCACGTAAATCACCCCGGCACTCGCGAACACAGCGTGTGTTTTTGGAAGCCCTGTCAATCCCTGATAAGCTTTGACCACGGCCCGGTGGGGAATTGAGCCTTCAACACACAGCAGTCCACAGCTGGAGAGTTGAATGTTAATCATAAATAGAAAAGCCGGGTTAAGGACTTCCATGCTCTTTCGCCCGGTCTCTGAGAAACCCAGCACTGCTGCCCCTTCATCGCGAGCACGGAGCGACAGATGCCGGACCACGGTGCCTCCTCTGCCAGCATCACCATGCTGAGCCTGACAACGTCCTTCAGGCAGCAGCCGCAGAGGTAGACACATTAACAAGACTCACAGGCCCTCCTTAAATGATATATAACCTGTATTTTTTAAAAGATAATTAAAAAAAATTTTTTAAGGAGGGTTATTTTACCTTCTATTTTCTACAACCTTAATACAGCATGTAAATTATACCCTTACACATCGCAGACTCTGGCTTTGGAGTGACTTGGCTTCACTTTGCCTGCAGGTGCTCAGACAACAGCATGAGGGAACAAACACACCTAAGCTCTACCCCACGCTAACAGAGCACGACCAGTTCCTGGAAAAGGAGATTTCTGCTCAGCATCTCGGCACAGGGCGGGCTAAATTTGGTACCCCCTTCCCACAGCTTCCTTTCCGATGCAGGTGAATAGAAAAAGCCCATTTTCAAGGACTAAAGTGTGGGAGGGGAGGCACAAAGTCCCTCTGGCATCTGTGTAGCGCGATATTTATTTCTTACTCTTAAACAGCAACCTGCATGCAAAGCAGGCACACGATACGTTTAAAAGAGACGTCACCCGTGTAAGGGCGCAGCGTGACTTGAGAAAGCAGCTGTCAGCGGAGCAGGATCCACGAGCTGATGATGAAATGCATATTCTGATGTGGCTTACTTAAAAGCAATCAGTCAATTTGTAAATATTGCCATTAAATCAGTTTCTCGATTTGAATCATGTTGCTCATAAACATGATTTGAGGGAGGGAATAAACATGAAATTACTGGTGGCATCTTCACCCATGCTAAGCACATGTATCTAAATGAAATGACGTGCCTGGTTTTCTTCTGTATTTATGGAATGGATTTCTGCAGATTTTTATTGAAAACAACCCCCCAAAATACACATTGCTAATTATCCTAAAACTGGAAATGATGAGTTCGTGGGCTGCCGAGACTGCAGTGTGATGGGGTGGGAAGATGAGCAGTATTTTATCATCATCTTCTTGCCATGCAACCGCACCAGGAGAATTTTGAGCAGGATCACAGGACCTCACCCTAGAAAAGGCTGGAATAGCTACACTGGCAAGTCCTGCAGCCTCCTGGAGGTCAGGGCAACCCTGCCAAAATGCCAGACCCAGATGTTAACAAGGGAACTAAGGGCTATGGGGGAGTGAAAACATAAAACTGAGGTACTGCAAGCAGCATCAACTAGACTACATACAATCTCGTCACCTACCTGTAAAAATAAATCTCAAACAAAGCAAATAAGAAAAATTCAGAAGTAAATAAAGCAGAGGGAGAAACACTTGGTAACACTAGGCTGATTTTGCAGCTTGGACCTCCTCGCTAGAAAATCTAAACGTAAGGTAGCCTTGGGTTTAAACAGATGCATGTTCCCCGCTTCAGGGGCAAACATCTAAACAGCAGCAGATCAGTTCCCGGAGCACTCATCTCATTTTCATGCTAGCCATAGGAGCCACAAGGACCAGAAAAAACCCAAGAATTGCAATTTGGCCAGGTTGTCTTGTAAAGTCTCCTGCAAGGCAGGCAAGTTTAACACCAGAGCTGCAGAAATCTTTCCCTCCAGCCAATATTTATGTCTACTCTTAGGCCTTGTGTCGGAGCAGTAGTCAACAGCCTGAGCAACAGAGCTTTGTAGTGTAGGACTTGTGGAGATGTGGGGGTACCATGCTCAGTGAACAAGCCCCACTTGGCTGCACTGCTAAACAGTGTTAAACTGTGGGCACTGGCCCAAGAAAGGATCTGGGTGACCCTGGCATAGCAAAGGCTGCACGCTACCTTCAGGTAACCTGTTTCATGGCTTGGCAAAGTGCACAGTAACTGTTAAGGCTGCTCCATGGTGCAGATGCTGGACTGATTTCAAACATCCTGCACATGCAGCCAAGTCCTGCTTTCAAATCTGTGCACTATTATATGCACGATAGTAGCAGCAAGAGGCCCCCGTAACAACTGCATCTACAGAAAAAGCCATGTTTAGAAGCAAGGGGATGTGTTTTATAACCCACATTTAAACTGGGAAGGCAGGCATCAGTGCCTGACCCGAAGCGGAGTGTGTGTGATGCCTGAGGCCGGCAATGCTGCCAGGCGCCGTGCAAACCTTCCTGCCAGCTCTGCCACAGGCTTTTCTGGCGTCCCATGCAGACGGCTTTTTAGTTACCCATGGGGTATCACGGAATAACAACTGAATATACCTATGCTAACTACGACAGGGGAGAGAGCCAGCACTGTCTCTCGGCAGGCTACAAGAGCTGAGTGTAAGATAATAGAGAGACATGATACACAAGCTGCCTAAATGCATCATTTCCCCCAACAGAAATGTTCTGCATGGAGAAATCTCAACATTTTGAACTTTATTGCCAGGACGGAGTGAAACTGCAGGGTGCAGTGGGCTCATCCCTCTGGAAAACACCTCCATGTCTGCTCCCAGCTTCCTGGTGAGGTGGAAATGCAGCGTCTCTTCGTGAACATCGGCGGACGATGCATCTCTGCACGTCTCCACCACTCGTTCCCGCTGCCCTGTCATGGCGGCAGGGCCGTGCACAGAGGCTGGGATTCGTGACAGCCTCTGCCTGCATGCGACAGGGTCTCTATGCTGGAACAGGAGCACATCCCAAATGGGAAACCAAATTCATAAGGTAGACAGTGTGGTTTCACGTGCTTTCCCCACCCAGGCCTCCATCCGGTGGAGAATTAAGGGCTGCCGATAGCAGTAGATCAACAGCTCGGAGGGCTGCCGGGCAGTAGATGATTTGAGAAGCAGCTTCGCATTTCCTGGGGCAATCCGCTGAATGCGAATGCAGCATTTAACAGCTAATTATTTGTCTTTGATGCTTTTTCTCTGTTTTCTAAATAACTTGTATTTAGCGCTAAGATGATTTAAACAGCTGATCTAATCCGAGCCCCTGGCAAAGAGGATGAAATTTAGCAAGGCAGCGGCAGTTTAAGCTCCCAGATGGCTGCCCCAGAGGTGAGGATTATACTATTATCAGCATCCCTAAAAAATCCTGGTGATAGGAAATGCACATGGCAAGGTTGTTGGAGGAGGGAGGCAGCATCTTCTCTTCCCTCCAACTTTCCCACACGGCTGTTTTTATGGGACAGCCCACACGCATGGGGCTGTGGGACCTCTGTTGCTGGCAGGAGCCTCCAGCAACTGCCTCCTACCTGGAGTGAGCCGGCATGGCCAAGGACCACAAACCAACCCCGCAAAAAGCAGCTAGTCTTTGCCTGGTTTAGGGAGCTGGACTGGCTCACTGTCAGGCAAGCAACAGCAACGTCTTGCAAGATAAGCTGGAGCATATTTGGTGTCACCACAGCAAAAAGTGGCACCGCATTCTTGGAGATCTCTTCCATCAGCGCTTAACCACAATTTTTTTAGATGCATTGATGTTCCGAATGTTTTTCAAGGGGCTTTTCAGTTGGAATAATTTCTTGCGAGCTGTCTCATTAATTTTGATGAATCTTAAAAAATACATTTCGGTTTAGAAAGTTCCATGTGGGAAGATGCCCCCCAGTTACAGTGCCACTAGGGAAGCAGGACTGTTCGGCTATCTGGCTCCTTGTAGATGCCAGTGGAGGGGCTGTGCCAAGCGGCTGAGGTGTTCCCAGGCAGGCGACACCTTCCCATCCTGGAGATTTCCTGACGAGCTTTTTGCCAGCACTGAAAAACAAGATGTGGAAGAACGTGAAAACACAAGTTTGTCCAAGCAGAAACCATTCACAAGGAAAGAACGTTTTCAGTTCATCTTCCCATTCAAATATTTCTTTCTAAGTCATGAAATCCTTGAAAAGTTTCCCTCCTCATTTAAAAGAACGGATCATTATAATAAACTAGAGCTAATTTAGGCCTTAAAAAAAAGTTTAAAATATATAAAGGTAGAGAAATGGACAAAATAAAACCAAAAAAAATTTGATGACTAAAATTTTCAGGAGATCTGTTCTAAACTTGGTGGATGCTTTCTGCATCGAGGGTTTTGAGGCCGATCTCCTGAGACATCTACATGGGCGCTGCGCTCAGGCTGAAGGACCGGTGCAGCAGCCCGTGCTGCCGGAGCCTGCCCACCTCGCGGAGGGATGGCAGCTCGTGCCTTAGAGCTGCTGATCCCAATGCCTGACTTGCTGTCACAGTAACTTATTTCCAGGCCAACGTGAACACCAGCTTCTGAGGGAAATACTTCAAACCATCGGACTAAACGTAACTGTGTCTGCCTCTTGGCATCTACAGGGTCCTGCTGCGTCTCCAACCTCCCTCAAAATTAAAGGCTTCAAAACTGCTGAAATAAAACAGGTTCTTCCCCTTCCAGGCATCTCTCCTGGCCCCATCCCAGCCTCTCCAAGCCCCACGGACACCCCCCACCCCCCCAGAAATTGTCCCCATGCTGTGGCCATGCTCCAGTGGGACCCAGGCGTGGTGGGTGCTGCACAGCCCCTCCCATGATGGAGCTGCTGGGGATGGGGCCACACACCCACAAGGATTAGGACTGTCCAAAGGAGCCAGGTCACGCGAGATCCTGACTCCTCCAGCTTCCAAGGAGACACCTCCTCCTAAATGCCCCATTGCTGTTGGAGATAACACTTAAGAGCTCCGGAGATTGTCATCCCTGCTCCAGCAAACGTTGCTGGTTCCTCTCTCTTGGCCATCGCATCAGGTGAGTACCTGTGGAGCAGGATGGGAGCAACGAGGGACCTGGCAGGAAGGAGGGGAAGGAACCAGTGCGTGCCCATCTCTGCGAAAGATCAGCTTTAGAAATGCAAAGGTTTCCTTTGAAATATTTCCTGGGATTAATTTCCCTCACTTCATCACAGCGAGCTGCTAGGAGAGCGCGTGTTCTTGCTTCTGCCGCTCACAGGCCCCCACTGCGGGGCCCTGAGCCGTTGCCAGCTCCTGGATCAATCTGCAATTGATTCAATGAGAGATGTCCTTCCTTCAATGATTTACAGTGTCTTTTTCCTCTCCCCTCATGGCACAACAGTGACTCTAACATTGTAAATGGCTTATGAGTGGAGCTATATAAAGACAAAGCTGATGGCCAACAGCTCTCTGTTTGGGGGTGTTTTCCTTTTGGGGATCTTTGGAAACAGATGTATTTATCCTCCTCAGAAATAAAACACAACTCATCAAATGACTCACCTCGTGAGTTAGGGCAAAGTGGGAGCAAGTCCTATCCTCTCTCTCGCTGGGTGACAAAGGGGGGTGAATACCTGTGCCTCGAAGGAGTGTCACTTCCACTGTCTTGTTTTTTAGTTTTTGTTTTTTGGCAAAGAAATATGGGGGCATGTCTGTAGAAATGAGGTGCGAGCAGATCCTGGCACCAGCCACCATCTGCTCCTGGATATGAACACTTCTTAAATCTTCCCAGAAGAGTCTCAGAGATCTTGCTTTGAAGTGCTTAAAATCAGATTTGCCCATTATCTCCTGGGCTAATTAAGAAATATTTACTGCAACAGAACATCAAAATTGCAAAAGAGGCAATTGAGGCTGGCAATTGAGGCAATTGAGGCAATTTGAGGCTGGTCCTCAAATTCTGACTTCAGTGAGGTCTTTCCAGATCAGGATCTTTTACAAATATCTGGCAAAAAAGAAAGAATTGTGTTTAACTAAAGATCACTCATTTTCCCCCTTTATTTTTAAATGCATTGAGTAGGTACCATAGTAATGCAGCTTCCCTTCGAAAAAGTGTAAACCACAGCCCAAATAAGCATAGGGTTGAGAAGTAATCTATTTTAAATCTAAAGGAAGCAATTTCAGTGAAGGCGTGAAATGCTGCTGCTTATTGTAGCAAGCCACATCTTCTTTGCAGATGAAAAACTTCCAGCAAAAGAGAAACTCCTTGGTACCAACAAATACGATGTAACCGAGAGCGCTATCTAGCCAAATGACTGCAGATGGATGAGTCTACAGTAACAATCCATCCAAGCTGGCTGGGTCTTAAATTTAGCATGTCCTAGAAATAGCGGTAGATGGTGATTTGTATTAAGTTGTACAATTGAAAGCTACTTGTGTAAGAGGATTTCTTTTGGATATGTGCATTGAAAGATTTTCTTTAAGCATAGGGCAATTCAAGTGTAATTGTGGGACCAAATCCTGCCCAAACTGCTCTCTGAACTGCCTCTAGAAGTTAGAGACAGTTAGACACCAAAAGGGATGAGCCTGCAGAAGTAGCTGCTATGCTACCAAATTGCCTGGTGTTTTGAGTTGTGTTTTCTCTCTAGCGTCCGAGCAGAGGAAAAGCTGTCTTTGCTGAGATCTTTCAGCTCCCCATCCTCTGTGCGGAGGCAGATCTGCCGGCCTCAGTGGGAGATGCAGAGCTGTGGGTGTGGCAGTGGGGCCAGCGCTGAGCTGCTCCATGCGTGGGCTGCAGCAGGGAGAAGTGCTTCAACAGCAGGGCCAAATCAGCTCCTATGCACTGAGCCAAGGGCTAGAGCTGCCCAGGAAAGGGGAGGAATCATGGGGACGAAGGGAGCACAAGGATGCAGGGAGGTCAAGGGAGAGACCATCTCTTACAGTGGCAACAAGTTGTTATTTCAACTTAGACAAACAGCCTATGGAGAAGCAATGTATAAAAGGGGGACAGTAGCATTTCTGTCTCAAGTGGGCTTGGAAGAAGAAATATTATTGATGCTCCTAAAGCTACAGACAGAGAGCATGCAGAGTTTTCTTTGGGGCTCCCCTAGGATTTCCATGGGAAAACATGGTCCAGCGCTAGAACTTTACGGCGCATTTTACATTAACTGCCTAATTACAATGGCTGCCTTCGAGGGCAGCATGCTGTCCACACCAAAATACAGCCCACCTCCAAGGATGCCTCCAATGCAGAAGCCAGGAGTAAATTCTTCCAAAGCACTGCCTAGTGCTAATGGGGCTCACTGCCAATGAGCAGCTGGTTGCAGCAAATGCTATGGTGATTTATGATGATTTAATCTCTCTGAATTCAGAGAGACATGTGAAGGAAGGAGGTAGCTGGCTCAGGAAGGAGGAATAGTCACAAGACAGCCAGCATCCATTGAGGGGAATATGACGGATTATGGGGCACGTCAAACATCCCAGCCTAAAACAGCACACTTGCTGCGCTCACACACAACTGATGCTCTGGAGTTAATGCGAGTTCCACAGAAATTTAGGCAAGACAAGTCTTGTTAACAACCTCAGTTAGGCTTTACAAGGAAATGAGAAATGTTTTTCAGCACTGTGCTTATGAACAATGCATAAACCTGCCCTAATTCCAGACAGCTTCATTCTCTCCTTCTCTTCTGCAGGGAATGAAGACCAACACAAAGCCGATAAAGATGAGCGGAGATTGGTGGTTTAGAGACATGTCCCTTGGGCCATCCCTCCTCACACAGGCTGTTGGAAAGAACAGTGAGTTGTTTAAAAGGCAGCTCACGCAGCCTGCAAAGTGTTGAGATTGAAAGGGCCCTGGGACTGGGCCAAAAAGGGTCTACCAAGTGACAAGTGAGGATGGTATGTAGAAAGTGTCTTCATGATGATTCACTATTTGCTAAATAAGAGGTAGTAGAATTCTTCTTGTCCTTTAGTTCTGCATAAACAACTTCACTTCCCCAGGAATTGGCTGTAGGAAGGTCCCACCATGCTCTGCCTTTATGAGAGGTCAACCAGAAGAGCAACAACTATAACCCTACAGTTGAATGGAAAATAGGGGAGACCACTACCTAAATGTGCTTCTAGTAGTGTACAACCGTCTGGGCTGGCAGACATGAATCAAGTCTTACAAGAGTCTTGCAGAGCAGAGCTGGAGGCTGGCTGGAGAAGTTTCCGCTCCTACTACAAATCTGTGTTTAGCTAACCGCATCCCACTCAATATACTTTACCGAGACTGCTTTTGAGGAGAGCATCCTTTCTGCATCCTTTAAGGTTGTTAAGAACAGCCAAATCCTTAGAAAGCCCTCCCATGAGGATTTAGAAGACATATTTTGAAAATATCATTGGGAAAAGAAAGAAAACGTCATTTCAGAAACCTTGCTTGAAGATGGTTGCCCACTGCTGAACCAAGCCTAAGTTTTCAACGTCACAATGAGCCGATGTCTTTCCTCCACCACTCACTGAACACAAATGTTTCGGTCAAAACGCAAAAACCCAGGGCATTTGTAGCATGGAGATACCAGAAAAAGACATGATTCTCTTTCTTAGCAAGCATTGCGCTGGTTCAACTGGGACACAGTGAACTCGAGGCTTGTCAGAAACCATGCCAGCCACTGCCCCTTGTCACACAGGGGCAAGTCCACGAGGGCTTCGCTGAGGTGTCGTCCTGCAGGCATCCACGTGGCTGAGCAGAAAACCCATTTTCTGCTGAAAGAAGGCAAGAAGCAGGAACCCTCCCAGCTGAGCTCAGCACCTCTTAACTCCTAAGAATGAGGTGATAAAGGATAAAGCAAAGGGACAGGCCCTTATCTTTGCTAAAAGTGGCACCTAGCAGCTGAGAACATCAGATCTCATCATGACCATGGCCTGGCTCACCCCTGACCACAGCTATCAAGACAAGCTATGGCACATGGAGACCTGGGCACAGAGTTTTGCCAGTCTGGATGGGACTGACATCAACCTCAGACCTGGTGTAGATTTGATCACACAGTGTAGATACCCCTTTAGTCACTGGGGTCCAGTCGAGGGTCCTGCATATGGACTTCGTGATGCCATGCACACAAATCAGCAATTTGATTTTAAGCTGACAGACAGATGTCCTGAAAATGTACCTCCCCTCCAGGGCCTGCTGGTGTTGCCTGAGTCCCACTTGGCAATTTCTTTTCATTACCTCCAGCCTCTGCTGCATGAGATCAGTTCAGCACTTTGAGGAGAAAAGTCAGGAGAATGACATATTGGAGCAGCTCTCACATCAGCCAAGCCCTCTCAATCCCAAGGACACACGGGTGCTCTCCCTTCTGTTCCACATACTATAAAGAAAAAAGGACAATATTCTGCAACATTTGTGCTTTTGATCTCATTAAAACCCCACCAGCATTCCCTTTTACAAAGTCATTCATGTTTCATATAGCAGTGACACACTGGAGATGCCCTAGTGAAAATTACTTTATTTTCCTTCTTTTTTTATAATCACTCCTTACAGCTTGAGAAATGAGGTTCTTTAAAATGTTACAATCTCAGGAATGCACCCAATTACAATGCTGTGAGCTCTACAAATATAAGTCTCTAAGTTCTTATGGCAATTCTTAAGGCAGAATTATTACTAATTTTTAAAGTAACACCAGTTGCTCAAACGAAGTAATAAATTGCAGTATCTGCCATACAACACTGTGACACCCTCCAAGAACCTGAGAGAACACATCTGAGAGATGTGGATATCAGTAAAAAAGAGGCAAGCACAGCTCTGCTTTAGACACCTCATACAAAGCCTCGGATTTTATCATTTAACCACAACCAAACACATTTGATCTGTGCTCCTGGAGTTTAATGGGAAAACAAAAATGCTCGAGTATGACTACATTTTCTTCTTATCACCACCTGACACCTCTGCATCTAAATTCAAGCTTCTACTTCCACGGCTAGCCCATGGCTTGGTCAGATCCTTGTCCAGCACTTGACGCAGTTCCTGAAGATGTTTTGTGCTTTAGCTGGAACGTGTTGTCCAAAGGTACAGCAGATGGAAGAAACAGGAGAGCACTGCACTGCTTGCTGCCCTCCCCAACTGCAGGTCCATTCACCCCAAAATGCTGGCTCCACACAGGAGCGGAGGAGGAGAGTTCACAGGACCTTTCCTGCCTGGGCTGGCTGCAGAGACTCTGGCAGAGACATAGGAAGAAGCCAGCAGGGAAACAGTAAAGTTTTCAGCCTTCAGTCATTCAGAAATTGAATACACAGTTTGACTTCAGAGGCATTTTCCCAGTACACTCAGTTGAGGATCTGCCCTCGGTATTTTCAAACTGGTTCCTTGTTAGCGAGAGCACACACTGCAGCTGCAGCCCTTAACCACTCTGGATGTGTCCTAAACAAAAAGGCGAAGGCTGCTGGGATGTGGAAGGGATGATTTTCACAACAGTAAACAACCCACCCCCCGCTCATTAAAATCCAATTTACAGTACCTCCAAACAACAGAATGCAATGCCAGACCCAATGTCTTTGACGGAAACATCTGGAGACATGTCATTTCACAGAAACATCTGGAAATGTATCATTTGATCTTGTGCAGAGATACTGCCTTTCCAGAAGAAAAGAACTGTTTTTTTTTTCCTTTTTTATATAAAACAAATGACCAGGGCAGGATTCAATGTTCATTTACATCAGATTAATTGCTCTATCACAGTCAGCAATGATGCAGTTTACTTGCACAGGTGGAATGAAGGAACTGGATGACAACAGCTGTTTCTCAACCAAAAATGGAAAACGCAGGTGGCATTCACTTTGAGATGCAACAGAGTGTCACATCCTAACACTTTCTGTGCTTCCCTTAAACCAGGCTGGAAGATGGTCAAAGCACTTGCATTTTTACCTTACTCTCAATCGTTTCAGAATGCAGCAGACTGAGAAGTTCTTCTCAAACTGGGAGCGTGCCTTTTGAGGAAGTGTATTAACCACATGCCAGTCTGCCCAAGGACTCCAATTTCAAGCCACAGCCATCTTCACGCTGAAGGCCAGCTCCCCGCTGGCTCTCACCCAGCACACCCTCACAAGCCAACGTATCGGCACACACAGTTGGGAGTCTAATGCGACTCTAAGGAAATATGTTTTGTTCAGGGCTGCGGGGGGGTGGAATAAAGCTACTCAGAAAGTATTCATTGCCAAAACCATGAAATTTGAGAATATTTGGACAGATATCAGAAGCTGTACACAGTATTACTAGGGGTGTTATTACTTTTGTAATTTCCCAAGGTTTAGTTTATTGGTGACGAAGGGAAACGGTTTTTATAGCAATTGGCACAAGTGTTTAAAACACACAAATCTTTGTTATTGTCAGTACAACGATACATTCAGTAGGGCTCAGACTTCTAGATCTAGATTCATCTGTGGTTCCATCTGCATAGATCAAACTAGCACTAGATGTTAAACTTCCCTTCGCACTTATCCTTATGGATGCTGAACATTAAACTGCAGAGCTGGGCACAAACATATGCTGGGCTTTTTTTGCAACAGAGCACAGAAATAAAAGGAACAGCCCTTTCTCCAAATCCAACGCCAAACTCAAAGATCACAAATACTTCCTCCCTTATTACTCTGCCAGTTAGGATAAATTGCTCACATGCACCATTTATGCAAGATAAAAAGCATCATAAATATTTTCATCTAAGAAGCACTAAAAATAGGAGGAAAAGGTTAAACAAAGGCTTTACCCTCCTTTTCAGTATCAAATGTTAGGAAATCTAGGTGAATAAATTTGATATCAGTGTCAGACTATCCAAATGGAAACCCAAATTCATCAGGCAGCTCAGAGTTCAGAGAACCCCTTATCAACATCAACACCCAGAGATGTCTTTTGTTTTGTTCTTTCGCTGGTATCTTATGTCCAAGGGATCAAAACCCATTTCTCTGGACCCAAATAATGCCCAGTGGGGAGTTTTGGCCATATAATCTGCTGCTGTGAAAGTCTTTGATTCTCCGCTCCTTTCGTAGTCTCGCACCAGCTCCTGGAAGCGATTGTAATTGATCCAGGTCCACCACTCTCCATTGATCTTGAACTAGAAAAGAAAACAAATATGTTGCTGTACCAGGGAGCAATGAAGAGTACCATATACCTAATTTATGCCCAGACAAGCTGCTGAAGTTGGGTGCATGTTATATTGGTTACCCAGCTGTAGCCTTTTTTAATTTTCCAGCCACATTAAGATCTGAGGCAAAGCCATCCAGAAGCTAAGCTAACTGCAGAATACAAAAAAGAAAAAACAACAAAAACAAACAAAAAAACAGAAAAAAAGGAAAAAAAAAAAAAAAAAAAAAAAAAAAAAAGAGAGAAACTTCAGGTGGATAATACCAGGAACTTACTGTTTCTAATTCACACTTAATCCACGAGGTTTGACAGAACACGCACAGACACAGGATGGCCATCTTCCTTACAGCTCCTCATTTAGCAGTGCTATCTACCAGCAGGCAATCTTAATGAAAGTTTGATCGTTAGCTGCTTTGCCCGACCGTTCAAAGAGAGCATGTTCTGCTCCAAGTCTGACTACCATTTTGGTGCCACTTTGCCAGGACAAATACTTCCATATTGTATTCCAAAGCCCTTTCATACCTGAAAGACCTTGGTTTTGGGAGCTGAAAGAGCCCTAGAGGAGACCTGTAAATTAGGGAGCAATGCTCAGGTATTCCTCAATGAAAGGCACCTTTCCAAAATCACCCAAGGTCCTTGCTAGGAGTCTGTGATACCAACTCAAGGACAGGCAGAGCCCAGTGAAATGCTATGAGAGCACCAATGGAACCATGTGCTCGCAAAAAACAGATTTAAGTGATCTTTTAAAGGGGCAAGAGGGCTGTGTTTAGGAGTGGGAAAAAAGAGGCAAGTTTGACATGAATCCTCTTTTATTGTGGGAATTTTAAGAGTTGCTTATTTTGACACACTGGAGCTGAATTTGTCTAACAGACCTGCTCTGCTAATTTAGCAACAGCCTTGACTGACTCCTCAATTAGGATTTATCTGAACTAAGAGCTTATTATGCACTTCATCCAAAAAAAGAGGGAAAACATACTGGTTCTCTGTTTTTTCAGAACCTGATGGCTATGCATTTAAATGGCACTTGACTTTCTGCCCAAGAGCTAAAAGCTTTTTTGGTTGGAAGAACTGCTGATACCTGCAAAATTTTGAATTAAACATTGCTAATGTTAATCTACTGCTGCCTATGTAATTACAGCAAATTCTTGTGGGAGGAGTCCTCTGCACAGACAGGAGATGTGAGACTGCAGAGTCATTAATAGCAGGCAATGATTCTCACCACAAATAAGCTCACTCAGTGCTCATTCCTAAAATGCTAATGTGGAGGCCATGCTTAAACAAGGCAATGCATCCATTCTGGTGCACGTGGCCAGTGAGTAAAGCAACATCAGAGGAGACCACACTATTGCCTGTAAAGCAGGCATGCCTCATGGAAAGGACCCAGGCTTAGGAGATCTGAACGTGCCTTTGCCTTTCAACGTGTTTGGAAGTGCTAGATGACTTTGGCTAAGTCAGCCAGCGCTCCTCCTGCTGTTTTAAGGTGCAAGACTAAGTCTCTGAGACTCAAACCTTTTCAGCACAAGGACCATCCCCCACTAAGCCTACATACAGCTCCTAACACAAGGTCACAGTCTCTACCAGGACCTCTGGATGCTGATATAACCAGCAATAAATGTTGCAGGAAGGCAGTGGTGTTCAGGGGCAAACAGAGGCCTAGGTCTCATACCTGTCCTGTCCACATGTTCCTCCTCAGCTTCTCCTCTCTGCTCTTCCTCCCACTTTCTATCACCAGTGCTTACCTGGGAACATCGTGAGGCACAACCAACGACCACAAATACTAGGAAGACACACAAGTTCATACAATGCTCATACATATCTTTGCCAAAATTTGGTTCACTAACACTGACCAGTATATGCTCACACAAGGCAAGGACAGATCCCTAGATAGACTTGAGGTGAACTAAGAGAAACAGCACATAAAGACCAAAGAAGTGGTTTAGACGTGAATTGAACTGAATAGGTAATTCAATAAATCCTGTTTTCTTGAAAAACACCAGGACATTCTTATCTTAAGAGGGGAGGGGGCGCTTGCAACAAGCGTTGGTTGTTGTCAACTGTGGTCAGCAGTGGCTGAGTGATAACATAAAGTCCTAACAGATACTGCTGTCCCCAGGCTTCCAGACTAGGTGGAAGAAAGATATGATTGCAATTGTTACCTGCAAGCCAAATGGCTGCCTATTTATCAGCCTCTCTAGATTTTTAAAGCCAGAAACAGCGTGATAACAGTGTATTGTTACCAGCCAGAGATGCTTACAATTATTCCTGGACAAACAAGCGCTGTTCAGATCACCATACTACCAAGCGAATCAATAGCAATTCAGTTCCACTAGCAGTAAGTTTAACAGAGAATGTGTGGGTGAAGAAACAATCTCATGAATGGGCAAATGTAGATGTTTCCTCTCTTTTTTGAAGTAAGTTGTTTTTTTTCCTTTTTTTTTTTTTTTGATATCATGCTACAGCTGTATTTCATTGCGCTCGCAGTTCTTCCCTGAAGACAGAGACCTCTGACAAGGCTAACGGCAGAAGAGAATAGAAATGAAAATCTCCCACACCAGTCTCACATGGGCCACATTTGGACGAGAGATTTGAGAACTGCTTGCGGCAAATGACACTGAGAATCATGGACCTGGGGTGCTACTCATGTGCCAAGCAAACCACGAGCAGCACTAAAACCAAGACCTTCTGAAAAAGCCCCCAGCAACTAGAGTCAGGCAACAAACATCTCACAGCCCGTAAGAGGAAACGCAGAGCAGAGTAAGCGAGAAGTCAGCCAGCGTTTTGAAGCTGACACATCTACGCACGTCGCAGCTGGCAGAAACGCACAGTGCTCGCAGACACACAGGCTTTCGAGTTGTATTCCTAAGCGAGCAACTGGAGAAAAGGTGACTTAGTGTCAGCAAGGCACCTCTTCTGCCTCTTCCCTTCACTCCCCGGTGCTGCTGAGATAAAGCCTTCTGCGCGTTTTCCTCAGAATAAAAAAATGCTCCCTTTCTGGAGCTTTGATTTAATCACATCAAACAGCCGGGAAACATCACCTGGTCTCCTGGCTCCATCGGATCTCAACGACTTTTCAACTGGTGTTAGAGGTGGCAGCCAAGCCAACCTTTCAGGCTTGCAATAAATCACTTGCACTGCTTTGCGTGCATCCTAAACTTTGGCCAGATCATTTAAGCTAGATTTTAAGCTATTTGACTTCCTATGAACATGCAGCTCCTGAGGCAATGGAGCTACTAATGTTGATAGCCGTCTGCTGCAGACTAATAGAACAATACTGTTCCCACAAGAACAACCAAAAGAAAGCTGCCTGGAATATGTTGCTGAAGCAGATTAAATAATATTAAGTATTTTTAGTGTTGCAATAGCGCAATAATAAAACATGAAGAAATGGGAGCCATCCTTTCGGTGTGTCATGGAAACCAATTATTTCCACTAAGGAATAAAAATCAGAGAAACATGGGGCAGGGGAAAATAGTTTATATTGCCCACATAGATTTACAGATGGGATTTTAACAATTTTATGATTATTCCACAGAAAATGAAAGATTTAAGACTTAAAATAGTTTCACAGCATCCATATAAAAGGCAAGCTGATGCTAAACATCAATGTTATTTCAAAGACTAATGCAGTTTGGCTTTTTTATTGAATTTTTCACTACCTAGTTAAGTCTTTTACGGTGATAAATACATCAACAAAAGACAAATGGCTGAAAGCCTCCCCTTGTTTTTTTTCTAAGTTAGCATCATGAAAAAGAAAAAAAAGCAATAAAACTCCACCAGTCAACTCTAAAGCCAGGCAGCGTTGTGTGGAAGGACAAACTCATCCTCTCCTGAGGATTTCCTTCCACCAGCAGGATCGTGCAGGAGCCACCCGGGCCTCTCCCTTGGGCATCGCCGTCCCGCCGCGGACCACTCGGCGCAGGTGCCCTGCGTCAGCACGGCTGAGGGATGCGCAAGGCAGGGCGGCGGCGAGGCTGCTCGAGGCCACGCGGCCGCAGCGCCCGCCGAGCTCGGAACGAAGGAGACCTGCTGCGGTCTCATGAAAACGGTGCAAAAGGACACGACGTCCGCCTGGAGGCTTGTTTTCCACGGAAAGAGGCGGTCTCTCCAAGAGCGGGTCTTGGAAGGAAAACAAACCCTGCAATGATGAGCAGGAACCAGGATTAAACTGGGGACCCCAAGATACCTGGGAGCATCAGCAGACACCTCCTTTTTCTCTTCATTTACAACACTGGATACGAATCGGCAGTGACTTTAAATGATCTTTTGCAGTACGTTCACAGCTGTTCAGACTCTACACAGAGAAGCTTCTCACCACAGAAAGCCATCAACATTAACAAAGGAGAGAAATCAAGAGCCAAGCTATGCATTTCTTATCAACTTATTTACATAAATACTTTTTTGTGACGATTTACACATATGCTGGGGGCAATATAGTAGTGCTATACAGTACCTTCCCCATAGGTAAGTGTAATTGCAGAGCAATAAACGTGAGGTTTCTATGAAGGGATAAAATATGGAAGAGAAAAATGCTGAAAAATGGAAGTCAGCCAAAAATCAATTAGTTTGTCCTAAGAAGGATAATGTTGTATTCTCTTCAGTGAAATACAGGCTGAAATGAGAAAGCCTCTCTCTGCCCTTCGACTCTGGTCTTTCTTTACAAACAAAACCTTTATTTCCAGGAAAGGAGTAAGTAGTACAGGCAAAATAAAGAAAGTATCTGAGAGCAGCGCAGCAGAGGCTGCTGCGGTCCCGCGGCCGACTTCGCTCTTGCAGAGCTCGTCTCGAGCCAGGAGGACACGCTCTGTGCCGGGAGGAGAGAGGAGCCCTCGCAACCCGCGGGGGCTGCCGGGGAGGCTGAGCTGGAGGGGCCGCGGGATACGGGAACCTCTCCGTCGGCTGCGCTGCAACGCGGCATTAATATCCCCAAATGAGGCAAATGCAGCGATCCAGCAAAACACTGAGCAGCGGAAGGAAGAGCGGAGGAGGAAGCGGGGCGTCAGGTCTTACAAGGGTTGCTAAAACTATGGGTTTTTTTTTTTTTACGCAGAAGATTCAGGAGTCCAACAAACGGATTTTTCCCCAGGCACTCACAGCGCTTAATGGTTAAATACAGCGCGTAGTTTTAAAGACCACATAAAAATCAATCAGCCGTAAGCAGGGAGAATGGTGCATGCTTCGCTGACATGGATGCAGCCGTTCTGAAACTCTTCTAGCACCATGCAGCAGGGAACCATCTGAACTGGCAGGCATCCCATGGATCCTCTAACAGTTTTTTTAGTTATAACTTCCAGCATTTTAAAGCCTGGCTTGGGCAAATTTTTCAAACATTTATTTTGGTTTACACATAGCACGAGACATTAAAAGAGCACTCTGCAAAAGCAAGCAAAGCAATGGAGCTTTTCTAAGCCCAGCAGGTCCAACACTACCACTTCTTTTTTTTTTTTTTTTTTTTTTTTTTTTTTCTTTTCTTTTTCCAGTCCATACTTGTATCTCCCATCCCAAAAAATAAATTAAAACCAATTCCTGGCCCTGCTCTCAGACATTCAGAACCGATTAGGTCTTCTGCCCGCACGGGCGTTAAAAAGCCCAGCCAAGCAACACAAACCGACGGCTTACAAAGCGGCCTCCCGCGTACGCTGCACTTCTCCCCCGTCACCTTCCGTGTCGCGAAGCGGCTCGAAGGGACAGCGAGCGCCTCCAGACAGCGCCGTCTTCGCGTCCCCTTCTTGGCAGGCCACTGGGAAACCACCCTGTGCTAACAGCCGAGCTGCTGTTCACGGTTTTGGGGACCTGGTGCCGCAGGATGCACTTCAGGGCTGCGGCCACGGTTTTGCAAGGGCCACGGTTTCCAAACGTGGCAAAAATCTTTTTAAGACAAATAGATTTTTTTTTAAAGGAAGTAATGCATTCAGAGCTCGCAAATTTTACAGTCCTTGCACTGTCCCAGGATTTAAAAACAAATAGGGATAAAAAAGAACCACAACTAAGCTCATTTATATTCTTTCTTGAGAACACCACAAAAATTATCCTTAATTATCTCTAGAGAAGCAGCCAGGATATCCTCAGTCTGGTTTTTAGTGGCTTTCCTTTAAACTGTTTCACTGCTGAGCTTAAACATATTCTTTTGCCATTAAAAAAATAATGCTCCGTTCTTGGAGACGGAATGTGGCTGTGCACACAGGCCTTACAGAGACCCTTCTTTTAATTCTATACTTCCATATTTACGCTCTTGAAACTCAAAAATACACCTGTGCGCTCCCAAGTATCCCTGCAGATACATCCAGCTGTGAAGGTCACGCATCTCAGATGAGGTGAGTCCACTACCCACAGGGTCAGTGAGGACCGCTCGTTCCACAGAGGCACACTGAAGTGCTTTACATGAAGAGTATTTGGAGAAAAGAATATCTAGACGGGAAATACCACTCTCCTTAGCGCCCTTGGCAGTAGGTGGAATGACTCAGCAGCATCAAAACAGGGCAAATTCCTTCAAAATCTACAGTGATACCTATCTCAAAACAGAAACCTGAATCTGTCTTGGCTACTATTTAAGTTGGCCACCACTGGCTACATGGCAGTACAGAGGTTTAGTCCTGTTTTCTACTACATTTTTATTAATGCCAAAGAGATGAGCTGCTGAGACCACTGTTAGGGCATCCGAGCTTGTTGTAGAACCTCGGTCCTAAAGAAGCAGCACAAAACTTGCAGAGCATCTCTCTGCGGACCAGATTCCCACATCCAGTGCAGTAACGTGCACATCTGGATTTTCTATAACAGACACAGAGAAGAGAGTCGTGAACTGTCTAGACAGTGCAGCTGGGTTCTTACAGGCAGAAGGAATTCAAATATCACAGCAACAGGGGCAGTGTGCAAAGCTGCGATGGGGAATTCATCTGACGCTGGTCATAGCTCACTTGCAAGTCTTTTCACCTTCACAATTTCTCTTCTGAAAAATAAAATCACATCTTCCCTCTCCACTGTGCTTCTCAAGGTTGCTTAACTTGGAAATCTTCAAGAACGCTGGTGCCTGATACTGGAGATGCATGAACCTGATATAGAAGACGTGCAGGTACAGAATAATGCTACATGAAATGTGCTATTTAGGAATTATTTACCGCTTTCTATTTGCAATACAGTAGCTGAAAGGCTTTGTAGCACTGATCTCCACTATTCTGCCCAGAAAAACGTCTGACATCAGAAAGACGACCGGAAAAATGATCAAGAAGACTTCAGTCCTGAGTTCCTCAATTTAAAACTGCAGACAGCTAATCATTTCAATAAATAAAACGGCTTTTATAATTTCACACAAGGTATATTAAACAGATCACATATAACGGCAGTGCAAAGCACTTGCATTATGCAATTGTTATGACTAGTTTCACCACCTGCCAATGGAAAGCTCTCCAAGTCATACAAATTCATTAAATTATTACACACAGTTCCTCATCTAATTAAGGCTCACAATTATTTAAGGCTCAACAGTGAAAGCGAGCGAACTGGAGTCGTTCAGGAAAAAAAGGAAGAAATATGAGAAATAAATTAATCCTAACAGGATCCTATCTTCTGCTAAAAGCTAAAAATCTTTTCCTTTTAATTTCCAATTGTGACTCAAGGCTTTAAGGGGAAAAAATTATGACTAAGCTAGTTATTAAGATATAAATTTGTGCAATGGAAGGTTAAAACAATCTAACAGGGTACCAGGCATGCAGAGCAAGAGTTTCACTACATCCTATGTCCTTGGGCGCTAAATGAAAGTCTGTGTATCGGCACTCCATGATGGGAACAACATGGCCCTAAACCGCTCCACAACTTATAAAGCAGGATTGACAAACAGTTAACAATTGCAAAATTTTCCATCTAATTTTAGATGGAAACAACAATGTAGCTTTGTTGTTATATACGTGATTTAAATAAAAAGCTCCTTAGCAATCAGGCATGTTAAAGTAGATGAAACATCTTTCAAAGCTGGCAACTAAAATGCTTAGAAATGGAATTTGCTGTTGTATTTTCTGAGAGTGAAACAAAAAAACTCAACCCCAAGCCGAGGCAAAACCAACCTCACTCTTGCAATGTTGGGCTTGCATCATCCCTCACTAGTAGTATATTGCCCTTTACACATGGGATCCTTCCTCTGTAACTCATTAGCTTCTATTTATTAAATCTAATCTTGTGTGAATTATACTAAATAAAAGATTCATTATTGCAGACTTTTTTTTAATCCTTACCAGCTTCAGAACAGAACAACCCATCTGCCAATTAAGCCAGGGTTACATCCAGACAGTTTTAATTCTGATGGATGAAAAATGGATTACTTTAGGATAACTGTGATCTTCTTTTAATAACTAACAGATCAAGCACAGCAGAGCCACCTTCCTATTTAGAAAGTAACAATGAAAAAAAAATCATCCAAAACCACAATATTTCATACTCATGCCTGCAATAATACTGTATTTCAGATATTCAAATACTTTGCCCTCAGATGGGGAGTAGCTCCATTCCCTGTGTCTACTGCAAGCACTGGGGTGTTGCACCTTCTTGGTAACTTCCTGCACAAAAACAGCAAACCAAGCTGTTTTTCCTCTTGTATTATAACTCTACCACAGTTATGGGGTAACCCAGAGGTAGTGTTACACCTAGTAAGCAGAGAACATAATTCAAAATCTGGGTCTTGGATGCTGGATCACAGGGACAGCTTATACTCTCCAAATGATTTGCGAAACAAGAAGGAAATAAAATGTGATGGACTATTTTTCTCTAATATAACCCTTGTTAGTCAATCTGCAGCTGGTATTTAAGTGCTTCCTTTTCCTCCCTAAATATAGATGAAATGCTCAGCATGGAACAACTTCAGTGTCTTTCATCCAACCTCTCGAGCCTTCAGCAAGCACCATCAGGATGTGTGTCAAGGCCTTGCCTTCCATCTCAGTCCCCAAGGTGCACAAACAAGTAGCGCTAGAAAGCCTACCGGAAAGGAAAAGGACGATTCCCTCTTTGCTGGAAGCCCTTTCTTTTTCAACTGATGGACAGTGATGAACACCTTTGGCCAGGTACCATCTTTCCCCATCCATTTGGATTCAAAACAACCTCATCTGCCTTGGGTGCCAAACAGCTCAGTACCACATCTTTCTGAGCAACGACAAAAACCATACAAATAGGCAAATGCCAGACAGCTCTTGGCTGAGGGGAGTCTTCCTCTCGTCTCCTCCAGGAAAGTCATGCCCTTAAAAATACTACTTTTCTCCAACTAATCTTCAATA
The DNA here is from genome assembly GCF_028389875.1 of Rhea pennata. NCBI lineage: Eukaryota > Metazoa > Chordata > Aves > Rheiformes > Rheidae > Rhea > Rhea pennata. Next base: position 11,608,575 of record NC_084682.1, read on the forward strand.
CTGTGAAAGGAAGGAAACCTCATCGATGGTAGGGCTGTGTGGCTGTTGGACCATACCCTCCTGCATGTGGCCTCAGAGAGGAAGGAAAACAAAGTCTCACCAACCAAATGATTACAGAGTTTCCTAAAAGCAGCCGACTGGTTTCATTTTACAGCTTGTCCTCTGAGGGCAGAGGAAGCCTCCTGTGCTGCCACTGTATGTCTACTGCAACCCTACAGCACTGGAGAACACAAAACCTAATCCAGACAGCATCCAATTGGGAAATAACATGAGAGAGAAGACAAGGGAGGTGCGGGACACAATTACTGTGTCTTGGTCAAGCAATCCTAAAGAACACTTGGATGGAGGGTACGCACTCAGACCTCCTTGTAAAAGGCATGTGTATCTGTTTATTAAGGCAAAAAGGACCACTACAGCAACCTTTGTGAGCTTGTGGCGACACCAGTCATTCATTCCACACTCTTATAAGACATCCACGTAACAGCATAGAAGGATGGGATTTCAAGCCTATTCACTGTACCAAAGTTTGCCTAATTGACGTGGAAAACAAACCCAGCATCACAGGAGAAAATCAGCGGTGCTTCTATCTACTAGCAAACAAGCTAAGGACATGAAACAGTAGCAGAACACAACACAAATCGCACTAACAAGCAACTCATCATGGTAAAGCAACAGGGGCTGGAATGCAACGCCCTCACGAAAGCGAGCTAGATATTTAAGTCAACATAATAGAAGATAATTGGCAGGCAAGCACTTCAACACAACAGAGCGTGCGGTAAGCATAGGTGTACAGCAAATACAACAAAGAGAAGCAGAGGGTTTTAGTCTAGAAGTTACTGGGTTGCTCACTCTCATTCAAAAAAAAAAATGCTGCAAGGTACCTGCAGCACTTTCTCCTTTATTAGCCACTTGTTATCTCAAGGATACATTTATTGTTACAGCCCAAGGAAAACCATCTCTCTCTGAAAAAGGTTACTGGAATTATTGTTAAATTATAAAGTTGTTGCTATCTCAGTATCTCGGCTAATTAATTCAAAAGCACCGTAATAAATTCAATTTTTGTACTTCAGTATTTATAGCATTTGTTACAAAGCAAATATAATTACTCAGAAATTTAGTGTCATTGCTAAAGAAAAAAAAAAAATCAGAGGATGTAGCCAAAATACACTAGCACCTCTCAGGGAGAGGTGAAGATCAGCTTGCAAAAAGGAGACTAGAAAGTCAGGAGAGAGACACAGAAGAAACAAGCCGGATCAGCCCTCACTCACATGGGAGCACAGAACAACCCAACACAGTGTTGCATCCAAGGGTCACTATCCATGGTTGCATACTGTGGCCGTGGGGCTCAGGAGATCTTTAAGAAGCTGACACTCAGTCAGTCTCAAAAAAGCAGAAATACCAACAGCTAACGGGTTTCAGGCCAGAGTGGGTGAGACACAAGACTTCTGTGGATTATTTTTCAGGGCTCTGGGAAGGGTAACTGTGGAAAATAAACATTTTGATAGGAAGCTTAAATTTATTAGGCTTTTTAAGGTCATGCTGGATAAGGCAGTTCTGAAAGTCAGAGTCAAGGCTCATTGAGAAAAGGGGAAGTCTTTCTATTTATTTTTGACATTCGCTAAGTCTCACAGGGAGCATTTTCAAAAGCTCCTAGTGTTCAATTTTAGAAATAAATTCTGACACCAGGAACCTACTTCATGACCAAAAAAAAAAAAAAAGCAGAGGGTGAGGGTGAGAGAGACACTCAGATGCATAATGCCAGACTTTTAAGATGCTAAAGCATCTAATAAAAACTAATGGATCCTATCTCTCTCTCGATAGAGATCTCTTTCCTGAGATATGAAAATTCCACTAGACCTATAAACTTCGGTTTCCTCTATCTAAATCCTTTTTTCTACTTAAATCCCTGGCCTTAAGAGCCTTCAGAGCCTAAGTCCTAAATTATTATTCAATGAGCAAGCAGGTGCCAGTCAATCATAGAATCAGTAAGGCTGGAAGGGACCTCTGGAGATCATCTAGTCCAACCTCCCGGCTCAGCAGGGTCACCTAGAGCATGTTAGACAGGGTTGCATCCAGGCGGGCCTTGAAGATCTCCAGAGAAGAGACTCTCTCTCTCCAGTAGCTCCATGTCTCTCTTGTACTGAGGAGCCCAGAACTGGACACAGTACTCCAGATGAGGCCTCACCAGGGCTGAGTAGAGAGGCAGGATCACCTCCCTCGACCTGCTGGCAACAGTCCTCAGGGACTCCAGGAGACCACCGGCCTTCCTGGCCACAAAGGCACATTGCTGGCTCATAGTCAACTTGTCATCCACCAGCACTCCCAGGTCCTTCTCTGCAGAGCTGCTCACCAGCAGGTCAGCCCCCAGCTTGTGCTGGTGCCTAGGGTTATTTCTCCCTAGTTGCAGGACTCTGCACTTGCCCTTGTTGAACTTCAGGAGGTTCCTGTCCACCCAGCTCTCCAGCCTGGCCAGGTCTCTCTGAACGGCAGCACAGCCCTCAGGTGTGTCAGCCACTCCTCCCAGCTTGGTATCATCAGCAAACTTGCTGAGGAGGCACTCTGTCCCTTCATCCGGGTCGTTGATGAAAAGGCTGAACAGGATGGGACCCAGTACTGAGCCCTGGGAGGCGCCACTAGCCACAGGCCTCCAACTAGACTCCACGCCACTGATGACAACCCTCTGAGCTCTGCCTTTCAGCCAGTTCTCAATCCACCTCACTGTCCACTCATCTAACCCACACTTCGCGAGCTTATCCAATGATTCTCCTTAAGACAAGGAGCAGAGACTATAATGAAGATGCATTATTTCTTCGATATTCCAGATTCTTTTGTACAGGCTGACATTTCAATACTGGCTTTTTAAATTATTAGTATTATTTTTGTTTGAACACCTCAAAACTCAGATCTAGCAGAACACAATGAAATAAATCACATTTGTTAATGTTTTTTTTATTACCCTTTTCCTACAACTCCTTAACTTCTTATTTTAAAGATACCTTTGATTTTGCAATTACTCACTAGTTTAATTGCTCCCTCAGCACAGGTTTTCTGCAAATAACACAGACTGACAAATTTTATTCTCCACTGGAGCCTGAAATTCAGAATTAAAAGTAATAGGAATAAATTTAGGTTTTATTAGTTATTTTAGTACCCATGTATAGATTGTTTCCAAAAGACGCCCCCTTCTAATGGATTTGGAGAGCAAAGCAGCTGTTGAATTCTTCCTGGGCTGGTATCAATCTATTCTTGTTACTGATGGTGTTGCTTAAATTATGCATCAATACCTGCGGTGGAAATCTGTCTCCCTTCTTTCCCTGGGCCTTTCACCTATAGAAACAGAAGCTTTTGTACTCAAGGATTTCCTCAGGCATAATTACCAGCAGCAACACCTGAGCCTTAGACTGTAAATAAAGCAATTTTAAGGTGAATTAAAACAAAAATAGTGCCAGGTATCCCATTTTTTTCTTCCCCTTCGTATCTACTCCCGTAAAGTAGCAAACCTAGGTTAATTTCTTTGTAATTTGCAACCGTGCACAGGGGAGTTTTCAACAAGGAGACTCTAATTATTTTCAAACACCAATTAAAAATATTGCTCATCTTCTGCAGGTGGGGTTTTTAACCTGTTAATCACTGTGTACACTGCAGTGTGGTCAGAATCACCTTGTATATAAAGCCATACAACAACACTCACTAAAACCAGCTCCCCAGTTGAGCAAGGGATAGGAGAAAGCATGTGACTTCAGCAAACGCAAGGGAAGTATATGCAAGGAGCAAAATCATCACCATTAGCATAATAAGTAGCTGCTTCATAAGTTGCCTCGCTAGCACATAATTTTACGTTTCTTATCCTCTTTCTATTTTCTGGAGCTCAGAATGCCAAACTGTACTTGATATTTTTTCATATCCTGCATCCTTTAAAATTAATTAATTTGTTGGCATTTCACTTGTATTTCAAATTGGGTTGATTGTGTTTATAAAGGAACCTAAGTTTCAAAGAAAACATTTGTACACTACTGAAAAATGCCTGATCTGCAAAGCACTCTAGCAGCGTAAGGGATGCTGGCCTGGCGTCAGAAGGCAGTTCTACAACTTTTTCTCCACCGTTAGGTTGGAGAAGGCATATAAAAAATATGCCAGTTGTTTCATTTGCTCTTCAAACAAGTTTTACAGAAAGGCAGTTCCAATTCGAAAAGGAAGCCCTCCCAGGTTAACATCCGTGTATCAGTTTGTCTTTTGCCCAAATAGCTTTCCCAAAGGAAGAAAAATGTTATTTCAGCTCTAACTGAAAGGAATAAGGAAGGCTACAGTTTTGGCAGGTATTACAAAGATCCAGGAGAGGAAGAACACAAGCTTAAGCTGCTCTACACTGTAACTTCCTTACAGGGAGCTACACACAGTGGGGCAATGACTGGAGAAAATAGTTGTATCTACTGCTGGAAACTATCCAGAAAAAAAAGATAGATATGGGAATATTATTAGTCAGTCTGCAGAGCTTTCTGCAGTACCTGCTAAAAGATTTTTTTTTCAAACTATTCATTTAACTTTAGAGGGAAACTCTGTTGGAACAGAGCAATTGTGCAACGCTTCCAAGCAGAAGATAGCTGTCGTGCCTGTTACACCCTGGCACGGAGGAGCCTTACCTTCTTGTGAGCTATCAGGAGACAGTTTGAGTGTTCATGTTCACATGCAATTTCGTAGTCTGGGATGAGGTCAGCCAGCTCCTGAACGAAATGCACCACCTCTTCATGCCAGGGGACGTTGGCCATGGTTAGGTTGCTGGCTGAGCTTTCACCGCAATATGTCACTCCCTGACAAGAAACACAGAAATTGTTATCATCTTTTTACTCCTCCCAAGTTTAGGGTAGTCCCTGCATGCCAGCCACATCATATACTGAAAAAAAGTCTATTTTGTCCCCCTCTCCCTCACCCCCACTTCACAGAGTATCTTGTGGAAAGGCATCAGAGTTTGTAGATATTCTCAAACCTGGCCTCTTCCAAAGAGAAAAATCACCAAACCGCTACGTGCTTAGGTTTCCTCATCAGTGAAACACAGATTATCCTTTCTCCTGGAAAAGGGATTTCGGAAGCAACCAAACGGATGGCACTTACGTGCCTAAGCTACCACGGGACATTCAAGAATGTTGCTTAGTGTTCGCAAAGAAGTGCGATGTGTCTGGAAGAAAGGTTTGCAAAACGCTAGGTCAACAAGACATAGGATTACAAGTCCACGCGTTAGAGCCCTACGTGCTGTAGAAGTCTCCAAAGTCCCCTCCTCATCTTAGCTGAGGGTATTATTTCTGTTACAACTCTTTATTATCCATAATGAATCGCTTTCCAGTCCCTTGTAAAAGAATCATATATGCCATAATCCTTAACTGTGCTCCTGGGAAGCTCCACCAGCCTTACCATGCTGGCTCTCCCTGCTTCCAGCTGTTAAATTTAATCATCAGACAGTTAAAACAGTCTGTCTGCCTCCTGCTACTTTTGCTTGTAGACAACTGCTGTAACTGCCCCAGACTAAGATGATTTTGGCAATCAAGATTAAAGATGGCCCATATGCTCAGAAGTTCATTTTCTGTCTTTCTTTTAGTACCTGTGCGATAAGAACCAGGTAACCGTAGCTAGCCCTGTGCTATCAGAACACGCGTTTTTGCAGTTGCAAAGTATTGGTGATTTTGAATAAAATACGCTTTGCATAATTGCTTGGCTCCTGAGATCTCAAGGTTCTCTGTGATTATGGGTCATTTTACAGAACAAGTAGGATCCTCTCCATGTTTCTGTAAAAAATAGGCATTTGCAAAGATTTGTACAATCTATCTACGCACATTAGTTGGGCAGAGCTCCACAGGGCACGAGTCCGCAGATCATGCATTGGCAGATACGTGGTTTATTAGGAGAAAGTAGATGCAGATGCTGGCAGTATAGCAGCAGCTTGAGGCCAGAGAAATAGCAGACTTTTTAAATACCTTTCCTTCCAAAAGAGAAAAAAAAAATCCCTGCAAGCGTGCAAAACATCTTTTCTCTGCATGTGCACAAAATGTGAAATTCTTGAGAGCACAATGAGCAAAACCACTAAAAAATGTAAGTGGCGTGAGGGTAGGGCAAAGCCGAGGATATCTGTGAAATTTGAGATCTTCCAAAGACAAGTGCCAACTCTAAGTGCAAACCACAGGGAAAGAATCGGGTTTTAGAGGTGCAGAAGCTGTGAATTTGCATGGTTCAGTGCTTATCCAGTGCCATTTCAACCCACTGCATTCTCTGAGCAGCCTTCCTTAAACCAGAAGCAACTCCTTGGAGGTCAAAGTGTCTTCGTCGGGATAAAAATGGAGTTTTCCTCCAGTAGAGGAAACAGGCTTTCCTCCTACCCTTCTGTTCTTCTAAAGCTGGTTTTCTACAGAAGCCAGCAAGCAAACATCTCTGTGAAGGAGGAACCTAGTTTTCCCTGTTTTTACAGCCTGGAAATAAAAGGTGACTAAGATTTGCACAGTGACATACAGCAGGCAGTGGGGAGCAAGGATGGGAACCCTGGGCAGCACCCTGGCATTGGCGCCCTGCTAAAACCTCATCTGCCTCATTCAACCTCCCTTGCTTCTGGTCCGCTTCTCTTCACTGCTGCATTGTCCTTCTCACTGCCAGTTAGAAGGAGAAACAGTAAAGCTGTAAGAGACAATTTCCAGCCTAGATGAAGGTCCTGCTGTTTTCTGGTTTCTTTTGCTCCTCATGAGCCCTGAGAGGAGGCAGAAGTATCTGAGCCACTCAGCAGTAAGCTTCCAGTTTAAAGGCAACCACAGCATGCTGCATGAGCTCATCTGCTAGCTAGCTCTGCCCCTACCATGCATCTACTTCCACAGATGTAATATTCCACCATGAACATTGATGTTGGCAGGAAAGAATGAATATGAAGCCTCAGAAGGCCAGGAGATTTTAGAAGTCAGGTGAAGAACTCTGCTTAATCTCCTATGTCTAGCTGAAGAAACACAAATCACCGGTTTCCAAGCCTATTCGTAGTTCTCTGGCTCCTTATCAGCAGCATTACCTGCATGGATTTCTGTAGGCTATTCATTGAATGCTTTTCAGCATGAGGCGATATCATTTTAACAAAGACGTTGATTAGGCTCCTCCCTGCTTTTCCCGCACACTAAATGAGAAGACAGTTAGGCATTCAGTGCTCTTGACCTCATTAAAGAAAAGAGACTGGAGACATTTGTCCAAATTGTTTAGTATTACCCCACCTTAGGCTGGCTTCTGAGCATGCATGTGACAGTGCCTGAGCAAATCTGGACTGAGGGAGTCCAGGCCAAGAACAAGATACAAAAATAACATTGGCAAAGTAAACTGGCCCAAATCTGCCCCCTCATGAGGCAGCATCAAGAAGGCAGTGAGTACTGCATGAGGACAGGACGTGGAAGCAGATACTCTCATACCCATCAGGCAGTTAGCAGGAGCTAAGCGAGCAACGCAGAGCACATAAATTATACTCCAAGTCAGCCAATGCAAACACCTGAGGGTATGAATAAATAAGCAGAGAGGAAAGTAAATGGGTGGAATGGCAATGCCAAATGCAATTAAAACAATCTCAAAAATAAATATCTTCCAAGCATTTGTTCTAAGTGTTACTGTTCAGAACAGGATCAGTGTGGAAGACTGCTCTACTCTCTCCTTGTTAGATACAACATTTTTAAGAGAGCATGTGAGAAGGGAGCAGAGTAGTGTGATCTTTAAATCCATATTCACTGGCCCAGTCCTACACACTTGAAAAATCTCGCTGGCCACCTTTGAACTATATGCACAGAAATGTCTACTGATCATTCAATAAACTCACAGACTATTTTTCCACTGTGGCAGATTATTATACACTAAATACACAAGCAGACACTCAAAACTATATATACTTGTTCAAAAACTCACTCCTGCTCACATTACCCTCACACACTTTTGCTTAAATTAATTCAGTAAATACTGGGAACTGTTTGGAAAAAAAAGTCCATCTCTGACTCCGTCTCTTGCATACACAGAGAAAAAGAAAATCCAGGCTTAAGCTGGTGCTACAGGAAACTTATTCGTAAGTAAGCATTAAAATTTACTTCATTAAATTAAAAAGCAGCTTGTGCATTTTGGTCAAAGGACATTAGAACAACCTAAGAATTTGTATAATCCTACCAATCAGTAGAGTCCAGACTGCTTTGTGAAATGCTGAGAAAGCTGAAGAAATTGCCACAGCAAGAACACACACAAGAAAGGCTGAGGCTAAGGCTGATCTCTGCCGATTACGGATTTCACATCTGCCTGCTGCCCGTCAGCTAAGCAGCCAGCCCCACTGCTCCCTCGCTCTTCCGCCAAAGACCCCTGGCCTCCACTATCGCTTTTAGCCTTGCTGATTTGGCAGCAGTAAAGGTTGCATAGTACTGGAACTTCTATCCCGACCCAAGATAAAGACTACCCATAGGACTTGACCTGCAGGCTAACGTCACAAGGGCTAAAACTGCAAAGCCCATCCCTCAGGCTGAGCGTGGAAAGGAACTTCTCATTGTACGCCAGTCTACGAAGCCCTGTAGATCACTAGCGTGAGCGTGCAACTGAGCACTTCTTTAGGGAAATAGCTTTTCTGGCTGTTTTCTAAAAGTATCACAGAATCATAGAATGGTTGAGGTTGGAAGTGACCTCTGGAAATCATCTAGTCCAACCTCCCTGCTCAAGCAGAGTCACCTAGAAAAGGTTGCCCAAAAGCCTATCCAGATGGCCTTTGACTATCTCAAAGGAAGGAGACTCCGCAACCTCTCTGGGCAACCTGTTCAGCCTGCTCAGCCACCCTCACAGTAAAGTTTTTCTTCATGTTCAGATGGAACTTCCTGTGTTTCATTTTGTGCCTGTTGCCTCTCATCCACAGAGCACTATGGAAAAGAGCCTGGCTCCATCCTCTTTACATCCTTCCTTCAGTTACTTATATACATGGATCCTCAGCCTTCTCTTCTCCATGCTGAACAAGCTCAGCTCTTGTAGCCTTTCCTTATATGAGAAATGCTCCAGTCCCTTAAGCATCTTAGTGGCCCTTCATTGCACTCACTCCAGTAGCTCCATGTCTCTCTTGTACTGCGGAGCCCAGAACTGGACACTACTCCAGGCGTTGACTCACCATGGCTGAGTAGAGGTGGAGAATCACCTCCCTTGACCTGTTGGCAATGCTCTGCCTAATGCAGCCCCAGATACCATTGGTCTTCTTGGTCCCAAGACCACGTTACTCATTCACGCTCAACTTGTTATTTGCCAGGACTCCCAGGTCCTTCTCTGTAGAGCTGCTTTCCAGCAGGTCAGCCCACAGCCTGTCCTGCTGCAGAGGGTTATTCCTCCCTAGGGGCAGGGCTCTGCACTTGCCTTTGTTGAACTTCATGAGGTTCCTCTCTGCCCAGCTCTCCAGCCTGTCCAGGTCCCTCTGAATGGCAGCACAGCCCTCTGGTGTATCAGCAACTCCTCCCACTTTTATATTATCAGCAAACTTCCTGAGGTGCCTTCTCTCCCATCACCCAGGTCACTGACGAGTATGTTGAACAGGATGGGATCCAATATTGACCTCTAGGGGACACCACTAGCTACAGGCCTCCAACTAGATTCTGTGCTGCTGCTCACAACTCTGAGCTTTGCCTTTCAGCCAGCTTTCAATCCACTTCACTATCCACTCATCTATCCCATAATTCCAGAGCTTGCCTATATCCAGGAAGTATCCTGCCATCTTGTATCTATCCATTGCAGCATTCCAGTCATGTGAACTATCCAAACGCATCTCCATAATCGCAGTGAGATCATAGTCCTGCAACTGCACACAGATCTAATTCCTCCTGTTTATTCCTTATGCTTCATGCATTTGTAATCTCAAAACTAGCCACTGAACTAAGAAGTGACATTACTCAAAAGATGTTTTCATTTATGTTTTCACTGTCCCTCTGCATTAAATCAGCAGAGAAGTAGTGGGTTCCTGTGTCAGTTCGTACTCCAGCTCCCTTCACAATCATCTGTTACACCAAACAGACTGAAGGAGAAAGCACTGAGGTGGAACATGTATTGCTATTGTGCTTTACATTAAGCAAAGACATGAGCACTGCAGGTTTATGTGCTTTACTTGCAACAGAAGCTCAGGTCCTACAGGTAATTGCAATATCCATCCTCTGCTGCAGCTCGGTCGATGCACTGAGATGGGCGCTACTCAAATTCTCCAAAAACTGGACCAGGACAAAGTGATTACTCCTAATCCCATAATTTTGTGATCACTTGTTCTATTAATTTGGAGATTTGACCACTTCAACCTCCCAAATTACTGACTTAGGTCTTAGCTGCAACCTCAGTTTCTCTACTGTCTTGTCCCATCTTTAATTAGTTTACTAAAAGTCTCATAAATTAGCTCAGCAGTACATGGCTTGCTGAAGTATATTTTTGCTTGTGTCTTTGTTTCCACATAAAATTCATTACAGGCTCGTAGAACTGGTTTAACCAGTTTAACACAAGGTCACAAACTCAAGGACACTAAAAAGGGTAAATTCATCTAAGAAACTTGGCTCTTTTTCCCAACAAATGCTCAAGTCCCCCATAACTCTCCTGGTAGTTTTATCATCTTTGATCTTTGGTTGAGCTATTTTATTCCAGTCACTAAATCCTATCAAGCATGCGTCTTTAAAACAGAGCACACACAATTTTATGGATGATTATGTTCTGAGTTCTCATGTTTTTCTCTGCAGAGAACAGTTCTATTTCTTTTAAATGGTATTTGCGTCCATATTATGTTTATGGTACCCGGTCCTGTCTAACATTACATTCTCAAAATCTAATTCAGCTACATTAAAGTTGAACATGTCATGTCCAGCAATAAACAGAGACAGGTCCTTTGCAAACACTTAAAATTAGAGCAAGGTGAAACATATTGCCAGGCAGATTCTTAAACGGGGCTACAAAGAAATAGAATCATGCTAATTAGAAACCATACGAGTTTTGGAAGCAATTGCTTTCTCACTTTTTAATTTATGATGGACCTCCTCTATTAATCTGTCCAAGCAAAGGATATTAAAGCACTGCACCATAACTCAAGAGTCAGTGTGGAAACAGGTTCGTTATGCACAACAGGAGACAAGCCGGGGGAGTACTAAACAGGGAAGTACATTATTTTTTTAGCCTCGCTCTGAAAGTCTGGGAAAGATTTTAAATGTGCTTATATTAGAGCAGCCAGCCATGCAAATAATGGGATATGTATCTCCAAAGTTCAGCTGTATAGACACTGCTCCATATAGCACTTATTTTCTCTCATTCATTATACAGATTATGATTTGAGCAGCATGAAAAATGTATGACTACAGAGGGGGAAAATTCTTAGGAAGCTACAACATGACTCACTCCTTTAATAAACTTCAAAGATATCATTTAAAAGCAAAAAAAGCACACAGGCAAATGAAATAACTAAGTACTTGGAGGGCTGATTAATTCACATGCACAAATCAATGAAAATCAGCTTAGCAGCACACAGAATGAAAGTACATCAGCTTTCAACTTCCCCAGCTTCTTAAAACTTGAGTTAATTAACAGTGCTGATACCACTTATAAAAAGTGAACAGTTGATTAGGGCGGTCATGTTATATTTTCCAGTAATATATGAAGACAGCTATTAAGACATCAACTATTAAAAAAAGGAAACCATTCTATTGCACACCACAGTTCCTACATTAACTTCTCTGCAGCAGAAACATCAATGATGCTGCCTCTTAATTAGTTTTTAATAGGGGTGTTTTTAGCATACTAATTATGCTACGCAGCTTTTGACAAATACCTTTAAATGCAGAGGCCTTTTGAAAAGCATCTCAAATATTCTTGGTCGTGCTGGTAAGAAGCCAGAGCAACTGCACTGAGCATGCTTTGGATTTACATGCTGCTGAAACAGAGCTGAACGTTCACAACTGTATTTGAGCAATATCTTGTGCCAAGATAATTATCACGAGGGTGAGCGAGATGCGTGAGAAGCCCAGGATACCTGCTGCTTGGCGCATTTCTTCCACTGAGGTCTGGCTCCTCGCCGG